>NC_138777.1:134364602-134964602 GCF_965119305.1 Pelophylax lessonae
AGCTAGCTAGCAAAAAAGATTTTGATCCACACACAAAAATAATTATTATTAAACATATGTGCAGTGCTTATAATACCAATGTGTAATCATACACCCTCCATACATCCACAAAAAATATTCACACAGGTGCACAAATGAAACAATACCATATAACCACTACTGTAAAAAAAATATATCTACCACCACAATGAAAGTCTTAGGAGCAAAGCTAAATTTTAGACAACAAAATCTTAATTAACAAGAATTTACCTACAGGTGAGTCTAATTGTTCATTAAACGGTTGTCCAGCAGAAAATTGATTATAAAAGAGTGTTACTTAAAGAAATACCCCTTCCCATTTCATGCTGTCAGCATTGGCACCCAGGGCTGGTACAAGGGGTGGGCAGGAGGGGAGGCTGCCCTGGACATCTTTAGCATGGGAGGTGGAGGGGGCGCTGCCAGAAGTGTTTCTGTGACTATTAGTAGACAGGAGAGAGCATGTGCTCTCTCTCTCTCTTCTCACCAGGCTTCACACTGACTCCTATCACTGTAGCAGTCGTCAGATCGGGACTTCTCCTTCAGCTTCTCCTTACCTTAAAATGTCAGAGCTGAGGAGGAGCAGAGGAGGAGCCTAGAAGAAGACAATTCCTAAACCTTTGCACAGACAGCTGGCGGGAGAGATGCGGCTGCAGAAGGGGAAGAAGATTGCGGCTCAGGGATGACACTGGATGTCAGATCAGGACTATACAGTGTTTGTTACCCGGCCCCTTTCCACATTGTTTGCTGGGAGGAGAGGGGGTAACAAACTCTGTATAGTCCCGATCTGAGCCACAGTTTCATTCCTGAGCCACAATCTTCTTCCCCTTCTGCAGCCGCATCTCTCCTGCCAGCTGTCCATGCAAAGCTTTAGGAATAGGCTTCTCTTAGGCTCCTCCTCCGTTCCTCCTCCGCTCTGACATATCAAGATGAGAAGGAAGGAAGGAGCCTCAGAAGAGGAGAATCACCGATCGATGTGCCGCGCTGTAGCTGAGGTCTGCCTGCTTGAGGAAAGGGAGAACTGCACTGGGGGCACAAATCTTATCCTATCACCTCTCAAATTCCCTATATCAGCACAATACCCCCCCCTCCCATGTTGATCCCACCTACAAGTAATCATCTTCTCCCCACCCCTCCTAGTACAAATTCTCTTATTCCCCCCCCCCCAGGACAATCCCCCAAAAAGTATTTGCACTAGGAGGGGTGGGGAGATGATTACTTCTAGGTGGGGTCGATATGGGGGGGGGGTGCTGGGATGGGGAATTTGAGAGATGACAGGATAAGATTTCTGCTAGCAGTGGAATTGGGGGAGGGTGCTAGTAGGGGTGATTTGTGCTGGGGGGGGGGAGAATTTGTGCCAGGAGGGGGGATTTGGGGATTGTCCTTGAGGAGATTATTGGGATGGGGTGGGGGGATTTGTGCCAGAACAGGAAGTCTTGGGGCTGTTAAAAAGGGGTATTGGGGGGGGGTTGTGCCAGTAGGAATGATGGGAAGTATTTGTGCTAGGGGGAAATATTTTTGATGGGGGGAGGATTTACATAGTTACATAGTTGGTGAGGTTGAATAAAGACAAAGTCCATCCAGTTCAACCTGTGTAGATGTGTGTGGCTGTAATCATCTTGCATACCCCTGAATGTTCTGATCCTTGAGATGTACGTCTAAGAGTCTTTTGAAAGCCACCATACTACCCGCAGAAACCACCTCATGTGGTAGAGAATTCCACAATCTTGTAGCCCTAACAGTAAAGAACCCCCCACGTTGCCTGAGGTTAAAACGCTTCTCCTCTAATCGCATTGTATGCCCCCGAGTTCTCATGCAATCCCTTCGACTGAACAGCTTTTTTTCTAAGCCTAGATCCCCATTTAGATATTTAAAAATTGCTATCATGTCCCCCCTCAGGCGTCTCTTCTCCAGGGAGAATAAATCAAGCGATTGCAGACGCTCCTCATAATCAAGGTCCTCCAATCCCCTAATTAGTTTAGTTGCCCTTCTCTGGACTCTCTCCAGCTCCAACACATCCCTTCTGAGGACTGGTGACCAGAACTGGACCGAATACTCCAGATGAGGTCGGACCAGAGTTTTATAAAGTGGAAGGATTATAGTTTTATCTCTGGAATACATCCCTTTCTTTATGCATGCTAATATTCTGCTAGCCTTGGCAGCTGCCACTTGACATTGCATGCTGTTGCCTAGTCTATCATCAACCAAGACTCCCAGATCCTTCTCCATTTTTGATTCTCCCAAGGGTTCCCCTCCTAACGTGTATTGTGCTTTTATGTTTCTAGTCCCCAAGTGTAAAACCTTACATTTCTCCACGTTAAACCTCATTTGCCATGTCTTTGCCCACTCCGTAATTTTGTCCAGGTCAATCTGTAGGATATCTGCTTCATGCTGTGCTGTTATTGTCCTGCCTAATTTGGTGTCATCTGCAAAAACTGATATTGAACTACTGATCCCGTCCTCAATGCTGTTTATGAATAAATTGAACAAGGTTGGTCCTAGGACTGAGCCTTGGGGCACCCCGCTTACTACCTCAGACCAGTCTGAGTATGTGCTGTTTATTACCACCCTTTGGATACGCCCTTTTAGCCAGTTCCGTATCCAAGAGCAAACCCTGCTGTCGATACCTGCAGACCTTATTTTATAAATTAAGCGCTTATGGGGAACTGTATCAAACGCCTTAGCAAAATCTAGGTACACCACATCCACTGGTCTGCCCCTATCTAGCTCACAGCTCACCTCCTCGTAGAATGTTAAGAGATTGGTTTGACAAGAACGCCCATTTGTAAACCCGTGCTGGTTACTACTGATGATGCTGTTGTTCTTAGCAAACTCTACGATATAGTCCCTTATCATCCCCTCCAGAAGTTTACATACTACTGATGTCAGACTGACAGGCCTATAGTTTCCCGGTATATGCCTCTGACCCTTTTTGAATATCGGAATCACGTTAGCTTTCCTCCACTCCCCTGGTACATCTCCTGTCCTAATACTGTCCGCAAAGATCAGGAACAGTGGTCTGGATATAACCTTACTGAGTTCCTTGAGTACTCTCGGATGTACGCCATCCGGGCCTGGTGATTTGTTTGTGTTGAGTTTATCCAGCCTTTCCCTGATTTCCCCCTCTGTTAGCCATAGTGGCAAGTCCTGTGTATTACTACTAACTATACAGTCATGGTCAGTGTACCCCTCCGATTCCTGTGTAAAGACTGATGAGAAAAAAGCATTCAGTACGGTTGCTTTTTCAGTGTCCTCTGTAACCATCCTCCCATCATTGTTAATTATGTGTGCAATATGCTCTGCCTTAGTTTTTTTGCTGTTGATATACTTAAAGAATTTCTTTGGGTTTTTTTTGCTATCCTCCGCTATTTGTCTCTCAAAGTCTATTTTAGCCATCTTGATTTTGTGTTTACACTCCCTATTTGCCTCCTTGTATTGGTCGAAAGCCAATACTGTGCCCTCTGATTTATATTTCCTGAAGGCCAATTTTTTTCCCCTAATAAGTTTTTTAACGCTCCGGTTTAGCCAGCCAGGTTTGGCTTTGTCCCTTCTACATTTATTTCCCATAGGAATGCACTGCAAGATGCCTTTGCTTAATATGTTCCTAAAGCATTCCCATTTTTCCTCTGTGGTCAGTGATCCCAGGGTTTGGTCCCAGTTTACCCTTTCCATCAACAAGTACAATTTTGGAAAGTTTGCCCTTCTGAAGTTAAGGGTTCTTATGTTCCCCACTTGCCTTGCTATATTGTTATTTACGCTAAATGTGATCATCCTGTGATCGCTAGAGCCCAGGTTGTCCTGGACTCCTACCTCCGAGATTAGGTCTGGGTCATTAGTGATCAATAGATCCAGGATTGTGTTTTCTCTGGTAGGGGAATCCACCAACTGTGACATGTAATTATCCTGTAAGGTTTCCGTGAATTGACGGCCCTTATGTGAGTGTGTAGTCCCCTCTCCCCAGTCAATGTCGGGATAATTGAAGTCCCCCAATATGATGACTGATCCTAGCTTTGCCACTTTACCCAAAAGTGCTAAAAATTCCATCTCTACCTCCTCCCCTTGTTTAGGTGGCCTATAGCAAACCCCCACAATTACTTTTCCCTTTTCTCCTTCCCTATGGAGTTCTACCCACACGGATTCTAACTCCATACTCATCCCTTCTGTAATGTCACTCCTCTCTATCACCCTTACATTATTCTTGACGTAGAGACATACCCCTCCCCCTCTTTTTCCTACCCTGTCCTTCCGGTACACTGAATACCCTTGGATATTTGCCAGCCAGTCATGTGAGGGGTCGAACCAAGTCTCCGTTATTCCCACTAGGTCTATGTCCTCCTCATGTACTAACATTTCCAACTCATCCATTTTATTAGCTAGGCTCCTGGCATTAGCATATACCCCTCTTAGTTTTACGGAAGTTAAACGTGATTGGTTATGTTTATTCCTGTTTGGTCTGCGGTTCTCCCGCACAGACCTACCAATAGACGTTGTGGACCTACTGTCGCTGCTGACCCTACAGCTGCCTTCAGTCCTTTGCTCCCTTCTAACTGACTCTACTTCTGAGCCCTCCCCCCCGTCTCCTAGTTTAAAAGCTCCTCCAACTTGGTGGCCATCTTTCTCCCCAAAAGAGCTGTACCGCCCCCATTAAGGTGCAGCCCATCCTTACTAAAGAGCTGGTAGCCGACTGAGAAGTCAGCCCAGTTCTCCAGGAACCCAAACCCCTCCTTCCTACACCAGTTCCTCAGCCACTTGTTAAGTTCCCTAATCTCCTTCTGCCTCTCCTGTGTGGCTCGAGGTACAGGCAGTATTTCAGAGAAAACCACCTTGGAGGTCCTTTTCCTCAATCTATTACCTAAGTCCCTGAAATCGTTCTTAAGGATCCTCCACCTACCTTTAACTTTGTCATTAGTGCCCACATGCACCATGACCGCTGGGTCATCCCCAGCCCCGCACAACAATCTGTCTGCCAGATCTGCAATATGCCGAACGCGGGCGCCCGGTAAACAACATACTGTTCGGTTCACTAGATCTTTTTTACAGATTGCCCTCTCTGTCCTCTTGATAATTGAGTCCCCAACTACCACAACCTTTCTAACCTTTCCTGAGTTACGGCCCCCCTTCTTCCTGGAGCCGGCCCCCCCCTGGCAGCTGGGGGAGGGCGCATGCTCCAGCACTGCCACCCCTGAGTTGATATCCCCCTCAACCTGCAACTTGGCAAACATGTTGGGGTCTATCAACTCAGGACTGGCCTCCCTGACACTCCTCCCCCTAACATTCCTAACAGTCACCCAGCTGCGTACCTCTGCTGCTTGCGTCTCCTCTATTCCTCCCTCCTCTATGCTGACCCCTGCCAGCGCCTGATGGGTAAAGTCCAAGCTCCTTTCCAGGTTGTAGATGCCACGCAGTCTTGTCACTGTGTTCTTTAGATCCACGATGTGGGCTTCCAGAGCAACCAGTTGCTCACATCTCGCACAGCAGTATTCGTCCTCGATTGGATCATCAAGGAACGCATACATGCCGCAAGAAGTGCACTGAGTGGCACCCCCAATCCTGTTGGACATTATTACCCACTACTCTATGGGGATAATGTTAACGACCTGCTCTTCCTTACCTACCCTACCTCTAACTTCCCTGGTACTAAACCTGGGGTACTCACCAGTCTCTAATAAACTAACCAGTCGCTAAGATACTTACCAGTCGCAAAGATAGCACAGACGCAAAGATACTCACCAGTCGCAAAGATAGCACAGACGCAAAGATACTCACCAGTCGCAAAGATAGCACAGACGCAAAGATACTCACCAGTCGCAAAGATAGCACAGATGCAAAGATACTCACCAGTCGCAAAGATAGCACAGACGCAAGGATACTCACCAGTCGCAAAGATACTCACCAGTCGCAAAGATACTCACCAGTCGCAAAGAATCTCTCCCGCAAGATACTCACCAGTCGCAAAGATACTCACCAGTCGCAAAGATACTCACCAGTCGCAGATACTCACCAGTCGCAGATACTCACCAGTTGCAAATATACTCACCAGTCGCAAATATACTCACCAGTCGGTCAGTCGCAGAGCACCGTCGGTCAGTCGCAGAGCGGTCTGTCAGTCGCAGAGCGGTCTGTCAGTCGCAGAGCAGTCTGTCAGTCGCAGAGCAGTTTGTCAGTCGCAGAGCAGTTTGTCAGTCGCAGAGCAGTCTGTCAGTCGCAGAGCAGTCTGTCAGTCGCTGAAGGTCGCAAGCAAGGTCAGTCAGTCACAGATCCCTAAGTGGTGAGTCAGTCACAGATCCCTATCAGTCACAGGTCTGTTAGTCAGTCACAATCCCAAGCACCGTCACAAGGAATAATGACCCAGCTGCAGAGATACTCACCAGTCACCGCTGCTCCTCCTCCCCTGCTGCCGGGAACACTTGCCTCCTCAATACTGTGCGGTGTCCGTCCTCCACCGCCGTCCACTGCCGCAGCTTTCAAGTCCCGGTCCCGCCGCTCTTTGTCCCGGTCCCGCAGCCGCCGCTTACCGTCCCGGTTCCGCAGCCGCCGCTCTCTGTCCTGGTCCCCTGCACCCGCGCCGGCTTCTAGTGATCTAGTGCGGCTCCCCCGCACGTGTCACCCGGCTCTCCTCCACGCTCTCCTCCACACAGCTCTCCTCGCAGCTGCTGCTGCTTGCTCCTCCCACACTGCTTCCGTGCACTTCCTGTTTCCAGTGTACACATGCAGAGGATTGTTAGTTGCTAAAGACCGATTTGACAGTTAAGACTTGTTCTAGGAGGGGAAATTGGGGGGGGGGGGGGTACTAGGAGGGTGATTTGGGGGGATGGGGGGAGGATTTGTGCCAGGAGGAGGGGACTTGTGCGGTGGGGTTGGGGGAAGAGGATTTGTGCCAGGAGGGGGGGATATGTGCTGGGGAGATGGGGAAAGAGGGTTTGTGCTAGGAGGGGGGATTTGTGCTGCTGGGATGGGGGGGAGGATTTGTGCCAGGAGGGGGGATTTTTGCTGTGGGGATGGAGGGAAGAGAATTTGTGCCAGGAGGGATATTTGTGCTGTGGGAAGGGGGGGGGTGGAGAGGATTTGTGCCAGGAGGAGGTATTTTTGCTGTGGGGATGGAGGGAAGAGGATTTGTGCCAGGAAGGGGATTTGTGATGGTGGGGGGGGGAGGATTTGTGCTTGGAGGGTGGATTTGTGCCTGGGGGGATTTGGGCTAAGAGGGTATTTGGGGGGTTGTGCTAGAAGAGGTGATGGGGGATTTGTGCCAGGATGGAGAGTTTTTGGGCTGTTAGAAATGGGAAAGGGGGGGATTTATGCTAGTAGGGATGATTGGGGGTATTTGTGCTAGAGGGGAAATTTGGGGGTAGGATTTGTGCTAGGAGGGGGAATTTGGTGGGATGTGCTAGGAGGAGGAATTTGGGGGGTTTGTGCTGGGGGGATGGGGGAAGAGGATTTGTGCTAGGAGGGGGGATTTGTGCAAGAAGGGAAAACATTTTTTTTGGAGGGGGATTTGGGGGAGAGGATTTGTGCTAGTAGGAAAATTGATCGGTATTTGTGCTAGGAGGTGACATTTGGGGGAGGAGAAGATTTGTGCTGGGAGGGGGTATTTGGAGAGGGGAGAATTTGTGCTTGGAGGGGAAATTTGAGGGGTGAGAATGTGCGCTAACAGTGCTTTTTTGAGGAGGGATAGTTGTGCTAGCAGGGAACATTTGGGAAGAGAGAGGCTTTGAGTTTAGAGAGGATGGAGGGAAAGATTTGTGCTGGGAGGGAGATTTCAGCAGGGAGAGATGTGTACTGGGAGGATATTTGTTGGTGGAAATATTTGGCTTGGAAAGGGAATGTATGCTTAGGGCCTAAGTATGCCAATTAGTGCTCAATTTTCTTTTTTTTTTTTTTTATATTGCTAAAACATTATGCTCCTACATCTTGTGGGGGGGGGGCGCAGTTTGGTGTATTCGCCCTGGGCGCTGGATGGCCTTGTCCCCGCTCTGTTGGCACCACACGGAAGAGAAATTTCAAAAGGCCAGAGAAAGAAATTAGTTTCTTTACACAAGAAAGGTGAAGACTTGAAGACAAGAAGATCAGCAAAGCTTTACTTATCAGTCAAAATACTGTAGCAGAAGTGATCCATTTTTGTAACTGCAATCATCTCACAGAGACATCCAGGTCGGTCACAGAAGTTAACAACTCGACAGAAGCGTCTTCTGATAAGAGGGATTGAAGAAAATTGCCATGTAAGTTCACTGGAGTTAGCTAAAGACGTAGACAGCCAAACTAGGGTGATTCTTTATTTCTGTGACACAATATGGCGTACACTGCAGAGGAATGGCTTGCATGGCTTCATGTCATTCACGAAGGAAGCCTCTCCTAAAGCCCATGCACAAAAATGCCCACAAAGAATTTGCCGGGGCCCATTCTAAAAAAAAAAAAAGAAGAAGACTACTGGAACTCTGTATTTTGGAGTGATGAGACCAAGATAAATGTTTTTGAAACTGATGGCTTCAAAACTGTATGGTGTCGCAAAGGTGAGGAGCGTAAAGAAAAATGCATGGTCCATAGAGTGAAACGTGGTGGTGGTAGTGTCCTTCAGTGGGGCTGCATGAGTGCTGCTGGTGTTGAGGAGCTGCATTTTATTGATGTTATGAATTCACAGATGTACTGCTCTATATTGTAAGAGAAGATGCTACAATAACTCCGTGCCCTTGGTCGTTGTGCACTTTTACAACATGACAATGATCCAAAACACCCATCCAAGGCCACTGTTGCATTTCTGAGAACGGGGTGAAAGTGATTCAGTGGCCAAGTATGTCTCCTGATCTAAACCCAATTGAACACCTATGGGGAATTCTGAAGAAACAAGTTGAGCATCACTCTCCATTCAGCACCCAGGCTCTAAAATAGGTTGTTCTTGAAGAATGAAAAAAGAAGAATGGAAAAAGAAAATGCCTAGTAGACTTGTTGTGTCTTTACAAATCATGAGGGTCATACAAATTACTAGATGTAGTAGTTTTTTGTAGGGTTTTTCATTTTTGCATCACCTAATCTGAGTAAAACTGAAGATTTTGTAATCTAAGTTTTATTATTAACCTTACTTCATAGAATGGAGCTAAACAGATATTCTATAAAACTCAATTTTGTCAAATTTTTGGAAATTGTTATTGTATTCACTGAGATATTAATTGAAATCTTACTTTTAAAGAGGGGTGTACTCATTTATGCTGAGCACTGTAAATCTGTATGCAACCAACTGCTTAACAAAGATATTTTCATTTGTAGAATAATTTTAAAGACCCAAAACACATATTAAACAACACAGATATACCTGTTATAAACAAAATCTACTCTAAACTCTCCTTCTGATGAAAAAAAACAAAAAAAAAAAAAAACACATGAATGATAGCATGAATATATAAGCTGACTCATAATCAATATTAGTATATTTTGAACATGTAACAAATATAAACATAAAAAAGAAATAGCAAAGTAACCATACCGTAATAATCAAACAATGAAAAAAAAATGGTTTATATATCCGAAAAGGAGTGCGAAGAAGTTTCAGCTCCATAATTATTAATAAATTAATTAGTATAATAAATTAATCAGTATAAAATTATACAAAAACAATAATAATAATTCTGATATAGTATACTCATTTTCTAATAATCTTGCTATACAATACAGTATCTCACAAAAGTGAGTACACCTTTTTTGTGAATATTTTATTATATCTTTTCATGTGACAACACTGAAGAGATAACACTTTGCTACAATGTAAAGTAGTGAGTGTACAGCTTGTATAACATTGTGCCCTCAAAATAACTCAACACACAGCCATTAATGTCTAAACTGCTGGCAACAAAAGTGACTACACCCCTAAGTTATGATGTCCAAATTGGGCCCAAAGTGTTAATATTTTGTGTTGCCACCATTATTTTCCAGCACTGCCTTAACCCTCTTGGGCATGGAGTTTACCAGAGCTTCACAGGTTGCCACTGGAGTCCTCTTCCACTATTCCATGATGACATCACAGAGCTGGTGGATCTTAGAGACCTTGCACTCCTCCTACTTCCGTTTGAGGATGCCCCACAGATGCTCAATAGGGTTTAGGTCTGGAGACATGTTTGGTCAGTTCATCACCTTTACCCTCAGCTTCTTTAGCAAGGTAGTGGCCGTCTTGGAGGTGTGTTTGGGGTCGTTATGTTGGAATACTGCCCTGTGGCCCAGTCTCTGAAGAGATGGGATCATGCTGTGCTTCAGTATGTCACTGTATATGTTGGCATTTGTGGCTCCCTCAATTAATTGTAGCTCCCCAGTGCCGGCAGCACTCATTCAGCCCCAGACCATGACACTCCCACCACCATGCTAGCTTGACTGTAGGCAAGGCACACTTATCTTTGTACTCCTCACCTGGTTGCCGCCACACACGGTTGACACTATCTGAACCAAATACGTTTATCTTGGTCTCATCAGACTACAGGACATGGTTCCAGTAAGCCATGTACTTAGTCTACTTGTCTTCAGCAAACCTTTTGCAGGCTTTCTTGTGCATCACTTTCAGAAGAGGCTTCCTGCTGGGATGATGGCGATGCAGACCAATTTAATGCAGTGTCTGAGCACTAACAGGCTGACCCCCCACCCTTTCAACCTCTGCAGCAATGCTGGAAGCACTCATACGTCTATTTCCCGAAGACAACCTCTGGATATGACGCTGAGCACGTGCACTCAGCTCCTTTGGTCGACCATGGCGAGGCCTGTTCTGAGTGAAACCTGTCCTGTTAAACCACTGTATGGTCATGGCCACCGTGCTGCAGCTCATTATTGGCTATCTTCTTATAGCCTAGGCCATCTTTATGTAGAGCAACAATTCTTTTTTTCAGATTCTCAGAGAGTTCTTTGCCATGAGGTGCCATGTTGTACTTCCGGTGACCAGTATGAGAGAGTGAGAGCGATAACACCAAATTTATCACACCTGAGACCTTGTAACACTAACAACCGGGAGGGAAAATGGCTACTTGGGCCCAATTTGGAGATTTTCACTTAGGGGTGTGCTCACTTTTGTTGCCAGCGGTTTAGACAATAATGGCTGTGTGTTGGGTTATCTTGAGGGGACAGCAAATTGACACTGTTATACAAGCTGTACACTCACTACTTTACATTGTAGCAAAGTGTAATTTCTTCAGTGTTGTCACATAAAAAGATAAAATAAAAATATTTACAATGTGAGGGGTGTACACACTTTTGTCAGATACTGTACATATGCACATACACACGCAGACAAAACTAAACCTAAAACAAAAATGTACTCAATAGCAAAATAAGCAGACAGTAATAATTCCAACAGCGTATCAAACATATATATCATGGGGGGGCGTGGCTTGCAGCTGATGTAGACGGACGTGCCAAACGCTCTCTCCGCCACTGATCCTGACATTTATCCTGATTGTTGCAGTATCCGCCGCCATCCGACATCTATACTTACCTCCCCGATCTCCTACCGTCTGTACCTAACTGCCGGTGTGTATCCCGTACTGGGGCGATGTCTCGGAGAGGCAAAGAGTCGCCGGGGGCCTACGGATCCTACCTACCAAGATGGTGCCCGACCATCCCCCTCCGCCAGGGAGGCTGCGATGAAACTCTTCGCTAAATCCTCCGCAAAGGAGACCCCACACAAGCCTCCCCCTGGTCCGGACGACCCTGGTGCCCTGCCTGTGGAGACGGATGAACCCTGGCCCGCAGATGTGGCCTCTACTACCTCCTGGGATGCCGTGAGTACCGCTCTCCTTCCTGGGCCTGAGCCAGACCGGGGTGTAGTAGTTGAGGACTCCCCCGAGCCCACCTTGCGGGACATCTTTGCGGTTGTTACTTCTTGCAACAAGGCCATACATGTTCTTACTTCTGAGCTTAAGGGGATGAAAGTGGAAGCGAATCTAGTGCGGCAAGATATGCAAAAGCTGCGGGACCGTACTGCTGCCATTGAGGATAGACTGGGGAATGTAGAGGATGACCTGACGCCGTTACAGCGGGATGTACATCACATGCAACTTCTCACCACAGGACATTCCTCTCGCTTGGAGGATATGGAAAATAGACTCCGCCGTAATAATGTTAGAGTGGTGGACATCCCTGAAAAGGCAGAGGGTAAAGACCCTGTCACTTTCATGGAGAACTGGCTGCTTAACTCTTTTGGCAGGGATGCATTTTCTCATATGTTTGCCATTGAAAGGGCTCACAGAGTTCCTGCTAAACCACCACGCCCAGGCGAACCCCCACGCCCGTTTTTGTTCAAACTCCTGAATTATAAGGATAGAGATGCTTGTCTGTTCCTTGCCCGCACTAAAGGTGATCTCATGAAGATGGATAATACCCGCATTTCTTTCTACCCGGACTTTTCTGTGGATGTGCAACGGCGCAGGGCCAAATTCACTGATGTTAAGAAGCGTTTGCGGAGATTCACGGTCAATTACGCCATGCTGTACCCAGCCCGCTTGCGGGTGGTTGCAAACAATGAAACCCATTTCTTTGACAACCCTGTTGCTGCATCTAGCTGGCTGGATAGAGTGGAGCCCACCCTGGAGAGGGCTCGGGCCGTGCCGGCCTGATAGCGAGCCTTTCTGGTCTCTTTGTATTGGGAGGAAATCTGTATGCACCTTACTGATTGAACATTTTCTGCATATACCACTGTTTTTTTTAAGGAGAGTGAAAAGTAATGGATCCAACCGGGTTCTTTGCCTTGCTCGGGACTGTAGTTTCTGTGAGTTCCTTTGGATCAAGAAAGAGTTGTTTTTTTTTTTTTTTTGAGACGTTGGGGCCCCCTCCCCTTTCTGTCCTATGTGGACGTTTGCTGCGGGGTATATCCCCCCTCTTTGCTACTATTTTTTTCTAGTCAAGGACTCTGCCATGCTTTTGTTCGATATGTACTGTGCTTTTTTTGCTGATTGCCTCACCTGTTGTGAGCACTTGGCTGTCATTTTGTTTGAACTTTTATTGCTGCTGCCAATCGCCTTACACCTCTCTTTGAACAAGGAGTCTGCCACCATACATTTTATTACCGCATGTGTGCTGCCCCTGCTATTTTTTGGGTTCTTATGGTCCTGTTCTTGGGCTACTTAGGATGATACGTCTTTTGATTTCCCCTTTTCCCTGTCTCCTTCTCATGTTATTTGCTGCACTGATTTCCATAATGCTGTTCTAGATTTATCCTCTGTTTTCCATGTTTGCAAGTGCTATGGCTAATCACTGTACTTTGGTCTCCTGGAATGTTCGCGGACTGGGTGACGGTGTGAAATGGGTGGCGATGTTCTCTACATTGAAGAGGTATGCCCCTGCTGTAGTGTGCTTGCAGGAGACCCACCTGCAGGCCTCGACCATCTCTCTGCTGCATCGCCGAGGCTACGGCACCCAGTTTCACTCCACCCACTCCGCTTATTCTAGAGGAGTCAGTATATTACTCTCTGATAATGCCCCTTCCAATTATTGTCCTCTAAGATTGATGACCAGGGTAGATATATTTTTTCTCTTTTGTAAGTTACATTATTTTCAATGTATACTGGCTAATATATATGTACCCCCGCCCTTTTCCCCGGAAGTACTCTATGCCTTGGCTCATTTTATGAGTCCCTACTCGACTGTACCTGTTGTGGTTTTGGGGGACTTCAATAATGTGCTGGATAGGGATCTAGATGGGTTACGCCCGGGTGCCGGTTCTCCGAGTGCCTCGGGCCCTACCCCCTTCTCCTGCCTTTTGACGAAATTGGGTGTGACGGAACCTCAGACCCACACTGTACTTGTGGTCTTCCGCCAGTATACGGCTTCCTCGCAGTCATGAACATAGATATCAAATCCCAGCCACTGTCATACAAAACTAGCCTGAAACTTAGCTTGTATACAGGAAACAACTAACTCCTTTATTAAAACAAACAGACTTTTATACACTTTAGAAGTAGGTCGGTCACTACATGAATATTTACCCAAAACATAACACAATGAATAGCTAACGAGGTACAGCTGACTCATGGCTAATCCCATCTAGACAAGGTTATTATTCACATGCTAATTAGCTCAGCGTACTTAAGTCAGCCTGGAAGCCCAGACTGACGGCACCAAAGGTAAAACAAGATATGATCCGACAGTAGAGACTCTAACGAACCAGGAGGGTGACTTTAAGTTAACCTTTTGGTCGGCTATACAACTTCACCACTTCCTGAGTGCACTGTCAAATCCGACAGAATACTCAAGGAGCCTGTCTAAATTTGAGGGATACTGCAGAGGGGAAGGAATTTTAGCACACACACTCTCCCTACTATACAACCTATTAATATTACCTCCGGATAACTCTGCTCTGCCCTGGTTGACCAAATGGGCAAACGATTTAAACCGTACCTTCACAGCATCACAAAAACAGAAGATGATTTCGCTGGTTTTCAAAACATCTATCTGTACTAAAATCCAGGAGACTAACTTTAAGGTATTGAGCAGGTGGTATTATACACCTCATAAACTCCATAGGATATTTACAGGCACACCAGCGAATTGCTGGAGATGTGGAGGAGAGGATGCAGGCATATTTCACATCTTTTGGTCCTGTCCGAAACTCTTGGGATATTGGTCTGAGGTGAAATCCGTTATCCAAAAATTTACGGAATACACTATTTTCGAAGACCCTGCTTTTTTTTTGTTTCATCTGTCAGATATTCCCATACAGAGATATGAGAAGTCAGTGGTGCGACATTTGGTAAACGGGGCAAAGGCCTGTATCCCCGTGTTATGGAAAAGCCCGCATCCTCCGACAATAAAAGACTGGTTATTCAGAGTAGAGGCTATTAATAGAATGGAAGACTTCGTATTGACATCACAGTGCAAACGTGGGCTATATACGGAGACCTGGGAGCTTTGGAATACTTTTATCCTGTCAGAGGAGGGGGCTAGGCTGCTGCAGATATAGATGGAGAGGGAAGTTTAACTTAGAGGATTGGGGATGGGTAGGGGAGGAGGGGGGAAACTTTAGGGGGAGGATTTGGGGGGGGGTTTCCCCTGTTCACCTCCACCCCTTCCCTCCCTCTCTCTTTTGCTTTTTCCTTTGTTTTTTTTTTGTTTTTTTTTTTGTTTTTTTGTGTGTATGGCGGTTGTTAATTTGTTTGTGTTTGGGGACTTAGAATAGACCATCCTAATGGTTGAAGTGTCTACAGACGGCGAGATAGATATATAAATTTAATAATTTGAGAGACCTTTCCGAAGAGACATATAGCTGAGGTGATAGGACTGGAATGATCTCTTATGTATGTAGAAGCCGCAACTTTGTACAACTGGATTGTGTTGTAATATCTGTTTTGTGTTTGGAAAAAAATAAAAGATATATTTGAAAAAAAAAAAAAAAAAACAAGATATGATATACATTATTATAGTGTAAATACTGAGAACCCGCAGTAAACAAATAGGTGAGCAAATCAGCATAATTTATAATGCGTGGAAGACAGGTGTTTGAGCTGATGACATGCATCTGTTACAAGTCTGACCAACTGAAGCAGTCCAAACCATCAATTTATCTGTCACATAGTTTTTTCACTGTCAGTGACGGTGCGTACCGTCACATATCTTCCCCCCAAAGGTTGACGAACCAGGTACCAGACCCCCAACTGGTCTGTGCCTGAGTTCGTCGGGTAACAAGTCCCAAAGAGTCAATCCATCATGGCAGCTTCCTTGACAAAGTTCCACATAGCTTGTAAGTTTGTCCTGGCAAGGCGCATGGAGCTCTCGTAGCCAATCAGTCTGTGGAAGTCTGGTTTGGGCAGGCCAGACTGGGCTTTTTGGTCACCCTTTGTCCCCAAAAGACACAGGGTGACTTACACATAAGAAGTGTCTTGGGGGTTAAGAGAGGTATTTCCCAACCTCTCTAAGGTAAGCTGTGTTCCACGGGCCCCCCAACCAAAGTGACTCCCGTCACATCTCTCCCCTTCCGGAAGTAGACTAACACAGGAGGGGACCCCAAACGGGTTGACTTTGAAGGTAATCTGTAGTTCCAGCCCCCCAATGTCTATACCCACACAGTACCCCAAGCAAATTGTCCCAAAGGGAGCAATACTCACCCAGCCAACCTCTGCCTCTCTCATAGAACATACCCGCTGTAGGGAAGAAGCATGGACTGGCCCTTCTCCCTGGAGTCCTTTCAGCTGCTGGAGAGAAGACAGGGTGGCTGGGCTCACTCCCTCATGCTGTTGGGGATCTGGGCCGACTGCCCAGCATCCCTGGGGTTTACAGGTGGAGATTGTAGTCTCATCCACCTGCTGAGGAAATCCATCCTTTGTAAGTTGAGGGCAGAGGCCAGCAGCACTCTGCTTTGCTGCCAGCCCTTCTGCTGGGTTGGTGTCATCATTCTGGTTTCACTCCAAAACTTGTACTGTTGAGTTCTTGGGGTAACTATAGCCAGCATCACGGATCCCGTGTTCCAGAGCTTAGGAAGCAGGTTACTGGCGGAGATACCCAGTCGGTGTTGTCCGGATTCCGTCACATTGGTGGCAAGCGGTGGGATGCTTCCTGCAGTCTGGAACATCCAAACCTCCACCGGGATCCAAGGTCCGGGGAGCAGAAGAGGAAAGGTACAGATACCAGCCGCCATAGAAGAGGAATTTGGAAGGAGGTTGCGAGAGATGCAAATACAGCACAGGGGACCAGTTTCAGAGAAGGTCCTGCTGGGATGGCACAATTCAATCCGATTGGAACTCTGGGAGGAAGCGCTAACCTGTGAGCAGCGCCACCAGGGAAAAATCCTCCCCTCCTTCCAGGAAAGGTACTGGTCGCAGTACGAAGTGCGAATGGTGTTTTTGGGGAGACAACCACATAATGAATGGAAAGCTGAGTTAAGAAGGCTGGTCCAGGTGGAGATGCGGTTGGATGAGAGCTATAGAGCCCTCCGCTGGTACGTAACCCAAGTGTGCCCATGGACAGCAGACGACAGTCCAACGGAAGGCTTTTGCTACGGCGGCCTGGGGCTGTTATTAGAGAGGCTGTCTGAGGACCCCGACTTTGGGAGCGATTTGGAGTGGCGCTTGGAGGAAATCTTGGAATACAGAGAACAGATGCTGAATGTCTTGGAAGTGCACTGGGCACTGGAAGAGTTGGAATTTCTGGCCAATCAGGAATGGGAGCTGGAGATCACTTACAGACGGCTGCTTGACTCTGCTCAGTGCCGGGCCTGGGCTCCCCTTGCCTGGGAATATCCAGAAGTACCAGCTGACAGTCCAGAAATCCTGACTGAAGAATTGACAATGTGGCACAGTAATAGTGTGCTTTGCTCACCTGCACCCACGGTTTTGGATGCAGAGGTCTTATGGCGGATGCAGCAAGTGCTGACTCACCTTGACGAACCTGTTTCTGCACAGGACGAGCTTGGATGGAGGAATGCATCTGATCAGCCGCTGGATAAAGGTATGGGAGAAGAGGAAGCCATTTTTATTCCCCAAACACAGATCACAGATTTAATTAACTTTCCATCGGAGGATGATATGGAAGATAAATCCCCCCGCCAAAGTGTTGGCACTGGGCCCAAGTGCCACCAGCCCTGCCCTGAACTTTCAGCAATTCCCAAGGCTGGGGATTTAATAGACTTTTCTGTTGAGGAGGAACCTCCCAGTGAGTCCACAGCAGAAGAAAGGGCATCAAGGCATAGCAATGCTGACCTCTGCCTGCAACAATTGGTGACTCAGGAAGATGTGTTCAAGGCCACTGACTTTACCGTTTACTTTCCTGCAGAACAGCGGGCATCAGGGCCTTACATCACTGAGCTCTGCCCAACACCAACAGCAGCTTCAGCCTCCCTGAGAGAAGAGGCAGCTGACATTTCTGCTACACCACTGACAGGGACATGCAATTTCCTGCCAGCAGCATCTGTGGAGTTACAAGAAACTTCTACAGCAGAAGCGCTGACAACTGGACAGAGGCTCCAAGACCTCTGCCCTTCATCCTGTGGTAGTTCTGGAGGCCCAGGGTGAAAAGTTGGTGGTCCCTTTCCAGCAGCAGAGTGTATCCCAGAATGATGACACCAACCCAGCAGAAGGGCTGGCAACAGAGCAGAGTGCTGCTGGCCTCTGCCCTCAACTTACAAAGGATGGATTTCCTGAGCAGGTGGATGAGACTACAATCTCCACTTGTATACCCCAGGGATGCTGGGCAGTCGGCCCAGATCCCCAACAGCATGAGGGAGTGAGCCCAGCCACCCTGTCTTCTCTCCAGCAGCTGAAAGGACTCCAGGGAGAAGGGCCAGTCCATGCTTCTTCCCTACAGCGGGTATGTTCTACGAGAGAGGCAGAGGTTGGCTGGGTGAGTATTGCTCCCTTTGGGACAATTTGCTTGGGGTACTGTGTGGGTATAGACATTGGGGGGGGGGGGTGGAACTACAGATTACCTTCAAAGTCAACCCGTTTGGGGTCCCCTCCTGTGTTAGTCTACTTCCGGAAGGGGAGAGATGTGACGGGAGTCACTTTAGTTGGGGGGCCCGTGGAACACAGCTTACCTTAGAGAGGTTGGGAAATACCTCTCTTAACCCCCTAGGCACTTCTTCTTTTTTTTTCACAAAAAGGTGCTTTATTGAGGTAATAAAAACATTAACAGTATAACAGAGTAATTTGTCAAATGTAATAACATATCACTGAGAGTATCACACATTTCTTCAAACATTCCATAAAGTAGCCGAGTAAAATCTGGCTTATGATGTGAGATTAGATACAGGTTCGGTAAGGACTTTCAGAATGCAGTCAAGGAGTGTTATAGTCACATCAAACCATATGGGAAAGTGTGAGTACATATCTTCTTCATTAAAAATAGACTTTCATTAATTATGTATGTAATAGTTGTGAGTAGAATAATAATCACCATAAAATAAAAGAGAGTATGGTGACAGGTCAAGAAAAGAAGAGAAAAAGAAATAGAAAGTAAGACAGGTTGGGGAGGGAGGGGCTACCATCTCCACTCCATAGTTCTGGTGCCATTTAAAGGGTACAATGTCAGTGTTAATTAGCTGTGATGAGGGTAGAATGTAATTTCAAGGTTGAAGATTCATGTCATGTAGCGGATTTCAAGACGGTGTATTCTTGAGACAGAGAAAAGAGTGTCCAGTTAGCCCATAATTTACGAAAAGGTCTCGTGATATTCCATTTTCAGAGCAATAGACTTTTCCATCTCATAAATTTGGTCTATTCTCAAAATCCAGTCCCTGATTTGGGGAATTTCAAGAGAATTCCATTTTAGCGGAATTAAACTCTTGGCTGAATTCAAGAGGTAGCGAGTAAGGGATTGTTTGTAATTTTTGTAAGTCATATGGTTTATATGTAGTAAAAACGTAGGAGCGTCAAACTGTAGTTGTGTCCCGGTGATCTGTTTAATCCAATGGGCAACTGTATTCCAAAATGGAGCTAGTTTAGGGCAAGACCACCATATGTGAAGAAATGTACCCCGTGCTCTCCCGCATCTCCAGCAGGAGTCCGTGAGCCCGGGGTACCATCGTTTTAGCTTGACCGGTATCCTGTACCCCTGTGTGCAGATTTTGAATGCAGTCTCCTGCATCTTAGTATTAAGGGAGCATTTGTGTGAAAAGATGCACGACTTCCTCCATTGGGCGGCAGAGATTTTTAGATCCAGATCTTTTTCCCAAATCTTTTGGAAGGGATCCTCTTGGGATTGAGGAGGTGTATTTAGCCACTCTTATGCTAATGAGGTGACCTTCCTCAACGGGGTCCCTGATAGGCAACACTTCTCAAAATCTGAGAGATCTCTAGTGAACTGGCGTTTGTTTTTGTTATTATGGAGGAAGCCGTGCACCTGCATGTAGGTCCAGGAAGTCAAAGGTCTAATTTTGGAGCATCTATTTCTCAGCTCTTCGTATCTCAGCAATTTACAATTGTGAAAGCAATTAAGTGCAAGTACAGGTCTGGTCTCGTTTTTTTTATCCGATGTGAGGAAAGTTTTGTTAGCCATGCCTGGCAAAAAATCAGGGTTGTTATATAGTGACGTAAGTAAGCTTGGAGAGGAGGAGAGATTAGACCGAGCCATAATTTTACAAAAGATGTTCAGGGTTGTACCAATTAGTGGGTGAGATCTGATCTCTAAGGGAATCATGGTGTATTTAGACCAGGGAAGATAGCGGGTATCGCAAGTGGACCAGTCCCTTTCTAGATTCACCCAAGCTTTAGATGAGCCGTGACAGTGCCAATCTATCAGCCTGGTCAGATGCGTGGCGTAATAGTAGTTTAGGAAATTCGGTATACCCATACCACCATTTTCTCTGTTACGTTGTAAGTATTGGAAACTAATTCTGGGATGCTTATTGGCCCAGATAAACGTTCGCTGTAGTGAGGTAAGTCGCCGAAAAAATTAATTTGGGATGTGTATCGGGAGAGCGTGGAACAAATACAAGAGTCTTGGCAAAATTGCCATTTTTACAATAGCGGCTCTCCCAAACCATGAAAAGCGGCCTTTGTCCCATTTCTTAAGGTCTTTGGTCAGAGCTTTCAGCAGGGGAGTGAGATTTGTTTCATATAAAGAGTCAAGATTGAGTGTAAGTTTTATACCTAAATACTTTAGGGAGGAAGTCTCCCATCTATATGGGCAATTGGCCTTTGTTAGGGCGATCATACGTGTGGGTAGGGTCAAGTTCAAGGCTTCCGACTTAGAGTTATTAATTTTGTAATTGGAGAGATATTTATAATGATTAAATTGCTTGTTAAGGTTGGGGATCGAAATGTGTGGTTGTGCGATGTATAGGAGCAGGTCATCAGCATAAGCTGACACCTTGTGTTCCTTACTGTGGATATGGATCCCCCTGGATAGAGGGGTCCAGGTTAATGGATCTAATCAAGGGTTCTAGGGTTAGGATAAAAAGGAGAGGGGAAATAGGGCAACCCTGTCTCGTGCCATTGTGCAAGTCCAGCGGATCGGAGAAGACCCCATTCACACTAACCTTTGCTTGTGGTCCGGAGTAGAGAGCACGGATCCATGACATTATGTTTGGACCAAAGCTGACGTGTTTGCAAGTGGAGAACAGAAAGTCCCATGCCACTCAGTCAAAGGCCTTCTCCGCATCCGTGGATAGCAGGAGGCCCTCAAAGCCTACCGATTTGGCTCTGTGAATTAGGTTAAGGGACCTAATCACGTTGTCCCTTGCTTCTCTACCGGGCATAAACCCGACCTGGTCTGGACCAATAATCCTCTCCAGATGGGGTCTAATCCGATCCGCCAGAATCTTAGCCAATATTTTTAGGTCCGTATTCAGTAATGAAATTGGCCAGTAATTTCAGCAGGCCGTAATATCCTTGTCGGGTTTTGGTATGACAGCAATATGTGCCATCAAAAACTCGCTAGAGGGTTTGTGGCCATCCTTAATGACATTCAACGCAGTGGTTAGATGAGGGGACAGCGTGTCAATGAAAGTTTTAAAGTATTGTGCCGTAAAGCCGTCTGGACTCTTGCCTGGTTTCAGCGCTTTCACTGTTGCCTCAACCTCCTCTTTAGTTATGTCGGCCTCTAAGTTGGTGAGGCTTTCCTCGTCCAAAGACGGGAGGCCACTCTGGGTCAAATAGTCGGCAATTGCTTGTTGTCTGGGTGCAGTGGAGCCTACAGGGGCATTTTGAGGTGGTATATTGTAAAGCTTAGCGTAGAAGTCTTTAAAGATATTAGCTATGCCTCTAGGTTCATGCACTAGTTGTCCTTTATGATTTTTAATGTTTAGTATGTTATTGGCAGTTTGTGCTTGTGACGGTACTAGCCGTCACTATGGGTGACGGATCACCCTGTCCCTGGATTGTAAACCCCTTTGTGTCATTTTCTTATGAGTTTGGGACATTGCATTTTATTTTCCCTTTATTCATCCTCTGAACAACTGACTCATGGCATTGAGTTAATGTAATGTAATGTTACAACCCATCCCCCCCCCCCCCCCTCCTGTTCTGTGTCTAAGTGTGTGGATTCATGGCAGACAATGGTCTGAGTTGGAGACCTCTCTCCGCAGGGGGTGTGTATTAAGACTGCATGTTTCAAATGTACAAATGTTCAGTTCTCATTGGTTGGTTCCCTTCCCCCCCTTCTGTGGAAAGGCTAAGGGGAGTTTCCCTAACTGTATGTAAAACTGTTGTCTTGGAATGTAATAAACAGTTTAAGCTCTGCATGTTTAACCCTCAACACCTGTGTGGATTGTCTCGTGATTGAGGGGTTAAGGGCTGGATATGACTTCTCCGCAGGCTGTGGGTGCGTTTGGAGGACAGGAGACACAGATTCGGCGGATGTGCCCAGCTGGGGTACAAAGATCCGTTACATTGGTTGGCAGCAGTGGGATGTCTCCTGCAGTCCAGGACATCCAAACCACCACCAGGATTCAAGATCTGGGCAGCTGCCGAGGAGTGATACGGGGACCAGCCAGCATGAGAGCGGAGTTCGGGAGGAGGCTGCAAGGCATGCGGAAGCAACATCGGGGACCAGCGACAGAGCACACCAGGCTCGGCTGGGAGGATGTCATCCGCCGGCAACTCTGGCATGAGGCGCTAAGCCACGAGCGGCACCATCAGGGGAAGATCCTTCCCTCCTCCACAGAGATGTACCGGAAGCAGTACCGTGCGCGAGAGGTGTTCCTGAGGGAACGACCGCGAGATGAAGGGAAGACGGAGCTCGGAAGATTGGTCCAGGAGGAAATGAGGCTGGACGCCAGCTACAGAGCCCTCCGGTGGTTCGCGGCTCAACTGTGGCCAGGTACAGCAGATGGCAGCCCAACAGAAGGCGTTGGCTATGGCGGCGTGGGGCTGCTCCATCAAAAAATGTATGGAGACCCAGACTTTGGGAGCGATGAGGAGTGGCGGCTGGAACACATTCTGGATTTCCGAGATGAGGTGCTGGACCTCCCCGACGAGGCGTGTGACCTGGAGGAATTGGAGTTCCTGGTTGAGCAGGAATGGGAGCTTGAGATTGCCTACAAGCGGCTGTTTGACGGTGATCAGCAGCCTGGCATGGCTCCCGTTGCCTGGGACTGTCCGAGAGAAATAGCAGACAGTCACGAAGATGAGAAGCAAATGGGGCCAGGGGTGACCCTGCGTTTTCCCGTACTAACTGCAATGGAAGAAGCAGCGATGATACAGAGGGCACTGCGAGCGCTAGAATGCCGGAACGCACCGGAGGTCCACCAGGCAGCGAGACAAGCTAATAGCATGAAGGTCTCAGAAGGGGGAGTTGAGACAGGCGCTGGAAGGCTGGGAAATGGTGATCAGCAGCAAGTCCAGAGTATCTCATCTGGTGCCCCAGCAGAAGCATTGGCTACAGGGCAGAGTGCCCCTGGCATCTGCCCAGCATCAGAAAAAGAGTTGGATCCGGAGAGTCTGAGAGAGGATCTGCGTGAGCTGTTTTCCCAACAGCAGATATCCCCACCGGGAGTAGAGGAAGCAATTCTCCCTCCCCAGCAATTGGACACTACCCCAATGTTCATCCCCCCAGCAGAAGCGCTGGCTACAGGACAGAGCACTGATGGTCTCTGCCCAGCATCAGAACCAGAGATGAAGAATCCGGGAGACAGTCCCTGCAAGATACCTTCTCAGCGGCTCGTAACTACACCAGGAGAAAAGCAAGTACCTTTTTCTCCCCAAATGCATAGCCCTACCAGCCTACATTCCCTACCAGCGGAAGCGCTGGCATCAGGGCAGAGAATTATTCAGCTCCCCCCAATATCTGCCCTGGATCAGAGGAGTGCAGACAGCTGTTCCCACTCTGCAGCGGCTGTTTTTATTCATGGGAGACCCTATGTGCGGTGTTGCTCCCCAGCGCCAGAGTCGTACTTTTACTTTTCCTGGTTGCCTGGGGTGGAAGTTTGTGACTAACGCAGGTCCAGACCAGTTGAGGGTCAGGAACCTCGTTAGCCTGTTTTTAAAAGGGGAGAAATGTTACAGAACCCACTGTCACTGTGTGTTTTTGAGGGGACTGTGCGCAAGCCTCCTACCGACAGACTATGGGCCAGAAGCTACTGGAGTTTGGCGCTGCAGCCTTTTGACTTTACCATCCACTACTGCCCTGGGAAGCAACGCCGACGAATTATCCAGGCAAACAGACATTGACTCTTTTTGGGATTTGTTACCCGACTAATTCAGGCACAGACCAGTTGGAGGTCTAGTACCTGGATTAGTCTACCTTTGGGGGGGAAGAGATGTGACGGTACTAGCCGTCACTATGGGTGACGGATCACCCTGTCCCTGGATTGTAAACCCCTTTGTGTCATTTTCTTATGAGTTTGGGACATTGCATTTTATTTTCCCTTTATTCATCCTCTGAACAACTGACTCATGGCATTGAGTTAATGTAATGTAATGTTACAACCCATCCCCCCCCCCTCCTGTTCTGTGTCTAAGTGTGTGGATTCATGGCAGACAATGGTCTGAGTTGGAGACATCTCTCCGCAGGGGGTGTGTATTAAGACTGCATGTTTCAAATGTACAAATGTTCAGTTCTCATTGGTTGGTTCCCTTCCCCCCCTTCTGTGGAAAGGCTAAGGGGAGTTTCCCTAACTGTATGTAAAACTGTTGTCTTGGAATGTAATAAACAGTTTAAGCTCTGCATGTTTAACCCTCAACACCTGTGTGGATTGTCTCGTGATTGAGGGGTTAAGGGCTGGATATGACTTCTCCACAGGCTGTGGGTGCGTTTGGAGGACAGGAGACACAGATTCGGCGGATGTGCCCAGCTGGGGTACAAAGATCCGTTACATTTGATGTCAGAAGTGGGATGGGTTGTAACATTACATTACATTAACTCAATGCCATGAGTCAGTTGTTCAGAGGATGAATAAAGGGAAAATAAAATGCAATGTCCCAAACTCATAAGAAAATGACACAAAGGGGTTTACAATCCAGGGACAGGGTGATCCGTCACCTCCAACTGGTCTGTGCCTGAATTAGTCGGGTAACAAATCCCAAAAAGAGTCAATGTCTGTTTGCCTGGATAATTTGTCGGCGTTGCTTCCCAGGGCAGTAGTGGATGGTAAAGTCAAAAGGCTGCAGCGCCAAACTCCAGTAGCTTCTGGCCTATAGTCTGTCGGTAGGAGGCTTGCGCACAGTCCCCTCAAAAACACACAGTGACAGTGGGTTCTGTCACAGTGCTTCTTTAAGCGCTCTAGCAAGCATTTTGCCTGATTTGTCCCCTTGCTCATAATAGATAGACTTCTTGAAGTAAAGGAAGCGTTTTGTGTTTGCGTCTAAAAGGGTCCTTAATTTGTTTCTAAGTCTAATTAACTCCTCCTCCACCTGTTTAGCCAGTGTCTGCTTATGTTTCAATTCTAGATCATGGATTTTAGATAACAAATCATTCCTCATCTGCTCCCTCTCCTGCTTCCTCTGTGCACCAGTGCGAATCAGATCTCCCCTAACCACCGATTTATGAGCCTCCCACACGGTGAGTGGGGAGGTTTTCGGTTGAGCAGTTTTCAGAAAAATAGTTAGTCAGGGTGGATTGAATATGATTCTGAGTAGGTTGAATAGAGATGCATTAAGCCTCCAAGATCTATCGCCTTTGTGCGCGGGTGAAGTCTCAAAGTGGAGTGAAACCGGAGCATGATCGGTAATGGTTATTAGTCCAATCTCCGCTCCCCTCACATCGGCCAAATCCCTTTGGGAGATAAACAAGTTATCTATCCTAGTGTAGCGATTGTGGGGGGTGGAGTAAAAGGAGTAGTCTCTGGTGGAAGGGTGTAGTGTTCTCCATACGTCGACTAATGTGAGCGAATGTATGGAATGTTTGATCTTTTTGAGGGCGGAGAATGCAAGACTAAGGATGATCGAACTTTTGAAAAGTTCGGTTCGACCAGAACACCCGAATTTTCCAAAAGTTCGGCCCGGATTTCAGAACCCCATTGAAATCAATGGGACCCGAACTTCGGTAATCAAAAATCACCATTTTGAAGCCCTAAAACCCAATAAATGCCCCTAAAAAGTGCCTAGGGTTCTGGGTCATGCCCCATTAACTATTAATCACACAAAAAAAAGTTCTTAAAAATTGTCATTTTTGATAAAAAAGCCAATTATTGAAAAAAAAAAAAAAGAGAGATTTTTGGAGAGAGACTTTGGATTTAGTATCTGGGGGGTCTAAAAGGTGTGCATGTGAAGTTTCAGCTCTGTAGCATGTCCAGAACCATGAAAAAAAAATATAATTTTTCAGTAGAACAGGGATGTGGGTCGGGACCCTCCTTTAACTTTAACACCTATATGATCTTTTTTTCTGGTTCTGGACATGCTACAGAGCTGAAACTTCACAGGTACACATTTTAGACCCACCAGACACAAAATCACACAAAAAAGTTCTTAAAAATTGTCATTTTTGATAAAAAAGCCAATTATTGAAAAATTTAAAAACAAAAAAAAAAAGAGAGAGATTTTTTGATTTTTACTTTGGATTTAGTATCTGGGGGGTCTAAAAGGTGTGCATGTGAAGTTTCAGCTCTGTAGCATGTCCAGAACCATGAAAAAAAAAAAGATAATTTTTCATTAGAACAGGGATGTGGGTCGGGACCCTCCTTTAACTTTAACACCTATATGATCTTTTTTTCTGGTTCTGGACATGCTACAGAGCTGAAACTTCACAGGTACACCTTTTAGACCCCCCAGACACAAAATCACACAAAAAAGTTCTTAAAAATTGTCATTTTTTGATAAAAAAGCCAGTTATTGAAAAATACAAAAAAGAGATTTTTTGATTTTTACTTTGGATTTCAGATCTGGGGGGTCTAAAAGGTGTACCTGTGAAGTTTCAGCTCTGTAGCATGTCCAGAACCAGAAAAAAAAAAGATTGTTTGTATTAGAAAACTTTCTGACAGGGGGTTTGCTTCGCTCCTGTAACACCTTGCCGGTTTAATAGAAGGCATTTTTTTTGGATCTTTGCAGTCAGGAAAAACATCTGAACTTGTGTATAGTGGTACTGTGCACAAGTTCAGATTTTTTGCCTGCCTCCAAAACCCCCCAAAAAATGCCAGCAAAAACACACCTGGGCATTTTTTTTTGACGCTAGCGTTTTTTTTGGCATTTTTTGGGGTTCTTTTGAGGCAGGCAAAACATCTGAACTTGTGTATTGTGGTACTGTGCACAAGTTCAGATGTTTTGCCTGCCTCCAAAACCCCCCAAAAAATGCCAGCAAAAACACACATGGGCATTTTTTTTTTTGACGCTAGCGTTTTTTTGGCATTTTTTTGGGTTCTTTTGAGGCAGGCACAACATCTGAACATGTGTATAGGGGGTATATATAGACATATATGTCTGAATATATACCCCTAGACATATATAGGTGTGATAGTAGCAGAAATATATTACTGTAAATGATTTCATTAGCGCAAGCATTTATTTCTGCTACTATCACACCTATATATGTCTAGGGGTATATATTCAGACATATATGTCTATATATACCCCCTATACACATGTTCAGATGTCATGTCTGACATCAAACATGTCCTCAAAAAAGCACTGGCAGTGGCAGCCCCTGCAGCATAAAAAATGCTTGGCTGGTGAGAAGCCATATGGGTGTGATGAAGCTATTCAGAGAAAAGATCATTTCTCTATAGCGGTCACCCTGCTATGGAAGGGTTTTGTCACCCTGCCATAGCAGTCACTGCCAGTTAACCCTACACTACACTACGGTCCCCTTACACTTAACACTTTATCTACAGAAACTGAATTTTTGAAGCTAACTAAAGTGTAAAGTAGCACTCTAACTACACTAGATATCCCTTTCCTCACACTAAAAATAGCTAAATGACACTTTTAAAGTAAAATTCACAGAACTGCTTCCACTCTCTTCCATGTCCAGTATAACAATGCTAGGAATATGGCGGGGGCGATCTTATATACTGGGGGGCGTATTCACTAATGATTGGTCTAGGGACCCCCTAGTCACTCCAATCACATTCCTAGCATTCTCCTGCCCCCTCAATTGGCTTTTGCTAATGGTTCTGGTGCAATCACAGGCTTTTAAAGCCCATTTCCTGAAGCATTGCATTTTGAGCGGTTCTGGTTGCCGAATCCCGAACTTTTTGGGCAAAAAGTTCTAAATTCGGCCGAACCTCGAACACCCAATGTTCGGGCCGAACCGATGGTGGACCCGAACCGTTCGATCATCCCTATGCAAGACACGACCTACCTGAGGAGGTATCCTGAAGGGGGTTCAGGGGAATGTTAAAGTCCCCCCCCCCCCAGGATAATGCAGCCCCTCGCAAAGCTCTTGAGCTCTGCAATCATCTGATTGCAAAAAGTTACCTGCGCCTTGTTAGGAAAGTATATATTCGCAAGTGTGATTGGTTTTTCGCCCAGGGTGCCAGATATAAAGAGGTATCTACCATTGGGGTCAGCCAGTTTTTTTTCAAGGGTGAATGGGGTGTCTTTATGGATCAATATCGCAACCCCCTTAGTTTTTGCTAAGTCACTATTGGCATAGAATGCTTTTGGAAAATACTTATTAGTCAGATCAGGGTGTGTAGATCCCTTAAAGTGAGTCTCTTGTAGGAATATTATTTGGGGCTTACATTTCTTGAGTTTGTATAAAAGTTTTTTTCCTTTTCTCAGGAATGTTCAGACCGTTGACATGTGTGAAATTAAAAAGGGGTTCTTACCTAGCTGTGAGTACACCATCTTGACTGTATGTGGAGCCCCCCGGGTGGGGGTTTAAACCTGTAGAGTCCTCTACTAGGAAGTTGAAAAGATAAATTAGTTTTTTTTTTTTTTCGGGAGGGTTGTGGGAAGTCAGAGGGGTGGCAGGAAGGGGGGGAGAGTATAGAGAAAAATAGAAAGAAGTAGAGAGGAGATTAGACACTCAGTAGTGCGTGGACAAACTGACTTTCAAAGCAGTCAGGTTGTGCCCGCCAAATAAGTAGGACAAGGTATCAAACTTTAAATATAACACTTATAGATAATTATCCTCTTTGGGGAAGTGGAAGGTCGAGCTGAAGGATGACCTCAAGTCTAAGGAGAAATAAGTCAATCACTGTGTTGAGCTCGTTACGATCCCGGTCTCCAAAAAGAACAAAAACGACATAAAAACAATATAAACAGCAACAGGCAACCCAAAACAAGGAAAAGCCCAGTAAACAAGTTAAAGGATTTAGCAATCGCCGATGGTGCCAGGTGAGTGCAAAAAAAAAAAAAAAAACTGGAATGTGTATTGATATTAGGAAGTGCACTATCAACCTGGGAGACAAAAATCAGAGAGAAAGAAAATACACCACCAGAGGTTAAAAACAGTAATTTGGGCTCTGTAGAGGCACATGTAAAACATAAAGTATCTTCCTATTAGGCCTCTGAGTTTAGCCCATCTCGGTTACCATAGCAAGTACTGTTAATTAGCATTGGGATTTGGTGCCGGGTAGCACTCCGTCTAAAATAAGACACGGCAGCCGAGGGTCGTGAGACCAATAGTCATGGCTTACAAATCAGTGATACCTTCTGGTGGTAGTCCTGGAAGTCCAGATTCGCATAGGTGAGTCAGGGGTTCTCCGTATGCCCCAGGTCATGGAGCAAATCAAGGATGGGACCTGCATGAGAAGGGGAAAAGGGCAGAATGTGGTAATAACCAGCAGAAAAATAATGTTTTGCATCCAACTGAATTCAGGAATGGCTCCTGAAGAGGAGAAGAGGAAAAGCAGATCCAGATAACAGGTGCGTTGTAAGGGCTCACACGCAATTCCAGGAACAACCATTGGTCATGTTCAAGTGATCCTGATCAGGTTTAATCGTTTTGTATTTCAACAGAGATAGAACAATAGCGCCATCTAGCATCCAAAGGCGGGATCGCCTATAGTAAGTCTCTGGGTTAATACAGGCTTGGTTATAGTAGTGGGCAGAGAATAGAAAGGAAAGAGGGGTTGAGGGAGAATATAGCTAGTTTAATTTTGTATTCTTGTGGACGGCATCAGAGTCCATTAAGGAAGGAGGGTTATGATGTGTGAGGTAGGAGATACAGTAAAGCAGGAAGAAATCAATCCAGGTAGGCAGATTGTCAGGAGTTTCAATGGTGATCCCTGGATCTGGGAGTTTTGGGTGATGATCCAAAGAAGGGGTTCAGCTCCCTTTTCCTTTGCTGCTTCCCTTTTTTTTAGTGTGGTGAGCGGGAAGTGGATGCCTCTGGTTCATCCGGTGCTGAACCCAGTGGATGGGGGAACAAGAATTCCACGTACCAGTCTGGTAATTCAATATCTCCTGGGTGGCACAGAAGTCTGGTAAATCTGCAGGTGTGCGTAATAGAAATTGTTTACCCCCAGAAGAGGCTTGTAAAGCAAAGGGGAACTTCCATCGGTAAGGAATGTTCTTGGTTCTGAGCACCTCCAGTAGCGGTTTTAGATCGCACCTATTTTTTAGCGTGATAGGTCTTGGTACAATTGTATAGTACGTTCGTTAAAGATAATTTGTTCATTCTGCCTGGCCTTAGCAAGGATTTCCTCCTTCAGAGGATGGCTGGTGAGACAGCAGATGATATCTCTGGGTGGTGCATCATCCAGGGCTCTTGGGCGTAGGGCTCTGAGGGCTCTTTCGAACTCAATGGGGGATTCTTCAGGACGTTCAAGGAGGCCATTGAACACTGATTGCAATGCAGGCCTGATCTGCTCCCTCTCCACAGACTCAGGGATCCCCCTGACTCTTACATTATTTCTTCTCCCCCTATTGTCCAAATCCTCCAGCTGCCTATTCATATTAATTAAATGTGAAGAATGGGATAGGGTGACATCCTCCAGCCGTTTGATAACTTTGTCCCTGTGCCTCCCTGTTTTTTCAGTGGCAGCCATTTGATCTGACAACCTAGAAATGTCTGCTTTGAGGTCTATTATAGCAGCAGTAAAAGAATTCTTAATATCCGCTGTGATGGCCGTCATGGCCTTGTATGTGAGAGGGTGATCAGTGTGTTCTGTGTCCCCTACCGTTTCCTCCGTGTCTGCCAGAAAGTCCGTTTCATAGTCTCCCTCCTCATCACGCTGTGCAGCCCGCGCCATCTTGGAAGCCGTGCTGCCTCTTGTAGAGCGGGTTAGACTGAAGAAATCCGGGATGTTTTTGCTGGTGCTGCCTGATCCGGATCGTGGGGTTCTGGTGCTGTCTTCCCTTCAAAATTCTGCCCATATTTGGCTGCTGGGGTGCCTGTGTGGGCTATGGAGACCGGATCGCTTGGAGAGCTCAGTCCTCAAGCTGCCATCTCTCCCGCGCGCCAAGCCACGCCCCCCGGCACTTCTTATGTGTAAGTCATCCTGTGTCTTTTGGGGGCACAGGGTGACCAAAAAGCCCAGTCTGGCCTGCCCAAACCAGACTTTCACAGACTGATTGGCTACGAGAGCTCCATGCGCCTTGCCAGGACAAACTTACAAGCTATGTGGAACTTTGTCAAGGAAGCTGCCATGATGGATTGACTCTTTGGGACTTTTTACCCGACGAACTCAGGCACAGACCAGTTGGGGGTCTGGTACCTGGTTCGTCAACCTTTGGGGGGAAGATATGTGACGGTACGCACCGTCACTGACAGTGAAAAAACTATGTGACAGATAAATTGATGGTTTGGACTGCTTCAGTTGGTCAGACTTGGTCAGACTTGTAACAGATGCATGTCATCAGCTCAAACACCTGTCTTCATTGTAAATTATGCTGATTTGCTCACCTATTGTTTACTGTGAGTTCTCAGTATTTACACTATAATAATGTATATTATATCTTGTTTTACCTTTGGTGCCGGCAGTCTGGGCTTCCAGGCTGACTTAAGTACGCTGAGCTAATTAGCATTATTTACAATGCGTGGAAGACAGGTGTTTGAGCTGATGACATGCATCTGTTACAAGTCTGACCAACTGAAGCAGTCCAAACCATCAATTTATCTGTCACATAGTTTTTTCACTGTCAGTGACGGTGCGTACCATCACATTGGGCTTACAGGATGTGTGGCGGAGTAAGAACCCTAACGTACATTGTTACTCCCGTTACCAACCTCCTATAAAGGTCTCTCCCGCACTGACTTTTGCCTAGGTAATGCTATTGCCTGTTCTATGATTCATACTGTACAATATGCTCCTAGAAATATCTCTGATCATTCACCTCTCATTGTACAATTAGGGGGACTGATGCCCGCTGGTTCCCGGATGTGGAGGGTTAGCCCCTTTTGGCTCACTCTTCTGCCTGCTGGTGATCCCATTTCTCCGGCCTTGCGCGATTTCCTTTTGCACAATGAGGACTCGGCAATGCCTCTGGTGGTGTGGGACGCCTTGAAGGCGCATCTGAAGGGGATTCTCATTACTCAAATTTCAGCCATTAAACCTAAGACTAAGGATTGGGAGAATAAGATCCTCACTAGAGCCGGGGAAGCAGAGTTGGCGTTTGTGTGCGACCCTACTCCTACCCATGAGCGCCGTTGGCTGGAGGCCCAAGCCCTTTTATAAACAGATCTCTATTAATGCTGCAGAAAATAAACACTTTTTTATTCGGCAACGTTACTTTAATGAAGGGGAGAATACTGGCCATTTGCTAGCTGTTATTGCCAAGGCACAGCAGGGTATTTCACATATTGCGGTAGTTCAGGCTCCTGATGGTGCGATGGTTCAGGACCTGGCCCGAGTTGCTTCGGTATTTACTGATTATTTTAGGAACCTATACTTTTGTAGGGTCTGCTCCTCTGAGACGGCCCTGAAGGACTTCTTGGTTAATTGTGAGATACCTCAAGTTTCACGGTCTCAGCGGCGGGAACTGGGTAGACCCCTAACTGTTGAGGAGTTGTCTCTAGCCGCCTCCCAGATGTCGATTAATAAGTCGCCTGGAGCTGATGGCTTCCCTGCCAAGATCTACAAATCGTATGGGGACCCTCCTTCCAGCCTTGCGGACTACCCTGAATGAGGCTCACAGAGTGGGTGAATTGCCGGATTCCATGCGTGAGGCAATAGTAGTGGTTATCCCTAAACCTGGTAAGGACCCAATCCATCCGGATTCCTATAGGCCCATATCCTTACTTAACACGGATGTCAAGCTGTTGGCTAGAGTGCTGGCCAACAGACTGGCGAAAGTTTGTCCTGAGTTGGTGCATGTTGACCAGTCGAGATTCATCCCTGCCAGGTCAACATCCTTGAATCTTCGTAGGCTATTTTTAAACCTTCAAATTCCAGTTGATAATCCGGGAAGCAGGGCCATTTTCTCGCTAGACGCTGCCAAGGACTTTGACAGCGTCGAGTGGCAGTATTTATGGGTGGTGCTGGGTCGGTTTGGATTGGACTCTGAGTTTATTTCCTGGGTTAGGTTGCTCTATACTGAGCCTAGGGCTCGTATTAGAATGAATGGGTCCCTCTATGATTCATTTTCTTTACACCGGGGTACTAGACAGGGCTGTCCCCTCTCCCCCTTGCTGTTCGCTCTAGCGATTGAACCTCTTGCGATTATGATTAGGGACTCCCCCTCTATAGTGGGTTTTCGCTGCGGGTACAGGGAGGATAAGATCTCCCTCTATGCGCATGATGCCTTACTGTATCTGGGGGATCTTGAAGGTTTCCTGCAGGAGGTCATGTCCCTCATTACGCGATTTGGCACATTTTCTGGCTTCGCCATTAATTGGGACAAATCGGTTCTGCTTCCTCTGGACCCTCTTCCAATGACTATGCCGCCTGCTGTCTCTCGGCTACAGGTGGTCTCCACCTTCAGGTACCTGGGTGTGGTGGTCTCTGCTGACCCTAGAGAGTATATTTCCCTGAATCTTAAACCTCTCCTCCTCCGTTTTCGCGCTAAATGCGCTAGCTGGTGTAAACTTCCCCTCACTATCACAGGACGGGTAAATTTAATCAAAATGATCTGGGCTCCTCAACTGCTCTATGTCCTTCACAATTCCCCGATGTGGATACCTAGATACTGGTTTGATAGGATAGACTCCCAATTCCGGGCACTTATATGGTGGGGTGGGGCGGCTCGGTTGAAGCCTGCTACCCTGCAATATCCTAAAGATAGGGGTGGGTTGGCCCTTCCTCATATTCAGATGTACTTTTTTGCATCACAGTTACAGCACTTCACGGGCTGGGACCTCCCTTCTTGTGTGGACCCCTCCCGGGCTTTGCTCACACTGTCTGACTCGGAATACACCTCCTTCTCTTTGATGGAAATGGGATTCCCTGAGTTGCCTCCCCACTGCCCTACCTCCCACCTTCTTGTTAGACTATGGAAAGCGGTGAAGCAGAATCTGGGTATCTCCGGTTTCTTTACCCATACACCTCTGTGGAATAATCGTTTCTATGGAGAGGTTGCTAGGCTGGGTTCCTTCCCTGGGTGGATCCGGGCTGGGGTTAAATACTTTTCCCAGGTGTGTGGCCCTGTTGTTAAGCCCTTGGCTCGGTTACAGGCCGAATACCCACAGCTGAGCAATTGTCGTTATCAATATATGCGCTTATCTCATGCACTCCGGAGTCAGGGCCGCCATACCCCTCTGAGATTGATTGAATCTCCGTTCTTGGAATCAGGGGTTGCAACTGCAACCGGGCTCCATGCTCCAGGGGACCTGTGCAGCTTCCCTGTACACTTGGATGGGAGGGGATGGGAGGGGGTAGGAGGGGAGGGGGGGCGTTGCAGGGGCAGCATGCAAATTATATCACTGTCCTCCTTTTTCCTCCTGTAGCTGCAGAAGGAAAATGGAGGAGATTGTTTCCTCTGTATGCTGCCCTCACCAATCCTCCTATCCAGTTCACTTGTGCTCTGGTGTCTCTGGGCCCCTTTGTGCTCCCCTGCCCCCCCCCTACTGTGCTGCCCCACCCCCACTGTGCTCCCTTCCTTCTCCTGCCGGCTGCTGCAGGGGATGTGTCACAATAGAGAACCAGGAAGGGGTCAGTAAATATGTAATTTACCAGCTCCTTCCTTTTCTGAATGGACAGAGTCATAGTCAGTGACATTGCAAAAAAATAAAATAAAATAAAATGATAAAATATAATACAATTAAAATACCAAAAAATAAAAACTACTGACTCCAGTGGGTGAACTTCCAGGATAGAATAGGTCAAACTTGCGACCGGGCCCTGGCATTCCACTGTGCTGCCCCAAGATGGCAGGAAGGGGGCCCACTGCAGAACTTGTGAAAGGGTCCTGCAACGAGAGTAAAGGGCACCAGGATCAGTGGGAAGAGCCCCAGGCTTAAAGGGAAGGGCCCTGGCCTGGGGTCCGGGGGGCCCTTTATGGTTTCTTGCACCGGGGCCCTGAAGGTTCTAGTTACGCCTCTGACTTCATTTAACATTTTAACGAACTACATGGTTTAATATCCACTGCTGTCTATATTTACTCGTTTGTGAGTATATAGTGTGTTGAAATTTATCAATAAAATACGTGTCCTACAACGCTTAGGTGTACGTTTAGTAACCAGTGTTAAATGGGTGTTAGCTGGTGTTAGGCTTTATCACAGAGAATCAAGGTGATAGTTTCCTAAGACGTGTTTAGTAAACCGTGTTAACTAAGGTAGGAACCAAATATCACGTCTCTTCACCTTACAGTGTTGTCTCAACAGTGTTAGTATAGGAATGTACCTGTTTAGTAACCCGTATTAGCTCAGAAGAGTCTTAAAACCAGTGTAAACTTGGTGTTAAATCTCCTGAATTTAACACCTAGTCAGACCAGGTGTTAAGGCCTTTTTTTCAGTGTAGAAGAGGAATTTTACTGCTCATTATGCTCAGTAAGTGCTTCAGGACAACACTATTGTAGACTTCAGGGTATGTGTTCATCTAGAACCCAGTGTCTGCAGCATTCACATATCATGCATATATAATGGCAGAGCAGAGTGGACATCTATGCTGAGAAAGGAGAGCAGTAGACCTCAATGACAGAGAGGTGCATATTTCTTACTGCATGAGACCACTATATTAAGCCAGTCATACATGGATGGAAATTTGGCTGGTTCAGCACGGACCAACTGAAATTCCATCAATGTATGGGCAGGCTGGTTGTACAGAAGTTGAGTGGTAGATGGACTTCTGTACAACCAGCCTGTCTGGGTTTTCCCTGATCAATTAGTGCTGCCAGCTATAGCCTGCAGTACTGATCAGTATTCTGACAGAGGGGAAGTATCCCTGTGGTCAGAACACAATAGCTCAGTGGAACTGATTCCCCCGTCCTCATAAATGGAATGTGTGAATGGGTGAATCAATTCGTTTTTTTGTTTAACTCGGTGGTTGAAAAAAATATATATATATATATTAATGTATGCCTTAGCATGTCTGATGCTTGGCAGCTGACACGTAGGATTGATATGTACTTTTAAGGGCTGATTCACACCATGCCAGCACATGAACCACAAAGAAATGCACTGTGAGTTCCTGTGCGATCAGAAGGCATGCAAAATGCATTCCATTTGTGAGCTGCAGTGGGTGTCAATAGAAAGGTAATGACACCCCAAATGCAGGTTGGAAATGCAGTGCGTTTGCACACACACTGGATCACATAGTACTTTTGTACCATGCGATCTGGTTACAGTGCGGTTTAAAAAGTAGTGCATGCACTACTTTTGGTGCAGCGTAGTGCGATTTTGGCCCATTCAGGGCCGGTTCATACTATGCCTACACATGCATCGCACAGAAACAAGCTGTGCATTCCTGTGCTATTTACATGTGGTTCTATGCAGTGCGATTTCAGCCAATTTGTTTTGAATGGGATAAAATCACACCACACTGCACCAAAAGTAGTGCATTCACTACTTTTTAAACCTCACTGTAACCAGATCGCATGGTACAAAAGTACTATGTGATCCAGTGTGTGCAACCCGCTTTTGGGGTGTCATTAACTTTATATTGACACCCACTGCAAATCGCAAATGGAGTACATTTTGCATGCAGTCTTAATTGCATAGGAATGCACAGTATATTTCTGTGCGATTCATGTGTGGCATCGTGTGAACCAGCCCTAAAAGAGAAGAAGAAATGTGTCTGGAAATGAATGCAGTTAGCTAAGGTGGGAGGGATGGCAGGGTAATATTAAAAAAAAAAATCTTTATTATTTTAATAATAGTGTGTATAGGTTTTAAATGTGTTTTTTTTTTTTTTTTATTTATTGGCTATATTTTAACCCCATAACTCAGTTCTAAGGATTAACTTATGATCCTTTAGGGTGGAGGATGGTAGAGGAATAGTAGTTTTAAAAAAATAATGTATGCAAATTTATACTTTAGAATATTAGTCAGGGTGTGTATGTGCTTTTACGTGTGTTTATTTTTTATTTTTCAACAGCTCTGAGAAACATTCAATGTTCCTTTACTGTGGATCATGGGTTTTCACACACAGGAGGTCTGCTGTGCAGCTAGTTAAACCTTCCCCACTCTCTAACACGGTGCTAACACACTGATAGCTAACACCACTTATCACCGAGCTGGAGTCAACACAACACGGTTTACTAAACAGCCTCACAGCCGGTGTAAAAATTGGCGGTGTTAAAGCGTGTTAGGAGAATGGTGATAATGCAAGAATTAACACCGGTTACTAAACGTACACCTTAGAGAGAATTGAGAAACCTGTCTTTGCTGTGAATTGCATTGTAGAACATGGAAATGCCCTTCACTACGGTTATATCAGTTGTTAGAAATTGAGCCACGCGTCAGGGTAAACTAAGAGAGGAAATAACTTTAGTTTTTAGCAGGTGTTGGATTTGCGAGTATCTATAGTATTCGCTTGGGGGAAGGTTGAATTCGATTTGCAGGGTTCGGAATGTTTTAACCGCCGGTCCCACCAGAAGGTCCTCTATTCGCATTATACCCCTAGAAGTCCAGGGGGCGACGTTAAGATCCGGTATAATAGAGGGTAAACAGGATAAGGGCAGTGGAATAGGGGTGTGGAGGGTAGCATCATCAGCGGAGCTTGCAAATCTCCCCCAAGAGCATAACGCCGCCACAATGGTTGGTGGGAAACGGATATATATTCCCACACCAAGGTGGGTAGCCAAAAGGTTCCCCCGAAGGTCATTACCAGGTGCGTATGAACTCTCCATGTCTACCCATAGTGGCGCCGGGCCCGTAGAAAACCAAAATAGAAGGGGGGACAGAACACCCGCCTCTTAGTAATCCCTGATGGAGACCATAAACGGATGGCCATCCTTAGACACTTGAGGCGTCTACAGGCGGACATAGCCATTTTGCAGGAATCCCATGTGGAGGAGAGGGACTTTCATAGAATGAAGAAACTTTGGGTGGGGCAGGTGTATGGCTCACCGGCAGTCAAAGGTAAATCGGGAGTATTGATTCTCGTTCACAAGAATTACCCTGCCACAGTCCTCTCCACCCACTTTGACAAGGAAGGGTGTATAGCCCTCCTGCATTTCACCAACACCCACCTAGAATGGGTCGTGGCTGGAGTGTATGCTCCTACCACCCCCTCTGTGGCTTTTTTTCAAACGCTATCTCACAACTTTGCCCCCTTCCTACATTTGCCCCTACTGGTTGCTGGTGATTTCAACCAACTTATGTCTCCATCTGAAGATAGGTCCCAAGCAGTAGGTTCCCCACCTACTCTCACGCCACTCACGCCACTATCACTCTCCCCTATTACTACACATGGCGGAAAGCTTACATTTGACAGACGTCTGGCGTCTGTCTAACCCCACGGGCAGAGAATTTACTTTTTTCTCTCATCCCCACCATACGCTCTCACGAATAGATTACACATTGGTGAATGACAAATTGCTCCCATACACTAGCTCGCCTAAAATACATGACATTGCCATCTCGGACCACGCCCCCATCTCTATAGACGTCTCCATATTTGCCCACGCACCTTCCTTTAAGCACTGGCGGTTCCCCTCATATCTAGCCAAGGATCCGGGGGTTGCCACACTCATCCGGGACGTGTGGTCGGAATTTTTTGACACCAATGCCACCTCCTTTGCCTCTAGAACCCTATTGTTGGAAGCGGGCAAAGCAGTCCTCCAGGGACGCATCATTTCATATGCGTCCGCCTACAAGAAACGCATTGCCAAAGCGTACCTGGCAGCTAGCACCTCCTTGAGGGAAGCTCAGGCGGCCTTATATCGTACTAACTCACCCGCTCATAGAGATGCCTGTCGTAAAGCGAAGGAAACTTTAGACACATGGGCAGACACCAGGGAACGCCTCTATAAATCCCAGCAGGAATGGAAATATCACTTCTTTGGGAATAAGCCTGGGAAGTTGCTAGCCTCCCTATGCCGGGGCCCCTTTACACCCATGCACGTCACCTCCCTTAGAGACTCTGAAGGCCGGCTTGTGGACTCTCCCTCAGACATCAATAGGGTATTTGCAGACTTTTACACTTCCCTGTACAGTCACGAACCCTGCGACAATGCAATGGCCGCACGCTGGCTGTCCTCAGTGGACCTCCCTAAAGTCTCCACTGACCAATTGGCCACCCTAAATGCCCCTATATAACTGGAAGAGGTGCGGAAAACCATTCAAGGGCTATCACCCGGGAAATCTCCTGGGCCTGATGGATACACCCCGGAGTTCTACAAATTGGCGATAGACCAGGTCGCCCCCACACTGCAGTCAGTTTTTCACCACATCTTAACAGGGTATTCATATTTACCCACTGGATACCAGGCACACATTAAGTTGATCTATAAAAAGGGTAAGGACCCCAGAGACCCTGGGTCGTATAGACCCATCTCTTTGTTGAACGTAGATTCAAAGCTACTCTCCAAAATTATAGCAGATAGACTGGCATCCATACTACCCACGCTCATACACCCGGCCCAAGCAGGATTTACTAAAGGCCGATCGGCCACATCCAATATAAGGAAGGTACTGACGGCTCTTGAGGTCTCGAAACTGAACCCTGATAATCAGGCAGCCATTATCACCCTCGACGCCGAAAAGGCTTTTGATAATGTTAACATTTAATGGTTAGACAAGGTATTGACCCACTTCGGTTTCTCTGGTCCCTTTTTACACATGATTAGAACCATATACGCCTCCCCCGCAGCTCAGGTGGTGGTGGCAGGTCACATCTCGCAACCTTTCAAATTGTATAAAGGCACTAGGCAGGGGTGCCCGCTATCGCCCCTGCTTTTCAACCTGGCTCTGGAACCATTGTCGAGATACATGCTGGCACACCCTGAGCTCCGGGGCATTGAGGTGGGACAGGAAGAACTGCGTACGGCAATGTTCGCAGACGATGTACTGATATTCACGGCGGACCCGGGCCACGACCTACCTATCATACAACAAATTTTTGCGGAATACCGATGGTGCTCGGGCCTCCGCATCAATTTCACTAAAAGCGAGGTTCTCCCGCTCAACACCACGCACACTCCGCAGTGGGCGTCTTCTTCAACCCTTTGCATTAATACCAGCCACATTACGTACTTAAGAATTAAAATAGGGTCCTTCCCATCCTCTCTGTACCGGCTAAATTTTACTCCAGTTATAGACAAGATGATAGCTGAATTGAAAAATTGGGCAGATCTCCCTCTTTCGTTCAGGGGTAGATGCCATCTGTACAAAATGGCTACCTTCCACAAATTGCTTTATCCCCTCCAAACTATACCACTTCTCCTGAAACATACTGATATCAAACGGTTACACAAGGCCGTCTCTCTTTTCCTGTGGAAGGGGAAACGGGCTAGGATCTCAATGTCCAAGCTACACTTATCTACACGTGAGGGGGGGGTGGATCTTCCGAACACCCGCATATACAATGTGGTCTGCTTGTTATGGTCGTGTATGGATTGGTTGAGCCGCGAATCTAGATACACCAATTTTTCCCTGGAATCGCAGTTGGCTGCACCTTATGATCTAACAGCACTGCTGCACTGTGGGATCGCGGACTTACCTTTGTCTCTGAGACACAATCTTTTGCTCAGAGACACTGTGATGGCGTGGAGAGAGCTGCGGAAACGCTTCAAGTTGTCCCAGCGTCTCTCCAGCTATCTACCTATCCGTAATCACCCCATGTTCCCACAGGCCCAGCAGTGCTCTGCTTATGAGGAATGGTCAAAGCGAGGGGTCACTAAATTTGCGCAGCTGTATTATATGCAAACTGGTAAACCTTTTCCCTTCGCAGTATTCAAGGCAAAATTTAATCTTCCGCCTGAGCACTTTCTGTACTTTCACCAGTGTGTAAGCTTTGTAGACTTTCTCTGCCACACACCTCTTACCCACTTCCGAACCTCCATCTTGGACACCTGGATGCAACAGGGTGTAGTGTATTAACACAGACAAGCTGTACAGGTTGCTTCTTTATTCACTGCACATCAGCATGCAACTAACTTCAGCCACACCCAGCTCCCAGACATATACATAATTGTAACATTTTGCAGACAGCAACTTAACCCGTTGCTTACCATACTACATTCCCTCCTCTCTTTGAATAAAACATAACATGCACAACGTATTAATAAGATTAACAAAATGCATGGATGAACAACTAAAAATTTAAACTATAAACTCCTGACTATACACATAGTCCTTAAGGTAGGCCGGTGGATTTGTTGCTCGTTTTTCTCTTGGCCATTCCGATGTGGATGGTTGTGGATTGAAGTCTGGATCACTGGCAGTATCATCACTACTCTTTGCCTGTTCGCCATCTTCCGATACTTGACCTTCTGACTCAATAAATTTCTTCACAAATGAGAAATTACGCACTTTTGTGTGTCCATCTAAATCCTCTAAAACCACTTGAGTACCTCTTTTCTCCTTTACAACATAAGGCTCAGGTTCAAAGGACGGAGCCAGTTTGTTAAACCGATCACTTTGAAGCAACACCTTATCACCCTGTTGAAGGCCACTAGGTTGACAATGGCGGCGGTGGTTTGCATACTGTTCAGCCCGGATCTTCCTTTCCTCATCAATATGCCGAAAAGGTTTCTGACTTGTAGGAGGACCCCCAATGTCTGGCAATTTTGTCCTGAATTTGCGACCACAAAGAAGTTCCGCAGGACTAACGCCAGTGACAGTATGCGGAGTTGTGCGATAAGCCAAAAGAAAATGCCACAGTTCCTTTTTCCAGTCTCTTCTCTCTAAATGAGCAATCCGCAAAGCTTTCAGCAAGGTTCAATTCTGGCGTTCCACTTCCCCGTTAGCCTGTGGCCAGTATGGAGTTGTACGATGATGTTCAATAGCATTTGATTTCAGATAATCCTGAAATTCCTGAGAAGTAAATTGGGCACCATTATCACTCACAATCCGTTTAGGCAACCCATGAGATGCAAAAATGCTCTCCAACCCCTCAATTACAGTTGATGATGTAGCTTTAGTGAGAACTACCACCTCTTGCCACCTTGAATAATAGTCCACAACAACTAAAAGATGGTGTCCAGATGGAATGTCACACAGATCAATGGCTAAATCTTCCCATGGTCCCTCAGGTAGAACAGTGTGAGTTACTGGTTCTGGTTTAGGTTTGCTGCCCACCAACTGACATGCTCGACATGAAGAAACCAAACGTTCCACATCCTTGTCAATTCCTGGCCACCAGACTTTCTCACGTAATCTTTGTTTGGTGCGTACAATGCCTTGATGGCCCTCATGGGCTAACTGTAATGTACGTTTCCGTAAGTCTTTAGGCATCACAATACGATTGCCACGTAGAACTAGTTGTCCTGCAATACTCAGCTCTTGTTTGATTCTGTGATAGCTTGGGTCACAATCCACCCAAACCCCTTGTCTTACACATTTTCTCAACCGAGCAATTTCCGGATCCACAGATGACAATTCTTCAACCTCCCGCGGTGTCAATGCCTGAGGCATGGCGTTAGTAGCCACAAAACGAATGTACTCTTCTGCCAGGTTATGAACAGGTGCAGAAGACTGAGGCAATCTGGAAAGTGCATCTGCCGCATTAGTCGGTCCAGGTCTGTACCGCACTCAGAGATGTATAGTAACTAAGTAGAACTACTTAAGTACTGTACTTAAGTACCGAAATGCGGTATCTGTACTTTCCTAGAGTAGAATTTTTTTCTCCTACTTCTACTTTTACTTCACTACATTTTTTCGATGATTTCGATACTTCTACTCCAATACTTTTTTTTTTTGCTGCATAGTTACTCGTTACTATTATAAAAATTACCACTGCCAGAACTGTAGATGGCAGGTTGCATAAAGCTCAAAAAAATGTGTATAATGTCATTTGTAAATCAGCGCATACGAAAATAAAGGCTGTGTATAATAAAAGCTGCTATACCAAATCTTTCCAATAAAAAGAAAATATGAAACAAACAAATAAATGGTGCTACAGCGCTTAAAGTGCATCAAGAAACTACTAACAAACACAGGTTAATCATTTGAATAAATCATTTGAAATAATAAAAAACAATATGATGTTCAAACTTTTGACTTCTTTCTTTAATAACTACATTACACAGTACTTGTACTTTTACTTTCAGTACTTGAGTAGAAATTTTTTTTCAAAACTACTGGTACTTTTTACTTTTAGTACTTAAGTAGCAAATTTTTGGAAAAAACTACTTGCAATACTTAAGTAAAAAAAATGTTGAATACTTTAGTACTTCTACTTAAGTAACTTTTTCTGCGAGCACTTCCACTTCTACTCAAGTCACTTTTTGATCTAGCACTTGTACTTTTACTCAAGTAGAAATTTCCAGTACTTTATACAAGTCTGACCGCACTGTAAAGCGATATGGTAACAATCTGAGAACCCATCTCTCAATTCTGGCAGATGGTTTTGAGCGTGGCGAATATATCACTTCCAGAGGCTTGTGGTCTGTGATGATTTCAAAATCAAGGCCGTAGAGATAGGTGTGAAACCTTTCACATCCCCAAACAACAGCCAAAGCTTCTTTCTCGGTCTGAGAATAACGTCTCTCTACATCAGTGAGGGATCTGCTTGCATACTGAATAGGCCTGTAATCGCCTGTGCATTGTCTCTGAACCAAGATGGCGCCTAACCCCACAGGGCTAGCATCGACAATAACTTGGGTGTGTGCAGTAGGATTGAAATAAGCCAAAGTTGTGGCGCAAGTCAGCCGTCTCTTAAGTTCATCAAATGCACCTTGTTCCAAAAAGCCCCACTTCCAAGGGACTGCTTTGCGAGTCAACACTCTCAAAGGTTCACTGATAGTCGCCATATCTGGAATAAACTTGGCACAGTAATTCACTAGCCCAAGAAAACTGCGTACTTCTGCAGGGTTTTCAGGATTTCTGGCATCAGACACAGCTTTAATTTTACAGTCCTCCGGACCAATGCCCCTGTCAGACAGCACATGGCCCATAAAAGTCATTTTATTCATTTGAAATGTGCATTTCTTCTCATTTAATGTTAACCCTTTCTCCTTCAAGCGATTTAGCACTGCACGGAGACGTTCATCGTGCTCCTGTGTGTTTGTTCCCCACACAATTATATCATCAGAAATGTTATGCGTGCCTTCACAACCATGTAGCACTTGCTGAATCACATGTTGATAGGCCTCCGGTGCGGACGATACGCCAAACATCAACCTCTTGTATCTAAAAAGACCTTTATGGCTTGCAAATGTAGTGATGACTCTAGATGCTGGGGTCAATTCAATCTGATGATAACCCCATTTCAAATCCAGTTTACTGAAGACACTTGCCCCATTCATTGCATGTAGAACATCTTCAATAGTGGGAATTGGATGTCTCTCTCTCTGCACAGCTTGGTTAGCACATCTCATGTCCACACAAATCCGAATATCTGTGCCCTTTGGTACAACAACTAACGGCGATACCCACGGAGTGGGCCCTTCCACAGATTCAATAATGTCAAGGTCTAGCAGCTCTGCCAGTTTGTGCTCAACAGGTGATCTCAGGCTATAAGGAAGTCTGCGTACTGGCTGTGCAATAGGCTTTACATGTGGATCAATGTGAAGCTCCAACTGAAAATCCTTTAATTTTCCAAACCCAGAGAAGCAATCTTTAAATTCCTCTTTCAATGCAGAAATAGCAGGAGACACCATATTCACTCTTGCGCTGCCTACATCACGGCCAATCTGTAACACCCCTAGTGCCATTGTGGTTTGACGACCAAGCAGAGGCGACCCTGTGCCATCTACAACATAGAATTCGGTCTGCAATGGAGGACCAGTCTCATGTGTTTGAACAGAGGTATAAAATTTGCCTTTAAGTTGCAGTGGTGTCCTGGAGCCATAAGTATAAATCTGTTTAGTGGTGTTACACAATTTAAGGTGATTTTCTCTGCCATTAAGACTGTGCCAAGAAGCCAAGTCCATAACATTGCATGTAGCTCCAGAGTCAATCAACACTGACACATCCGTATTTCCAATCTTAATGGTTAATGTCCCAGCTTGCAGAGAACACAGGGAAAATATAAATTCACAGTCAGGAGCACTCTCTTTATCCTCAGCTATAACATTTACTTGTGCAGATTGTCCTTTGGTTTTGTTATCTCTGGTTGTACTTCTACACACAGCTGCAAAATGACCTGTCTTTCCACAAGCAAAGCACATTTTATTCTGTACCACAGTGCAGTCCTGACTTGTGTGTCCCGCCCTGCCACATTTATTGCAGGCGATATGTAAAGTCCTCTTTGGAAAACTCTCTTTCCTACTCCAGATATTCCTATTATTATAGGTAGGTTTGGAGACTGTATTGACAGATGCAGTGTTCTTGGTTTCAATATGCAGAGCCTGGAGCTCAGACAGTTCAATGGCTCTTGCAATCTCCTGCAGACTAGTAAGTGTGAGACTAGGTTCTCTCAATAATCTCCTCCTGAGGTGCACAGATGTGCATTTCTCTATGACCTGATCTCTGATTATCTCCTCAGTTACAGTCCCAAAATCACAAGACTTTGCCAGATATTTCAGCCTAGTCACATAACTGTCTGTGGTTTCTCCCAGTTCTTGCACAGCCTGTCTAAACTTATATCTTTCATAGGGAATATTTTTCTTTGGCTCAAAGTACTCACTCAGTCTATTCATGGCTGTCTCATAGTCTGAATCTTCCCCTGTTGCTCCCAGGGTTTCAAAAATGTCCTGAACTTGAGGTCCAGGCAAGCGGTTCGCGGCAAATTTTGCTTGTTTGCTACCCGCCAATTTTGCGAACACATGGCCTTGTTCGCGGCGGCCATATTAGTTTACATTGGGGAGAACTTTGACCCATGGCACAACCGTCAGGTGGAACAGGACAGCCAATTGAAACATTTCAGCACATGGACATGCCCCCTACCTTATAAATAGACCAGAGCAGGCAGCCATTTCACATTCTGCTTTTTGTCAGCGTAGGGAAAGGTCTGCTGCTTTCATGAGGGAGAGATTGCCAGACACAAATAGCTCTGTTAAGATCCACAAAAGTCCTTTTCAGGGCTGGTATTTCGGTATAGGTCTACTACAGTCTCTTTTCAGTTTAGTGACAGGTATCCAGTCTGTTCTTTAGGGGCAGTTAGATATCGGCAGTGACACAAATCGCTCTATTAATGTCCAAAAAAGTAATTTAAAGGGCTGCAATTTTTTTGGTATTGGTGTGCAGTGCACTATATAGGGGTGTCATCCAATGTATAATATACTTTGTAGAAAGCATATTATAGTGGATTTGTATTGTGCACTGTGCAGCATTGTGACTGGTGTGGTGACTGAGCGTTGCTGCAGCAATACTACAAACAGTGACAGAAGCCCTTTTAATGTATTATAACTGGTGTGATAGATCAGTAGATAATCCTCTTGCCCAACATTTGACTGCTGGCTTGTCGGAACTGATATCCCGCCAACTACTGCCATATCAACTGGTGGACTCGGAGGCCTTTCGTAAATTTGTGGCCATTGGAACACCACAATGGAAGGTCCCAGGCAGGAAATATTTCTCGCAGAAGGGCATTCCAGAGCTGTGTGGCCATGTTTAGCGGCAAGTGAATATGTCTCTGGCACACAGTGTTGGTGCCAAGATACATCTGACCACAGACACATGGTCTAGCAAACACGGGCAGGGAAGGTATATCACTTTTACTGCCCACTGGCTGAACCTTCTGACGGCCGTCAAGCATGTAACCCATGGCACCCGTGTAGATTTGGTTGTACCGCCACGGATTGCATACAGGCCTGCCTCTTCTTGTCCTCCTCCTCCTCCATCCTCCCTCTCCTCCTCAGCTGACTCCTCCTCATGACAGTGTAGACTACCTCACATTTCTAAAAATGAATGAGGCATGGATCTCTGAGGAATTTAACACATGTGACTAGTAGACCATGTTTCATTGAAATTCCTCATGCCTCTTTTGCTGTGTTAAGTCTTATACACACAGTGCCAAACTCACTGGCCAATTTTTTGAACAACTAGTGTGATAGACCAGTGGTCCCCCAATACCACATATTGAAGTGGGGTGTTATCTGAGTTTACTTTTACAAGTGTATTTGTGTCCTGCAACAATATTGCCTCTTTTGCTGTGTTAAGTCTGATACACACCGTGCCAAACTCACTGGCCAATTTTTTGAACAACTGGTGTGATAGATCAGTGGCCCCCCAATACCACATATTGAAGTGGGGTGTTATTTAACAGTATACTTTTCTAAGAGTGTATTTTAGTCCTGCAAAAATGTGGCCTCTTTTGCTGTGTTAACTCTGCTACACACAGTGACAACAGTTACTGGCCAATTATTTGTAGAACTAGTGTAATAAACTTGTGGCCCCCCAATACCACAGATTGAAGCGGGGTGTTCTCTGAGTATACTTTCCTAAGTGTATTTGTGTCCTGCAACAATATTGCCTCTTTTGCTGCATTAACTCTGATACACACAGTGCCAAACTCCCTGGCCAATTTTTTGAACAACTGGTGTGATAAACCAGTGGCCCCCCAATACCACATATTAAAGTGGGGTGTTATCTGAATATACTATCATAAGTGTATTTGTGTCCTGCAACAATATTGCCTCTTTTGCTGTGTTAAGTCTGATACAAACAGTGCCAAACTCACTGAACAACTGGTATGAAAGACCAGTGGCCCCCCAATACCACATATTGTAGTGGGGTGTTATTTAGCAGTATACCTTTCTAAGATTGTATTTTTAGTCCTGCAAAAAAATTGGCCTCTTTTGCTGTGTTAACTGTGCTACACACAGTGATAACAGTTACTGGCCAATTATTTGTAGAACTGGTGTGATAAAACCGTGGCCTCCCAATATCACATATTGAAGTGGGTGTTATTTAACAGAATACTTTTCTAAGATTGTATTTTGGTCCTGCAAAAATGTGGCCTCTTTTTCTGTGTTAACTGTGCTACACACAGTGACAACAGTTACTGGCCAATTATTTGTAGAACTGGTGTGATAAACCTGTGGCCCCCCCAATGCAACAGATTGAAGCGGGGTGTTATATACCTTTGTCCATATATACTGCGATTCTCTAGAGACTTTTGTCACAGGGTAATTTAAAAACATGACAGGCAGAGGAAGAGGCAGACACTTACGCAGGTGTGGTAGGGGTAGGGCAGGAGAAGTAGGCCGGAGTCAAAGTGTGAAGTTTCAGAAGGCGCGTTCGATTACATCAAAGGACGCACCAGACTTGGTTGAGTGGCTCACTCTGCCTTCCTCTTCTGCACCCTCCTCATCCTCTCTATCTGCACCCTCTTCACTCTCTGTTGTGTGCACCCCCAAAGACACCACTACAAACATCACCCCCACCACCACCACATACCCTCCGCTTGAGTCTCTGGAATTATTTTCCAATCCATCAAAAGACATTTGCGATGCGCAGCCATTGTTGGCATCGGATCAGGAAGAGGAGGTAGCAACAGCCGCCACTCAGCAGTCTGACGACAGTACCCAGATCAGCCCAAGGAGGTTGGTCCCTGCTGTTGCTGCCTACTCCGAGATCTCGATTGTTAGTGGTGGGGAAGTTGACGTGGATGATGACGTGTTTATGGACGTCATGTGGGTGCCCACAAGAGAGGAAGAGTAGGGGAATTCAGAGGGAGAGACGGACTGGCAGATATGGAGGAGAGGCAGGCAGAACTTGCATTGCACAAGAGGTACAAAGCAGACTACAAATGTATCAGGAGCGAGCCATCAACCATGTACAGTCACATCTGGCGCTCTCAGGACTCCGGCACATGGCTCCGCAGTGTAGGCTTTTTTGAATGTGTCCGTTGCTGACAACAGTGTTGCCATCTGCAGCCTTTGCAGTCAACATATAAGTCCTGGTAAGCCCAACACTCACCTTGGGACAACCGCCTTAAGAAGGCACCTGAACTCCCATCACCGAGCCCAGTGGGAGCAACACCGTCAGAACCCACAAAGCCACACTCCAGGCTCTCACCGTCCAGCCTCTCCTCCTTCTCCTTCTCCTTCTCCTCACATTTGTCCTCCACTCCACCTTCCATGATGCCGTCGTCACATTGTTCTGGAAAAAGGCAGGCTTCTGTGGCCCAAATGTTGGAGCGTAAAAAAATGATGACGCTGGATAATCCTCTTGCCCAGCATTTGACTGCTGGCTTGTCGGAACTGCTATCCCGCCAACTACTGCCATATCAACTGGTGGACTCGGAGGCCTTTCGTAAATTTGTGGCCATTGGAACACCACAATGGAAGGTCCCAGGCAGGAAATATTTCTCGCAGAAGGGCATTCCAGAGCTGTGTGGCCATGTTTAGCGGCAAGTGAATATGTCTCTGGCACACAGTGTTGGTGCCAAGATACATCTGACCACAGACACATGGTCTAGCAAACACGGGCAGGGAAGGTATATCACTTTTACTGCCCACTGGCTGAACCTTCTGACGGCCGTCAAGCATGTAACCCATGGCACCCGTGTAGATTTGGTTGTACCGCCACGGATTGCATACAGGCCTGCCTCTTCTTGTCCTCCTCCTCCTCCATCCTCCCTCTCCTCCTCGGCTGACTCCTCCTCATGACAGTGTAGACTACCTCACATTTCTAAAGATGAATGAGGCATGGATCTCTGAGGAATTCAACACATGTGACCAGTAGACCACGTTTCATTGAAATTCCTCATGCCAGGCCACAAATATCCGCCAGACCGCCATCCACCCACAACAATTCCTGGTCCTTGTCTTCGCTAAATACAGCGGCATAAAAGGCATTTCATGTCCATTGAATGCCAAATTTTTGGGGCCTTTCAGGGCCGACAATTATTTTTTCTGTTAATGCCTAATGTACCTCCAGCCACAGAATACAACTTTCTTTGCTGTCAGGTAAACCCATATGGGCTAATTTTTGGGGCCTATACTGGCCGACACTTACTTCTGTATCCTGTGAATGCCTAATGTACCTCCAGCCACCAAATAATACGTTCTTTACTGTCGGGTAAACCCGTGTGGGCTAATTTTTGGGCCTATACTGGCCGACACTTACTTCTGTATCCTGTGAATGCCTAGTGTACCTTCAGCCACAGAATACTACGTTCTTAGCTGTCAGGTAAACCCATGTGGGCTAATTTTTGGGGCCAATACTGGCCGACACTTACTTCTGTATCCTGTGAATGCCTAATGTACCTCCAACCACCAAATACTACATTCTTAGCTGTCAGGTAAACCCATGTTGGCTAATTTGTGGGGCCTAACAAACCAACACTTACTTCTGTATCCTGTGAATGCCTAATGTACCTTCAGCCACAGAATACTACGTTCTTAGCTGTCAGGTAAACCCATGTGGGCTAATCTTTTGGGCCTATACAGGCCGACACTTACTTCTGTATCCTGTGAATGCCTAATGTACCTCCAGCCACCAAATACTACGTTCTTAGCTGTCAGGTAAACCCATGTGGGCTAATTTTTGGGGCCAATACTGGCCGAAACTTACTTCTGTATCCTGTGAATGCCTAATGTACCTCCAGCCACCAAATACTATGTTCTTAGCTGTCAGTTAAACCCATGTGGGCTAATTTGTGGGGCCTAACAGGCCGACACTTACTTCTGTATCCTGTGAATGCCTAATGTACCTCCAGCCACCAAATACTACGTTCTTAGCTGTCAGGTAAACCCATGTGGGCTAATTTTTGGGGCCAATACTGGCCGACACTTATTTCTTTATCCTGTGAATGCCTCATTTTTCAGACTGGAATAGAAAATCAATGGGTCTGTAAAGGTTCCGCCAAATTGTGGAATGGATGCGGACCCATTTTACAGATGTGTGAATGGACCCTTTATGTATTTTACATGTATTTTCCAGCTGCTGTCAGTTCTGGCTGATTTATGAAAAAAAAAATGTTTTGCTGTAAAAAAAATAAAAAATTAGGGCAACTTTTCCAATTGCACTACTTCTGTTATGACATTGTCCATAAGGTGGGACTATTTGTGCACAGCTAGTAAGTCTTTTGTGGCTGAAAATATGACCTAAAGGTTTTTAAAGTTCTCCTCCCATTAAAGTCAATAGGGCCTGCCGCCAACTTGCGGTTCACGGACTTTTGAGAAAATTTGCGGCTGACGTTCGCGAACCGCCCCGGCCGATGTTCGTCCATCACTAGTCATCAGTTTATGCTTCACTCTATGTGAGATACCAATAGCTAATATGTTGGATTTTGAGGCATTAACTTTGTAATATGAAATTTTATTAAACATATCAAGTACAGAGTGTACAGAAGCCAGGGAACGATACACGTCAGTCAACATTAAGATGATATTGTCAGCGAACAGGCTGATCTTATGGACCCTACGATTGGCATTTATACCCGAGATTCCAGGGCATGTTCTGATATATATCGCCATGGGTTCGATCAGTGGGTGCCATTTGTGATTGGAAAGGAATCGGATAGGACCCCCGAGGCAAGCACCCACGCACTAGGAATCGTATACAGCGCCATCATAGCGGAGTATATGTGACCCCGGAATCCAAAGGCAGACAGCGTCTTGGCCAAATAATCCCAATGAATTCTGTCGAATGCCTTCTCTGCGTCCGACTCCGCGCATACACGGCATTGAGGAGACGTTGGGTGGCATCGCCAGCTTGGCGGTTTTTAATAAAACCAGACTGGTCTGGGTGAATCAGGGAAGACATAATGTTCGTCAGGCACGTTGCAATAGTTTTGGCGTAGATCTTTAAATCGCAATTCAACAGCGAAATGGGCCGGAAATTCTGAGGGGAGACGGGATCCTTCCCTGGCTTACGCAATGTCACGCTTAACATTTCTGCAGGGAAGGACGAAGAGGCAGCGGCAGCATTAAAAAGTTTAACCATATAGGGGGCCAAGATAGAGGAAAAGGTCCTATAATACTCCCCTGAAAATCCATCCAGTCCAGGGGATTTGTTATTAGTTAGGGATGATATAGTTTGGAGAATCTCAGGGATGGTAAAGGGAGCATTTAATGCATCAAGTACGACCTTATCCAATTTAGGGATATCTAATCGTCCGAGGAAATCATCAATCAGTGTCGAGGTGGGCTGGGGAGTATCTGCGTCTAAACGTAGATTGTACAGGGAACTGTAGTAAGATTTAAACTCTTCAGCAATGGCGCGGGGATGCTGAATACGGTGTTTGGAAACAGGGTGGATGAGGTGTGGGATTTTAGTTTTGTGACGCATTCCCTTCAGTCGTCCTGCTAACAACTTGCCGGCCTTGTTGCCGGAAGTGTAGTGCAACATTTTTAACCATCTATTGGCCAGTTCAAATCTATCCAACAAAAGGGTTCTCAGCTCCAGACGTTTCTGAGAAACCTTGTGCCAATTCAGGGGGGAAGGGTGAAGCATATTTATAGATTCAAAGCTACGAATGTCCGCTGTGAGATTATCCAGTTGTTTGAGCCGCTGCCTCTTTGCCCTATCTTCCATCTTGACAAGGGTTCCTCTAAGCACCGCCTTGTGGGCATTCCACAAAAAGAAGGGGTTTGCAGTAGAGGAAGCATTGTCTTGAAAATAATCATGTATGCCTTGCGTTAACTCAATATCATTCGTCTGATTTTGAAGCAAGCTTGAAGTGGAGAAACCTGGAACTGAGAAAGTGTCCTCCAATGTGAGCTTAACAGAAGCGTTGTCCGACCATGTTATGGTGTTGATTTCCATTGCAGAAGTCCTCAGTAACAGGTCATGCTCAAGCAAGAAAAGATCAATCCTGCTGTAGCAGTTGTGCGTTGAGGAAAAAAAACGATAGTCTCTTTCGGAGTCATGGAGACCACCCATCGAATAAGTCGTTATCATCAATAAATGGCTGTAAGGCTGGTGGTTTCCGTTTGGGGGTGGATGAAGAATCCATAGAAGGGTTGTTAAGTTGAAATCGCCACAAAATAGCATTGGTCCCTTTCTAACCTTGCGCACCCATTTCATTAACTTGTTTAGGAATGTCCGTTGGCCCGTGTTGGGGGCATAAGTGTTGATTAACGTCAGTGTTGTGGAATATAGCTCACACACCAGAATATGGTATCGGCCCCAAGAGTCCTTAACTTCTTGTAGTAGGGTAAATGCTACTGTGTCTCTAATAGTCCTCGCTTTTTGGAGTCGGCACTCGCCATAAAAATGAACGGGAATTTTTTTGTGTACACATCCTGGGGGATTTGTTGCTAGAAAATGTGTTTCTTGTACCGCCAGGATGTCACATCCATGTGCCAAGGCCTCCTACCATAATGGTTTATGCTTAGCAGGGTGATTTAGACCCTTGGCCTTAATGGTAAGAAAGTGTATCCCCATGGTGGAAAGTGAAGAATGTGCGTCGGTAAAGCAGAAGTAAAGGAAATGCGCCTTACATATGAGGTTTTCAGGTTATGCTGATCTCCATGGCAGGATTCCTGGCTGCATCTCAGGTGCTGTAGAGAGCGTGATCTTAAACGAGAAAAAAAGGAAAAATAGAGAAAAAACAAAAGAAGGGAAAACAACGTACAGTTGCTTGGGAGAGCCCAACATGGACTCAGGGAGGCAACAACGAGATGCGGCAGTGGTACAGCTCAAAGGGAGGCAAAAGTTCAACATAGACATGCTGGAAAGTGTCCGAAGGTAATATACACGACTCTGCGGATCCCACGAGGTGGTGTTATCCCCTAACATTATTTGTGTGAACGAGAATTCTTAGTGGTCACTAGACGACATTTAGGGTGTCCATCGCGGTGACCCTTTGCCGGCAGATCTCCCTCCCCAGACTCCGGAAGTATGCGCCATTGCTGAATCCGAGAGATTCCTTTTTCAAGGGAATCAATCACATGAGTCGCACCAGCGTGCGTGACTGTCAGTCGCGCAGGGTAGCCCCAATGGTAGACTATTTTGTGGTTTCTCAGCGGTTTGGTGATAGTGTTGAGGGCCCTGCATTTCTGTTAAGTGTACTGCGATAGATCAGCAAAAAACTAAAGTTGCACATATTGTGGGGACAGGGATCCAAGGTCTCGGGATGCTCTCATTAGTCTGTCCTTCACATGAAAGAAGTGCAAACGGAGGATGACATCACGGGGTACCTTGTCGGGCAAATATGACGGTTTAGGCAGGCGGTGAATTCGATCAATGGTCAAATCTAAATCTGTAGCATCAGGCAAGATGGTTTTAAAGAGTAGAGTGGCGTATTCTCTTAGTTCCTCCTGATGTACAGTCTCAGGGACCCCTCTGATTTTAAAATTGTTACGCCTGGACCGGTCTTCGATGTCCGCAAGTTTGGCCCTGACCCAGTCCTTATCCTCCTCATTGTGATCATGGGCATCCACAAGGTCATTAATTGTGGTGGCAAACTCCCCCATTTTTGTTTCTACATGCTCAACTCTGGTGGTGACTAGAGTTGAGCGGACACCTGGATGTCCGTGTTCGGCGGGTTCGGCCGAACTTGAAAAAAAAGTCCGGGTCCGTGTCCCGGACTTTTTCCGAACTTTACCCGGACACCGAACCCCATTGAAGTCAATGGGGACCCGAACTTTCAGGCACTAAAATGGCTCTAAAAAACACCAATGGAAAGGGTGAGAGTGCGCTGCAAATGGCAGCAAAACGTAGTTAAGAGCATGGCAAGTGCTCTGCAAACAAATGTGGATAGGGAAATAACTTAAAACAACAAAAAAAAAACAGAAAAATAAAACAATTTTCTTCATCTGTGAAGGACGAGGCCCATATGGAGTAGGAGGGAGGTTGAGGTGGTGGTGGATGTGGCGGTGTAGGTGGAAGCGGCGGTGGAGGAGGACGAAGTAGCCAACACTGCTTTTTTTCAGTCATTTTAAATGAGGGTACACCCCAAAAGAGTGAGAAAGATCAAAAATATAACAATGGCTGGGTAAGGTCAGTATCCATCTCTATTCTGCACAAGGTACGGAAAAGTCCTGTGGGATCCATGCCTGTTTCATTTTAATGAACGTGAGCTTGTCCACATTGTCTCTGGACAGGCGGCTGCGCTTGTCTGTGATAACGCCCCCCAGCCGTGCTACATACACGTTCAGATAATACACTGGCTGCAGGGCACGCCAGCACATCCAAGGCATAAAGGGCAAGCTCAGGCCATGTGCCCAATTTGGAGACCCAGAAGTTGAAGGGGGCAAACCCGTCATTCACTACATATAGGCGTGTGCACACATACTGCTCCACCATGTTGGTGAAATGCTGCCTCCTGCTAAGACGTTCCATATGAGCTGCTGGTGCTGCTGTTTGTTGTGGCATGCTGACAAAGCTTTTCCACATTTCGGCCATGCTAACCCTGCCTTCTGAGGTGCTGGCGGTGCCCTGGTTGCGTTGGCGACCTCTTCCTCCTCCCCCTCTGCCTTGGCCTTGTGCTTCCACTGTGGCCCCGCTGTCAGGTGGGAATGCCAGCAGCATCGCCTCTACCAGCGTGCGCTTGTACTCGCGCATCTTGCGATCACGCTCCAGTGAGTGAATTAAGGACAGTACGTTGTCCTTGTAACTGGGATCCAGCAGCGTGGCCACCCAGTAATCAGCACAAGTTAGAATGTGGGCAACTCGGTGGTCGTTGTGGAGACACTGCAGCATGTAATTGCTCATGTGTGCCAGGCTGCCCAGAGGCAACGAAAGGCTGTCCTCTGTGAGAAGTGTATCGTCTGTGTCCTCTGTATCCCCCCAGCCACGCACCAGTGATGGCCATGAGCTGGCCTGGGTGCCACCCTGCTGTGAACATGGTTCCATCTCCTCCTCCATCTCCTCCTCCTCATCCTCCTCATCCTCCAGAACTGTGCCCCTGCTGGACAATTGTGTCCCTGGCGTTTGTGCGTGCAGGAACCCAACCTCGGAGCCACTTGCGACTGCCCTGAAAGCCTTGGAAATGTTACCTCTTCATCCTCCTCCTCCTCATCCTGTGCCACATCCTCTTCCATCATCGCCCAAATCGTTTTTTGAAGGAGGCATAGAAGTGGGATAGTAAAGCCGACAACGGCATCATCGGCACTGGCCATGTTGGTGGAGTACTTAAAACAGCGCAACAAGGCACACAGGTCTCGCATGGAAGCCCAGTTATTGGTGGTGAAGTGGTGTTGTTCCGCAGAGCGACTCACGCGTGCATGCTGCAACTGAAACTCCACTATGGCCTGCTACTGCTCGCACAGTCTTTCCAGCATGTGCAAGGTGGAGTTCCACCTTGTGGGCACGTCACATATGAGGCGGTGAGCGGGAAGGCCGAAGTTAGGCTGCAGCGATGACAGGCGAGCAGCAGCAGGGTGAGAAAGCCGAAAGTGCGCACAGACAGCCTGCACTTTCTGCAGCAGTTCTGACATATCGGGGTCATTTTTAAGGAACCTCTGCACCACCAAATTCAGCACATGCGCCAGGCAAGGTATGTGCGTCAAACCGGCTAGGCCCAGAGCTGCTATGAGATTTCGCCCGTTATCGCACACCACCAGGCCGGGCTTGAGGCTCGCTGGCAGCAACCACTCATTTGTCTGCTGTGTCATGCTCCTCCACAACTCCTGCTCGGTGTGTGGTTTTTCCCCCAAGCAGGCAAGTTTTAAAACTGCCTGCTGTTGTTTACCCCTGGCTGTGCTGAAGTTGGTGGTGAAGGTGTTACGCTGATCGGATGAGGAGGCGGTAGAGGATGAGGAAGCGGAGTAGGAGGAGTTAGGAACAGGAGGCAAACTGAAGCGCCCTGCAATCCTCGGTGTTGGAAGGACATGCGCCAAATTGCTATCCGCCTCAGGCCCATCCGCCACTGCATTTACCCAGTGTGCCGTTAGGGAGATATAACGCCCCTGACCAAGCTTACTGGTCCACGTATCGGTAGTTAGGTGGACCTTGGCACAGATGGCATTGCGTAGTGCACACCTGATTTTTTTCCCCCACTTGGTTGTGCAGGGAAGGGATGGCTTGCCTGGAAAAGTAGTGGCGGCTGGGCACGACATACTGTGGGACAGCCACCGACATAAGGCATTTAAAACTGTGCATCTCCACCAGACGGAATGACAGCATTTCAAAGGCCAAGAATTTTGAAATGCTGGCATTTAGGGACAGGGATCGTGGGTGGGTAGGGGGGTACTTCCTTTTCCTCTGAAGTGTTTGGGAGATGGAAAGCTGAACGCTTCCACGGGACATTGTGGAGATGGTTGGTGACCCAGGTGGTGGTGTTGCTGACAGATCGTCTGTTTGCGGGGTTGCAGGTGCCGATATCACTACAGAGGTGGATAAAGAGGCCGAGACTGCAGCAGAAGAGGAAGCAGGAGGAGCCAGAGACCTTTCTTGGTTTTGAAGGTGACTACTCCACTGCAGCTCGTGCTTTGCACTTAGATGCCTGATCATGCAGGTTGTGCTCAGGTTGAGAAGGTTTATGCCTCGCTTCAGGCTCTGATTGCACAGGGTGCAAACCACTTGTGTCCTGTCATCAGCACATTTTCTGAAGAACTTCCACGCTAGAGAACTCCTTTGAGCTGGCTTTGGTGCGCTCGGTCCCTTGCTGCGTTGGGCAGTAGCAGGCGTAGTGTCTAGGGCACGGCCGCTCCGCTTCTGCACCCTGCTCCCTCTTCTGCTGTGCTGGTGGCTCTGTGTGACCACCGCCTCTTCCTCCAAACTACTCAGGTCACCTGCATGACCTTCATTCCATGTGGGGACGAGGACCTCATCGTCCTCCACATCATCTTCCACCCAGTCTTCACCCCTGCCCTCCTTGTCGGTCTCCACAATTCTGAGTGCCGCAGCAGTTGGCACCTGCGTTTCGTCATCATCGGAAACGTGCTGCGATGGTCCTTCCATGTACTCATCTTGAGAAATAAGTGGTTGGGCATCGCTGCACTCAATCTCTTCCACTTCTGGGGCAGGGCTAGGTGGATGGCCCTGGGAAACCCTGCTGACAGAGTCATCAAAAAGAAGAAGAGACTGCTGCATGACTTGGGGCTCAGACTGCTTGCCTGATTTGCAAGGGGGTGAGGTGAAAGACGGTTGGACATCGGCTGCAGGTGCCATCTCTGACCTTTCTACAGTAGACTGGGTGGGAGACAATGTGAAGGAACTGGAGGCACTGTCAGCAGCAAACCAATCTACTATCGCCTCTACTTGTTCTGGCCTCATCACTTCTAGAGGCGCATGACCAAATACCAAATACTGCTGCAGGTTCTGTCGCCTACTCACATTCGAGGAAGGTGTTTCACTTGTGCGTATAGCTGGCATGTAAAAGGTGTACATGTGAAGTTTCAGCTCTGTAGCATGTCCAGAACCAGAAAAAAAAGATTGTTTGTATTAGAAAACTTTCTGACAGGGGGTTTGCTTCGCTCCTGTAACACCTTGCCGGTTTAATAGAAGGCATTTTTTTGGGATCTTTGCAGTCAGGAAAAACATCTGAACTTGTGTATAGTGGTACTGTGCACAAGTTCTGATGTTTTGCCTGCCTCCAAAAACCCCCCAAAAATGCCAGCAAAAACACACCTGGGCATTTTTTTTTTTGCCGCTAGCGTTTTTTTGGCATTTTTTGGGGTTCTTTTGAGGCAGGCAAAACATCTGAACTTGTGTATAGTGGTATATATACACACATAGATATATTTATATACACACCTAGACATATATAGGTGTGATAGTAGCAGAAATATATTACTGTAAATGATTTCACTAGCGCAAGCATATATTTCTGCTACTATCACACCTATATATGTCTAGGTGTGTATATAAATATATGGATGTGTGTATATACACCACTATACACAAGTTCAGATGTTTTGCCTGCCTCAAAAGAACCCCCAAAAATGCCAAAAAAAAAAACGCTAGCGTCAAAAAAAAACGCCCAGGTGTGTTTTTGCTGGCATTTTTTGGGGGTTTTTGGAGGCAGGCAAAACATCAGAACTTGTGCACAGTACCACTATACACAAGTTCAGATGTTTTTCCTGACTGCAAAGATCCCAAAAAATGCCATCAAAAACACACCTGGGCATTTTTTTTTGACGCTAGCGTTTTTTTGGCATTTTTTGGGGTTCTTTTGAGGCAGGCAAAACATCTGAACTTGTGTATAGTGGTATATATACACACATAGATATATTTATATACACACCTAGACATATATAGGTGTGATAGTAGCAGAAATATATTACTGTAAATGATTTCATTAGCGCCAACATATATTTCTGCTACTATCACACCTATATATGTCTAGGTGTGTATATAAATATATGGATGTGTGTATATACACCACTATACACAAGTTCAGATGTTTTGCCTGCCTCAAAAGAACCCCAAAAAATGCCAAAAAAAACGCTAGCGTCAAAAAAAAAAAAAATGCCCAGGTGAGTTTTTGCTGGCATTTTTTGGGGGTTTTTGGAGGCAGGCAAAACATCAGAACTTGTGCACAGTACCACTATACACAAGTTCAGATGTTTTTCCTGATTGCAAAGATCCCAAAAAAATGCCTTCTATTAAACCGGCAAGGTGTTACAGGAGCGAAGCAAACCCCCTGTCAGAAAGTTTTCTAATACAAACAATCTTTTTTTTTTCATGGTTCTGGACATGCTACAGAGCTGAAACTTCACATGCACACCTTTTAGACCCCCCAGATACTAAATCCAAAGTAAAAATCAAAAAATCTCTCTTTTTTTATTTTTTAATTTTTTCAATAATTGGCTTTTTTATCAAAAATGACAATTTCTAAGAACTTTTTTGTGTGATTAATAGTTAATGGGCATGACCCAGAACCCTAGGCACTTTTTAGGGGCATTTATTGGGTTTTAGGGCTTCAAAATTGTGTTTTTTGATTATTTGATTATCAAAGTTCGGGTCCCATTGATTTCAATGGGGTTCTGAAATCCGAACCAAACTTTTGGAAAATTCGGGTGTTCTGGTCGAACCGAACTTTTCAAAAGTTCGATCATCCTTAATATTGAATAGCGGAATAGAAAAAAGGATATAAAACGGTGTATATCACACGTACAAACACAGACTAGGCCCCGATTACAATTTTTTGTACCCTAAAGGGAGGATGAGGAAGAGGACTAGGAGGAGTATGGAACAGGAGGCAAACTGAAGAGCCCTGCAATCCTTGGCGGTGGAAGGAGATGCTCAAAACAAATTTAAAAGGTGTATCTCACACGTACCGATACAGACTATGCCGTAATTAAATTTTTTTCACCCCAAAAGGGTGTATATTGAATAGCGGAATAGAAAAAAGATTATAAAACGGTGTATCTCACACGTACAAACACAGACTAGGCCCCGATTACATTTTTTTTTTTTTTTTTTCTCAATAAAAAGCTTTATTGCAAGAATTGTCAATTACAAACATTAGCTTTGCAAAGGAAATGACATTGATACATTTCAAATTGGAATGCTTGGCAAAAAAGTAACAAGAACATGTACATGGAATAGGTCAAAAAGTGCAAAAATGACGAAACAAATGAGGTAACACTCGCTGCATAGACCAAACCATGAAATTGAAATAACATAACTACTAGATTTAACTGCCACTTAACATGGCCACGGCAAGAGAGCCGTAGAAAAGGGGGAGAAAGGAGAAAAGTGACTGAAAAGAGGGAAAATACGAGGGAAAGGTGGGTATCGGGATAAGGACAGGTTGAGTGTGCAAAAACATGTAAATTATGGGAGGGAGGCATAGTAAGCAATCACATAATCATGTGACAAACAGTAACCTTGGACCAAAGATGACTAAATTCAGATTTAGTTGACATAAAATCTTTTGAAAGTATCAGAAAGAGTAAATTCTATCCAGGGACGCCAGGTTTTGTGAAAGGCAGAATCGCATTCTTTTTTAATAGCAATTATCTCTTCCATCTCAAAGAAAGTTTTAACTCTATCAAGCCACTCCTTCACAGAAGGCCCAGACTGGGCATTCCAATGCAAAGGAATGACTGCCTTTGCAGCATTCAGCAAGTGCCTAGTGAGAGATCGTTTGTAAATCCTATAGGATACATTATGCACATGTAAGAGACAGCAGGCGGCATCTAACGGTAGATTAGTGTTGGTAATAAATTTAATCAGATGTATGATCTCAATCCAGAATTTTTGGATGATGGGACAATCCCACCACAAATGCAGGAAAGTACCTCTCTCCTTTAAGCATCTCCAACATCTGTCCGAGAGTTGCGCAGACCACATCTTAAGTTGCACAGGGGTAATGTACCAGCGTGTCAGGATTTTAAAGGAAGTCTCTTGCACCCTTGTGCTCAAGGAGCACTTATGTGTAAAGACACAAGCTTTTTCCCATTGTTTGACAGAAATAATACGATTTAAATCTTTTTCCCACAGTAGTTTGTTTTTGTCAGGGAGATCGCTACCAGACTGGGACAGCCATTGATATGCTTGTGAAGTGGTTTTGGTGCGAGGTGTCTGTCCGAGGCAGATCCCCTCAAGAGCTGTTAGAGGAATGCTCAATTGCAGTTTAGATTTCGCGTTTCGGAAAAAGTTATGAAGCTGCAAGTAATTCCAAAAGGAAAGACAGAAACCTTTAGGTTGCAGAGAGTTAAACTCCTCGAGAGAGAGTAGCCTACTGCCAGACACACAATCACCAACTCGTAGCTGTGCTCCGTGATGATTCCCAGCCCTGTCCCCTAGCCTAAAGTCCAAACCCGGGATGAAATCTGGGTTATGTGAAATAGGTGTCATTGTCCCGAATTTGGTAATCAAATGATGTTTAGTAGCAACACGGTTAACCATGTCTAAGGTAGTGGATATTAATGGATGGTGTTTAATTTCTAAGGGGTAATTCTCCGGACTAGTCCAAAGTAAGTTTTGTGTTTGAAATTCGGTGCAGTCTCTTTCTAGTGCAACCCAATCTTTTTGTGAAAGATGACAATGCCAATCAACCACTCTCGTGATGTGAGTGGCCAGATGATATTTAGCAAAATTTGGTAAGCCAATACCTCCGTCCTGCTTAGCACGATGTAGGATCTGAAGGCTAATTCTCGGTCTCTTATACGCCCAAAGAAATTGTCGCTGGATAGAATTAAGTTTACGGAAAAAACTTGTAGGGATCTTAATCGGCAAAGCATGGAAAAGATAAAGTAGGCGGGGAAGAACTACCATCTTCAAGATGGCCGCCCTTCCAAACCAAGAAAAGTTCTTGGAGTTCCAACTCTTGAGATCTCTACCTATATCCGCCAACAATGGGGTGAAGTTGGCGTCAAAAATCATATCTGTTTTGGGTGTAAGTTGAATTCCTAAGTATTTAAGAGATTTAGGTACCCATCTATAGGGGCAATTGGCGCGGGTTAAAGCTTTCGTACTCTCAGAAAGTGAAATATCCAAGGCTTCAGACTTCGAGTGATTCACCTTGAAGTTTGATAAGAATCTAAATTTTTGGAAATGTAAATTAAGATTAGGGATAGAGACATGTGGTTGGGTGATATAGAACAGCAGGTCATCGGCGTACGCCGAGACCTTATATTCTCTACCTTTGACCCAAAACCCATGAACGGCCGTGTCCATTTTAATATGTCTAATTAACGGTTCTAGTGCTAGAATGAATAATATAGGTGACAAGGGGCAGCCCTGCCTCGTCCCATTTTTCAAGTGTAGGGGCGTAGAAAAAACATTGTTAACCTTCACCCTAGCTGTCGGGTTAGCATAAAGCGATCCAATCCATCCCATCATGTTGTCTCCCAACCCGAGGTGTCGACAGGTAGCAAGTAGATAATCCCAAGCCACTCTGTCGAAAGCTTTCTCAGCATCGGTGGACAACATCAAACCCTGTATTCCATTAGTCCTTACAGCATGTAATAAATTAAGAGATTTGATAATGTTATCACGAGCCTCTCGTCCTGGCATAAAGCCAACCTGTTCTGGGCCTATGATGTATTGTAACAAAGGCTTAAGTCTATTAGCCAGGATTTTCGCCAGGAGTTTAACGTCTAAATTGAGCAGCGAAATCGGTCTGTAGCTTGGACATAGAGTCGGATCCTTGTCTTTTTTGGGAATGACAGTTATATGGGCGGACAGGAATTCAGAAGAGGGACGCGTCAAATTGGAAAGGTCGTTCAATGCTTTGGCTAGTGGGCCAGTCAGCAGGGGATGTAATAATTTGTAGTACTGAGACGTTAGGCCATCAGGTCCGGGGCTCTTACCGCATTTTAAAGAATCTATCGCTTGCTTGACCTCCTCCTGGGAAATGTCTTTTTCTAATAGGGCAGTATCCAGTTTGGAGAGGCAGGGAAGTCCGCTATCAATAATGTATTGAGAAATTAATTGGTCTCTGGGACCCGAAAGATTAGCAGGGCGTGTTTGTTGGGGGAGGTTATAGAGAGTTTCATAATATGAGCGGAACGATTCTGCAATAAATCTGGGATCATGAATTTTGATATTTTTCCTATTTCTCATGAACGGAATATGTGAGGCCGCTTGGATGTCCTTAAGGGCTCTAGCAAGAAATTTGCTGCCTTTGTCACCGTGCTCATAATAAATGGCTTTGCTGAAGTAGATTGATCTTCTAGTTTTATTATTAAGTAGATCTCTCAATCTTTTCCTAAAGTCGGTTAACTCCTCCAGAATAGAGTCTGCCGCAGAGATCTTGTGTTGCGCCTCTAACTTAGCGATTTTGGAGACCAGATCGTTCATCAGCTTCTCTTTCTCCTTTTTTTTCCTCGCTCCAAATTTAATAAATTCTCCTCTAATGACGCTCTTGTGAGCTTCCCATATTGTCACACTAGACATCTCATGTGAGGAGTTCTCTTTGAAATAATCGGAAATAGAGCCCTCAATTTCCTTTTTAATGACTGGGTCGAGGAGCAACGAAGGATTCAGTCTCCAATTGAATTCGGGTTTGTGCTTAAAATCAGTGTTGAGGGAGATGGAAACAGGCGCGTGGTCCGACAAGACCATGTGCCCTATCTTTGCCTCAACTAAGTCGGGTAAGTCCCTTTGTGAGATCATGATCATGTCTATTCTAGCGTATTTGTTGTGTGGGGCAGAATAGTGGGAGTAATCTTTATCAGTCGGGTGTAAGGCTCGCCATGAGTCCACAAGATTAAGGGATCTCAACAAGTCTTTGATTTTTTTAAGTTTGCCGTATGCAATACTAGTTTTGCCTGTGGAGGTATCTCTCAGTGGTTCCAGGGGGACATTAAAATCTCCCCCAAGGATAATGCAACCAGAAGCAAAACTTTTAAGTTCGTCAATCAGTTTCGTACAAAAGGTGACCTGGGCCCTGTTCGGGAAGTAGACATTAGCCAAAGTCATGGGACGACCATTCAGGGACCCTGCCAGGAAAACGAATCTCCCCTCAGGGTCCGATAGTTCTCTTTCGACTACAAATGGGGAGTTTTTACTAAGCAATATAGCGACACCTTTCGTTTTTGCCAACTGGTTAGAAGCCGTGTATAGTTTGGTGAAGTGTCTGTCTGTGAATTTGGGGATCTGGTCTGATCTAAAATGAGTCTCTTGAATAAAAGCAACAAGAGCTTTGCTCTTCCTCAATTCACCTAGTAGCTTTCTCCTTTTCTCAGGGATATTAAGTCCATTGGCGTTGAAGGAAACGACCAATGGATTTCTGCCTAGGTGGGCGAAAGCCATCTTAAAATTGCACACTCGTTGAAGTGGGGGGGGAAGTCAAAGGGAAAGGGGATAACAGGTGTTAGTATGAAAAAAGAGTGAGTAAGTAAAGACAGTATAGGCCGGTCAACTAGAGTTCAACTCTCCGTCAACCAAAAAGTAGGCTATACCGTCAGGTTGGGATACAACCAAACGGTATGAGAGCCTGGTGGGAGCACTGGAAGTAGCACAACGTAGTGCGTAAAAGTTAAGTACTGAAGTCAGGAAATGCCCCAACCCATGTGAGGCGACATTATTAAAAAATGCGATAGTATAAATTTTTATAAAACAACTCTACAGCATATAAACAAAACATTGGCAGAATGTTTAGGAAATCTTATAAAAACACGTCTAAACGGTCAATAATGGCATGTTAGGACCTAGAAAAAATGTCAAAAAATAAAATAAAATAAGGAAGGCAACGAGTAATCACTTATGATGAAAAGCCTTTTGAGAAAAGAAAGGAAAAAATTAGGCAATGTTCAGATCCTGTTGTAAAGTGGACAGTGGTTTGAAGCAATCAAGATTATCCTGCAGCCACGTTATTGTCTACAGCCTCAACACTTCGTAGAACATTGTGTGTAAACCACATCAAGACCATACAGTACCTTAAGGAAAACGTCGAGAAGAAGTCCTTTTCCATGCGGCAAAGTTTCCATCTAAGGAAAAGTCACAAAGAACATCTGAAGTTGGCTGTAGGGGCAAGTAAGGTTATCTGAGGAAACCAAAAAATAAAGCAAAGTCAGCATACTTAATACTATGACAAGAGCTGCGTTGGATAAGGAAGATCCTCCATAATAAGTATAGCTCACTTTCTTGGAGCAAAGGCGGCCTCTAGTGGCGAAAAAAGGAAAAAAGCCACCAGAAAGCGTCTTAGCTTCTGAGTCCACACTGCTTATAGAACAAGAATTCCAATCTAATCATCCGTTTTATAACGGAGGTAAACCTTCCGACAAATAGCAACGGCCAACGCTAGCCATAATCAAATGACCTTAAAAGTAAAACTAAAAAACTCAGCAGAGCGATCAACAGCAAAGGTAAGACCAAAAAGATGAAGTGTCAACAGGAGAAATGAGAATTAATCCGCAACCCGGAAGATTTTGGACCTTGTTATTTATCTCTCATCCTCGGCGTTTTAGGAGGTGATGCAAAAGGAAGTGATTGATTTTTAAATTTTGTCTTGTTACCTCCTTTGGAGAAGGGAGATTTGTAAGCCGAGGTTGAAGGAGAACTATCGTATGCATGATGGTTGACCGGTGAAGAGGGCAATAAAAATTCTGCGTACCACTCTGGTAGGCTTATTGGATCCAGATGCAAATTTGTACAGAAGGATTGCAGGTCGTCCGGTGTACGCAAAAGATAATTTTTCCCCTTGAAAGTGGCCTGCAGAGCAAAAGGAAACTTCCACTTATATGGGATATTTCTTTCTTTCATAACCTCTAACAAGGGTCTCACCGCTCTTCTATTTTTCAGGGTTATAGGTGACAAATCCTGAAAGAGTAAGATAGGAACCTCATTGAATAAGATCTCCTCATTTTGTCTCGCTTTGGCTAATATCTCTTCTTTGAGAACATGGCTGGTGAGACAGCAAATGACATCTCTGGGTGGTAAAGTATCAGGGGCCCTTTGTCTGAGAGCCCTATGAGCTCTGTCCATTTCTATCGGGGACTCAGGTGGTCTCTCCAACAGACTATTGAATATGGATGAGAGAGCTGCTCTAATGTCCCCCCCCTCCACCGATTCAGGCAGGCCTCGCACCCTTATGTTATTTCTTCTGCCACGATTATCTAAATCCTCGAGGTGGCGATTCATCGAGATTAAATGGTTAGCATGGGTACATGTCACTTCTTCCAGTCTTTTTATCGCCTTGTCTCTGACTCTGCCGGCCTTCTCCACCCCTGCCATCTGATCAGTTAGTCTCACCATATCTGCCTTTAGGTCCGTGATGGCGGCCCCCAGGGAGCCTTTTATGTCAGCAGCGATAGCCATCATATCTTTAAGGGTCACCTGTCTGTCTCTGGGGGAAGCTGAACTTACATTGTCCTCAGAAGCTGCTATGGAGTCAGTATCGATCTCCTCCTCATCCTCAGAGGCCTGTCTCCGCGCCATCTTGTGCCCAGAAGTATGTCTCCTGGAGAGTGTCGCCTGGGCCTTGAAAATATCGGCGATGATTTTCCCCTGACTGGTTTTAACGGGCTTCACACTTCTGGTCGCGGGGTTCGCCTTGCCGAGCCTGCCCATTCTGTGGCAAAAGTCAGCCAAGGAGACGCTGTAGAGTTCGTGCAATGTCGCCTCGGGTCCGGAGCTCAGGGATCAGGCAGCCATCCTCGCTGCGCGCCAAGCCACGCCCCACATTTTTTTGTACCCTAAAGGGAGGATGAGGATGAGGAAGAGGAGTAGGAGGAGTTCGGAACAGGATGCAAACTGAAGCACCCTGCAATCCTCGGCGGTGGAAGGAGATGCGCCAAACAAATTTAAAAGGTGTATCTCACACGTACCAATACAGACTATGCCGTAATTTAATTTTTTACACTCCAAAAGGGTGTATATTGAATAGCGGAATAGGAAAAAATGTATAAAACTGTGTATCTCACACGTACAAACACAGACTAGGCCCCGATTACAATTTTTTGTACCCTAAAGTGAGGATGAGTATGAGAAAGAGGAGTAGGAGGAGTTCGGAACAGGAGGCAAACTGAAGCGCCCTACAATCCTCGGCTGTGGAAGGAGATGCACCAAACAAATTTAAAAGGTGTATCTCACACGTACCAATACAGACTATGCCGTAATTTAATTTTTTTACACTCCAAAAGGGTGTATATTGAATAGCGGAATAGGAAAAATTTTATAAAACGGTGTATCTCACACGTGCAAACACAGACTAGGCCCCGATTACAATTTTTTGTACCCTAAAGGCAGGATGAGGATGAGGAGTAGGAGGAGTTCGGAACAGGAGGCAAACTGAAGCACCCTGCAATCCTCGGCAGTGGAAGATGCGCCCCAAAAATTGGAAAGGTGTATCTCACACGTACCGATACAGACTATGCCGCAATTTCATTCTTTTTACCCCAAAGGGTGTAGATTGAATAGCGGAATAGAAAATATGATATCTAAAGGTGTATCTATCTCACACTTACAGACCCAGACTAGGCCCTGATTACTATTTTTTGTACCCTAAAGGCAGGATGAGGAGTAGTAGGAGTTTGGAACAGGAGGCAAACTGAAGCCCCCTGCAATTCTCGGTGGTGGAAGATGCGCCCCAAAAATTGGAAAGGTGTATCTCACACGTACCGATACAGACTATGCCGCAATTTAATTATTTTACACCAAAGGGTGTAGATTGAATAGCGGAATAGAAAATATAATATCAAAAGGTGTATCTATCTCACACGTACAGACCCAGACTAGGCCCTGATTACTATTTTTTGTACCCTAAAGGCAGGATGAGGAGTGGGAGGAGTTTGGAATAGGAGGCAAACTGAAGCACCCTGCAATCCTCGGCGGTGGAAGATGCGCTCCAAAAATTGGAAAGGTGTATCTCACACGTACCGATACAGACTATGCCGCAATTTAATTCTTTTTACTCCAAAGGGTGTAGATTGAATAGCGGAATAGAAAATATGATATAAAAAGGTGTATCTCACACGTACAAACCCAGACTAGGCCCTGATTACTATTTTTTGTACCCTAAAGGCAGGATGGGGAGTAGTTGGAGTTCAGAACAGGAGGCAAACTGAAGCACCCTGCAATCCTCGGCGGTGGAAGATGCACCCCAAAAATTGGAAAGGTGTATCTCACAGGTACCGATACAGACTATGCCGCAATTTAATTATTTTTACCCCAAAGGGTGTAGATTGAATAGCGGAATAGAAAATATGATATAAAAAGGTGTATCTCACATGTACAAACCCAGGCTAGGCCCCGATTACAATTTTTTGTACCCTAAAGGCAGGATGAGGAGTAGGAGGAGTTCGGAACAGGAGGCAAACTGAAGCACCCTGCAATCCTCGGCGGTGGAAGATGCGCCCCAAAAATTGGAAAGGTGTATCTCACACGTACCGATACAGACTATGCCCCAATTTAATTCTTTTTACCCCAAAGGGTGTAGATTGAATAGAGGAATAGAAAATATGATATCAAAAGGTGTATCTATCTCACACGTACAGACCCAGACTAGGCCCCGATTACTATTTTTTGTACCCTAAAGGCAGGATGAGGAGTAGGAGGAGTAAGGAACAGGCAGGAGGCAAACTGAAGCACCCTGCAATCATCGGCGGTGTAAGATGCGCCCAAAAAATTGGAAAGGTGTATCTCACACGTACCGATACAGACTATGCCACAATTTAATTCTTTTTACCCCAAAGGGTGTAGATTGAATAGCGGAATAATAAATATGATATCAAAAGGTGTATCTATCTCACACGTACAAACCCAGGCTAGGCCCCGATTACAATTTTTTGTACCCTAAAGGCAGGATGAGGAGTAGGAGGAGTTCGGAACAGGAGGCAAACTGAAGCACCCTGCAATCCTCGGCGGTGGAAGATGCACCCCAAAAATTGGAAAGGTGTATCTCACACGTACCGATACAGACTATGCCGCAATTTAATTATTTTTACCCTAAAGGGTGTAGATTGAATAGCGGAATAGAAAATATGATATAAAAAGGTGTATCTCACACGTACAAACCCAGGCTAGGCCCCGATTACAATTTTTTGTACCCTAAAGGCAGGATGAGGAGTAGGAGGAGTTCGGAACAGGAGGCAAACTGAAGCACCCTGCAATCCTCGGTGGTGGAAGATGCGCCCCAAAAATTGGAAAGGAGTATCTCACACGTACCGATACAGACTATGCCGCAATTTAATTATTTTTACCCCAAAGGGTGTAGATTGAATAGTGGAATAGAAAATATAATATCAAAAGGTGTATCTATCTCACACGTACAGACCAAGACTAGGCCCCGATTACTATTTTTTGTACCCTAAAGGCAGGATGAGGAGTAGGAGGAGTTCGGAATAGGAGGCAAACTGAAGCACCCTGCAATCCTCGGCGGTGGAAGATGCGCTCCAAAAATTGGAATAGGTGTATCTCACACGTACCGATACAGACTATGCCGCAATTTAATTCTTTTTACCCCAAAGGGTGTAGATTGAATAGTGGAATAGAAAATATGATATAAAAAGGTGTATCTCACACGTACAAACCCAGACTAGGCCCCGATTACAATTTTTTGTACCCTAAAGGCAGGATGAGGAGTAGATGGAGTTTGGAACAGGAGGCAAACTGAAGCACCCTGCAATAATAGGCGGTGGAAGATGCACCCCAAAAATTGGAAAGGTGTATCTCTCATGTACCGATACAGACTATGCCGCAATTTAATTCTTTTTACCCCAAACGGTGTAGATTGAATAGCGGAATAGAAAATATAATATCAAAAGGTGTATCTATCTCACACGTACAGACCCAGACTAGGCCCCGATTACTATTTTTTGTACCCTAAAGGCAGGATGAGGAGTAGGAGGAGTTTGGAACAGGAGGCAATCTGAAGCACCCTGCAATCCTCGGCGGTGGAAGATGCGCCCCAAAAATTGGAATAGGTGTATCTCACACGTACCGATATAGACTATGCCGCAATTTAATTCTTTTTACTCCAAAGGGTGTAGATTGAATAGCGGAATAGAAAATATGATATAAAAAGGTGTATCTCACACGTACAAACCCAGACTAGGCCCTGATTACAATTTTTTGTACCCTAAAGGCAGGATGAGGAGTAGGAGGAGTTCGGAACAGGAGGCAAACTGAAGCACCCTGCAATCCTCGGCGGTGGAAGATGCGCCCCAAACATTGGAAAGGTGTATCTCACACGTACCGATACAGACTATGCCGCAATTTAATTCTTTTTACCCCAACGGGTGTAGATTGAATAGCGGAATAGAAAATATGATATAAAAAGGTGTATCTCACACGTACAAACCCAGACTAGGCCCCGATTACAATTTTTTTTTTTTTTTTTCCATAAAAAGTTTTTATTGAAAAGCAAATTATACAGGGTACAAAAAGTCACACAATATCAATGCTAGGAAACATATTTCTCTATTTTTTTTTTTTTTCCCTTCATTTCTTAACTTTTCATATCAATCAAACAAAAAGGCTTCAAGGGTATAGAGAACACAAAAAGGGAAAAGAAAGAGGAAGAAAGGGGAAGACATCAGTGCGGCTTGAGCCATACTAAAGACCGTGAAACAACCATTTCCTGAGAGAAAGTCTGTATTACAGCTCAAAATAACCTAGCCTGGAAACAAATACCATAACTGGTTAGGAACACTCTATACAGGTGTAATACTTGTACGATAAGAGCATGTAGCTATTGCTGAAACATATAGGTCATAAGCACATAGGTAGTATCAATGAGGTTTTAGCCAGGTTGTTGTGTGTCTGCGGGGAGCTTCTTAAGGAGCCTATGTATGAAGGCAACCTTATTATTGAGCTCTAGAATGTGTGGACTGGCAGTAATCTGTATAAGGATGTTATGCACCCAGTATGGCTCGGAGGGATGATAAGAATCGAATGTCCGCCACTCAGGGCGAAGGGAAGGAGGGGCTGAGAGGAAAGAGAAAGATAAACAGACGGATGAATAGAGTGGGGAGGGGGAAAAGAGAGGAGGGAAGGACACAGAAAGGGGAAAAATGTCTGATGACGCAAACTTCCAGTCTCTCGGGGGGGGGGGGGATGTCACATCACAGAAATTACTTTCAAAGAATGTACTTGAAAGTCAAATTCTAAGTAAGGGTCGTGATTGAAGCATAAGTCGCCGAATGTTTGAATCTTATCCAATCCTGCCAAGTTGCAGTAAATTCTGAGTATCTATCATGGGCAATGCTGATCAATTCCTCCATTTGTTCAATGTGATTCAGACGCTTACACCACTCTTTGATGGAGGGGATTGTGGATGATTTCCAGTGACATGGGACGCAGAGCTTAGCAGCAGTCACCATGTGCATAGCCAATGATTTTCTGTAGCTCCCCCGCTGAGAAGGGGACCAATGCAGTAGGTATTGTGCTGGCGAGAAATCCATTATTCTCGAGGTTATTTCCTTGATCAGATCGTGTACTCTCCTCCAGTAGGGCTGGAGTAACGGGCATGACCACCAAATATGGAGCATTGTACCCGGCTCTTTATCACACCTCCAGCACATATTCGTAACATTCGGGAAGAATTTATGTAATCGGTCCGGTGTATGGTACCATCTGGAGAGTATCTTATATCCGTTCTCCTGGATTGCTACGCTCACTGAAGAGCATTGAATATTGCGGCAAATGGAAGACCACTCTTCCTCAGTAAGGGAAAGGTCCAGATCTCTTGACCAGGCCGCCACGAAAGAGGAGGATGAGAGAGGGGGAGGGGATAGAACAAGACGGTACAGGGCAGAGATCACATGCCTCTGGGGCCTCCCTCTCTCGCAAAGGGCCACAATACCAGTTAATGGTCTCACCCAGTTGGATGCGGCCCGGCTGTCGCTAAGGAAGCTACGGATCTGAAAGAAAGCCCACAAAGGTATTGAGTGGGGGTGCAGGATTTGGTTCAGGGCCTCCCAAGATAAGGGGGAGCCTTTGTTGAAGAAGTGTTTGGCCAGTACATTTTCAAATGGCCAGATATCCTGAAGGAATGAGTTAGCCATTCCCGGCTCAAAGGCCGGGTTCCCACGGATCGGGGTCAAGGGGCCACATGCTAGGTTAATCTTTTTAGCTTTGCGCCACGCGCAATGAAGCTTTAATGGAGGACATATCAGGGGGTGATCTCTAAGGTCTTCTTTAGTTGCGGAAAATGGAAGCCAGGAGAGTAGGTTTAGCGGTATTTCAGAGAATGCATTTTCCAGACCAACAACTGACTTTAGAGACGAGTGTATGTTCCAATCTACCAATCTACTCAGAATGCAGGCCTTGTAATAGGTGTGAAGGTCAGGGAGCCCCAAGCCCCCACTTTCTTTAGGGGCCGTAAGCTGCGTGTACCGAATCCGTGGTCTTTTATCATTCCAGACAAATTTTTGGGAAGATGATTTGAAGGATGTGAAGAAGGAGCTTGGTAAATGGATCGGAATGGTTTGAAAAAGATAAAGAAATTTGGGTAGGATGGACATTTTTAGGAGCGAAGCGCGGCCAAACCACGATACCTGGAGGGATCTCCAAGAACGTAGGGTGCTGTTGACGGAGTTTAGGAGAGGCTGGTAATTTAGTTTATAGAGGTCATCAAGATTGCGCGGGATAAGTATCCCCAGGTAGGGAATGGATTCAGGGGCCCATTTGAACGGGAAGTTCATCTCGCATCGGTCCACTTCCGTATGTGGAAGAGAGACGTTAAGGGCCATGGATTTAGCGTAATTAATTTGCAAGTGTGATATGGATTTAAAAAATTCCAGGTCTTTAAGTAAAATTGGGAGAGACAGGTGTGGTTGAGACAGGAAAAGCAGCATGTCATCTGCGAATGCTGCTATTTTATGAGTATATCCCTTGATTTGGATTCCCCTAATATCAGAATTTGCACGGATCATGTTGAGGAAGGGTTCCAGTGATAGAATAAAAAGGATCGGAGAAAGAGGGCATCCCTGTCTGGTACCATTAGAGAGACTGAAGGCGTCCGACAGGTGGCCGTTGACCCTGACCCTGGCCCCTTGATTGGTGTATAAGGCCCGAATATTGGACACCATTCCAGGCCCCAAGCCCAAAGATTCAAGGGTCGATATTAGATAGTCCCAGGCCACTCTGTCAAACGCCTTTTCGGCGTCCAATGAAAGAAAGAAGCCAGGGACACCTCGGGTGGTAAGCCAGTGATGAATATTCAGCGCCCTTGTGGTATTGTCCCTGGCCTCACGGCCAGGAACAAAGCCGACTTGATCTAGGGAAACCATAGAGGAGAGATGCGGGAGGAGTCGGTTGGCAAGGATCTTGGCATAGATCTTAACGTCCACATTCAGAAGTGAAATAGGACGATAGTTGCTTACCTGAGCTGGATCCTTGCCTTCCTTAGGGATCACTGTTATGTGGGCCTCTAATAAAGAGGGGGATTTGTGAGGTGTGTCTGCCAAAGTGCGGAATGCACGCAAGAAGTGAGGCCTGAGAGTCTCCGCAAACGTGCGAAAGTATTGCAGGGAGAAACCATCAGGACCAGGGCATTTTCCTGGCTTCATCTCCTTGACCGCCCTGTCATATTCCTCTGCAGATAGCGGAATTTCCATTGAGGAGATGATGGAGGGCGAGAGAGGTGCAGAGCCTTAAGTGCTTAAGAAGGACCCGATGGTTTCCTGGCGTTGATGGATTGATGTGGGTTGATGAGATAACGAACGTAAATTATAAAGTGAATGGTAGAAAGATTCAAATTGCTTGGCTATAGCCTCATTTGAACAGTGTTTCGTGCCCGCATTGTCTCTTATGAAGTGGACATTTGCTGTTTTCTTTTGTGCCTGTACTACTTTGGCCAATAAGCGACCACATTTGTTTCCTTGTTCAAAGAAAATCATTTTTCCCAAGGACAGTCTACGGTGACTCTGGATTTCAAGAATGTCTCTTATTTCCTGTCTCACCTTGGTGAGTTCCGTTAGAGCTTCATTAGCTGCGGAGCGTTTGTGTGTTCTTTCGAGTGTGCTCAATTTCTTGAACAAACCCTCAAGTACAGCCTGTCTGGCCTTCTTTTGTTTGGATGCTAGAAGGAGAAGTTCCCCCCTGAGCACACACTTATGGGCTTCCCACTGCCCTAATGGAGTGGAGTCAGGGGTGTCGTTCTCTCTGAAAAAAAAGGCTAAGACCTCTTGAAGTTTGTCCACATTTGCTTGGTCTCTGAGGAGGGATGGATTTAAGCGCCAAGACTTGCATCTATTATCTACATCTGGGAACTGAATAGTCATTGTTATTGGATTGTGGTCTGAGAGGACTCTAGGTTCGATCGAAGACGAGCATAGCAAAGGTATATCAGTTTGGGAGATAAAAAAATAGTCAATTCTTGAAAATTTACTGTGAGGTGCTGAGTAGAAAGTATAGTCCTTAACGTCTGAATGTATTAATCTCCATGTATCGTGAAGCTTTAATTTTTGTAGTTGTAATGCAATTTGGCGTAGGGCCTGAAATGGAAGCGCAGATGATCCTGTGGAGGAGTCCAAAATAGGGTTAAGAGGGACATTGAAGTCCCCTCCAAGGATCAACATGCCCGATGCAAAATCAAGTAGGTCCTGGCATACTGAGCGTAAAAACGGTACTTGTTTACAGTTAGGGGCATAAATATTAGCGATGGTAATCGGGCGGGAGTTAATGCGACCCTTGACGAAAAGGAATCTACCACTTGGGTCTCGTTTGAGGTCAATTAGTTGGAAGTCGACCTGACGAGAGAAGAGGAGGGAAACCCCTCTAGTCTTGGATCCCTCCGTGGGAGCATGGTAAGAGACCGGAAATCTTTTATTCATTAATTTGGGAATTTCACCTTCTTTAAAATGAGTCTCTTGCAGTAAGAGCACCTGAGCGCGCATTCTATGTGCTTCTGCTAGAATTTGCGACCTTTTCTCAGGGATATTAAGGCCCTGAGCATTGATTGAGAGAAATTTAAGGGACGACCCCCGAGAGACTGGAGCAACGCCCGGCATTGTGGGGGGAGGGGAAGGGGGAGAAGAGAAGGGGAAGGTAGGAATTAGAAAATGAGAGGGGGGTGAGGAGGGGGTGGTTTAGAGGGTAGGGGTTGGGCTAAGTGGACTGAGTGCCTGTCCCCACAAGCACTCAGATGTGTCCAGAAGGGGTAAGGCAAAGAAAGAGAATGGAAGGGGGTTAGAAAGAGAAGGAAACAGATCTCCGCAAGAAGGCTGGTATCGGTTGATCCGCCTAGTATCTATGCGGGGAAAAAGTATTACAATATGTAAATTCGGGTCAGCGGTAGCCAAAAGCTACCGTTGTCCGATTACAATTTTTTGTACCCTAAAGGCAGGATGGAGAGTAGGAGGAGTTCGGAACAGGCAGGAGGCCAACCGAAGCACCCTGCAATCCTCAGCGGTGGAAGATGCGCCCCAAAAATTGGAAAGGTGTATCTCACACGTACCGATACAGATTATGCCGCAATTTAATTGTTTTTACCCAAAAGGGTGTAGATTGAATAGCGGAATAGAAAATATGATATCAAAAGGTGTATCTATCTCACACGTACAGACCCAGACTAGGCCCCGATTACTATTTTTTGTACCCTAAAGGCAGGATGAGGAGTAGGAGGAGTTCGGAACAGGCAGGAGGCAAACTGAAGCACCCTGCAATCCTCGGCGGTGTAAGATGCGCCGAAAAAATTGGAAAGGTGTATCTCACACGTACCGATACAGACTATGCCGCAATTTAATTCTTTTTACCCCAAAGGGTGTAGATTGAATAGCGGAATAGAAAATATGATATCAAAAGGTGTATCTATATCACACGTACAGACCCAGATTAGGCCCGATTACTATTTTTTGTACCCTAAAGGCAGGATGAGGAGTAGGAGGAGTTCGGAACAGGCAGGAGGCAAACTGAAGCACCCTGCAATCCTCGGCGGTGTAAGATGCGCCCAAAAAATTTGAAAGGTGTTTCTCACACGTACCGATACAGACTATGCCGCAATTTAATTATTTTTACCCCAAAGGGTGTAGATTGAATAGCGGAATAGAAAAAATATTATAAAACGGTGTATCTCACACGTACAAACACAGACTAGGCCCCGATTACAATTTTTTGTACCCTAAAGTCAGAATGAGGAGTAGGAGGAGTTCGGAACAGGAGGCAAACTGAAGCACCCTGCAATCCTCGGCGGTGGAAGATGCGCCCCAAAAATTGGAAAGGTGTATCTCACACGTACCGATACAGACTATGCCGCAATTTAATTATTTTTACCCCAAAGGGTGTAGATTGAATAGCGGAATAGAAAATATGATATCAAAAGGTGTATCTATATCACACGTACAGACCCAGATTAGGCCCGATTACTATTTTTTGTACCCTAAAGGCAGGATGAGGAGTAGGAGGAGTTCGGAACAGGCAGGAGGCAAACTGAAGCACCCTGCAATCCTCGGCGGTGTAAGATGCGCCCAAAAAATTTGAAAGGTGTATCTCACACGTACCGATACAGACTATGCCGCAATTTAATTATTTTTACCCCAAAGGGTGTAGATTGAATAGCGGAATAGAAAAAATATTATAAAACGGTGTATCTCACACGTACAAACACAGACTAGGCCCCGATTACAATTTTTTGTACCCTAAAGTCAGAATGAGGAGTAGGAGGAGTTCGGAACAGGAGGCAAACTGAAGCACCCTGCAATCCTCGGCGGTGGAAGATGCGCCCCAAAAATTGGAAAGGTGTATCTCACACGTACCGATACAGACTATGCCGCAATTTCATTCTTTTTACCCCAAAGGGTGTAGAATGAATAGCGGAATAGAAAATATGATATCAAAAGGTGTATCTATCTCACACGTACAGACCCAGACTAGGCCCCGATTACTATTTTTTGTACCCTAAAGGCAGGATGAGGAGTAGGAGGAGTTCGGAAACAGGCAGGAGGCAAACTGAAGCACCCTGCAATCCTCGGCGGTGGAAGATGCGCCCCAAAAATTGGAAAGGTGTATCTCACACGTACCGATACAGACTATGCCGCAATTTAATTCTTTTTACCCCAAAGGGTGTAGATTGAATAGAGGAATAGAAAATATGATATCAAAAGGTGTATCTATCTCACACGTACAGACCCAGACTAGGCCCCGATTACTATTTTTTGTACCCTAAAGGCAGGATGAGGAGTAGGAAGAGTTCGGTACTGGCAGGAGGCAAACTGAAGCACCCTGCAATCTTCGGCGGTGTAAGATGGGCCCAAAAATTTTGAAGGTGTATCTCACACCTACCGATACAGACTATGCCGCAATTTAATTATTTTTACCCCAAAGGGTGTAGATTGAATAGCAATTTAGAAAATATGATATCAAAATGTGTATCTATCTCACACGTACAGACCCAGACTAGGCCCGATTACTATTTTTTGTACCCTAAAGGCAGGATGAGGAGTAGGAGGAGTTTGGAACAGGCAGGAGGCAAACTGAATCACCCTGCAATCCTCGGTGGTGGAAGATGCATCTCACACGTACCGATACAGACTATGCCGCAATTTAATTCTTTTTACCCCAAAGGGTGTAGATTGAATAGCGGAATAATAAATATGATATCAAAAGGTGTATCTCACACGTACAAACCCAGACTAGGCCCCGATTACAATTTTTTGTACCCTAAAGGCAGGATGAGGAGTAGGAGGAGTTCAGAACAGGCAGGAGGCAAACTGAAGCACCCTGCAATCTTTGGCAGTGTAAGATGCGCCCAAAAAATTGGAAAGGTGTATCTCACACGTACCGATACAGACTATGCCGCAATTTAATTCTTTTTACCCCAAAGGGTGTAGATTGAATAGCAGAATAGAAAATATGATATCAAAAGGTGTATCTATCTCACACGTACAGACCCAGACTAGGCCCAGATTACTATTTTTTGTACCCTAAAGGCAGGATGAGGAGTAGGAGGAGTTTGGAACAGGCAGGAGGCAAACTGAAGCACCCTGCAATCCTCGGCGGTGGAAGATGCGCCCCAAAAATTTGGAAGGTGTATCTCACACGTACCGATACAGACTGTGCCGCAATTTAATTCTTTTTACCCCAAAGGGTGTAGATTGAATAGCGGAATAGAAAATATGATATCAAAAGTTGTATCTATCTCACACGTACAGACCCAGACTAGGCCCAGATTACTATTTTTTGTACCCTAAAGGCAGGATGAGGAGTAGGAGGAGTTCGGAACAGGCAGGAGGCAAACTGAAGCACCCTGCAATCCTCGGCGGTGTAAGATGCGCCCAAAAAATTGGAAAGGTGTATCTCACACGTACCGATACAGACTATGCCGCAATTTAATTATTTTTACCCCAAAGGGTGTAGATTGAATAGCGGAATAGAAAATATGATATCAAAAGGTGTATCTATCTCACACGTACAGACCCAGACTAGGCCCAGATTACTATTTTTTGTACCCTAAAGGCAGGATGAGGCGTAGGAGGAGTTCGGAACAGGCAGGAGGCAAACTGAAGCACCCTGCAATCCTCAGCGGTATAAGATGCGCCCAAAAAATTGGAAAGGTGTATCTCACGCGTACCGATACAAACTATGCCGCAATTTAATTCTTTTTACCCCAAAGGGTGTAGATTGTATAGTGGAATAGAAAAAATATTATAAAACGGTGTATCTCACACGTACAAACACAGACTAGGCCCCGATTACAATTTTTTGTACCCTAAAGGCAGGATGAGGAGTAGGAGGAGTTCGGAACAGGAGGCAAACTGAAGCACCCTGCAATCCTCGGCGGTGGAAGATGCGCCCCAAAAATTGGAAAGGTGTATCTCACACGTACCGATACAGACTATGCCGCAATTTAATTCTTTTTACCCCAAAGGGTGTAGATTGAATAGCAATTTAGAAAATATGATATCAAAAGGTGTATCTATCTCACACGTACAGACCCAGACTAGGCCCGATTACTATTTTTTGTACCCTTAAGGCAGGATGAGGAGAAGGAGGAGATTGGAACAGGCAGGAGGCAAACTCAAGCACCCTGCAATCCTCGGCGGTGGAAGATGCATCTCACACGTACCGATACAGACTATGCCGCAATTTAATTCTTTTTACCCCAAAGCGTGTAGATTGAATAGCGGAATAGAAAATATTATATCAAAAGGTGTATCTATCTCACACGTACAGACCCAGACTAGGCCCCGATTACTATTTTTTGTACCCTAAAGGCAGGATGAGGATTAGGAGGAGTTCGGAACAGGCAGGAGGCAAACTGAAGCACCTTGCAATCCTCGGCGGTGGAAGATGCGCCCCAAAAATTTTGAAGGTGTATCTCACACGTACCGATACAGACTATGCCACAATTTAATTCTTTTTACCCCAAAGGGTGTAGATTGAATAGCGGAATAGAAAATATTATATCAAAAGGTGTATCTATCTCACACGTACAGACCCAGACTAGGCCCCGATTACTATTTTTTGTACCCTAAAGGCAGGATGAGGAGTAGGAGGAGTTCGGAACAGGAGGCAAACTGAAGCACCCTGCAATCCTCAGCGGTGGAAGATGCGCCCCAAAAATTGGAAAGGTGTATCTCACACGTACCGATACAGACTATGCCGCAATTTAATTCTTTTTACCCCAAAGGGTGTAGATTGAATAGCGGAATAGAAAATATGATATCAAAAGTTGTATCTATCTCACACGTACAGACCCAGACTAGGCCCAGATTACTATTTTTTGTACCCTAAAGGCAGGATGAGGAGTAGGAGGAGTTCGGAACAGGCAGGAGGCAAAATGAAGCACCCTGCAATCCTCGGCGGTGGAAGATGCGCCCCAAAAATTGGAAAGGTGTATCTCACACGTACCGATACAGACTATGCCGCAATTTAATTCTTTTTACCCCGAAGGATGTAGATTGAATAGTGGAATAGAAAATATGATATCAAAAGGTGTATCTATCTCACACGTACAGACCCAGACTAGGCCCAGATTACTATTTTTTGTACCCTAAAGGCAGGATGAGGAGTAGGCGGAGTTCGGAACAGGCAGGAGGCAAACTGAAGCACCCTGCAATCCTCAGCGGTGGAAGATGCGCCCCAAAAATTTGGAAGGTGTATCTCACACGTACCGATACAGACTATGCTGCAATTTAATTCTTTTTACCCCAAAGGGTGTAGATTGAATAGCGGAATAGAAAATATGATATCAAAAGGTGTATCTCACACGTACAAACCCAGGCTAGGCCCCGATTACAATTTTTTGTACCCTAAAGGCAGGATGAGGAGTAGGAGGAGTTCGGAACAGGCAGGAGGCAAACTGAAGCACCCTGCAATTCTCGGCAGTGTAAGATGCGCCCAAAAAATTGGAAAGGTGTATCTCACACGTACCGATACAGACTATGCCGCAATTTAATTCTTTTTACCCCAAAGGGTGTAGATTGAATAGCAGAATAGAAAATATGATATCAAAAGGTGTATCTATCTCACACGTACAGACCCAGACTAGGCCCAGATTATTTTTTTTTTGTACCCTAAAGGCAGGATGAGGAGTAGGAGGAGTTCAGAACAGGCAGGAGGCAAACTGAAGCACCCTGCAATCCTCGGCGGTGGAAGATGCGCCCCAAAAATTTGGAAGGTGTATCTCACACGTACCGATACAGACTGTGCCGCAATTTAATTCTTTTTACCCCAAAGGGTGTAGATTGAATAGCGGAATAGAAAATATGATATCAAAAGGTGTATCTATGGGGGGCGTGGCTTGCGCGCGAGCTGAATGGCTGCATGAGCTGAGAGCTCCTTGTAACCGGCCGGAGAATCCACCAGCATCGGGGCAGCACGAAGACATCCAGCATCCGAATTCATTCCACTTGCACCCCTGACCCCTTGGAGACATGACATCCCCCAAAAGAAAGGAGGAGAGGGGCCCTACCAAACTTACGGCCTTCTTCTCTAAGCCGCCAGCAAAGCCTGGGAAGTCCCAAGATGGCGCCGCCGCGCCCGCTGAGGGGGGAGATGCCGCGGCCTATACGGATCTTCCAGACCCGCTTCCGCTGATTCCGGATGCCCGAGCACCTGACTCTTCACCGACATCCCCTCCAGCGACCCCGGTCACAGGCAGCCCCGCCAAGACCCGCAAAGGAGGACATGTCGGTTCCCACTGTGAGTACACCGCTACCCTCTATGTGCGCCATGTCAGCGCTGCAATCCTCAATTGCTGCATTTCCCACCACAGGACAACCTGTGCTGGATACCACCATGAAAAACATGTTGATGACTTTCCAATCATCTCTGATGGCGAATCTGTCCACTATTATGCAGAAGTTTTCCTGTGAAATGTTGCAAATGGGCAGAAGGGTGACACATATAGAAAATAAAATGGAGGAATGCACAGACACAGTGAACGATCTCATTGATGCCTATAATGAACAGCGAGATGACAACGACTGGATTAAACATAAATTGGCGGATCTTGAGGATCGCTCTCGCCGTAATAATGTCAAAATAAGGGGCATTCCTGAGTCTGTGCAACCCGCTGACCTACAACACTATGCAACTACTATGTTTTCCATTATGGTTCCGGAGTTGACACCTATAGAGCTGACTATCGATCGGATCCATAGGCTCCCTAGACCTCGCCACCTAGAGGACTCTGTTCCCAGGGATGTACTCCTCCGCATACACTTTTACCCTGCTAAGGAAAGAATCCTACAAATGTCCAGGAAAATGGGCACGTTGCCAGCTCCATACGAGGCTATTCAGCTGTACGCAGACCTGTCTCAACATACTCTCCAGCAGTGACGGCAATTGAAGACCCTGACCTAGGCTCTCTTCAACCACAAAATCACCTATAAATGACGCCATCCTGCCACGCTAATGGTCACACACAACGGCATTCCCCATACTATCTCTACTATCGAAGGTGGGATGAAGCTACTACATTCTTGGGGTATCATTCCGGAACTCCCTAAGAGCTCCCATGATGGCGCAAGACTCCCTCATCCACCTAGATCCAGACCACCCCAGGGGCCTCCAAATTTCAGAATTTAACCATGAGTTCAGAGCTACCCCTCATCAGCTTCACATAGTCCTGCCGGGCTACAAATGTGTGATTACCTCTTCTACTCAACGTACTGTCCTTCCACCTCCGTGGAAATTTGTTATCAGCAAGCCTGACACAGGGTTCCACTTGCTGAGTGTTGGCACTTGTGGTTAATCAGACCACAGAGCATAGTCCTTAGCTTCATTGCCTGTGCACAGTTGTGCACGTTTTTTCTTGTTATAACTCTCTATCTCTCCACCAGAAGCAACTCTTGCTACATTGAACGTTCTGCTCTACCACCGTATTTCAGTACCCAGTCCTACGTGGCTGGTGTGTTGATCTAGGAGTGACCACCATTGACCTCTCTGCAGAGAATTCACCGTCTCCTCTGATCCTGTGCATCTACCTGCTGTACCACGAAAGTTTCCATCCAGCCTCATCCTTCCTGGTAAGGTATCTGTAAATACCTACTGTAAAGCGCACCTGTATTTCCTTGCACCGGATTAGCCTTCTATAAACCACATACCATGTCATTTAACATTGTGTCCATCAATGCCAGGGGCTTGAACCACCCTGCCAAGCGTGCCTCTTTGTGGTCCACAGCATGCTCACTTAAGGGAGACATCCTCTGTGTACAAGAAACGCACTTCGCTAGCTCTGCTACTCCAAAGTGTAGCCATAAGAACTTCCCCAACATTTATATGGCATCAGGGAAAAAGAAACGCAAGGGAGTTCCTCTGGCCATCAAGCATTCTCTGGCGTTCCAGCACCATGACTCTATCCTGGACCCCAAAGGGCGCTACATCATCCTCAGATGCTCTATAGACAATAGACAGTATACTATTGTAAATCTGTATGCACCCAACAGCCACCAAATGCCTTTCATACGCTCTGTAATAGGGATGTAACGATATCAAAATCTCACGGTACGATACAATTTCGATATTGACCTCACGGTACGATATTTATTGCGATATTGTGGAAAAGCTCGTGGTATTGTTAAATAGCTCATGATAGTGTTTGTGATGATAATAGCGAAAAAATATCGACATTTATTCTGCTTTTGCCAGTCAACAGGCAATTAATTGTTGTATTTATGGATCCATGACAACATAAAACACTGATCACTAGTGCTTTTAAAGTGCAAGTTGTAGTCAGGAACATCAATATTCTGTATAGTAATATTTGGTTGCATAACTGATTCTTCTGTGCAATGTTCAAGTTAAGAAGCAGCTAGAACAATTGTAAACAAACAATAGGCAATTCCCTTTAAGTGCAAACAAAGATCAAGTTAAGTCAGGTTTAAATGTGCAAGGCAAATAAAGGCAGCCTTTTAAAACTGGTATTTAGGAACATAACTTAAACTTAAATAAAATAGTCAGTCAAAAAGCCTTTAAAAAAAACACTGACCTATCATTTAGCTTATGTTCACGTTTTTCATCAGAAAGATCAAAATATCTACATTGCAAGAAAAAAAAAAAAAAACAGTAAAAATAATCCTTAAACTCTGGTCTATGTAGTTAACAATGATTTGTTCCGCGGGACTGTGTTCATTCCTCTTGCTTTTTGACGGACACCTGTCCTTTTAATATTGTAACCCAACCACGACGATATCGAGACACGACCACGATGATATTGAGACGACCACGACGATACGATATCGCGATATATCTTCGATATTGTTACATCCCTACTCTGTAATATGTAAAGCTAAAGCACTCCAATTTGGCAACCTCCTTGTCTGTGGGGACTTCAACCTAGCTCCGGACAGTGATTTGGATTCTTCACAGTGTCAAAACGGCATAATTCCTCTTTGTCTAAATTTCTTTGGTCCAACGACCTCTATGACGTGTGGAGGTGCTGTCATGCGTCGGAGAGGGACTACTCCTTCCTTTCCCCGCGTCACGGCACCTACTCGCGCATAGATCTGTGTATCTCTGATAAGCATTTACTAGAACGTGTTTTGGCTGCTGAGCTCCACACGGCTACCTGGTCAGATCACTCACCGCTGAGCATTACAATCTCCCATGGTCCACCAGCATACTCCACCTTTGTGTGGAGGTTGCACAATCATCTAATCTCTAACCCGTCATATGTTGAAGAAATCCAACTACATCTTGACAACTATATATCTGACAATTTACAACCTGACTCTGATCCGCTGGTCATGTGGAATGCTCACAAAGCGGTTTTGAGAGGGGTGTTTATGCAACTAGGAGCCAGGGACAGGAAGAGGAGGACACAGCAGATTGATGAGATTACCCGCAAACTTTCTTCCCTGGACTCGCAACACAACCAATCCCCTTCTCCTACCCTGCAATCACAAATATTTGCCCTAAGACAGGACCTTAGAGCCTTCCTATTAGAAAAATTTAGCACTTCTCTTAAAAAGTGGAAAGCTACCGCCTACTCCACTAACAACAAGGCCACTAAAGCAATGCCCCTACGTATTAAGGGGCAAAGACTTAAATCCAAGATCCCCTTCATGTACTATCCTGATTCGAAGACAAAATTACTTAAGCCAAATCTCATAGCAAATGCTTTCAGCTCCTATTACGCATCCTTATACAATCTCAAGGATGACCCGATGACACACCAACCCTCTCCGCAGGACATCGCTTCCTTCCTTGACCACATTAAATTGCCATCTATTCCTTCTACTTACCTGGAGTCCCTCAATCGTCCTTTTTCAGATCAGGAAATCGCTGTAGCCATCTCAGCTCTTCCCAACCTGAAATCCCCAGGCCCTGACGGTTATTCGGCCAAATACTATAAAACATTTCAATCCTCCTTAATTCCGCTATTACGTGGTGTATTTAACAGTGCTGCCTCTTCCTCCTTCTTCCCTGGCGAAATGTTAAAGGCTATGGTTGTAACTCTACCCAAACCTGGAAAGGAGCCCACTCAACCCCAGAACTTTAGGCCTATTTCCCTTTTAAATATGGACGTAAAGATATATGCCAAATTGATAGCTACCAGGTTGGTGGATCTTCTTCCCTCCATTATCCATAAGGACCAATCGGGCTACACCAAAGGCCGTCAGGCATCAGATGCCACGAGACGTGTTATCAATGTTATCCACCAGGCGGACCTCTCTGGAACGCCTTCTCTGCTCCTCTCCTTGAACGCAGAGAAGGCGTTCGACAGGGTCCACTGGGGATTCCTATCGGCTGTCCTCCATAAATTTGGTATACACGGTTTTATACATAACGCCATCATGGCACTGTACTCCACCCCCTTGGCAATAGTTCGCACTACAGAAGCCATATCCATCCCGTTTAGCATAACCAACGGCACCAGACAGGGCTGCCCCCTCTCTCCACTGATCTTTAATATGATTATGGAAACACTTGCTGAACATATTCAATCTAACCCTAAAATCTCGGGGATCCGTATGTCGGACCAGCACCACAAAATCAGTCTATTCGCAGACGACGTTATCCTTATGGTAACTAATCCCAACGCCTCCCTGCCGGAAATTCAGAGGACTTTAAAATGGTTTGGAGATGTTTCATTCTATAAAGTTAACGAATCAAAATCTCATATCCTGGGCATAGGGATAGATGCTACTACGAGCAATCTCCTTCAACAGCAATTTCCTTATGTATGGGAAGACAAATGCATTTCCTACCTTGGAGTACATTTGACAGCTTCCGCTAAAACATTATTTAAGCACAATTTCATTCCAGCCCGCTTCACTCTACAAGATAACCTTAAACACTTGGCGTCCTCTGAGTTTTCCTGGCTTGGGAGGTTGGCAGCCTTTAAAATGATGTACCTTCCCCAACTGCTTTACTTGTTCCGAACACTCCCTATCCCAATACCGAAATATTATTTTAAATCCCTCCAATCTATGATTTCTCAATTTATCTGGCAAGGTAAAAAACCTAGATGTGCGCATACTAAACTTGTCAAGCATAGATCAGTGGGGGGTGCGGGTTATGTGGATGTACAAGATTACTACGTCGCATCGGTTCACACTTAATTACAGGATTGGTTCCGGCCGGTCCCCATGACTCTATGGGGTTCGATCGAAGCCTCCTATTGTATCAAAAAGGATTTACCGGCCTGGCTTATGGCAACCACCTTAGGAGCTAAGATACCCTCACATCTCCCACCATTTATGAAAGCAACGGCTATAGCCTGGAGGATTTTGTTAGCACAACAGTCCTCCGCCTCTGCACAAACTCCTCTTCGGATTCCTATTACAGCACTTCATTCCCTTATGGACTGTGCATACTTTGTGGATTGGCGGAGGAAAGGTATTGAATATATAGATGACATGTATCAGGGCTCCGAGATACTATCATTCACCGCACTCCAAACTAAATTCCACCTTCCCCACACGTTTCTCTTCACATATATGAGATTGGTTCACTTCCTGCATTCGATTCCACCATGGCCGCAATTTATTTCTACCCCAGCCTGGAAATATCTCTCTGCTTCTGGGCCCACTAGGCAAAAGGGAATCACCCTCTTCTATAACCTCCTCCAACATAAAATGCTCTTTACCAAGTCCACCCCTCATATGCAATGGGAAAGGGATTTGGGGATAACCTACACAGACCGACAATGGACCCGGGCACTCCAATCCGTCCATAAAGTTACTAGCTGCTCAACTTTATGGGAGCTATCCCTAAAAATATCTCTTAAATGGTACCTGACCCCCTCGAGATTACACAGATTTGATAGTAAATATGATAATACCTGCTGGAGGCTGTGTGGGGAAGAGGGCACTCTTTTCCATACACTGTGGCAATGTCCAAAGCTACTACCTTATTGGAAAGGTGTGTTTGCGGTCATCGCAGATGCCTATCTTGAGCAATCCGAGTTTGGCGTTACTATCACTTGGGATAGAAGACATCCCCAGGAACCTAAGGCATTCAACCCTACATATTCTGTTGGCAGCGAGACTTGTTCTTACCCGAGCTTGGAAACAAGAGGTTTCCCCGAAAGTTGAGGAGGTTGTTGACCTTGTGAACACGCACTACATGTTTGAGCGTACTCTCTCCCTTAAAAACAAATCAGCACGATATACGAATCTGCAATGGCAACCTTGGATAAATTGGTCTAAGCATAGAGCGGTCAATTTACCCCCTAGCTAGCTCACTTTCTCCCCTTGATATGATTACTACTAAGTCCCCTATCAAGGAACGGTGCGGCTCCTCCTCATGGTCTCTGCCTTTGGGCACAGTTTTGATCCCCTTGGGGGTGCCCGGGAAGCGGAGGCTATGGGGTGTGCCCAACTGTTCACTTTACCTACATGGGATTACAGGAGATTCTAGCCTTCTTGTGTCAACTGGTGGTCATGTAATACTGTTTTATCGCATCACTCCGTTTTTGTTTTTGAGTTCAGTATGAAAATACATTGCCTGCATTGCTAACTAATTCTATTTGCTTCTTGATGACAGATGAAGCGTATTCCACTTCTTCGTTGTTTATATTGCCAATACGGCCACATTGTGGTCTTTTGGACTGTTGTATTACTATTGTAAAGCTTTTTCTTTTCTTCTGTATGTTCTTGAAAAAAAAAAAAACAATAAAAACCTTTAAATTAAAAAAAAAGTGTATCTATCTCACACGTACAGACCCAGACTAGGCCCCGATTACTATTTTTTGTACCCTAAAGGCAGGATGAGGAGTAGGAGGAGTTCGGAACAGGCAGGAGGCAAACTGAAGCACCCTGCAATCCTCGGCGGTGTAAGATGCGCCCAAAAGATTGAATAGCGGAATAGAAAATATGATATCAAAAGGTGTATCTATCTCACACGTACAGACCCATACTATGCCCCGATTACTATTTTTTGTACCCTAAAGGCAGGATCAGGAGTAGGAGGAGTTCGGAACAGGCAGGAGGCAAACTGAAGCACCCTGCAATCCTCGGCGGTGGAAGATGCGCCCCAAAAATTTGGAAGGTGTATCTCACACGTACCGATACAGACTATGCCGCAATTTAATTATTTTTACCCCAAAGGGTGTAGAATGAATAGCGGAATAGAAAATATGATATCAAAAGGTGTATCTATCTCACACGTACAGACCCAGACTAGGCCCCGATTACTATTTTTTGTACCCTAAAGGCAGGATGAGGAGTAGGAGGAGTTCGGAACAGGCAGGAGGCAAACTGAAGCACCCTGCAATCCACGGCGGTGGAAGATGCGCCCCAAAAATTTGGAAGGTGTATCTCACACGTACCGAAACAGACTATGCCGCAATTTAATTATTTTTACCCCAAAGGGTGTAGATTGAATAGCGGAATAGAAAATATGATATAAAATTGGTGATTTTTCAATAGCACATGTGAACACAGCAGTGTCTTATGTTTTATGTCACGGTCAGTTCTGCAGCAGGCTATGAAGGGAAAAAAAAAGAAAATTCCCCTTTAAGTTTGTAATTTTTAAATAGATTAGTACAGACTATGCCACAATTTATTTTTTTTTAACCCAAAAGGGTGTATATTGAATAGTGGAATATAAAAAAGTGTATAAAATTGAAAATTACTCAATAGCACATGTGAACAACACAGCAGTGTCTTATGTCACGGTCAGCTCTCAGTCAGCAGCAAGCAGGCTATGAAGGGGGGGAAAAAAAAAATTCCCCTTTAACTTGTAGTAAAATATAGCTGATGAACGCTGCACACAACTGACTGATAAAAATTGATTTTTTTTCTCCCTCCCCTCCTCCTCCTCAGTGGACTCAAGTGAGGGCAAAAAGATTGTTCACGGCACCACCCCCCACGCAGCAAAATCGATGTAGACTGTCCCTAAAATGCTCAAAAAGATCGTTCACTGCACCACCCCCCACACAGCAAAATCGATGTAGACTGTCCCTGCCTAATCACTGCAGCCTGTCCCTAAAATGCTCAAATAACTTTCCCTGCCTACACTCCGACCTGTCCCTGCATTCTTTTCGGACACAATTTTTCACTGTCTGTCCCTAATCAGCAGCCAGCACGTATGATGTGTGTTCTCTCTTCCTAATACTACAGCAGAATGACGCAGCGCACTGGGTCTCGAACTTATAAAGACATGGTCACATGCTTCAGATGGCCAATCACAGCTACTAATACATTAGTAGGCATGGCTGGGATGGCTTAAGGCACACCAGTTAAACGCTTGTTGATTGGCTGTTGAAAGCCCGCCATTAAAAGCGCGCAATTACATACAAAACAGGAAATAAAATGACCGAACACGGATTTTAAACCCGAACATACAGTAAAGTTTTTGGGTCCGTGTTCGGGTAACAAAAATCCAATTATTCGGTATGAACACGAATAATACAGTCCGTGTTCGCTCAACACTAGTTGTGACTGTTTGGAGATCTGTGTTAAATCTGTGCATGTATGAGGCCAAGTCAGATTGCAGGGAGCTGCACAGTGACACTAGCATGTCTTTAAAGCGGAGTTCCAGGCACAGAAGTCATTTTTTACTAAACATACCCCCGGGACAGTCAGGGCTAGCACATTCCACAATGGCTAGCCTCTGATCTGTCCCGGTTCGCACTTACCTTTTAGAAGAAATACTTACTTACAAAATTTCTTCCACAGCGTTTCCATCTCTCTTGTGGGCAGCTGAAGCCGGCGCGGTCCTCTTCTGTGTCTTCTTCCGCGTCTTCTTGTCCCAGAATGCGCCTGCACCGGCCCCTCTCATCACTTCCGGTGCGGCGCCGCATTCCTCCACAGCTTCTGGGCATGCCCAGAAGCTGTTTAGCAGGGGAATGCGGCGTCGCCCGGAAATGACGAGCGGGGCCGGTGCCGTCGCATTGATTCCTGGGAGCTATGACGTTCAGCTCCCAGGAATCATAGCGAGACAGGAAGTGACGGGGTGAGCCGCGGCTCCGAGGGAGGAAGTATTCTGAGGTGAGTATCTTCGATCTTCAATTACAAGGTAAGTAAACCAAAAAAAAAAAAAATAACTATCCAATTCCTTTTCAGGTGAGGTCTACCTAGCGGAGGGGCATAAAAAAAAAATATCGTTTTTGTGTCCGGAACTCCGCTTTAAGGACCGATTCTTTAACAGGCCTGTTGCTGGCTAGAAATCCCTCTATGGTATCAGGAAGCTCCCTGGTGTCATCTCCCAGGACCCCCACAGGGCTCACCGCAGCTCCAGAGTTGCGGTCATCTAGGCGAAACCTCGCCTTTTATGGGCTGCCCGACTGTGGTGTGGAGCTGAAGGCAAGAGGCATTCTGGGCTCTGTAGGGCAGGAGGCAGCAGGAGAGAATTGCAGCTGGCCGCGCGGGGAGTGAGAGGCCTCTGGCGCGGAGGAGCTCCCTCCCGGAGCTTGTTCTGTAAAGAAGGCCGTGAGTTTTTGTGGCCGCTACTCTTCCTTCCATTTCCTTGTCATGTTTCCTCCATGTCAGGGAAGCAGATGGCTCGATAGCCGGTGGTATAGCAGTGCAGGGGAAGCTGTAGGTGCCGCTTAGTCTACATGTGTGTTAGGAGCAAAGGTTTCACGTGACCATCTTCGTTCCCGGCCGGATACGCCCCCCGGGTACTAATATTCATAGGTAAAGTTGATACAGGGAATATCAAATTGCCTCTCGGGGATCAGGAAGGAATTGTTTTCCCCTGCTGTAGCAAATTGGATCATGCTTTGCTGGGGTTTTTTCGCCTTCCTCTGGATCAACTGCGGGTATAGGATTGTGTATATGGCATTGTATGGTTGGTTTTCATTACTGTTTTTTTTTTTTTTTTATTGGTTGAGCCAGATGGACTTGTGTCTTTTTTCAACCTGACTAAATATGTAACTGTGTGTTATTCACAAGCCTATAGTTTTTTTTTTTTTTAAATATTTTTATTTGCTTCACACATAACGAAACAACAACAAAAACACCATGTGCATAAAGTTCACTCAGCAGCTGTACAACATGCGCTGATCAAAAAGTACAGAGTACCCTCGCAGGGGTCAGTGGTGTATTTTGGTTTTGTGCTGCCCTAGGCATGAATAAAATTGGGCGCCCCCCCCCCCCCCCTTCTAAGTAAATTTGCCCCTCTCCTTCCTTTTTAACGGATGTGACTCCCTCCAAAATTGAAGGACTACAAGCCCCAGTATTAACCCCTGAGATCTCACGAGAGGGGGGGGTGAGAGGGGGTGGGAGAGAGAGAGGGAGGTGGGTGAGGGAGTAAGAGAGAGAGGGGGGTGAGAGAGAGAGAGAGGGTGGGTGGGTGGGTGAGAGAGAGAGGAGGGGGATGAGAGTGTGAGAGAGAGGGGGGATGAGAGAGAGAGAGAGTGGGTGAGTGAGAGAGAGAGGAGGGGGGGTGAGAGGGAGTGAGTGTGAGAGAAGGAAACAGAGAGAGGGGGTTGAGAGAGTCACCTCTAGCAACCAGTGGCCAATAGAGTCTCAGGTGGAGGGGGGGGCAGCTTTTTTGCTGCCCCCCTGCAAAGTGCCACCCTAGGCCTGGGCCTTGTCGGCCTAGGCCAAAATACAGCACTGGCAGGGGTGAGAAAAGTGATGAAATCAAATCACAGCAATGCAGCAACAATTCTCATGGGGCAAGTATTACAGCAAATAGGGCAGACAGAGGGGGGAGACAGGCGGCACATCACCTTGGTCCAATCCGTCAATCACCCATCCCCCGAACCTCCGGTACTCAAGCATTCGGCAAGCAGAGGTAAGGAAGAGTCCGACAACCACCTGGCCCAGACTCTATCATGTTTTTTGGGGCACCACCTATGATGGTACGTTTCCCGGTACAGTAGTATTACCGAGTCCACCAGTGCCCTCCACCGCTGGAGTGAAGGGGGGGACCGCTGCCTCCAGTGAAGCACAATATTCTTTCTGGCATAGAAAAGGAGGAGACCCATAAGAGTATGATCCGCCACCCTGGGCAGCAGGTCATCAAGCAGGCCCAACAGGGCCATTTTGGGCGAGGGGTCAACTGAAACCTGAAGGACACCGTTCACCACAGTAAATATCCGTGACCAATAAACAGAAAGTTCCGGGCAGGTCCAGAAGATGTGGTGGAAGTCACCCGGGGTGCGGCCACACCGCCAACAGTCCGGGGAGTGGGAGATGTGAATCTTGTGCAGGCGGTGAGGGGTAAGGTATGCCCTGTGAGCAATTTTGTATTGGATCAGACGGTCTCTGAGAGAAAGCAGGATCTTGAAAGGAGAGTCTCACACCTGCTGCCAATCCTCCGAGTCCATGTCTGGGACATCCCGAGCCCACCGGTTGTTTAGACCCGAGAGCTCCGGAAAGAACACCCGAAGGAGATGGGCGTGCAGGACAGAGGCGGCGCGCTCGGAGCAGTCATAACGGAGGACCCTCTCCAGGTCCGACTGCACCTCCTGCGCCATCCCTTGCGGGAACTGGGCTCTGAAGGCGTGGGACAACTGCAAATAACGAAAGAGATGGGAAGGGGGCACCCCATGGGAGTCAAGGAGTTGACTGGGGGGGGGGGGCGGGAGCCCCACATGAAGGAGGAAAAGAGTTTATTCAGGCTAGTAAAAAAAGATTTAGGGATCCATTGGGGCGAATGGCGAAATAGGTAAGTTAGTTTAGGGAGGAGCTTCATTTTCACCAAATTTATGCGGCCCAACAGGGAGAGGGGAAGATTCTACAAGCCTATAGTTTTAATAGTTTTATTTTAGTATTTTTGAGTGCGGTCTATTAACTTTCATAATTTTGAGCTTTTCTTTTTTGATGTGTCGTTCTTTATATACCAATCTATTTATTTATAATTTATATATATATTTATTCCTGTGCGCAATTGCATAAGTGTTTAATGCACTATTTTTTTTCCAAACAATTTTATTACGTTTTCATTGGTGGATGAACAACAGTATCAAACATAGTAAACATGGTTGCAGACGCAGCCGCTATAGTAACTGAAAGCGATACATAATATCCTGCTGCAAATGTAGAGTAACACAATATGGTACAAGTGCCATATTGAAGATATCAGATCAGTTGGCGCTTGTTTTGTCTATTATCATTAAGAGTCAATGAATGATCAAATGAAGTGGGAATTGGTATATTTACTGCTTTCCCCAACTATGCAAGGAGTAAAACTGCAGCGTAGATGGTTGATCACAATATATCGTTAAGGAAAGGAGGAGCGGGGGAGACTAAGGGGCAAGGAGTAAAGAATAACAGGATCAGATAGATGTATACATTAAGGTAAGATAGTGTATATAAATAGAGGGGTCAGAAGCAACATTAATAGGTAATATAGGGGAAAGAAACTAAAAGGGGGTATGTATCCTCTCCCGACTTCTCCCGTCCAGAGCCGGACCAGTCCTTCATGTCTGATAGGTAGGGATGAGCTTCGAGTTCGAGTCGGCCGTTCGATTGTTCGTCGAATGACGAACAAATGTGCTTCTTCGCGGGAAATTTGATGTGATTGGCCAAAGCATTCACCCTGACCTCCATTCTTTGGCCAATGAAATCATATCTGCCATGATTGGACAAAAGGCAGGCTGCCTTTAGCCAATCATGGCTCAGAGGCTAAGTATACGCCCCACCAGGGCTGATCCTAGGGTAACAGACACCTGGGTGCAGAAATATTTATGGTGCCCCCACGTGGGCGTGTTCATCTTACTAACCCCTCTCCTTTTCCTAATGGGACCTGAAGGGGGTCTCTCCAAGGAACACAGAGAGGGCCTTTGTTAGAGAGTCTGTTAGAAAGAGCCCCCACCAGGCCCCATTAGAGACTACAATGGGGTTGTGTCATGGGACCTGGAGGGGGGTCTCTTGAACAGAAGTCATCTCTGTGTGCATTTTAAAGTCTATGTTAGAAAGACCCCCCACCAGGTCCCATTAGAGACTACGGAGTCTAATGGGACCTGGAGGGGGGTTTATCTTACAGAGGCCCTCTCTGTGCCCATTTCAGAGTCTCTGATAGAAAGAGTCCCCTCCAGCCCCCATGAGAGACTACATTAGAGTGTCCCTGAACAATAGAAAAATAAACAATATTATATTAATTAATAGCACTTTGATGCCCAGGCCCAAGACTAGAAGACTTCACTTACCTTAAATATTGGGTACTGGAGCTGGCTGCTGGTCCTGGGGCCTGGATTCTGGGACTGGGTCCTGGCTTCTGGGACTGGGTCCTGGCTTCTGGGGCTTTTCTGCTGGTGCTAAGGTCTGGCTGCTGGGGCTGGCCTGCTGGTCCTGGGGTCTGGCTGCTGGTCCTCCTGATTTATGGCTGCTTGTCCTGATTCCCAGCTGCTTGTCCTCCTGGGGTCTGGCTGCTGGTCCTCCTGGGGTCTGGCTGCTGGTCCTCCTGGGGTCTGGCTGCTGATCCTTCTGGGGTCTGGCTGCTCGGGCCTTGGGGCTGGCTTCTGGTACTGATTCTTGGCTGCTGGTCCTGGGGTCTGGCTGCTGGGGCCTTGGGGCTGGCTGCTGGTCCTGATTCTTGGCTGCTGGTCCTTATTCCTGGCTCCTCTGTGGTATGCTGAGCTCTGTGGTGCCGGTCTCTGTGGTATGCTGGGCTCTGTGGTGCCGGTGGTGCTGGCTCTGTGGTGCTGGGCTCTGTGTTGCCGGGCTCTGTGGTGCCGGTGGTGCTGGCTCTGTGGTGCTGGGCTCTGTGGTGCGGGCTCTGTGGTGCCGGGCTCTGTGGTGCTGGCCTCTGGCGGTGGTGCTGGCTCTGTGGTGCTGGGCTCTGTGGTGCGGGCTCTGTGGTGCCGGGCTCTGTGGTGCCAGTGGTGCTAAGCTCTGTGGTGCTGGGCTCTTTGGTGCTGGGCTCTTTGGTGCTGGCTCTGTGGTGCTGGGCTCTGTGGTGCTGGGCTCTGTGGTGCCAGTGGTGCTGGGCTCTTTGGTGCTGGGATTTCTACTGTGGTGCTGGTGGCTCTGTACTGTGGTGCTGGGCTCTGTACTGTGGTGCTGGTGGCGGCTCTGTGGTGCTGGGCTCTGTGCTGTGGTGCTGGGCTCTGTGGTGCTGGGCACTGTGCTGTGGTGCTGGTGGCTCTCTGGTGCTGGTGGCTCTGTGGTGCTGGGCTCTGTGCTGTGGTGCTGGTGGCTCTGTGGTTCTGGTGGCTCTTTGGTACTGGGCTCTGTGGTGCTGGGCTCTGTGGTGCTGGTGGCTCTGTGGTGCTGGGCTCTGTGCTGCTGGAGGCTCTGTGGTGCTGGGCTCTGTGATGTGGTGCTGGGCTCTGTGCTGTGGTGCTGGTGGCTCTGTGGTGCTGGGCTCTGTGGTGCTGGTGGTTCTTGTGGTGCTGGGCTCTGGTGGCTCTCTGGTGCTGGTGGCTCTGTGGTGCTGGTGGCTCTGTAGTGCTGGTGGCTCTGTGGTGCTGGTGGCTCTGTGGTGCTGGGCTCTGTGGTGTTGGTGGCTCTGTGGTGCTGGGCTCTGTGGTGCTGGTGGCTCTGTGGTCCTGGTGGCTCTGTGGTCCTGGTGGCTCTGTGGTCCTGGTGGCTCTGTGCTGTGGTGCTGGTGGCTCTGTGCTGTGGTGCTGGTGGCTCTGTTCTTTGGTGCTGGTGGCTCTGTGGTGCTGGTGGCTCTGTGCTGTGGTGCTTGTGGCTCTGTGGTGCTGGTGGCTCTGTGGTTCTGGTGGCTCCTTGGTGCTGGTGGCTCTGTGCTGTGGTGCTGGTGGCTCTGTGGTGCTGGTGGCTCTGTGGTGCTGGTGGCTCTGTGGTGCTGGTGGCTCTATGGTGCTGGGCTCTGTGGTGCTGGTGGCTCTGTGGTGCTAGTGGCTCTGTGCTGTGGTGCTGGTGGCTCTGTGGGGGTGGCTCTGTGGTGCGGGTGGCTCTGTGGTGCTGGTGGCTCCTTGGTGCTGGTGGCTCTGTGGTTCTGGTGGCTCTGTGGTTCTGGTGGCTCTGTGGTTCTGGTGGCTCTGTGGTGCTGGTGGCTCTGTGCTGTGGTGCTGGTGGCTCTGTGGTGCTTGTGGCTCTGTGGTGCTGGTGGCTCTGTGCTGTGGTGCTGGTGGCTGGTTGCCAGCAGGGTCCTGATGGTAGACAGGTGGTCTCTAGCAGAGTGCTGGGCAGGAATACACCGGACAGTCCAAGGAGGAACCAGGAACAACCAGGCAGTAGGTGTAAGACTGGCCGGGGGTCAAACACAGGGCTCGGCAGTAAGCTGCAACAGGTGCAAGCCAAAGGTATAGCAGGAAGGCCAGAAGCAGACAAGTCCGTGGGAAAGCCGAGATCAGGTACTGGAGGGCAGGTAGACAGGAAGCAAGTCCGTGAGCCAAGCCGAGGTCAGATAACTGGAGAGCCAAACTGGAGCAGGGATGGTCAGACTAAGCCAAGGGTCAAAGCCAGGAGAGAGAGCAGACAGGTCAGGAACAAGCCGGGTCAAACTGGAATCCAGGAAGTAGCAACCCTCAGGAACAGGAGGAGCTGAAGACAATCCAGCAATTTGATGGGCTGAGCAGAGTCCTTTTATAGTCCAGTGAATGAGTCTATGGCCTGAGTCCTTTGCGGCCATGGGAATTACTGGCAAAGTTGCCAGTTGCAGCACAGCCATTTCTCTGACAATGAGTCTATGGCCTAGGTCCATTGTGGCCATTGGAAGTACTGGTGGAGTTGCCAGTTGCAACATGGCCATTTCTCTGACAGTGCCCCCCCCCCCAAGGGGCAGCCTCCGGAATGCCCAACCGGGCCAAGCTTCCCGGGAATCTCCTGTGGAATTCCTGTACCAGCCTGGGGGCATGCAGGTTACTAGCGGGTTCCCAGGAATTGTCTTCAGGCGGGTAACCTTTCCATTTAATAAGATACTGAGTTTGCCTCCCTTTCTTACGGCAATTCAGTATGGACACAACTTCAAATTCTGTCTCCCCTTCGATCGATACAGGAGGTGGAGGTAGCTCGTCTCTCCCAGGAAATGGACTGGGGACAACTGGTTTGAGCAAGGAGATGTTGAAAACTGGGTGTACCTTAAAGGAGTCGGGAAGTGCCAGCTCAAAAGCCACAGGATTGATCACCCTCTTGACTTCAAAGGGACCAGTGAACCTTGGCCCAAGCTTCCTGGATGGGCATGAGAGTTTAAGGTTCAAGGCTGACAGACTTTGTCTCCAATCTTGAGATTCGGACCCTTCTTTTTTTACAGTTATGAAACCTTTTATAGTCCTCCTGGGCCTTTTGCATGGCTTCCTGTAGGGTTTGATAATTGGTTTGAATGAAGCTGATCTGATCTAGGACAGCAGGAACTGATGCTTCCGGAAGGGTGTTAGGCAGGAAGGAGGGATGAAATCCATAATTTGCCCAGAAAGGGGACTGGTTGGTGGATGCATGAAGAGAATTGTTGTAAGCAAATTCCGCACAGGGGAGGAGCGAGACCCAGTCGTCTTGGGAACAGTTGCAAAAACATCGTAAGTATTGTTCTAGAGTTTAAATTAGTCTTCTCTGTTTGCCCATTGCTCTGAGGATGGTATGCAGAAGAAAGAGAAACGTCAATGGACAGGTATTTACAGAGATCCCTCCAGAACCTGGAGGCAAATTGCACTCCTCTATCTGAGATATTGTTGTCTGGAAGACCATGTAGCCTGACTATCTCCCTTATGAATATGTTGGCTGTGTCCAGGGCTGAAGGTGTGCCAACCATGGGTAGAAAATGGGCCATTTTGGAAAGGCGATCCACTACCACCAAGATGGTAGAAAATCCTTCTAAAGGGGGTAGTTCAACAATAAAGTCCATAGATATCTTTTTCCAGGGTTGCTCAGGAATGGGAAGGGGTCTTAGCAAACCCCAAGTCTTGGTACTTGACCCCTTGTTACGTTGGCAAATGGTACAAGAGCCAATGTAATCCTTGCAATCCTGCCCAAGGTTGGGCCACCAAAAAGAGCGTTGAATAAGCTCCGAAGTCTTCCGCACCCCAAAATGCCCAGCAAGTTTACTGTCATGAAATATTTTAAGAACTTGAGGTCTTACTTGGGGAGGGACAAATATTTTATCCTGAAGCCACAGCAACCCTTCCTGTTGTTTTTTTTTTTTAATTTATATCTTTATTGGTGATTTTTTATATATACATACATTTCAAACAAACATTGTCATGATCTGACCAAACCCCACCCCCCCTTACCTCCCCCTCCCTCCTCCCCCCAATTAAACCAAAACAAAAAACAAAAAAAAACAAAAAGAAAGTTTTTATACTTTTATACACTCATTCCCAACATTTCTTCGTATGAAGATGTATTCCATACTATATTACCGTACGCCAGAAGGGGTATGGGGACCGTCCCCCCACGGCCTGGACCAGGCTCCGCCCAGGATGACCCTCTCTTAAACTCCCTTTAAGAAGAATTGGCTTCCAAGTATTGCACCCAGGGTCTCCATCTCAACTTAACTTGATCCTCTGAATTTCCCAATATGGCGGACAGTTCTTCCATCTTAAAAATCTCGTTGACCTTCCCACACCACAACTCGTAAGTTGGGATCACTGTCTGTTTCCAGAAAATAGGTATGCATGCCCTTGTTGCATTCAACAGACGCAGAGTCAGGGACTTCCTGTAGCTCCGCACTGAGCTTCCTGTCAAATGCAGCAAGCACAACGCGGGGTCCTCTAGTATATCCACGTTGGCTATATGTTTTATAGCCACTGCTATCTTATTCCAAAATGGCTGCACTCTTTTACATCCCCAAAAAATATGTACCATATTTCCATCCTCCAATCCACACCGCCAGCATTTTCCTGAGACCGCCTCTTTTATTCTGTGTAATAGTGATGGGACTCTATACCATCTGGTTAGAATTTTATACCCTGTCTCTTGGATCTTAAAATCTAGTGACGATTGGTGAACTAATCTCAGGATCTTATTTATCTGCTCTTTTGACCACACAGTGTTTAACTCCTGCTCCCATTTTTGGATAAACGGCAATTGTTGGTCTCCCTCTTCTTCTGACAATTGTGTATAGAACCTTGAAATCAAATGGCCCGTCGCTTTACCTGTTCTACACATATTTTCCAGATCTGTTAGCTCTCGTGGTGCATACCCTTTCTGCCGAACTGATCTAATATAATTATACAACTGATAAAGGCTGAAATAATCTAGCGATTCTCCTGCACCTGTCCTAAGTTCTTCTAGGGAGGGCAAAGGCCCATTTTGCCATATATCACCTAGGCGCCTTTTACCATTCTGAGCCCACCTACGGAGTCTGGCATTTATACACCCCGGGGGAAAATCCGGGTTCCCCAAGATCGGTGTCATCGAAGATATACCCGGGGCTACCCTCCAATGCGACTGAATTCTCTTAGTTTCTATTATAGTCGCTCCCACTGTAGGATGTTTGAGAATAGCGTCTTTTGATTCGAACACCGACCATGGGGCTGGGGGGGTTAGCTGACCTGATTCCTCATTCTCTAAATCCACCCATCGTTTGGTAAGTTTATTGCAGTGCCAGTCTACCACCCTTACTATATGGACCGCCCTGTAATATCTGGTAATCCCATCCCACCTCTTACTTTGGGTAAGGCCAACGTCTGCATCTTAATTCTCGGGGATTTGTTTGCCCAAATATAGGCGCGGAGTATGCCCTTGATTGATTGAAAGAATTCTTTTGGAACTGCTATTGGAATTGTCTGCATTAAATACAAAATACGGGGTAACACATTCATTTTAATAACGCTACAGCGCCCAAACCACGTCACTGCCAACAGCTGCCATATTCTAAGATCTGCTTTAATCTTTCCTACAAGCGGAAGGTAATTCTTTCTATAGAGATCCGCGGGATCTGCCGTTAACTGTATCCCTAAGTATTTCAGCGTATCTGAGGCCCATTGAAACGGGAACGCTGTTCGAAGTGCTCTCTCTTCTTGGTCAGATAACGATATGTTGAGTGCCGCTGATTTAGTTACATTAATTTTATATTTAGAGAACCCACTGTATGTTTTCAGGGCGTCTAGAATATTTGGTAATGAAAGAGAAGGGTTAGTAGCAAAAAACAGCAGGTCATCCGCAAACGCGGCCACCTTGTGTTGTTCCCCCCTGCTTTGGATTCCCGCTATATCCGGAGAACTCAGAATTCTGCACAATAGGGGTTCCAGACACAACACGAATATACGCGGGGATAGAGGGCACCCCTGCCGTGTGCCATTAGAGATAGGGAAGTAACTCGACCTCCATTCATTTACCCTAACCGCAGCCGTAGGGACCGTATAAAGTGCCAGTATAAATTGCAGCATTTGTGGTCCCAGGCCTATGTATGACAGGGTGGCCCGGATAAAATCCCACGCCACCCTGTCAAAGGCCTTTTCCACATCTGCTGCAAAGAGAACCATCTTCTTCCGTGATGTACGTGCCTGATGTATTAAATCTATGGCTCGGATTGTATTGTCCCGGGCCTCCCGGGTAGGAATAAAGCCCACTTGGTCGAAATGGACCAAGTCTGCCATATATGGTAAGAGCCGATTTGCTAATATTCTTGCGTATAGTTTCGTGTCTACATTTATCAAAGATATCGGGCGATAGCTGCCGCAACACAGGGGGTCCTTCTCCTCTTTAAGTATTAGAGTAATGTGCGCCCGTAAAGAATCCAACGGGAACGCCGCTCTTCTTCCCACTTCATTGAAATATGATAGTAGGGGGTTCTTTAAACGCTCCCCAAATTTCTTGTAATAACTTAAAGTAAAGCCATCTGGGCCAGGTGCCTTATGTGCCTTGGTCTGTGAAATCGCAGCGGCCAGCTCTTCCCCCGATATCTCGCCTTCCAAAGTCAGTACTTGGTCCTCTGAAAGTGTACGCATGCCCGAGTCTCGTAAATACTCCTCTATCTGCTTCCCCTTTTCTGGACTTTTCTTGCTCCTTATTTCCGGTAGGTTATATAGTGACCGATAGAAAGAGCAGAACTCTTCTGCTATGTCATCTGAAGTGTGAACCTCCCCACCTTTTGTATTTCTAAGACGTAAAATTTGAGTTCGTCTTTTTGGGCCCCTCAATGCTCGTGCCAGCATCGCCCCTGGTTTATTTGCGTATTCATACAGGTGTCTTTTCAACCATAACATATTTCGTACTGTCTTTTGGAAAAGTATCTGATTCAATTCCTCTCTTACCCGCATGAGAGGGATCAAGTGAGCTTCCGCAAGCGTTCTCTTATGCTGTCTACTCAGATGTTCAATTTTAGTTAGATATTCTTTAATTTTCGCCTCTCGCTCTCTTTTACGCATTGCACCCAACTGTATCAGAACCCCTCTTATCACGCACTTGTGCGCTTCCCAGATCGTGGAAGGTGAGAGCGACTCCGATGTATTTTCCAAAAAGTAGTTATGTAACGCCTCCTCTATCTTCCCCTCCATTTCCGAGGATTGTAATAAGGCCTCATTTATGCGCCATGATCTTGGGCTACAGTTTTTTGATTCCCACTCTATACTCACATACACCGGAAAATGGTCAGAGATTGAAAAATCTCCGATATCTGAGTCTGTCACTAACGGCAGGTCTGCCTGGGTAACCAGGATTCTGTCTATCCTACTATATGCCTTGTGGATTGGAGAATACAAAGTGAAATTTCTCTCCCCTGGGTGCATCAATCTCCATGGGTCGATGAGGCCCAGGAGGGAGATCTCTTTTTGTAGCCTTCGTAATTTAGCAAATGACATATATGAACTTCTTTTGGAGGTATCCAACAGAGGTTCTGGGGCATAATTAAAGTCACCTCCCATCACTAAATGCCCTTCCCGGAATTCCAAGGCAACTGGAATCATTTTCTGTAAAAACATTACATGCTCATAGTTGGGAAAATAGACATTTACGAGGGTAACCTCGACCCGTCCTATCCACCCCTTCACCAACACGAACCTACCCATTGGGTCAGCCAATTCTTCTTTCAGGGTCCAATTCATAGCACTTGATATTAAAATGCTCACACCCTTTGATTTAGCAATAGGGGATGTAGCGTGGTAAACCCATTGAAAGTCTTTATTGTACAATTTTGGTACTGCATCTTTGCGGAAGTAGGTCTCCTGAATGAAAGCTATTTGTGTAGCATCTCGTTTTAGATCTCCCATAAGTCTCCTACGCTTCTGTGGGGTTGATAGTCCCCTCACATTATAGGTCGTAATCTTACAACCTGCTGCCCCCCCTGGGTCGCCCCACCTCCAGCCACCATTGTGGAACGGTCCCCTGCCCCCTACGGCCACACAACCTATGCGAGAAAAAAAAAAATAATTAAAAAAAATAATTAAAAAAATTTGACAAGAAAAGAACCCCCCCCCCCACCCCCCGCGAGCAAGCCACTGTACCTGGACACTCTCCTTCAAGAACACAAGAGGGAAGAAAAAAGAAGAAAAGGCTGGGCTCCAAAAATTGGAGCTAAGAAAATGGGCTCTACTCCCTCTCACCCCTACCGTGGTGGTAAGGATGTAGTCCCTATCTTATCCCTGGCAGACAGTAAAACTATAAATTTAAAGTGTCCAGCTAGAGGAGCTCTAACTCGGCGGACGATCGCCTCCCTTCACATAATGTCAATGTCCTACTCCCCCCCCCACCCCAGAGACCCCCTCTTACGCCTCCCGATCTAGTCAAACTACCCCGAGCCAGGTCGCAGATAAAGGGGACTTAATTGCTACATGGTCAGATCCCTTGCTTGTGCCTTCTACTCCTATCACTCTATGGATTCTCCTGCCCCTCCCCCCATCTCCCTTCCTGAGGGCCCCGGGGCCCCCTCACCCCCCCCTTCTGCAAAACATCTACCCTCCCCTCAACTCCATCTTAACCCTTCAGACTTGCGCTAGGTCCTGGGAGGATCTCTCTTACTCACTTCTAGTTGCTATTAACCATAACTATTCCCTGAGTCACTATATCCTCTGTATACACCCTAATAGTGATTTAAATTCGGTATTATTAAGTCTCACATATCTTCTTTTTTATGTCTGAAGCGTGTCCCGCACGAAGTGAGGGAACACTCTCGAATTACCTCTACCTCAGTGCCTCCTTCCCTCTTAACCCTTAAGATCGTGCTCCGGCCCTCCATGGCTGGCGGGGGCACGAATAGAAACAAAAAAAAAAAAATTTATAAAAAAAAAAAAAAAACACCTTGTGAAGTTATTGTTGATTTCTACAGATACACATATATAATATCCAACTTTCCTGTGAAACAAAAAAAAAAAAATCCAAAAACGCACACCACAAATCTCCCATAAGAAAAACATGAAAAGCATGGAAAAATAACACAAATCACACTAAAAGTAACCCCCCCCCCCCTTCCCCTTCGAGGGTGACTCAGATAGTAAGGACATATAAAAAGTAAAACAGAAAAAATGCAGAAAAAACGCCCATATCTTGACAAAGCAAATGTTCGAGGCGGGTGTGGGGATACCAGGGACCTCCACACATCTTAACTTTCCCCCCTCCCAGATAGAGAGGGAGAAGAGGAGATAGGGAGAACCCCAGAAACAAACAAAAGAAAAAAAAAAAACGCATGGGAAAAAACGGAAAAAAAAAAAAAAAACATGGAATAGGCCAGGAACCTGTGTGCAGCACTTTTAGGTTCGTTGTATTAATGTCTCCTTGTCCTGAGCATCTGTTTTGCTCCCACACCTATCTGCTCCCAATTTCACCCATGTTGTATGGCTTAATTCATGTAATAGTTCACGGAGTTTCCTAGGACATCCATCCAGTCACTCACATGGATCGGGGCGTACCCCAAAAATGTAAAGAGCCCGGGGAGCTGGTCTGGCCATTTCAATAAGAACGTTTCTCTGTCTTTCACCACTTTCAAATGGAAGGGGTGTCCCCAAAAATAGGTTGCTCCCACTTTTCTTATGACCTCTAGGAGGGGTTTAATTGCGGCTCTCATCTTTAGGGTCCCCCGTGAAAGATCTGGCAACAGTTTCAGCTGAGAACCTTCATACTCAATCTGCCCTTTTGCCCTTGCTTGTCTCATTATGTCTTCTTTAAATGAGAACAGGTGAATCCTAATCAGGACATCTGGGATTAGTTCTGTTACCGTCCTTCGGGGCGCTTTAACCCTGTGCACTCTGTCAATTTCCATTTTTTCCATTTGGGGTCTCTCCAACACACCATTCAAAATACCCACTACCGTGGTTCTGAGCTCTGGGCCCTTTACGGATTCAGGCAAGCCCCGCAGTCGAATATTATTCCTCCGGCTGCGGTTCTCGGCATCATCCTGCTGCAGCCGCAACCAGGTGACTTGTTTTTGCAACTGCGCTCGTGAACTTTCTAATTCAGACATTCTGGCTTCAAAATCACATTGCACTGTCTCTGTATTCACCAGTCTGCCTTCAATTTGATCAACTTTTTGTTTTAAACCACATATTTCCATTTTAATGTCACTCACGATTGCTGCAGCCATGTCTTGGGTATCCTGTTTAGTCGGGATCAGCTTTAAAAACTCACTCCACTCTGCTGTTGATGGTATTTGGGGCTGTTGCGGCATAATCAGGGATTCTTTGGGCTCTTCGTTCCTTTGTTCATGCGAAATATCCATTACTAAAGGCTTCTTCCCACCAGAAGAAACCCCAATAGATTGAGTGTTTGTGGCTTTGAGCCCTTTCTGCTGAATTGCCATTCCTGAGTTTGTTTGGCGTTTCTGTGATGCCTTGGTCCCAACAGTGCTTCGTGATGCCACTGTGCGTCTCAGAAAATAAGAGGTGATGTCTGTCCTTTTCTCTAGGGCTTGTTTCTGCTCCGGGCTGGCTGCTTGAGTCATATATACAGGGGAGTCCAGCGACCTCCGCATCTACTGTCCCAGCTGGCACTCGACCCCGGCTCTCCTCCTCCACAGCCCCTCAGCCCCACGCCGACCCGCACGGTCTTTCACCCTATGCTGTACCTCTCTCACTCTGAGGCAGGGTCCCGCACATTCAGCGTATGACCGCCTGCTTCCTTGCCACCACCGCTGCTTTATGGCTCCCGAGCCTGGATTTCCCCATTACCGTCCTCCATGAGCCTCAGGCCCCGCTCTGCACCTAGCGGGGTAGGGGGGGGAGAGCCGACTCACTCACTGCACGGCGCTCTCTTCCACCAAGCAGAGCTCCTCACTGCTCGGCCTCTCACGGAGCCATTGATGAACCACGCCCTCAACCCTTCCTGTTTTTTCAAGGAGGGTACTTCAGGATCCAAGCAAAGGGCTGAGGCCTGTCAGATTGCCGTCATCAGGTCAGACTGGATAAGGATAAAATTATGGACAGAAAGGATGGAATCAGGTTCTGCTGTTTCTGGGGTATCTGGAAACATCTGGGAGAGAGCATCTGCTTTACCATTCTTGGAGCAGACAGGTCGATAAGAAATATGGAAGTTAAACCTGGAGAAAAACAGCGCCCATCGGGCTTGTTGGGGTTTCAAACGTTTGGCAGTCCTGAGGTACTCCACATTTTTGTGGTCCGTGAAGATCATGATAGGATGGGTGGCTCCTTCCAATAGATATCTCCATTCTTCTAGTGCAAATTTAATGGCCAACAGTTCTCGGTCGCCAACGTCATAATTCTTCTCCGGAGGTGAAATTTTCCTAGAAAAGAAGGCCACAGGATGGAGGAGAGATTTGGGCCCTTGACGTTGCAACAGGATTGCCCCGGTGGCTACTTTCGAGGCATTGACCTCCAACACATAGGGCAGAGCCAGATCAGGGTGTTGTAGGACGGGTGCAGAGATAAATAGCTGTTTAAGTTTGTTAAATACCATTTTGACCTCCTGAGACCACAGAAAGCGGGACTGATGACGGGTTAACTGGGTGATGGGGGAAATGATGGAAGAAAATTTTTTCACAAAACGCCTGTAAAAATTAGCAAAGCCCACGAATCTCTGAACACCTTTCTTGTCACAAGGAGCAGGCCAATCTAGGATCGCTTTCACTTTTTGTGGGTCCATGGCGATCCCATCGGTGGAAATGATGAGTCCCAAAAACTGAATGGACCCCTTTTCAAAGTCACACTTCTCTGCCTTGGCATAGAGTCTGTGTTTTTTCAAGGTAGAAAGGAATTTTTTAACGTGAACCCGATGGAGTTCCAGTGAGGCAGAAAAAATTAGGATATCGTCAAGGTATACGATGATGAAGTGGTCAAGAAACTCCCGAAAGATATCATTTACCAGGTGCTGGAATGTGGCTGGGGCGTTACACAGGCCAAAGGGCATGACATGGTATTCATAATGTCCGAAACAAGTTCTGAATGTGGTCTTCCACTCATCTCCCTCCCGTATCCGGACAAAGTTATAGGCTCCCCGCAGGTCTAACTTGGTAAAGACCCGGGCAGTCCGGAACCTATGGAAGAGTTCAGGGACAAGGGGGAGTGGATACCGGTTTTTGATAGTGGCCTTATTCAGCTCTCTATAGTCCACACAGGGTCTCAAGGTGCCATCTTTCTTTTCCACGAAGAATATACCAGCACCTGCAGGAGAAGAAGATGGGCGAATAAACCCCTTTTCCAAATTCTCATCGATATAGACCCGTAGGGCCTCCAGTTCCTTTTCAGAAAGGGGGAATATCCTTCCAAACGGGATCTCAGCTCCGGGAAGCAATTCTATAGGGCAATCGTAAGGCTGATTAGGAGGAAGGACCTCAGCTTTTTTCTTGTCAAAGATGTCTCTGAAGTCCTGGTAAGCAGGTGGGATATCCAGGAGTGGTTTAGGGGTTGGTTGAACAGACAAGCAACTAGCAGGCCCACTAGGTCTTTAAAAGAAGTAATGCTGCTGACAGTAGGCAGAAGAAAAGGTGAGTTCCTTCTTGGCCCAATTGATTTGGGGGTTATGGGCTTGCAGCCAAGGAAGTCCCAGGATGATGGGAAACATGGGGGAACAAAGGGCATCAAAACGGATGAACTCCTGATGACCGGAGTCTGCTGTGGTGAGGAGGGGTCCAGTTTCTAGGAAAACTGGTCTGGAACTGGGTAGGGACCCATCAGCGAGATGGACTTCGAGCCTTTGTGTCTTAGGGATAAGAGGAATATGGAGTCTCCTGGCCAAAGAAATGTCCAGAAAACAGCTGCAGGCCCCAGAGTCAACGGTGGCTTGAAGTTGGACCTCCCCTTCCACCACCTGTAAGGAGACCGGGAGAATAAGGTGAGAGAGCGAAAGTTTAGAAACTTGGCAGTTAAATGGGGGCTGAGAATAAGGCTTACTGGGTCTCACGGGGCAGTTCCTAAGAAAATGTCCAGCCCCGCCGCAGTAGAGGCATAGGTTGACCTGCCGACGTCGTAGTCTCTCATCAGGAGTCAGGGAGGAGCGGACCAGGCCCAGCTGCATAGGTTCCCCTTCAGATGCTGCTATGGGGAAGAGACCGGAGGTGCAGGTGGAGCAGAAGAGATTTTGGGAAGCATCCAGGTAGGCCGGAATGTTAGGAGACGCTCTGAGCGTCGCTTCCGCAGACGTCTATCAAGTTGAATGGCGAGTTTTATGAGACCCTCAAGGGTAGCGGGGGTCTCCACTCGAGCCAGCTCATCTTTTAATGTCTCAGAAAGTCCTTGGCAAAGCTGATACTTGAGGGCAGCCTCATTCCAATCAGTGTCAGCAGACCATTTACGGAACTCAACCGTGTAGTCCTCCACTGGGCGCTTGCCCTGTAGCAGGGTGTGTAGGGCGACCTCTGCGGTGGCCGTGCGCTGGGGATCGTCGTAAAGCTGAGCCATAGCCTCAAAGAAAGTGTCCACAGAGTTAAGTTATGAGCCCAGGTTTGGGGTTCTTCAGACAGCAAGGAGATGATGAACCCCACTTTCACAGAGTCCAGAGAAAAGGTCCGGGGTTGCAAGGCCAAGTATAGCAAGCAGGCGTTCTTAAAGGCCCTGAACTTCTTTCGAACTCCAGAAAATCGCTCAGGTGTGGGTACTCCTGGTTCAGGAGGCGGGACTAGCATGGAGTGGGTGGAGCTAGCATGCCCTTGTTGTAACGGGGATGAAGAGGTGCTGGCAGGCGATTGATTGGAGTCTGTAGGAGGCGAGGCCAGGTGATGCAGGCGACCTTCCAACTGGAAATAACCCTCCTGGAGTCTTTGCACTGCCTGAGTGAGGGTGGTGACTTGCCTCAATTGGAGAAGCACCTCTGTCAGCCTCTGACATGGCTGGATTGTCACGTACCTGATCCGAGGCCGAGATGCAGAGAGGGCTCCCCTTGCGGCTGAGTGCGGCACACCCCTGGGGTTGAGACAGAGGGTGTAGCGCCCACACAAGCACTGGTTGCCGGCAGGGTCCTGATGGTAGACAGGTGGTCTCTAGCAGAGTGCTGGGCAGGAAAACACCGGACCGTCCAAGGAGGAACCAGGAACAACCAGGCAGTAGGTGTAAGACCGGCCGGGGGTCAAACACAGGGCCTGGCAGTAAGCTGCAACAGGTGCAAGCCAAACATATAGCAGGAAGGCCAGAAGCAGACAAGTCCATGGGAAAGCCGAGATCAGGCACTGGAAGGCAGGTAGACAGGAAGCAAGTCCGTGAGCCAAGCCGAGGTCAGATAACTGGAGAGCCAAACTGGAGCAGGGATGGTCAGACTAAGACGAGGGTCAAAGCCAGGAGAGAGAGCAGACAGGTCAGGAACAAGCCGGGTCAAACTGGAATCCAGGAAGTAGCAGTGCTCAGGAACAGGAGGAGCTGAAGACAATCCAGCAATTTGATGGGCTGAGCAGAGTCCTTTTATATGCCAGTGAATGAGTCTATGGCCTGAGTCCATTGCGGCCATGGGAAGTACTGGCAAAGTTGCCAGTTGCAGCATGGCCATTTCTCTGACAGAAAGTCATGGCAAGACTGGTAGCTGTAGGTAGACCTGGGAGAGGAATCAAGTGACACATTTTGGAGAACCAATCCACCACTACCCAGATGTCCGTAGAACAGGGATCCTCAAACTACGGCCCTCCAGCTGTTGTGGAACTACACATCCCATGAGTCATTGTAAAACAGACATGACTAGGCATGATGGGAATTGTAGTTCCTGAACAACTGGAGGGCCATAGTTTGAAGACCCCTGCCGTAGAACCTTCTGAGGGGGGCAGATCTGAGATAAAATCCATGGAAATACAATGCCAAGTTATATCGGGAACTGGTAAGGGTAGAAGCAGCCCAGCTGGGGCGGACATGGAAGACTTGGATTGTACACAAACTGTGCAAGCTTGTATGTACTCTTTGACATCCTTACGAAGAGAGGGCCACCAGTAGTAACGCTGAAGAAGGTCACAGGTACGATGTATACCCGGATGTCCAGAGAACTTGGAGTCATGTGCCCATGCAAGGAGTTTGGAACAAAGTGTGGGTACCACAAATGTTTTACTTGGAGGAGGCTGCGTGGGCAGGGGCTGAGTAGTGGCTAGAATTCGGTGCGAAGGGATGATGGGGCCAGGATCTAGGTGAATCATTGACATCGAACGACCTGGACAAGGCATTGGCATTAACATTTTTGGCACCAGGACGAAAAGTAATGTTGAAGTTAAACCAGGCAAAAAAGAAAGCCCAGCGAGCTTGTCCAAGCATTTTGCATATTGTAAATATTGAAGATTTTTATGATCAGTATAGATGGTGATGCAATGGGGGGAGCCCTGTAGTAGATGTTGCCATTCTTGAAGAGCTAGTTTAATAGCCAGTAGCTCATGGTCCCCAATGGTATAGTTATTTTCTGAATCAGAAAACTTCTAAGAAAAGAATGTGCAAGGCTGTGACTTGCCCTCCTGAACTTGCAGTAGGACGGCACCGACTCCTACTGAAGAGGCATCAACCTCCATAGAAAAGGGTGCGGCAGTATAACAACTCTACCCCTTCAATGCTCATTGAACTTCTAAATGGCAATACGGACATCACCACCTTCACTCTGGAGCTGTTATACCGCAAAGCTTGCTAAGCCAGTCAGTCGGGCCATGTAGCCACCCCCTGTGACGAAGTCGGAAGTGACGAAACGCGTTGGGGCGTGGCTACATGGCAAGTGGGAGTATCATTGGGAGAAGCGGAGGATGGTTCCTGAGGTTCCTTCAACCAGCGCGGGGGTGGTGAGGACCAGGGGAACACTCCGTAACCCCTATTTTAAGATTAATGCGCTAATTCCTTGTATACTTGTAAGTGAAATGGAATAAAAAACGGTATCACACTAATAGAACTTTCTTTTTCCATTGTGGGAGATTAGCTCACAGGGATCACCTTTTCCAGGAAAAAAAGGCCAGCATGCAGGAAATTTATTTTAAAGTCTGGTGGGTTGCCAGCTTTATTTAGCATAGGTGTGCACATATGAAAATAATCAACAAAACAGCAAAATAAATCCTTGCCGTCGGGGCGCTAAACTAGACAGCAGTTTTCATCACTATACATTGTGGGGCTGTTCCCCATCACCCACAAAACAGATGGTAAAGCAAACCTTTTCTTTTAAAGTCCGAAAAAAGCTCCTCTCTCAGATTCCCTTCGGAGTCTCAGGCCAGAGCATTTCTGTGCTCTCTTCTGTTCATTTAACCACTTGCCGACCGCCGCACGACTATTTACGTCGGCAGTCAGCCCCGGCCAGGCAGAGTAACGTAGGATTACGTCGGCACTTCCCGCCGTTCCTGTGCGCGCTCCCGCTGCCCCCGCCGCCGCCGATGGCTCGATTGGGTTCAGAATCGATAAGTCATCAGGTCCAGGCCAATCATTTTTGGCCTGGACCTGTAGATCGGTCCTGCCCAATCAGATCCTGTTCTGAGCCTGTGAAATGTAAACACAGGCTCAGAAAAGACGTGCTCTCCCCTCCCATGATCCTTTTTGGATCCAGCGTGAGAGGAGAGCACATCTAACTGTAACTACACAAGCACACACTTGTACACTTAGATAGGCACATTTAACCCCCGATCGCCCCCCAGTTAACCCCTACACCCCCTGACACAACACACACTGTATACAGCATATAGCATTTTCCTATATACCTGTATAAGTGTGATTTGTGGTCAGGTGTAGCGCTTGCGACCCCCCCCCCTTTTTCACTTAAATACCCGCCACCCCCCCATAAAGATTTAACCCCCTGATCCCCCCTGATCCCCCCTGATCACCCCCACTTAACCCCTACCCCTCTGTCACATTCAACACTAATACAAAGGTAATATACGTACTGTGTTTTTGTATTTTGTATTAGTGTGATTGTGACTTGACTTAGCGCTAGCGACTTCGTTTCTCTCCCAAAGGAGGTTTAGGGTCCCCGCCACCCCCCCAATAAAGATTTAACCCCCTGATCCCCCTCTGATCACCCCTACAACACCTGTCACAACACACACTGTATACAGTATATAGCATTTTCCTATATACCCGTATAAGTGTGATTTGTGAACAGGTGTAGCGCTTTCGGTCCTCCGTTTTTTACTTAAAATACCCACCACCCCCCCAATAAATATTTAACCCTCTGATCCCCCCTGATCACCCCCTGATCACCCCTTCCCCCTGTCACATTGCACACTAATACAAAGGTAATATACTGTGTTTTTGTATTTTGTTTTAGTGTGTTTGTGACCTGAATTAGCGCTAGCGAGTTAGTTTCTGTCCCAAAGGAGGTTTAGGGTCCCCGCCACCCCCCAATAAAGATTTAAACCCCTGATCCCCCCCTGATCACCCCTACACCCCCTGCCACAACACACACTGTATACAGTATATAGCATTTTCTATATACCCGTATAAGTGTGACTTGTGACCAGGTTTAGCGCTTGCCACCGTTCCTTTTATCCTTAGGATACCCGCCACCCCCTCCCAATAAAGATTTAACCCCCTGATCCCCCCTGATCACATCCAGTTAACCCCTTCCCCCCTGTCACATTGCACACTAGTGTGATTGTGACTTGAGTTTGCGCTAGCGAGTTAGTTTCTATCCCAAAGGAGGTTTAGGGTCCCCGCCACCCCCCCAATAAATAGTTAACCCCCTGATCCCCCCCTGATCACCCCCCATTAACCCCTTTATTGCCCTGTCACAGTGTCACTTTTATAGTGTACAGTTTTTTTTCTGATCACTGTTATTAGTGACACAGGTGACATTAGCTAGTGTTAGTGGCAGTCTAAAAAAGCGCAGATCCCCGGCGCATAGTTAGAAATAACCTCTTTATTACCACACACACACACACACGCACATACACTTCCATTACTAGTATAGTGTTTGAACAGATCAATATCTGATCTGATCAAAACTATACTAGCGTCCCCATAGTTTAGGGTTCCCAATACGCGGTGTTTGCACGATCAGCACTGATTCCGGCCAGCAGCTGCGTTTAACCCTTTCACCCAGGCAAGTGTAGTAATCAATAGATTACTGTCACTTACAAAAAAAACACAACACACAAAACCGCTGTGTTAGCAGAGTCAGGCCTGATCCCTGCTAGCATTAGCAGTTTTTTTTGGTAGCACTTGAAATATTCCTTGACAACCAGGTGCTTTTATTACCTGTGAGTCGCACTACTGCACCGGTAAATTTAGTTACCAAAATGACCAAACGTTGGTACAGTGGTGAAGAGGTATATAGTATACTGGCCGTGTCAGATGATAGCGATGGGGAAGCTACACTGGCAGAATCAGGGTCAGTATACGAACCTGATGACGGCAGTGGCTCCCTGACAGATAGCTCCGACGACGGATGGGTCCCTGTTAGACCCAGGCGTACCCGAGTTGTTGAGATGCAGGAATCGCAGGGTGCTCGTATGGAGCAGTGTCAGTACTACGGCCGCTCATCCTTCTGGTGACCTGGCAAGCACCAGCGGCCTAGTACACCCTGGACCTACTACAACCAGCACTGCAGTATCACTTGGTGATGTGGCGAGTCCCATAAGTGCAGTTGAAGCTGGCGGGGGGGCTAGCACGAGTAGTGGCCCGCAGCCACCGCGTATTCGAAGACAGGCCCGTAGAGCCCATAGTGCCCTCCCTGATGCGCTGGCATATCCCAATTGGCAACCCACTGATTTTACAGCGCCAGTACTTCCCCCATTCACTGCCCAACCTGGAATCCACGTGGAGACAGCTGGTTTTACGCCCCTGAACTTTTTTGAGCTGTTCTTCACGGAAGATCTTTTCAGATCTATTGTGGATCAATCAAATTTATATGCACAACAATTCATTGCCGCCAACCCAAATTCTCCCCTTGCCAGACCATTCGGCTGGAAATCAATAACGGTTTCCGAATTTAAAATCTTTGTGGGCCTTTCCCTCAACATGGGCATAATTAAACAGAGTGAATTGCGGCTATATTGGTCCACTAGCCCACTTCACCATATGCGCATGTACTCTGCCTCCATGTCCAGGGGGAGATATGAGCAAATTCTGCGATTTATGCATTTCAGCGACAATGAAATCTGTCGTCCTCGGGGAGACCCTGCATATGATCGGCTCCACAAAATTCGGCCCCTCATAGACCACTTCAATCAGCGGTTTGCAGCCTTGTTCACCCCCGAACAAGTTGTCTGCGTTGACGAGTCCCTGATTAAATTTACTGGCCACCTTGCTATGAAACAATACCTCCCCAGCAAGCGTGCCAAGTATGGGGTCAAGCTGTATAAATTGTTTGACAGGGCCACAGGTTATACAGTTAGTTTCTGGGTCTATGAGGGAAAAGACAGCTGTGTGGAGCCCTCCAACTGGCCAGACTACATAGGGAGCAGCGGCAAGATTGTTTGGGACTTGGTGTCACCCTTATCCGGAAAGGGGTACCATTTGTACGTGGACAACTTTTACACAAGCGTGCCACTATTTAGTCACCTGCTCGAAATACAAATTGGCATATGTGGCACCGTGCGTCCTAATCGCCGGGGCTTCCCCCAACGGCTTGTAGATTCCCGTCTTAGTCGGGGGACGAGAGCCTGCTTGAAAACGGACAAATTGCTTGCGGTGAAGTGGAGGGATACACGGGATGTTTATGTTCTGTCCTCCCTTCACGCAGACACGACGATCCAAATCCCTACAGCAACTGGCGCTATGGGGAAACCCCTCTGTGTCCACGAATATAACCTTAATATGGGAGGGGTGGACCTTAACGACCAGCTTTTGGTGCCGTACTTAGTTGCCCGTAAAGCCAGGCGCTGGTACAAAAAAGTGTCTGTTTATTTATTCCAATTGGCTATGCTGAACGCCTTTGTCCTATACAGGGCGTCATGAGGAACTGGATCCTTCCGGGAATTCCAGGAAGGGATCATCCTTGCCTACCTGTACCCAGGAGGCATGCCTGCCCAACTTCCCCTTCCAGATGCAGTGAGCCGGCTGCATGAGAGGCATTTTTCACATGTCCTCCCGAGTACCCCTACCCAAAGACACCCCCAAAGAAGATGTCATGTCTGTAGCAGGCGCGGATTAAGGCGTGACACCCGTTATTATTGTCCCAAATGTCCTGACCAACCTGGTCTCTGCATCGGGGAATGTTTCGAGCGCTACCATACACTAGTGGAGTTTTAGTGTAGGGTACAGCACGACACAGTGTAGGGCACACAAACACAGGGTCTCGAAAGATGTTGGATGTCCATCATCATTTTGAGAGACCCAAGCTGGAAAATCGCAGTCCCAAATCAAGAAACAACAGTTAGAAAGAAAAATAAAAGGATCCAAAAACTGTTGTTGTGTCAGTCATTGTATATGTTCTTCTACTCTTCCTACTGTACTTTTAATGTACTTTGTTTTTCATTCTTTTTTGACCTGTTTCTCTTGCAGGTACTCGTCGGCTGCCACGGCATTGATTTTATATATTCTGACACAAACAGTGTTTGCGCTCAGCATATATGGATACCTTTGCTGGCAGCAGCTGTGGTGATTTTCTGATTTCAGCACTGCAGTTAAAATCCTATTTTGGTATACATGGATAGTGTGGTGTATACCCATCATTAAATGAAGTGGGTGGATGTTTGGGCGGTTAATGGTGGGTAATACTACACATTATTCCTGTGCTGATTTCTGATAGGTTCTCTTTTTTTTCGTTCAGCCCACAGGCTGCATGAAAAAAAAAAAAAACCTACACTATATGACAAACAAGAACCAGCAATGTACTGGTACGTTGCTGGACTTTGAGTGGTTATACCAGGATGATGCCTGCAGATTTAGGCATCATCTTGGTATCGTTTTTTACAGCCAGCGGTTGGCTTACATGTAAAAGCAATCCTATCGGATAATTGGCCGCTAGACTGCTTTTACATGCAGTGGGAGGGGACTCCCCCCCCCCCCCCACCGACGCCTTCCGACGCCTTCCGTGGTTTTTCTCGGGCTCTCTTGTCCCACTGGTTAACCCGAGAGTGCAGGCGGTGGTTCAATTATGTAACCATAGAGCTAATTGGAGATGAGAATGGCTCCAATCATTTCTATGGCCTAAGATACCGGAAGCTATGAGCATTTCATTACTTCTGTTTCGCCAGAAATAAACAGGGCCATTGGGAAATTGGGAAAGTATTTTATCACACCAATTTTGGTGTGGTCAGATGCGGTAAGGTCAGAGGAGAGATCTAGAGTCTAAAAGACCCCAATTTTTTAAAAAAAGAGTACCTGTCACTACAGATTGCTATCATAGGGGATATTTAAATTCACTGTGATAACAATAAAAATGATTTAAAAAAAATGAAAGGAAAGGTGTCAAAATAACATAAAAAAGCAAACAAAAAAAAAAAAATAAAAACCAAGCCCCCCCCCCCCGTCCCCCCATGCTTGCGCGCAATGGCGCACGCAAGCGTTGGTTTAGTGTCATATGTAAACCGCAATTGCAGCATGCATGTGAGGTATCGCCGCGAACGCCAGGTCGAGTGCAGTAATTCTTGCAGTAGACCTCCTCTGTTAAAGTGGTAACCTGTAAATACTTTTAAAGGCTTTTAAAAATGTACGTAATTTGTTGCCGCTGCACAGGCGTGCGCAATTTTTAAAGCATGTCATGTTTGGTATCTATGTACTCGGCATAAGATCATCTTTTAAATTTTACCAAACAAATTGGAATTATATAGTGTATTTGTGCAATAAATTTTTTAAAAAAAGTATTTTTTTCGCAGAAATTGCGTTTGGAAAATCTGTGCGCAAATACCGTGTGACAAAAAAATTTGCAACATACACCATTTTATTCTATAGGGCCTCTGCTTTAAAGAAATATATAATGGTTGGGGGTTCAAAGTCATTTTCTAGTAAAAAAAAATATATTTTTTCATGTAAACAAAAAGTCACAGAAAAGGCCTGGTTTTCAAGTGGTTAGAAGAGTGGGTGATGTGTGGCTAAGATTGAGCATAAAATGCCGGGACAGTTCAAACTACCCCCAAATGACCCCTTTTTGATAAGTAGACACCCAAAGCTATTTGCTGATAGGTATATTGAGTCCATGGAGTATTTTATATTTTGTCCTAAGTAGTGTTGAGCGAACACGGACTGTATTATTCGTGTTCGTACCGAATAATTTGATTTTTGTTACCCGAACACGAACACGGACACTTTACTGTATATTCGGGTAAAAATCCGTGTTCGGTCGTTTTATTTCCGGGTTTTGCATGCTTTGGCGCTCTTTTCATGGCGGGCTTTCAACAGCCAATCAACAATCGTTTAACTGGTGTGCCTTAAGCCATCCCAGCCATGCCTGCAAATGTCTCAGTAGCTGTGATTGGCCGTCTGAAGCATGTGACCAAGTCTTTATAAGTTCGAGGCAGCCGCAGCGGCGTCATTATGCTGCTTAGATCAGGGACAGAGCACACATCAACGTGCTGGCTGCTGATTAGGGAAAGATAGGCAGGAAAAAACCATTTGTGTCCGGATAGAATTGAGGGACAGGTCGGAGTGTTTAGGCAGGGCGAGTTGTAGGCATTTTAGGGATAGAGTCTGCTGAATTATAGGGTCAGTGTGTTCTACAAACTACAATCGATATTGCTGTGTGGGGTGGGGTCTGCACTTAGTTCTCCTGTCCTTCTACGATCTCTTCTCAAACCTGTTAGGGACAGAGTCTGCTGAATTTTAGGGAAAGTGTGTTCTACAAACTACAATCGATATTGCTGTGTGGTGTGGGATAGGAGATAGGCAGGTGTCAGTGATCCACATCCATTTTTCTGTGTGTGGGCTGCAGTGAACACAATCTTTTTGGGGTGCAGTGAACACAATCCTTTTGGAGTGCAGTGAACAAAATCTTTGTGGGGTGCAGTGAACAAAACCTTTGTGGGGGTACAGTGAACACAATCTTTGTGGGGTGCAGTGAAGACAATCCTTGTGGGGTGCAGTGAAGACAATCCTTGTGGGGTGCAGTGAACAAAATCTTTGGGGGGTACAGTGAACACAATCTTTGTGGGGTGCAGAGAAGACAATCCTTGTGGGGTGCAGTGAACAAAATCTTTGGGGGGGTACAGTGAACACAATCTTTGTGGGGTGCAGTGAACAAAACCTTTGTGGGGTGCAGTGAACACAATCTTTGTGGGGTGCAGTGAAGACAATCCTTGTGGGGTGCAGTGAAGACAATCCTTGTGGGGTGCAGTGAACAAAATCTTTGGGGGGTACAGTTAACACAATATTTGTGGGGTGCAGTGAACAAAACCTTTGTGGGGTACAGTGAACACAATCTTTGTGGGGTGCGGTGAACAAAACCTTTGTGGGGTACAGTGAACACAATCTTTGTGGGGTGCAGTGAAGACAATCCTTTTGGAGTGCAGTGAACACAATCTTTGTGGGGTACAGTGAACACAATCTTTGTGGGGTGCAGTGAACAAAACCTTTGTGGGGTACAGTGAACACAATCTTTGTGGGGTGCAGTGAACACAATCTTTGTGGGGTGCAGTGAACAAAACCTTTGTGGGGTGCAGTGAACACAACCTTTGTGGGGTGCAGTGAACACAATCTTTGTGGGGTGCAGTGAACAAAACCTTTGTGGGGTACAGTGAACACAATCTTTGTGGGGTACAGTGAACACAATCTTTGTGGGGTGCAGTGAACAAAAACTTTGTGGGGTACAGTGAACACAATCTTTGTGGGGTGCAGTGAACAAAACCTTTGTGGGGTACAGTGAACACAATCTTTGTGGGGTGCAGTGAAGACAATCCTTTTGGAGTGCAGTGAACAAAATCTTTGTGGGGTACAGTGAACACAATCTTTGTGGGGTGCAGTGAACAAAATCTTTGTGGGGTACAGTGAACACAATCTTTGTGGGGTGCAGTGAAGACAATCCTTGTGGGGTGCAGTGAAGACAATCCTTGTGGGGTGCAGTGAAGACAATCCTTGTGGGGTGCAGTGAACAAAATCTTTGGGGGGTACAGTGAACACAATCTTTGTGGGGTGCAGTGAACACAATCTTTGTGGGGTGCAGTGAACACAATCTTTGTGGGGTGCAGTGAAGACAATCCTTTTGGAGTGCAGTGAACACAATCTTTGTGGGGTACAGTGAACACAATCTTTGTGGGGTGCAGTGAAGACAATCCTTGTGGGGTGCAGTGAAGACAATCCTTGTGGGGTGCAGTGAACAAAATCTTTGGGGGGTACAGTGAACACAATCTTTGTGGGGTGCAGTGAACAAAACCTTTGTGGGGTACAGTGAACACAATCTTTGTGGGGTGCAGTGAAGACAATCCTTTTGGAGTGCAGTGAACACAATCTTTGTGGGGTACAGTGAACACAATCTTTGTGGGGTGCAGTGAACAAAACCTTTGTGGGGTGCAGTGAACAAAACCTTTGTGGGGTACAGTGAACACAATATTTGTGGGGTGCAGTGAACACAATCTTTGTGGGGTGCAGTGAACACAACCTTTGTGGGGTACAGTGAACACAATCTTTGTGGGGTGCAGTGAACAAAACCTTTGTGGGGTACAGTGAACACAATCTTTGTGGGGTACAGTGAACACAATCTTTGTGGGGTGCAGTGAACAAAACCTTTGTGGGGTACAGTGAACACAATCTTTGTGGGGTGCAGTGAACAAAACCTTTGTGGGGTGCAGTGAACACAATCCTTGTGGGGTGCAGTGAAGACAATCCTTGTGGGGTGCAGTGAAGACAAAACAATCCTTGTGGGGTGCAGTGAACAAAATCTTTGGGGGGTACAGTGAACACAATCTTTGTGGGGTGCAGTTAACAAAACCTTTGTGGGGTACAGTGAACACAATCTTTGTGGGGTGCAGTGAACAAAACCTTTGTGGGGTACAGTGAACACAATCTTTGTGGGGTGCAGTGAAGACAATCCTTTTGGAGTGCAGTGAACACAATCTTTGTGGGGTACAGTGAACAAAACCTTTGTGGGGTACAGTGAACACAATCTTTGTGGGGTGCAGAGAAGACAATCCTTTTGGGGTGCAGTGAACACAATCTTTGTGGGGTACAGTGAACACAATCTTTGTGGGGTGCAGTGAACAAAACCTTTGTGGGGTACAGTGAACACAATCTTTGTGGGGTGCAGTGAACAAAACCTTTGTGGGGTACAGTGAACACAATCTTTTTGGGGTACAGTGAACACAATCTTTGTGGGGTACAGTGAACACAATCTCATACTTCTGAAGCTTTGAGGGTGCTGCCTGTTCTATACTCCTCCTCCTCCTCCTCATCCATCCTTTTAGGTGTACAAACAATAGTAATTGGGGCCTAGTGTGCTTCTGTACGTGTGAAAAACATACTTTTTTCGATCATATTTCCTATTCCGTTATTCAATAAAAACCTTTGGGGCTCAATTAAATTGCGGAATAGTCTGTGTTGGTACGTGTGAGATCCACCTTTCCAAGTTTTTGGGGTTCATCTCATACTTCTGAAGCTTTGAGGGTGCTGCCTGTTCTATACTCCTCCTCCTCCTCTTCCTCATCCATCCTTTTAGGTGTACAAACAATAGTAATTGGGGCCTAGTGTGCTTCTGTACGTGTGAAAAACATACACTTTTTTTTTATCATATTTCCTATTCCGCTATTCAATAAAAACCTTTGGGGCTCAATTAAATTGCGGAATAGTCTGTGTCGGTACGTGTGAGATCCACCTTTCCAAGTTTTTGGGGTTCATCTCATACTTCTGAAGCTTTGAGGGTGCTGCCTGTTCTATACTCCTCCTCCTCCTCCTCATCCATCCTTTTAGGTGTACAAACAATAGTAATTGGGGCCTAGTGTGCTTCTGTACGTGTGAAAAACATACACTTTTTTTTGATCATATTTCCTATTCCGCTATTCAATAAAAACCTTTGTGGCTCAATTAAATTGCGGAATAGTCTGTGTCGGTACGTGTGAGATCCACCTTTCCAAGTTTTTGGGGTTCATCTCATACTTCTGAAGATTTGAGGGTGCTGCCTGTTCCATACTCCTCTTCCTCATCCTCCCTTTAGTGTAGGAAAAAATTTAATCAGGCCTAGTCTGTGTTTGTACGTGTGAGATACACAGTTTTTTATCCTATTCCGCTATTCAATACACACCCTTTTGGTGTAAAAAACATTAAATTGCGGCATAGTTTGCATATTTGTCTGTGAGATACACCCGTGCGATACTGTTGTTCTTTTGTTCCGCTATTCAATAAAGACCTTTCTAGGGCAAGATCTTAAATTTCAGAAATATGAGGAGAGCGTCAAATAGGGGCCGTGGCCTGGGTCGTGGTGGTGCTGCTGCTAGAGCTCCTGTTGCAAGGAGAGGACGTGGTCGATCTGTGCCAGCTACACGCACAAGTGAAACACCTTCCTCAAGTGTGAGTAGGCGACAGAACCTGCATCAGTATTTGGTAGGGCATCATACGCCTCTAGAAGTGATGAGGCCAGAACACAGAGAGGCGATAGTAGATTGGTTTGCTGCTGACAGTGCCTCCAGTTCCTTCACATTGTCTCCCACCCAGTCTACTGCAGAAAGGTCAGAGTTGGCACCTGCAGCCAATGTCCAACCGTCTTTCACCTCACCCCCCTTGCAAATCAGGCAAGCAGTCTAAGCCCCAAGCCATAGAGCAGTCTCTTATTCTTTTTGAGGACTCTGTCAGCAGGGTTTCCCAGGGCCATCCACCTAGCCCTGCCCCAGAAGTGGAAGAGATTGAGTGCAGCGATGCCCAACCACTTATTTCTCAAGATGAGTACATGGAAGGACCATCACAGCACGTCTCCGATGATGACGAAACGCAGGTGCCAACTGCTGCGGCGTTCAGCATTGTGGAGACCGACAGGGAGGGCAGGGGTGAAGACTGGGTGGAAGATGATGTGGAGGACGATGAGGTCCTCGACCCCACATGGAATAAAGGTCATGCAGGTGACCAGAGTAGTTTGGAGGAAGAGGCGGTGGTCGCACAGAGCCACCAGCACAGCAGAAGAGGGAGCAGGGTGCAGAAGCGGAGCGGCCGTGCCCTAGACACTACGCCTGCTACTGCCCAACGCAGCAAGGGAACGAGCGCACCAAAGTCAGCTCAAAAGAGTTCTCTAGCGTGGAAGTTCTTTAGAAAATGTGCTGATGACAGGACACGAGTGGTTTGCACCCTGTGCAATCAGAGCCTGAAGCGAGGCATAAACCTTCTCAACCTGAGCACAACCTGCATGATCAGGCATCTAAGTGCAAAGCACGAGCTGCAGTGGAGTACACACCTTCAAAACCAAGAAACGTCTCTGGCTCATCCTGCTTCCTCTTCTGCTGCAGTCTCGGCCGCTCCAGCCACCTCTGTAGTCATACCGGCACCTGCCACCCCGCAAACAGACGATCTGTCAGCAACACCACCACCTGGGTCACCAACAACCATCTCCACAATGTCCCGTGGAAGCGTTCAGCTTTCCATCTCCCAAACACTTGAGAGGAAGAGGAAGTACCTCCCTACCCACCCGCGATCCCTGGCCCTGAATGCCAGCATTTCACAATTATTGGCCTTTGAAATGCTGTCATTCTGTCTGGTGGAGACGCCCAGTTTTAAAAAGCTTATGTCGGTGGCTGTCCCACAGTACGTCGTGCCCAGCCGCCACTACTTTTCCAGGCAAGCCATCCCTTCCCTGCACAACCAAGTGGGGGAAAAAATCCGGTGTGCACTGCGCAACGCCATCTGTGCCAAGGTCCACCTAACTACCGATACGTGGACCAGTAAGCACGGTCAGGGGCGTTATATCTCCCTAACGGCACACTGGGTAAATGCAGTGGCGGATGGGCCTGAGGCGGATAGCAATTTGGCACATGTCCTTCCACCACCGAGGATTGCAGGGCGCTTCAGTTTGCCTCCTGTTCCTAACTCATCCTACTCCGCTACCTCATCCTCTACCGCCTCCTCATCCGGACAGCGTAATACCTTCACCACCAACTTCAGCACGGCCAGGGCTAAACGACAGCAGGCAGTTTTACAACTTGCCTGTTTGGGGGACAAACCACACACCGCGCAGGAGTTGTGGAGGAGCATGGAACAGCAGACAAATGAGTGGTTGCTGCCAGCGAGCCTCAAGCCCGGCCTGGTGGTGTGCGATAACGGGCGAAATCTCATAGCAGCTCTGGGCCTAGCCGGTTTGACGCACATCCCTTGCCTGGCGCATGTGCTGAATTTGGTGGTGCAGAGGTTCCTTAAAAACTACCCCGATATGTCAGAGCTGCTGCAGAAAGTGCGGGCCGTCTGTGCGCACTTTCGGCGTTCTCACCCTGCTGCTGCTCGCCTGGCAGGGCTGCAGCGTAACTTCGGCCTTCCCGCTCACCGCCTCATATGTGACGTGCCCACAAGGTGGAACTCCACCTTGCACATGCTGCAAAGACTGTGCGAGCAGCAGCAGGCCATAGTGGAGTTTCAGCTGCAGCACGCACGCGTGAGTCGCTCTGCGGAACAGCACCACTTCACCACCAATAACTGGGCCTCCATGCAGAGACCTGTGTGCCTTGTTGCGCTGTTTTGAGTACTCCACCAACATGGCCAGTGGCAATGACGCCGTTCTCAGCTTAACTATCCCACTTCTATGCCTCCTTGAAAAAACAATTCGGGCGATGATGGAAGAGGATGTGGCACCGTCCTTAATTCACTCACTGGAGCGCGATCGCAAGATGCGCGAGTACAAGCGCACGCTGGTAGACGCGATGCTGCTGGCATTCCCATCTGACAGCGGGGCCACAGTGGAAGCACAAGGCAGAGGAGGAGGAGGAGGAGGTCGCCAACTCAACCAGGGCACCGCCAGCACCTCAGAAGGCAGGGTTAGCATGGCCGAAATGTGGAAAAGCTTTGTCAGCACGCCACAACAAACAGCAGCACCAGCAGCTCAGATGGAACGTCTTAGCAGGAGGCAGCATTTTACTAACATGGTGGAGCAGTATGTGTGCACACGCCTACATGTAGTGAATGAGGGGTCTGCCCCCTTCAACTTCTGGGTCTCCAAATTGGGCACATGGCCTGAGCTTGCCCTTTACGCCTTGGAGGTGCTGGCGTGCCCTGCAGCCAGTGTATTATCTGAACGGGTATTTAGCACGGCTGGGGGTGTTATAACAGACAAGCGCAGCCGCCTGTCCAGAGACAATGTGGACAAGCTCATGTTCATTAAAATGAACCAGGCATGGATCCCACTGGACTTTTCCGTACCTTGTGCAGAATAGCGATGGATACCGACCTTACCCAGCCATTGTTCCATTTTTGCTCTTTCTCACTCTTTTGGGGTTAATTTTCAATATCTGTTTATTTTTTTGTTTATAATGGCACCTTAAAAACCCTAAATTCTGAAAAATGTTCAGAGGCTATACATGTAGTTTCCGAATTTACGAGGGAAAAGATAGCAGTGTGGAGGCAGCCCCCCCCCGACTGCCCAGACTACATATGGAGCAGCAGCAAGATTGTTTGGGACTTGGTGTCACCCTTATTTGGAAAGGGGTACCATTTATACACGGACAACTATTATACAAGCGTCAAAATGAACCAGGCATGGATCCAACGGGACTTTTCCGTACCTTGTGCAGAATAGCAATGGATACCGACCTTACCCAGCCATTGTTCCATTTTTGCTCTTTCTCACTCTTTTGGGGTGTACCCTCATTTAAAATTTGTGAAAAGAAGCAGTGTTGGCTACCTCGTCCTCCTCCTCAGGGCCAGATTAACGTAGGGGCTATTGGAGCTGCAGCTCCATGCAGGCCCCTACCTTTTATATAGGCCCCAGGTTGGCCATATTCACTGTGACCGCTCTTCTGTCACTTGTAAACACAGAAGTCTGGCTTCTATGCTCGCTTCCCCAGGCAGCACCCTCAGAACCTCCCCACACAGCGCGAAGGCCGGACAAGGAGGGACAGTTGCCGATGCATGGATGTGTTTATGGGCTTCAGAGACAGCATCCCATGTTGAATTAGGCATGCATGGCTGCACCCTTCCTCCTCTGGGTGCATGCCAAGGCACGGCCCTTAAGGCCCTTCAAAATCCTCAGCACCAAGACCATGATGCTCTTAATCCGGCCCTGGTCCTCCTCCACCGCCGCTTCCACCTACACCGCCCATAGGTGTGCGCAGCCTATTGCATTAGGGTGTGCACCCCAAAGTTGAAATACACATGCATGTGTTTGCCTACATGTACATGGCCCCGATACATTACTCTCCCTGCTGGCAAAGAGAAATAGAGCAGAGCAGGTGCGAGGGAGATCTTTGCCATCTCCTCACTGGCAAACAGAGCGATAATGCTATGTGCCCTAGGTGATTAGGGTGTGCCCAGGTACACCAGGCACACCCTGTGCGCACGCCTATGACACCGCCACATCCACCACCACCTCAACCTCCCTCCTACTCCATATGGGCCTCGTCCTTCAGAGATGAAGAACATTGTTTTATTTTTCTGGTTTTTTTTTGTTGTTTTAAGTTATTTCCCTATCCACATTCGTTTGCAGAGCACTTGCCATGCTCTTAACTACGTTTTGCTGCCATTTGCAGCACTCTAGCCCTTTCCATTGGTGTTTTAGAGCCATTTTAGTGCCTTAAGGTTCGGGTCCCCATTGACTTCAATGGGGTTCGGTGTCCGGGAAAAGTTCGGTAAAAGTCCGGGACACGGACCCAGACTTTTTTTTAAAGTTCGGCCGAACCCGTCGAACACGGACATCTAGGTGTCCGCTCAACCCTAGTCCTAAGTTTCGGGAAGATGACAATTTGTTTTTTTTTTTATAGAAAGTTGTCACTAAATGATATATCGCTCACGCATGCCATGGGAATATGTGAAATGACACCCCAAAATACATTCTGCTGCTTCTCCTGAGTACAGGGATACCACATGTGTGAGACTTTTTGGGAGCCTAGCTGTGTACGCGACTCCGAAAACCAATCCCCATCTTCAGGTTTTCTAATGGCGTAAATTGCTGATTTTACCACTGCGCTACCTGTCACAGTTTCAGAGGCCCTGAAATTTCAAGATAGCACAACCCCCCCCCCCCCAAATGACCCCATTTTGCAAAGTAGACACTCCAAGCTATTAGCTGAGAGGCATGATAAGTCCGTGGAATAGTTTATATTTTGCCAGAGGTTTCAGGAAAATAATTATTATTTTTTTCTTTTTTTGTTTTTTTACACAAAGTTGTCAGTAAATTATATAATGCTCACACATGCCATGGGTATATGTGAAATGACACCCCAAAATACATTCTGCTGCTTCTCCTGAGTACAGGGATACCCCATGTGTGAGACTTTTTGGCAGTCTAGCCGCGTACAGGACCCGGAAACCAATCCGCGTCTTCTGGCTTTCTAAGGGCGTAAATTGTTGATCTCACTCCTTACTACCTATCACACTTTTGAAGTCCGTGAAATGCCAAGATGGCACAAAACCCCCCCAAATTACCACATTTTGCAAAGTAGACACTGCAATCTATTTGCTGAGAGGCATGGTGAGTATTTTGCAGCTCTCATTTTTTTGGAAAATGAAGAAAAAACAGGAAAATGCATTTTTTTCCCTCTTTCTTCAATTTCCAAAACTTTGTGACAAAAAGTGAGATCTGCAAAACACTTAACATGCCTCTCTGCAAATAGCTTAGGGTGTCTACTTTCCGAAAAGGAGTCATTTGGGGGGGGGGGGGTTGTGCTGTCTTGGCATTTCATGGCCTCCGAAACTGTGATAGGTAGTCAGGAGTGAAATCAACAATTTACGCCCTTGGAATATTGGAGTGGGGATTGGTTTTCGGGGTCCTGCAAAAAAGTCTCACACATGGGGTATCCCTGTACTTTCACATATACCCATGGCATGTGTGAGTAATATATCATTTACTGACAACTTTGTGTAAAAAAAAAAAAATATATATATATATATATATATATATTTCCCGGAACTTGTGGCAAAATATAAAATATTCCATGGACTCACCATGCCTCTCAGCAAATAGCTTGGGGTGTCTACTTTCCAAAATGGGGTCATTTGGGGGGGTTTTGTGCTATCTTGGAATTTTAGGGCCTCCGAAATTGTGACAGGTAGTGCAGAGGTGATAATTTACGCCATTAGAAAACCTGAGAGTATTGATTGGTTTTTGCGGTCATGTACACAGCTAGGCTCCCAAAAAGTTTCACACATGGGGCAACCCCATACTCAGGAGAAGCGGCAGAATGTATTTTGGGGTGTCATTCCACATATACCCATGGCATGTGTGAGAAATTTATCTTTTAGTGACAACGTTGTGTAAAAAAAAAAAAAAAAATTGTAATTTTCCCAAAACTTGTGGCAAAATATAAAATATTCCATGGACTCACCATGCCTCTCAGCAAATAGCTTGGGGTGTCTACTTTCCAAAATGGGGTCATTTGGGGGGGTTTTGTGGTATCTTGACATTTCAGGGCCTCCTAAACCGTTATAGGTAGTGAGAAAATGCAATGAAAAATGTACGCCCTTTGAAATTCTGATGGTGGTGATTTGTTTTCGGGCTCCCGTACACTGCTAGGCTCCCAAAAAGTCTCACATATGTGGTATCCCTGTACTCAGGAGAAGCAGCAGAATATATTTTGGGGTGTAATTACACATATACCCATGGCATGTGTGAGCAATATATCATTTCAATGACCACTTTGTGTAAAAAAAAAAAAAAATGAAACATTTAATGAGCTCAACATGCCTCTCAGAACATTCCTTAGGATGTCTCCTTTCCAAAAAGTGGTAGTTTGGGGAGGTTTTGTACTGCCCTGCCATTTTAGCACTTTATGAAATGAGATAGGCAGTCAGAAATTAAAGCTGCGTAAATTTCAGTATTTACACCATAGTTTGTAGACGCTATAACTTTTGCGCAAACCAATAAAAATACGCTCATTGAATTTTTTTTGTCAAAGACTTGTAGCTAAATATATTTTGGCCAAAAAAAATGACATAAATTGAGTATATTGGATATTTTTTAAAAGACAAAGTTGAAAATGTCATTTTTTCGCAAAATTTTCGCTCTTTTTTTATTAATATCACAAAAAATAAAAAGTGCAGAGGTGATCAAATACCACCAAAAGAAAGCTCTGTTTGTGGGAAAAAAAGGATGTAAATTTTGTTTGGGTACAGCATTGCATGACCGCGCAATTGTCAGTTAAACTCACGAAGTGCCAACTTTTAAAAAGGGGTCTGGTCAGGAAGGGGGTAAAATCTTCCGGGACTTAAGTGATTAAAGTCCAGCTGAGCATGGACTCAGGTGACCCACAATCTCCGGACCGGATCCTAGCTAGGGATGATCGAACTTTTCAAAAGTTCGGTTCGACCAGAACACCCGAACTTCCCAAAAGTTCAGCCCGGATTTCAGAACCCCATTGAAATCAATGGGACCCGAACTTCGGTAATCAAAAAACACCATTTTTAAGCCCTAAAACCCAATAAATGCCCCTAAAAAGTGCCTAGGGTTCTGGGTCATGACCCAGGGACTAATAATCACACGAAAAAAGTTCTCAAAAATTGTCATTTTTGATAGAGAGCCAATTATTGAAAAAATTATTGAAAAAAAAAATGAGATTTCTTTGGATTTAGTGTCTGGTGGGTCCAAAAAGTGTACCTGTGAAGTTTCAGCTCTGTAGCATGTCCAGAACTAGAAAAAAAAAAGATTGTTTGTATTAGAACACTTATAGAACAGGGATATGGCTCCCTGTTCTATAAGTGTTCTATACGGAGACATATTGGTGTTAATTATTTCATTAGCGCAAGCCCAGTGTTCTGCTATTTTCACACCTATATGTGTGTAGGTGTATATATACATACATGTGTGTGTATATATACCCCTATACAGAAGTTCAGATGTCATGCCTGCCTCCAAAGACCCCAAAAAAAATGCCCAAAAAAAACCCCTGCAATAACACACCTGGGCGTTTTTTTGGCGCAGACGTTTTTTTGGGCATTTTTTGGGGGTCTTTGGAGCCAGGCAAAACATCTGAACTTCTGTGTAGGGGTATATATACACACACACTTATATGTATATATACACATATATAGCTGTGATAGGAGCGGAGACATATGCCTGTTAATTATTTCATTAGCGCAAGCATAGTGTTCTGCTATTTTCACACCTATGTATGTGTAGGTGTATATATACATACATGTGTGTGTATATATACCCCTATTCAGAAGTTCAGATGTCATTCCTGACTCCAAACTTGTCCTCAAAAAAGCCCTATGAACGCCTGCAGCAAAAAGCAGGCTGACCGGTGAGAAGCCATATCGCTGCTCTGTAAGTGACCTAAGAGAAACGCTCTTTTCTCTATAGCGGTCACCCTGACATGGAAGGGTTTTGTCACCCTGCCATAGCAGTCAGAGTCAGTTAACCCTACACTACACTACGGTCCCCTTACACTTAACACTTTCCCTACAGAAACTAGATTATTAAAGCTAACTAAAGTGGAAAATAGCACCCTAACTACACTAGATATCCCTTTCCTCACATTAAAAATTACTAAAAATTACCCCTAGTCACTCCAATCACATTCCTAACATTCTCCTGCCCCCTCAATTGGTTTTTACTGATGGTTCTGGTCCAATCATGGGCTTTTAAAGCCCATTTCCTGTCCCATTGCATTTTGGTCAGTTCTGGTTGCCGAATTCCAAACTTTTTCAGCAAAAAGTTCGGAATTCGGCCGAACCTCGAACAGCCAATGTTCGGGTCAAACCGATGGTCGACCCGAACCGTTTGATCATCCCTAATCCTAGCCTGTCACAGAGGCTAGAAAAACCCGGGCCGGATTTCGGTTCAGTCTCTTACTACCGAACATATGCGAGGTGAAATATACCGATTATCGACTACCTCAACTCGCATACCATCACACCATATACGGCTTTTTGGGAGCTTTGGTAAAGGAGGAAGTTACAGATAGTTATTGACTCGTTATTGACCTAGAGGGGACTGTCGTGATTTATTCCTTGTAGCGCATTAGCCCACACTATGAGAATAGGGGGCAATAATCTTTGGTGAGTTGCCAGCTGATAGGACTGGTTGTCACACTGGTGGTGGATTTCAGGGTGATCCAATTATTTTAACCCACGGGACTCACAATATTCAGTCTACTTCTTTGTGGAGCTGTTATAATCTTTCAGGTCTATATGTGACTTTTTGATGAACTTTTAATGATTTTTTAACAAGTCACTTTGGTTTCATAACAATATTTTTATTTATGTATTTTTTGTATACTAGGTTATGCACTAAGTTAACTATTCACATATCAATTTTTATATGTTATTCACGCAATTGCGCAGCTTGGTGGTTTTCTTTAAAAGGATATTTTCACTATTTAGCACATATTACTTAAATATAAGCCACGGCAGTGCATTTAAATTTTGGATTAATAGATATATAAGCACACTAGTTTTAGCGGCTATTGTGTTTAGTTTATTTATTTTACAGTTTTTTCACAAGCTCACTTTTGTGAATAGCGCGAGGAAATAAACATTTATATATTCACATTTTAACAGGTTTTATTAAATGTATTCAGACATGGCTTGTGTTTCTGGGATACAGAGAGGGTAGACATGGCATCGAGGAGGAGAGGTTCCTGGTAACAGATCAATGGAGCAGTCAAAGACTCTGTGAGGAGGAAGGCGATCAGCAGACTTTTTGCAAAAAACATCATTAAAGGACTGGTATTGGGAAGGCAAAATGGGAGCTGTGGAGAGATTTCAGCCAGAGGGACAGAAGGAAGTGGTAGTACCTTGGACACACATCGTTCATGACACTTAGGCCCCCTAGCCAATACTTGTCCAGACTTAGTCAGAATTAGGAAAGAAGTTTCCTCACCATGCAAAACCCCAATGTTTAACGCAATAGGAGAGGTTTGAAACCAGATGGGGCCAGTTGGCAAAAAGGAGCCATCTACTGCAGTCACAGAGAGGGGTATAGTCAGGGCAACAAAGGGAATGCCCAACTCGGAGACCAAGGATTGCTCAATGAAGTTTCCGGCTGCTCCAGAGTCCACATATGCAGAGAGTTGATAAGCATTTGAGCCCAATGGATAGACACGGGTAGGGTGAAATGAGGGAAGCTGACAGAATTTGAGGATCCGTCTAGATCATCTCACTCAGAGTGACCAAGTCCTAGACCCTGGAGTTTCCCAGACAAGCTGGACAGGAGTTCAAAAGATGTCCTTTTACGCCATAGTCCAAATCAAAGCGATGGGTACGTTTCTCTGGAGTGAGTCGAATTGGCCCAAGCTGCATAGGTTCTTCCGAGGTTTGAGAGGTTGGAGATGGAGAGGATTCCATATGTTTTTGGGAAACCTGTGTAGGATGGCCAGAAGGAGGACGAGTGGATCTGGATCTTTCCAGGGCCTGTTCCTCGAAGCGTATGTCTATTTGAATGCTCAAAGTGATTAAATCATCAAGCGTGTTAGGAATGATGCATCCAGCGAGTTCATCCTTTACTCGCTCAGATAGGCCTTGCCAGAAGGTAGTGGTAAGGGCCTCATTATTCCATGGGAGTTCCGTGGCCAGCGTACGGAATCGAACTGCATATTGACCGACTGTCATTCCTTGCTGACGAAGATGAAGGAGGGCCCCAGCAGCAGAAGATGCTCTGCCGGGCTCGTCAAACGTTTTCCAGAATACATCCAAAAATGCATGGAGGTTGGAGGTGTTAGGATCTTGTCGTTCCCAGAGTGGGGATGTTCAAGAGAGGGCATCACCAGAAAGAAGGGAGATGATATATGCCACTTTGGTGTGATCTGCTGGAAAATAGTGGCTGGAAAGTTCAAAGTGGATAGAACACTGATTAATGAAGCCACGACAAGCCCTAGGGTCACCAGAAAACGAAGTGGTGGTGACAGAAGCAGGCAGGGATTGCCAGGTGTTGCAGGTAACATGGTGGGGCAGAAGCAGGGACTGAAGAAGTTGAGGTTATAGTGTCTTGCAGACGATCCAGGCGGGTGGTAAGATCCTGTAAAAACAGCATTATTGGCTCTTGATTAGCCTACTGGGAGTTAAGTCTCTGAGCTAGGTGTTGCATTTGGTCTTCGGCCGGTGATGGACTCTCGGAGGAGCTCATGGCTTGAGCAAACTGTAACAATTCTACTGGTGTGAGTCCACAGGCGAGCAGATGACACGGGATCCTCCAGGGCGTGGAATCTTAGGGACAGCCGATGTTCTGCCAGGGACCACCTCACGGGAGTTTGGATTTAGCTGCGTGCTAACCCCAGGTCACGACCCCCAGGTTCACCCTGCTAGCGGGGAGAGTTCCCAAAGACAGTGCAGGCACAGATGGATGGATGGATGGAGCAAAAGGAGAGCCGGATAACGAGCCAAGGTCAGGGCAGGCAGCAGACAAATGTAATCTGGAGAACTAGCCGAGTCGGTACTCAAGAGATCAGTCCACTAGAAGACAGGTTAGGAAGGATAGCACAGAAAGGGGCTCAGGAACAAGTGTTGCTCAAGCAACCAGAAACTGGTCTGAGTGGGATTTAAATACGGAGACACATGGGAGGCTGAACAGGAAGTAGCAGGAAGGAAAGTATATTAACAATCAGGTGAAGCGGCCTACACACTTAGCTGCTAAGTCAGTGCATCAAGAGTAGAGAACAAGCTTGTGGAACCACAGGTGCAGCAGTGGCAGGGCATGCACTCCACCTCATGGAGTCTATATTTGGATCACAGCCTTTTCCAACTTACCCGTGAGCAGCGGGACTTCACCTCACTTATCCAGACTTCACTTGCTTGGCTCTTTTTGTGACCAAGTTTTCACATACACTTATGCTCATCGGATGAGGTTATTTACATGGCAGGGGGGAGATACAGCAGAACTTTGAGCACATTACGATCGGCAGCCAGCCAAAGTTTGCACACAATTGTGGATGATGGAACGGGCTCCCTAAAGTTTTTGTTCCACAAGATGGAGACCCTTATGGTCAAGGAGATGAAGTAGTTTTGGGACAAAAACATGCTCTCTGAGTACCTATCCCTTTAAGAGTCCCACGCGGTTTAAGAATTAGAAAGTTCCCCACCTTTGCACTTACTGATGAAAGTTTAAAGAAATCATGGGCTGATGCACTCACAACATGTTCCCTTGAGCTCATGAGGATCATTGTTAAGTCTAATGCTGGCCATACACTAGCCGAAAAAATCGTTAGAAAATCTGTCATTTGGTCCATTTGTTCGTTTTTCTTCCAGTTAATGGGCACAAATAGAAAATCGGTTTTAAGTTTTCAGAGTTGAAAAATCGAAGGAACAGTTTGGAAAATTCTGCCGAACGAACGATAAATTTAAAGGTTAATGTGTTTCTCGCCCAAACTGTTTGCACTAGGCATATGTGACAAAATAAAAAAAAAAACAGATTCATTTATGTCCAATGAATGATTTATCATTCAAAATTTGGTCATTAGATGATGGCACGATCATCTGCTCCCAGGGCCGAGTGTTCGTTTTTCGAAAATGTGTTTAAACGATTTTTTGACTAGTGTTTGGCTAGCATTAGACTGATTAGATTGAAAGACTAGAAAAAGACATTTCAGACATTAAGAAGAAGATTGTGCCATTCAAGGAAACAGTTTATTTCAAGGATCTAGATCTGAAACTGAGTGAGAAGTTGGACCATATTGAAAAAGGAATTATTAAAAATAAAAATTGCTTAGAGGTCTGTTCGACTACGAGTCCAATAAATTTTACATCTGGAAAAGACCACAATTTCCATATAGACACAGGAAACAATTCACATCGCGTAGTGTGGGGAAGCATGTCAGTTTCTCTGACACGGAGACTGAGATATTCGACCATAACCTTAGTGGTTTTGCCTCCGATTCATCTGTGGAGGGGGGTGCTGGTGGGACGGTTCAGGGTCATACTGAACCGTGTTTAAACCCCCAACCGGGCCTCCCCCAGAAAAAAAGAAAAGAAAAAGAAAGGGAAGATAAATTCCCCAAAAACATCAGGAGAGGAGGGCGGAGAAGAAAGAAATTATTACAATCTCAGGGGCCAGCAACGGAAGATCCCTCAAACATCCTAAACCTGTCTAGAGATCTTTACCTGCATCAGAGATTACTTTACTTTCTAGGAGTTTAAACTTTTGGCCTATTAGACATTTCAATCTGTTTGAAACCATTCTAGATGTTAATAAATTTGCACGCAACTCTATGAAAACATTACTTTCAAGATAACAAAGATACGATCACTCATAATCTAATTGAGCCCATAGAACAACCAATGTGTATGGAATTCAGAGAGTTGTGCACTGTTTAAGATTTAGAAGAATTGCAGGGTGAATCGATTGTCAGCCAAGAGTGTGAGGTCATTCCGCCTGTGGAGGCCTCCTTTAAGATTTTTACCGTCAATTCTAGGGACAAGGCTTTAGAAACTTTCCAAAAAAATGTTGAAAGGGAGTTCACTAGGTTAGCCCTGTGCTCTGGAATTAGGGGATTTCTTTTTAATGACAACCTCTCTTTGGAAGAGCGCATGGCACTTGAATCTTTCAGCCTTGACTCCTCGATTGTGATCAAAAACTCAGATAAGGGTGGTTTGGTAGTGATTCAAGATGCTTCTATGTATAAAGAGGAGGCCCTCCAAAAGTTATCTGATAAAGACACCTATTGTAAACTCAGAGGCAACCCCACTAATAATTTTAGAAAATATTGAAAGGGGCACTCCTAGAAGTATGTTCACATAAAGAGGGTGAGAATATGGTTCCTGAGACTCCCAAAGTCCCAGTGTTTTGCCACCTTCCCAAGAAGCATAATGATCTAGTCCCTCTTGTGGGATGCCCCATAATGGCCGGGACTTAGGGTTAATTGTCAACTACAGCCTTTGGTAAAGGACCTTCTCGGTTATCTAAGTGACACAAAACAATTGTTACAGTGTTGTTATCAGTTAACATGGGAGGATGGTGACATTTGGATCACTTGTGATGTCTCAAGCCTTTATTTATACATACCACATTATTAAGTAATACGAGCAGTTGAATTTTTTCTAGATAATCGTAGTGGCTACTCTTGTAGCTTGGATTATCTACTTACACACAACTTCTTCTCCTTTAATGGACTCCAGAGATGCGGAGCAGCCATGGGGGTTCATTTTTCGCCATCTCTCGCCAAACTTTATATGGATTGGTGGGTGAGGGGCCACATTTTTTGTGGCAGAAATCCCTTTTGTAATGCAATTAAGTTTTACCGCAGATATATAAGAAATTTGCTGTTCATATGCTCAAGCATTGGGGGTGATTTGTATGTTTCTTTTATATTTAAATGACAATGATTTGAACCTGCATTTTACTGTAAAGATGAACAGTCAAACAATATATTTTTTAGATGTCACACTTTGAGGTAGAGATGGCCGTATTGTGTCCAATATGTATATTTCTTTCTGGAAATACCCTACTCTGTGTTGATTCGGGACCCACGGTATACCGGTGGGACAAACTTTGAGATTACTGAGGATCTGCAGTGAGAAAGAGGATTTCCAGAAGAAGATGTGTGAGAGATTCTTTCAGAGAGGTTACAATATGAATACAATGCAGGAGGGATCCTGTAAATATCCCAGTTTTTTCAATCTCATATAGTCTTGAGTTCAAGAAAATCAAAAATATAGTGGCACGCCACATTCCAATCCTCTATGAGGACGATGTGTATGCCAAGATTTTATCTAGGGGGTTTAAATCTGTGTCCCTTCGGGCACCCTCTTTAAATAATACTCTATCTCCAAGTGAGTTTAAACCTGGGGTCCGACACAGAACATAGCTTGATTTTGTGGGTGATTTTAAATGTGGCACTACGAATTGTCTATGTTGTTCTTGTATTGTGAAACAAGATCAGTTTAAATCTACCACCAACAATAGAACATTTAAAATCAAACGTTCATAAATTGTAAAACCAGGAATGTGATCTACTTAATCACATGTAAGGCGTGCAAGATCCAATATGTGGGTCGCATGACAAGGAGACACAGAGATCGCCTACACGGTCATATTTACAACATAGGCAAGGAACATGGCACTAACATAGCTATACACTTTAATGAAGCTCACGATCGATATACCTTCCTTTTGAAAATTCAGGGAATAGAATAGGGCAGGATCGTTTTAGAATTTTATGTAAACGGAAAAGTATTTTGGATATTTTCCCTTAATACTAGAATTTGTTTTCAGCATACGTAAACCGTACGTAAATACGTCAAATAGGGGATGGGGTGGACAGAGGGCGGATTTCCCCTATGCTACGCCATAATTTTTTCACACTTTTCTTGGCAGAGATTTCTTCATCCACATCAATCGATGTGAATGGAGGAATCTGTTATGTTCTTTTTTTTCGTTCAGCCCATGAGCTGAACAAAAAAATAAGAACATTGCATGAATGCCCATCATTAGAAGTGGGTAGATGCAGGGTGGTCTAATGGTGGGCATACCACACACTTTCTGGCAGAGATTTCTTAATCCACATCGATCGATGTCAATGGAGGAATTAGTTAGGTTCTCTTTTCTTGTTCAGCCCACAGGGTGCATGAAAAAAAAGAACATTAAAATATATGCCCACCAAGGACCAGCAACGTACTGGTTATACGGGGATGGTGGTTTACGCATCATCTCGGTATCGTTTTTTCCAGCCGGCGGTCCCACTGCTTCTTCTCGCTGCATGGGCACACTTACTACCCATACGTACTAGGTATGTGATCCAGCGCAAAACGACCCTGCTGCCCCAGGATAGCTACGGTGGGTGGCACAAAAGTGGTTAATATCATTTTAAACACAGTAAGGGTAGAAAATCAGCTACATGGGCACATTGCATTGAACGGTGGGTTTGGTTTACCACGTTTTGTTAAATAGTGTCTGAAGCTACTTGCTGTATACATGATACGTATATACCTCAGTCCTTTTACCTACAAATTATGTCTAAATTAAAGTGTCACAAGTACAAGCCTCATAGATATACATAAACCTGTTTAGAGGGGATCATTTTTTATCAAATGAAACACTTTCATTACATATCCACTTTACAGCTGTCCACCACACTTTTTTTTTTTTCTTCCGCGGTGCAAAACCTCAACGAAAAACCCGGTAGGTGAACAAAAAACGTGCATGTGAACACACACACACACAAAAAAGTGCACTTAAGGGTGTGCTTTAGTCAACCCTCCCAAAGGGGTAGGACTTTTACCCTGATCCCCTGGGGCACAAGGCTCCTGACAGACACAAAGGGTTTCCAATGGTCTGCCTAGCCAGAAGGCCTGGCAGACCCCGTTCTTCTGGGCAGCTGAAGCCGCACCGGAAAAAATTATTCCGCCCTAGTAGAATGTGCCTTCACAGGGAAAGGTGGAACATGACCCTTCAGTGGATAAGCCTGTACAACCGTCTGCCTGATCCATCTGGATATTGTCATGGCAGATGCAGCCAATCCCTTACGAGGTCCTTCCTTGAGGACAAAAAGAGAGTCTGATTTCCTGAAAGATTCAGTAGCCGCCAGGTAAACCCTAATTGCCCGAACCACATCCAAAGAATGCAAGGCAATTTCCTTGGGATGCTTGGGCTTAGGACAGAGTGAAGGCAGCACAATGTCTTTATTCAAATGGAAATCAGAAACCACTTTAGAAAGAAACAACTGATTAGGTCGAAGTACCACTTTATCTCTGTGGACCACCAGATAAGGTGAGAGAGAGAGAGAGTTTTCAGGCTGTGGAGCAGATAGTTTTATAACTTCTTCCATGATGCTCTGTTCCCCCTTTAGCCTCCTAGGAAGATAGTTTCCTCGGTTATCCAAACAATGATCAGCTCTCTGCCAGAACCTACGGCTCCCACAATCCCTTTGCTTCCACTTCCTGCCAGAGGACGATTCCATTTGAAATCAGCATTAAAGGGGCACAGGAACAATTCAAACAACAATGATAAATCTGTATATTTATAATAGTAGTCCAATCCCGGCTACAATTCTATACTGCATAAAGGAGTAATTATATACCTACTGCTTAATTCAGGTGGCTTGTATAACTGTCTATCAATACCCCTGAATCAGTGCACTTTAAGGAATTGTGTCTCAAGAAAAGCATGCATTTGATCAGCAGGAGCTTACTTTTAGGCTGGAGCTTACTTTTAGGTTGCACTGATAAAGCATAAAAGCTCCACCGGATGCATATGTGCTTGGCTGATCCTCCAAATCTAGTATGGGGCCAAGTGCAGTTGGGCAGGCAAAGCATATGTCATTATGATATGCATCCATAATTTCATAAAAACTACATCAATGCTTGTTTGCATAGGAACTGCATCCATGCTTGTTTGCATAGGAACGGAGTCCATGCTCAGCCTCCTGTAAACCTCACTTTGCTACTTGCATAAACACGTTTGCATTAATACACGCTTGCATGGATGCATACTTGCATTGACATGTTTGCATAAACACATGCTTGCATGATCACATGTTGCATAAACATGTGTTTGCATACTTGCATGAACACATATTTGCATAAATGTATACTTACACAAACGCATGCTTGCATAAACACATACTTTCATTTGAACTACATACATACATGTTTATTTGCATTGGACTGTGTACATATGTGCTTATTTGCATGAAACTGCGTACATATGTGCTTATATGCTTCAAACTGCGTACATATGTGCTTATTTGCATTGAATTGTGTACATATGTGCTTATTTGTCTTGAGCTGCATAAATATGTGCTTATATGCCTTGAGCTGCATAAATTTGTGCCTTTTTGCATTAAACGGCACAACATACATATGTGCTTATTTGCCTTGAACTGCGTACATGTAGGCATCAGTGTTGCCAACCCCCCGGAGGGAAATTTACTGGCAGAACGTCCAAAATTTACGGACGGCACCAATTTTTTTACTGGCACTGCAAAAATGTACATAACATAGCCGTTTTCAGTGCTAAACCGTGCAAATATGAATAATTAAGCTATAAACATGTAGATAGTGCTATTAGCAATGTGTTTAAGTTAAACAAAAGTCATAAACCATATTTCTCCATTTACATGAAGGTCAGATTAATATAACCCAGCCAGCACAGCGTTCCCCCATATATCAGAGTGTGCAGGATTCCCCTTTACAGTGTAACTCTGACGTAAAGAGGAATGCTGCAGATCATGATTTAAGGGGGACTCTGATGTAATCGGGTGCTCTGCTGACCAGAAACCACCTTATATCAGAGTCCACTGCACTCTACTTTACATCAGAGTTCCCACTTACATCAGGGTCTGCAGCATTGCCCTTTACATCAGAGCTCCCTTTTACATCAGGGTCCACAGAGTTCCCCCTTGCACTGTAAGGGGAGAATCCTGCAGACTCTGATGTAGAAAAGAATATCAGGAACTCTGATGTGGGGGGGGGGAGGGGGAATCTGGTGACCAGAGACCCCCTTCTGCAGATTAATTACACTAAGGTAAGGGGAAAGGGATTCCCTGCTATAAAGGGGGAAACCTTTATCTTAGTTCCCCCTTACATTATTATATTCACCCAGCCCTTACATCAGTGACCCCCCGTTAGACTGACCTGGCTGCGCTGTCACTTACCTGAGGGTGGTCAGAGGCTGCGGACATCATACAGGAGGTGGTTAGAGGCTGTGGACATGATACCAGAGGTAGTCAGAGGATGCGGACATGGTACAGGAGGTATTCAGAGGCTGCAGACACCCCCATTCCCCCCAACAGTAGTGTCCTAATCTGCCCCCTTTCACCCTCCACATCAGTGTCCACCTCTGCCACCCTTTACATCACCCTGCCACAGCAGAGTCCTCCTCTGCCCACCTTCATATACCCTCTACAGCACTGTCCTCCTCTGCCCCCCACAACACTGTCCTTCTCTGCCCCCACAGCACTGTCCTTCTCTGCCCCCTGCCTTTAGCCCCCCACAGCACTGTCGTCCTCTGCCCCCTGCCTTTGACCCCCACAGCACAGTGTCCTTATCTGCCTCCACAGCACTGTCCATTTCTGCCCACACAGCACTGTCCTTCTCTGCCCCCATAGCACAGTGTCCTTCTCTGCCCCCTGCCTTTAGCCCCCATAGCACAGTGCCCTTCTCTGCCCCCTGCCTTTAGCCCCCATAGCACAGTGTCCTTCTCTGTCCCCTGCATTTAGCCCCCATTGCACAGTGTCCTTCTCTGTCCCCTGCATTTAGCCCCCATAGCACAGTGTCCTTCTCTGTCCCCTGCATTTAGCCCCCATAGCACAGTGTCCTTCTCTGTCCCCTGCATTTAGCCACCATAGCACAGTGTCCTTCTCTGTCCCCTGCCTTTAGCCCCCATAGCACAGTGTCCTTCTCTGTCCCCTGCATTTAGCCCCCATAGCACAGTGTCCTTCTCTGTCCCCTGCATTTAGCCCCCATAGCACAGTGTCCTTCTCTGTCCCCTGCATTTAGCCCCCATAGCACAGTGTCCTTCTCTGTCCCCTGCATTTAGCCCCCATAGCACAGTGTCCTATTTAGCCCCCATTCATAGCACAGTGTCCTTCTCTGTCCCCTGCATTTAGCCCCCCATAGCACAGTGTCCTTCTCTGTCCCCTGCATTTAGCCCCCATAGCACAGTGTCCTTCTCTGCCCCCTGCATTTAGCCCCCCATGGCACAGTGTCCTCTGTCCCCTGCCTTTAGCCCCCATAGCACAGTGTCCGTCTCTGTCCCCTGCATTTAGCCCCCATAGCACAGTGTCCTCTGTCCCCTGCATTTAGCCCCCATAGCACAGTGTCCTTCTCTGTCCCCTGCATTTAGCCCCCATAGCACAGTGTCCTTCTCTGTCCCCTGCATTTAGCCCCCATAGCACAGTGTCCTTCTCTGTCCCCTGCATTTAGCCCCCATAGCACAGTGTCCTCTGTCCCTTGCATTTAGCCCCCATAGCACAGTGTCCTTTTTTGCCCCCTGCATTTAGCCCCCATAGCACAGTGTCCTTCTCTGTTCCCTGCCTTTAGCCCCCATAGCACAGTGCCCTTCTCTGTCCCCTGCATTTAGCCCGCACAGCACTGAACACTGTCCTTCTCTTGCCCTGCCTTAGTTTAGCCCCCAAAGCACTGTCCTTTTCTGCCCCCAATTCAGCCCCTTCAATACTGTCCTCTGTCCCCGGGACCCCAGCCAGTCCTCACATTAGTCTCCTCTTCTTCTTCTACTGGCCGCAGCCCGCAGCGCCAACAAGACAGTGTCACTGTCTTTTAAAAATGGCGCCAGCCATCGCCAGTTCGTCACTGCGCATGCGCCTGTCCAGCCGGAAATAGGCGAGCTTTTCCGAGCCCGACAGGCTTCGGAACGGCGCATGCGCAGTTGCGTGGCGGCCCCGTTCGGACATCTTTATTACGGGCGCCGCTGCCCGTAACGGGCATTTACGGGCAGCCCGAAAATGGGCTAAAATTCACGGGCTGTCCGTAAATCTACGGGCGGTTGGCAACACTGGTAGGCATCAACAGCAAGAATTCTTATATACAGTATCTCACAATAGTGAGTACTCCCCTAGCATTTTTGTAAATATTTTATTATACCAATATACCTTTTCATGTGAAAATACTGAAGAAATTACACTTTGCTACTATGTAAAGTCGTGAGTGCACATCTTGTATAACAGCGTAAATTGGCTGTCCCCTCAAAATAACTCAACACACAGCCATTAATGTTTAAACTGCTGACAACAAAACTGAGTACACCCCTAAGTGAACATGTCCAAATTGGGCCCAAAGTGTCAATATTTTGTGTGGCCACCATTATTTCCCAACACTGCCTTAACCCTCTTGGGCATGGAGTTTACTAGAGCTTCACAGGTTGCCACTGGAGTCCTCTTCCACTCCTCCATGACGACATCACAGAGCTAGTGGATGTTAGAAACCCTGCGCTCCTCCACCTTTTTCAGTATGCTCCACAGATGCTCAATATGGTTTAGGTCTGGAGACATACTTGGCCAGTCCATCACCTTTACCCTCAGATTCTTTAGCAAGGCTTTTGCCATCTTGGAGGTGTGTTTGGGGTCGTTATCATGTTGGAATACTGCCCTGCGGCCCAGTATCTGAAGGGAGGGGATCATGCTCTGCTTCAGTATGTCACAGTATATGTTGGCATTCATGGTTCCCTCAATGAACTGTAGCTCCCCAGTGCCGGCAGCACTCAGGCAGCCCCAGACCATAACAATCCCACCACCATGCTTGACTGTAGGCAGGACACACTTGACTTTGTACTCCTCAACTGGTTGCCGCCACACACACTTGACACCATCTGAACGAAATAAGTTTATCTTGGTCTCATCAGATCACATGACATGGTTCCAATAATCCATGTCCTTAGTCTGATCATCTTCAGCAAACTGTTTGTGGCTTTCTTGTGCATCATCTTTAGAAGAGGCTTCCTTCTGGGACGACAGCCATGCAGACCAATTTGATGCAGTGTGCGGCGTATGGTCTGAGCACTGAAAGGCTGACCCCCCACCCCTTAAACCTCTGCAGCAATGCTGGCTGCACTCATTTATCTATTTTCTAAAGACAACCTCTGGATATGACGCTGAGCACTTGCACTCAACTTCTTTGGTCGACCATGGTGAGGCCTGTTCTGAGTGGAACCTGTCCTGTTAAACCACTGTATGGTCTTGACCACCGTGCTGCAGCTCAGTTTCAGGGTCTTCTTATAGCCTAGGCCATCTTTATGTAGAGCAACAATTCTTTTTTCAGACCCTCAGAGAGTTATCTGCCATGAGGTGTCATGTTGAACTTCCAGTGACCAGTATGAGAGTGGGAGCGATAACACCAAATTTAACACACCTGCTCCCCATTCACACCTGGGACCTTGTAATACTAATGAGTAACATTACATCAGGGAGGAAAAATGGCTAATGTGGCCCAATTTGCACATTTTCACTAATGGTGTACTCATATTTGTCGCCAGCGGTTTAGACATTAATGGCTGTGTGTTGAGTTATTTTGAGGGGACAGCAAATTTACACGGTTATACAAGCTGTACACTCACTACTTTACATTGTCAAGTGTCAATACTTCAGTGTTGTCACATGAAAAGATATAATAAAATATTTACAAAAATGTGAGGGGTTGCATAGCGGTAGACCAACATTATTTTAGGCCTACATCCCTGGTGGACTGGGTATTAGGTTTTGGCTAATATAGTTGCTACATTAATTACCAGTTATACCAGCTAAATAGCTCCAGAAGGGAGAGGACAAAAAACAATGGGACTGTACTCTGCTGTGCGCTAACACTGTCAGCCCAATGCTGTGATGTGCTACATGGGTTTGAATGCTTATGTGGTTGTTTTAACCGTTTTGTCATTTAAGTCCCACTTTGTGGGGATGTTTTAACTCATGTTAATACATTTATAACCTTTTATTAAACACTGTTCCTATTGATTACATGATTTTTGGCATCACTCAAAGTCCCACCTCTTCCCTTTCTGGCCTATTTGTCAATTTTTGTCTATCAGGGACGGATGCCTCCTTTTCATTATTGATATGGCCAACAGTTTAATGGTTGCGAACAGCATAGTAGGTCCTTCTCTGGTGGCATTTGGGCAGATGACGCCCAAGGGGAGGACGAAACACGTCTAGCACATACAGAGCGTCTGACGTCATATCCGGCCGGTGGAGCGCACACTACAGGAAGTAGGAACCACCGCGCTGCGGCTTGCTGTTCACAGTTTATTTTAATGTAAGTGGATATTTTTGTTTGAATAAAAGTAGTTTTACATACTTCACCATGGCGGATATAATTTTCGTATACTATTGAGGAGGATTCCGGCCAGCATTACGATCCACAATAGGGTACACCTACCTTAATTAGGATATTGGGGACACAGCATCTGGATTGCATCCTGCATGGGACAGGAGACCGATTCACGGCTAACCCACACAGACATACAGGCTATCTTGATTCTATGCTCTGGTGAGTGGAAACCCCAAAGGGGAGCATGAGCACTTTTTGATTTGGAGTGAAGCACTGAAGCACTTTAACAGCACCATTGCACATATATTGGATTTATTATATTGGAGTTATTTCTGAAGGACATTTATTAGTGTATAAGGACATTGATAATAATTTGTAATATGAATATATCAAATAGTTTATATATGCGCTCCTAGGTCGCAGGGTACCTAGGCGCAAAAGGGATAATTACGGGTGCCACATCCTTGATAATGGGATTGGAAGATTGGAAAGAAAGAAATTTGGACTTTATTGGCACCAGTATTAAAAATGTATATTTTTATTGGGAAATCACAGGAAACTTTAATGTCAAAGACAGAAAATAAATATACAAAATAACAGACATACAATTTACATACAATAAAATCAGGTGGCAAAACCTCAAAACGGTGAGCAATGAAATCGCACAGCTTACTAGATAATTTATAATTGTAACAACAATCACATATATTACAAAGTAACCTGTATTCATAAGGCGGCCATAGAGAGGGATGGTGACCGTCTCTGGAGGTCGTCTGTACAATATACATAGACAGATGTTGAGTTAAATCCCAGTTGCCCTACATGTTTCGCTTAACATAGTAAGCTTCCTCTTTCCTCTGGAGCACGTGGTGTAAGCAAACATCTGTATGATGACAAAACAATAGTAATAAATATCCTAATATATGAACATACAAATGGGCCTAAACATTTACATGAAAGTTGTTATACAACCATACATATGGGTGAAAATAGCAACCAGCCAGTAAACAATTTGAGGCTAAGTTAGATGCCCCTGTCACATCACAGGGGGGGAGGGGGAAAGAGGGGAGGAAAAGGGGGGAGAGAGAGCCAAGGTAAGAGGGGGAGGGGAATGGGGAAGGGAGGGGAGGGAAAGAACAGGGAAAAAGGAGATGGAAAAAGGGAAAATTAAGGGAGGGAGGAGGGGTGAACGGCCCTGAATAGTGAGTGTGTCAACCGGGCCTATGGACCTATATGGAGGCAAACGTAGGGACCAGGGCTGCATAGTATAGTATGATGGGTTATTCTAGTGAGAGACACAACAAGTATAGCCGTGTGTTGACAAATATACATACCTGAAAGGAGATTCAGGTGATAAAACTTTATAATGGACTGAGCCTGGTAGGCTACAAAGAATACCGAGGGGGTAGGTACGTTGTAGTTGGAGCAGACTGCCTAATACATATGCCGAGAATAACATGGAATTTAGTTCATCATATGACCTGGAATAAATGGTATAGTGAGTCAGGTAATAAAAAACAGCTGAATATAGATGGAATTGGAGGAAAAGCCAGAGTTAAGACTCATCACCCAGGACATCACCTAGAGTGAAACTTGAAAAACAGGTGTAAGAGAAAAAAAAAATGTACATGCAGGAGCTGATGGAACAAGCATCAGCTGTTGGGAATATTTATCTGTGTCTAGGGATAGACCGGAATAATAGAGCAGCATGCAGTAACATAAAAGTAAAAATATAAAAAGGTGTGGAGGTCAGAGACATAATAGGATTGTAAGAGTACCAAGTGTTTAACACCCCATTCCACACCAGAGTATAGCAAGGCAACAGATTGCACCTTGAAAGCTAAAAGGGCTTGTTCAAAGGTCACTCACATAGGTCCTGGTAGAATCACAGACACCCAATAACAAAATAATAGAAGGGCCAGATGGGAGAAGACCCAGAGGCCTTCAAGTCCAAACAGAGGAAGGTGAGGTGGGTACACCTCAGATGCCTATAGACCTATAAATCAATAGGGTAGGTGAGTCCACAGGAGAGAGTGCGTGGTAACATGTAATGATAGCCTAATAGAGGTAGTGAACTTACCCTGGTATGTCCAGGCAGACATTGCTCCAAGCCCAACGACCACAAATACCCCCCCGGATGGGAATACCGCCATACTAAGAGCGTGTAACACGCTCAATTTAAGTGCCGTGGTCCCGGGTGATGAGTCATCCGAATGACGTCATCAACCCCGGCCGGTACTCCCCGCGCATGCGCAGGCAGCGGGCGTCACCATGGTGACCCGGCAAGAGGCCGGCAACGTCATGGCGGGGGTGAAGGAGCCCTTGTGAGTCTATAAGACTCACAGCGCTTCCTGCTAACCACGCCAACAAGGGCGCCGATTGGCAGCCCGACAAGTAGGCGTGGCTACCCAGCCGTATGTCAGCTCCAAGACAGTCCACAGGAACGGAATGGACACCCACACACAGCGCCACCCTGTGGGCAAGGGGAAAAACAGAAATGACAAAGATGGGTATAACAAAACAAGGGGGAAAAAAGAACACCCGACAAACAACAAAAACAAATATCAAGTGAACCGTTAATTCTGCATTCTTGAACGGAACACTAATAGCATTAATAAAATATAGGCATATTATCACATACAACCATTTTTACAAGATACACAAAGTAGATCGAGTGCCACCCTGACCAAACGTTGGACCGAAGGTGTCAAAAAATAGGACAGCTAAGGTCGCAAACGTGTGGACAGGCGGTGCAGTCGATCAATGTACAGTATCAAGACAAATAAAATACACATATGACCTATTTATTACAATGTATGTATCATACAATGATTATGGGACTCGGAAAGCTTGAACCAACATGAACTAGGAGAGAAGGGACCTGGGGAATGGAAGAAAGGGGGGGAGGGGGGGAAGGAAGGGGACGAAAAAGGGAGGAGGGGGCTGAAAAGGGAAAGAAAAAGAAATTGGAGGGAAGAGAAAAAGAGTCCAGGGAGGAATTGAAGAAAGGGGAAAAGGAGAAGGGAACAAAAGACGAAGGGGCGATTGAACCTAGAGGTCTGCAGATACAAGTCAAGGGGGAAAACTACGCTAATATTCCTTCACAGGAAGCATTTGTAGGAGTGCGCCTCGTTAAGCCCTGGGCGAGTGTTGGCATTCAGACGCTCGATCCAGAGGGATTCCCTCTGGAGGATGCGCTGATTCCAATCACCGCCCCGCGGGACACGGGGTATTACCTCCAAAACGATAAAGTTGACATTCGTGGTGTTAAACCGATGGTAGAGGTCTAAATGCCTGCTCACTGGGGTGATCATTTTACCTCCTGATGAGTAGTAAATATGATCATTTATTCGTCGTCGAAATTGACGAAACGTCTTTCCTACGTAGAACATGTTACACTTGCAAAACATGAGGTAGACCACCCCCTCAGCTGCTGCAATCTGCTCTGAAGGTAGGAATGAATGTCTCCCCGTTAGGTAAGGTAAATTTGTTACAAACAAAAGAGAAAACAGGCGCCTCTGAGTTAAGACTGCGATTTAATATGGCAAACAAGTAATAAAAACTTACATCAAGGTAAGTATAAGCAGACAAGATGGGTCCTTCCGGTGTCCATGTGGAGGCTGGGGCTTGGAGTCATCACTGTGGGTCTGTAATCCTCTCCTCTCTTCCTCTTCCTGTCCAGCAGGAAGTGGAGGGTGTCACAGCAGTGAGATGGAGGCTTGGACAGCAGGGTGAAACCGCAGTGAGATGGAGGCTTGGGCCGCACTTGAAAAAGGAGCGCGCGCTGTCTTCCCCCCACAGTGCGCATGCTCGGAAACGCGTCAGTCATTACGCCGGAAGATCCTGTGGACAAGCATCACGGCCAACGTGCGGCCCAAGCCTCCATCTCACTGCGGTTTCACCCTGCTGTCCAAGCCTCCATCTCACTGCTGTGCGTACGGAATGCTGCGAACCAGTGCTGGTGGATGTGCACTGGTGGCATGCAGAATTGTATTTCCTGCTGAGGTTTTGCGGAAAAGGTCCGTGGTGACCTGGCCGTTTAAGTCCTTCCTAACCGTCAAATCCAAAAAATTTACCTCATGTTCATCCACAGAGAACGTGAATTGTAAGTTGAAATGGTTGACATTCAGGCGTTGGACAAAGTCTGTCAGAAGCTGACAAGGACCCGTCCACACCATGAATACATCGTCAATATATCTTAACCAAATCTCAACATAACCAATGTATTGAGACAATGTCTCGTCAGAAAAGATATGACGTTCCCACCCCCCCAGGTACAGGTTGGCGTAGGCATCCTCCAGAGGGAATCCCTCTGGATCGAGCGTCTGAATGCCAACACTCGCCCAGGGCTTAACGAGGCGCACTCCTACAAATGCTTCCTGTGAAGGCATATTAGCGTAGTTTTCCCCCTTGACTTGTATCTGCAGACCTCTAGGTTCAATCGCCCTTTCGTCCTTTTGTTCCCTTCTCCTTTTCCCCTTTCTTCAATTCCTCCCTGGACTCTTTTTCTCTTCCCTCCAATTTCTTTTTCTTTCCCTTTTCGGCCCCCTCCTCCCCCCCTCCCTTTTTTGTCCCCCTCCTTCCCCCCCCCTTTTTCTCCCCCTCCCCCCCTTTCTTCCATTCCCCAGGTCCCTTCTCTCCTAGTTCATGTTGGTTCAAGCTTTCCGAGTCCCATAATCATTGTATGATACATACATTGTAATAAATAGGTCATATGTGTATTTTATTTGTCTTGATACTGTGCATTGATCGACTGCACCGCCTGTCCACACGTTTGTGACCTTAGCTATCCTATTTTTTGACACCTTCGGTCCAACGTTTGGTCAGGGTGGCACTCGATCTACTTTGTGTACCTTGTAAACATGGTTGTATGTGATAATATGCCTATATTTTATTAATGCTATTAGTGTTCCGTTCAAGAATGCAGAATTAACGGTTCACTTGATATTTGTTTTTGTTGTTTGTCGGGTTTTCTTTTTTCCCCCTTGTTTTGTTAAACCCATCTTTGTCATTTCTGTTTTTCCCCTTGCCCACAGGGTGGCACTGTGTGTGGGTGTCCATTCCGTTCCTGTGGACTGTCTTGGAGCTGACGTACGGCCGGGTAGCCACGCCTACTTGTCGGGCTGCCAATCGGCGCACTTGTTGCGTGGTTAGCAGGAAGCGATGTGAGTCTTATAGACTCACAAGGGCTCCCTCACCCCCGCCATGACGTTGCCGGCCTCTTGCCGGGTCACCATGGTGCTGCCCGCGCATGTGCGGGGAGTACCGGCCGGGGTTGATGACGTCATTCGGATGACTCATCACCCGGGACCACGGCGCTTAAATAGAGCGTGTTACACGCTCTTAGTATGGCGGTATTCCCATCCGGGGGGGTATTTGTGGTCGTTGGGCTTGGAGCATTGTCTGCCTGGACATACCAGGGTAAGTTCACTACCTCTATTAGGCTATCATTACATGTTACCACGCACTCTCTCCTGTGGACTCACCTACCCTATTGATTTATAGGTCTATAGGCATCTGAGGTGTACCCACCTCACCTTCCTCTGTTTGGACTTGAAGGCCTCTGGGTCTTCTCCCATCTGGCCCTTCTATTATTTTGTTATTGGGTGTCCGTGATTCTACCAGGACCTATGTGAGTGACCTTTGAACAAGCCCTTTTAGCTTTCAAGGTGCAATCTGTTGCCTTGCTATACTCTGGTGTGGAATGGGGTGTTAAACACTTGGTACTCTTACAATCCTATTATGTCTCTGACCTCCACACCTTTTTATATTTTTACTTTTATGTTACTGCATGCTGCTCTATTATCCCGGTCTATCCCTAGACACAGATAAATATTCCCAACAGCTAATGCTTGTTCCATCAGCTCCTGCATGTACATTTTTTTTTTCTCTTACACCTGTTTTTCAAGTTTCACTCTAGGTGATGTCCTGGGTGATGAGTCTTAACTCTGGCTTTTCCTCCAATTCCATCTATATTCAGCTGTTTTTTATTACCTGACTCACTATACCATTTATTCCAGGTCATATGATGAACTAAATTCCATGTTATTCTTGGCATAAATAAATATTCCCAACAGCTGAGGCTTGTTCCATCAGCTCCTGCATGTACATTTTTTTTTTCTCTTACACCTGTTTTTCAAGTTTCACTCTAGGTGATGTCCTGGGTGATGAGTCTTAACTCTGGCTTTTCCTCCAATTCCATCTATATTCAGCTGGTTTTTATTACCTGACTCACTATACCATTTATTCCAGGTCATATGATGAACTAAATTCCATGTTATTCTTGGCATATGTATTAGGCAGTCTGCTCCAACTACAACGTACCTACCCCCTCGGTATTCTTTGTAACCTACCAGGCTCAGTCCATTATAAAGTTTTATCACCTGAATCTCCTTTCAGGTATGTATATTTGTCAACACACGGCTATACTTGTTGTGTCTCTCACTAGAATAACCCATCATACTATACTATGCAGCCCTGGTCCCTACGTTTGCCTCCATATAGGTCCATAGGCCCGGTTTACACACTCACTATTCAGGGATGTTCACCCCTCCTCCCTCATTTCCTTTTCCCTTTTTCCATCTCCCTTTTTCCCTGTTCTTTCCCTCCCCTCCCTTCCCCATTCCCCTCCCCCTCTTACCTTGGCTCTTCCTCCCCCCTTTTCCTCCCCTCTTTCCCCCTCCCCCCCGTGATGTGACCAGTGTTAATTTCGTCGACTAAAACCGACTAAAACTTTTTCGTCGACTAAATTAACACAATTTTAGTCGACTAAAATACAACTAAAACTAAAACAATTCAGATGACTAAAATACAAATAAAGCTAAAATGGCATTTTATTCAAAAGGCTATAACTAAAACTAAATCGAAATTTGCTGCCAAAATTAACACTGGTGCATGCTCAAAGCTTAATACCATAAATAATAACATATTAGATTTTTCACTCCAGGACCAGCAGTAGTATATAATGAGTTTGGAAATTGTAGAGAAATGTTTAAATAATGCATTACAAATTACAATTGAAATACACCCATTTGATTATAGATGACTAAAATTAGTTATAGTCGACTAAAATGTAGGACGTTTTAGTCGACTAAAATGTAGGACGTTTTAGTCGACTAAAATGTACTGGAGTTTTAGCCGACTAAATACGACTAAAACTAAAACACTTGCAGAAGACTAAAATGGGACTAAAACGAAAAGGCCATTTTAGTCCTAAGACTAAGACTAAAACTAAATTGAAATTTGCTGCCAAAATTAACACTGGATGTGACAAGGGCATCTAACTTAGCCTCAAATTGTTTACTGGCTGGTTGCTATTTTCACCCATATGTATGGTTGTATAACAACTTTCATGTAAATGTTTAGGCCCATTTGTATGTTCATATATTAGGATATTTATTACTATTGTTTTGTCATCATACAGATGTTTGCTTACGCCACGTGCTCCAGAGGAAGCTGACTATGTTAAGCGAAACATGTAGGGCAACTGGGATTTAACTCAACATCTGTCTATGTATATTGTACAGACGACCTCCAGAGAAGGTCACCATCCCTCTCTATGGCCGCCTTATGAATACAGGTTACTTTGTAATATATGTGATTGTTGTTACAATTATAAATTATCTAATAGGCTGTGCAATTTCATTGCACACCGTTTTGAGGTTTTGCCGCCTGATTTTATTGTATGTAAATTGTATGTCTGTTATTTTGTATATTTCTTTTCTGTCTTTGACATTAAAGTTTCCTGTAATATGAATATATATTTAGAGGATTGTTCATATTTATTTGTTTATTTATTTTTGGTCACATACTGACTCTCACACGTAGCAGTTTCTATGATGGTGTTTCTCTCCCCTCAAGGGTATTGCTTTGAGATGTCCCAAAGAGTTATTATTCTAATAACCGGCTCTATGTCCTGTGATGTATGAAAAGAAAATTGGATTTTTGCTACATCTTACCTGTAAGATCCATTTCTTTGAGTACATCACAGGACACAGAGGTCCCTCCCCTCTTTAGGGAATGTATTGCTTGCTACAAAACTGAGGCACTTCCTGTGCTGGAAGGGTTTTATAAGGGGGACTTCGTGTTTGATTGAATTGATCTACCAGTGCCCATTCACCTATAGGTGGCGTATAACCCAAATAGTTATTATAATAACAGGCTCTGTATCCTGTAATGTACTCAAATAAATGGATTTTACACGTAAGATGTAGGGAAAATCCAATTGTTGCAGTTCCACTCAACCGAGGACAATTACATCATATTTATGTGGAGCCATTGGCTCCTGCTACTGTAAATCACAGCAAGTGAACCAATGAGAAGAGAGAGGGGGCTGGGTCAAGCCGCGGCTCGCTGTGGCTTATGGGCGCATAGAGCAGGGCGCGGGAGTGAGCATGCCCCCAGAGTAAGTGTCTTGCTATTGTGGGCACTGGCTGAAGAGGAGGATCGGGGTTGCCCAGTGCAAAACCACTGTACAGAGCAGGTATAAGTATAATCTATTTGCTGTTTGTTGTTTATTTTAAATGAACCTTTAATGTCACTCTAAAACTTGAAGCTGATTGGTTACCATACACAGCTGCACCAGATTCTGTGTGCTCTAGTTAAATTTTTTTGTATTTCCCCCATACAGATACAGGTAAACCACCCATGAACTGTTAGGTTGCTTCTGTTTTGGGCCATGTGGCCATTTCTAACCTTACAGTCTCAAAGGAAGCAATATTAATGGAGTCCCATTGCTGCAAGGAAACGGTAACCCAGACCCCATTGTGTTTATGGCTTACAGTAAAGCCCTGGCCCTGGGACTGGGTTAAGTCCTGCTGAGATGCACAGGAAAGTTGCCCAATAACCTTTACAGTACTTGCGGGTGGCCCCTCTGATGTCTGCATAAACCCCATGGACCCCTGATGTCTTCATAAAAGCTACCTGTCACTTGTCCAATTCCTATCACATAGGGGGTTTGTTAACCCCCTATTAGCAATTAAGTTAAAGTGTAACCCCACTTTTGTTGAGAAAAAAACATTCCCCTCTGGGTGATATATGTACATTACAAGGATTTTACCAATCTTTGTTGCAGATTCCTACCTTTTGTTATTCTGAAGAAATCACTGTTTGTTCCTCTGTGCTCCTGTGCTCAGTGGGTCTAATGGGAGTGGTTTCATAATTATTATTCAACTGTGGCAGCTGCAGGGCAATAATGAGAAAAGCTTCTGCATCTGCACCCCTTTAGACGTATTTCTATTGGGATTATCTCACCAAAAATTACATTTTAGTTCCCGGGGATGCCGGAAATCTGACTTGTATCTTAGGCAGACTTCAGAAAATGAGTGAGCCAATCACAAAAGCAGAAAATGATGTTTCTCTGTCGCTCATTGACAGACGTAGTCCTCCTTGATTAATATCAACTCGGGTTATACTGCCCTCTACAGGAGTAGGACTAGATAGGAAAGAAAACGTTCTGGCCACACCCTAGGGGCAGTCCCAGAGGGTATATCCACTCACTTCCTGCTACAGCAAATCAGTTTTTTTCTGTCTAGTTAGGAGTAAGGACCTAGATTCCTTGCTAGGATCTTCGGTCCTGGCAGGATTTTTTTTTAGAAATACTTTTTAGACAGCTTTTTTTCTCCAGTGTTCCTGTGAGATCTTCAAGCAAGTACGCTGAAACTGGGCGACGGGCTGGATGTTGAGATCCAGTGGTCACCCCAGTCCAGCCTACGAGCGCGTGCAGGCCATAGCTCCGCGCTGGGTCGGCCCGCGACATAGTCCCACTGGACGGGGACTGACCCTGCAAGTTAAACGTCTCGCCTGGACGCCAATGACCAACAGAGTCACGGCATCCGTATTGGTCGACAGCCCCCCCCCACCCCGGTGGAGAGGGGTTCTGTCAAGAGTTGGCGCCTGCCTGGTTCCGGTATGGTGAGTAGAATGTTCCCCCTCTCCCCCTGTCGGGTTTGTTGGTGGACGCGGGCCCCTCTCTGGGACGGTCGGACACTCAGTTTCTGGGTCTCCCCTCTATCCTATAACAGGTCACAGATCCCCCAATTTGAGTGTGATTTTTGTGAATAGAAACCAGGAGGCTTGGTTTGGGAGCTGACTATCTAAAGTCACTATATGACTGTAAGGGTGACTGAAGTCAGTGGCAGACTACTAAAAGGCATTACTATTGAGGTATAGAGGTATTCTACCTGTCTATTGTGTACACAGGCCGATGCCTATGCCTGAGTTACTGCAGCCACAGATCGCCATCCCTCCAGAAAGCCGGTCACTTCCACAGGCCACACAGCCTCCTGCAGACCGAGGACACCTCCCGCAGGCCGAGGCACTTCCGCAGGCCGCACAGGCCGAATGCACACATCCCGCAGGCCGCTGCTAGCTGGCAAGCCGCCGCTATCCTACACAGACCGCCGCCATTTTCCTGCAGATCGCACGAGGCCGCCATATTGGCGTAGCCTCGTGTCTCCAGCATGGGGGCGGCCATGTTTGAGGTGACCAAACACCTCGTGGAGTAATTGGGAGGCGCCGGAAGGCATGTAAAGGGGCGGAGCCGCCTCCTTGGCCCAGGGAAAGCAAGCCAAAGACTTCCTGTCTGTAACAGACAGTGCTGGAAGCAGGTTGATAAGAAACTTCTGTGCATCAGGTGAGCCTTGGGGTCTCTCGCTCTCTCTCTCTCTTTCTGAGGGGTCCAAGCAGGTAGACTGAGGGGCGCTACTGCGCTGGGGGACTTGCTGGCAAGTGTCTTGTTACATGAACCCTGCCACACATGTATCCCCACCTGATCCCCTCAGGGTGGCCGCAGGACCCTCCAGTACCCCACTTGTGATGATGCATTATCAGCAGTTTTGGAGTCTTTGGTATCCCGGGTGGAGGTAGCCTGTCAGGGACGGGGGTTCAAGAAGAGCGACCCCCGCCTACCCCTATGTCATCTGATATCTCAGATACGGATTCTGAGCTGGTCATTGCAGTCCCTTTTCTGGGGTTGTTGTCTCAGGTACGGTCTCCTCAGACAGTAAGGAGGACGCTTCGGCCTCCGCCATAGCACAAGAAGCGTTGGTGGAAGCACTAGTTGTGTCTGTCCAGGAAACCTTAAATCTTGAGGTTACACCGGCAGAGGTAGCTGAGACTCATATTCCTTTTTTGGGCAAGCCTACCAAAATGGTGAAGGGTTTCCCTTGCCCAAATAGGGTCGTCCGTAAATGAGCCCTGCTATTTCCAAACGCATTGCTAGGCGCTATCATTTTGAGGAATCCCTCATTTCAAAGATGGACGGTACCACCAATAGTGGACTCACCGATTTCCAGACTAAATAAAGCCACTGTTATCCCGTTGGATTGACAGAATGGGCCCCACCCATCTCTAGGGTGGGGGGACGTCTTCACCGGTTTCCGGATCCAGGGCTTTCCAGAATCCCGGATAAAGGGGTTCGCAAGGTCATATGGTCGGGATACAAGATCGAGTTTCGATCACTTCCAACGGTGCGATTCTTCCCTTCCAATATTCGACATCCCCGGGTCGCTTAAAAAGCTTTGCGGGGGACAGCTTGATACAACAAGCAGTGGTAGTTCCCATTCCTTGGAGGAGTTCTAGTCGAACTTGTTCACAATGCCCAGGAAAAAGGGCTAGGTGCGTCCAATTCTGGTCTTGGAAGAGATGGAGTCCATCCATACAGTGGTGGCCTCCCTGCATCAGGGGGATTTCCTGGCGTCCATAGACATTTAGGATGCCTATCCTCATATCCCCATCTTCGCAGGACATCAGCGTTTTCGTTGCTTTTCCCAAAGATCATCCCTGGTTCCCACCAGGAGACTGAACTATCTGGGCCTAATTTTGGATACATCCTTGGCAAGAGTGTTTCTCCATGCGGAGAAACTCCAGAAGATTCAGTCAATGATTCGGATGTTGCTGTCCGTCAGCTGGCTGGGATTGATGGTCGCCTCCTTAGAGGCAGTACTGTTTGCCCAGTCTCATACCCGAATTCTCCAAAGAGGAGATTCTTCTCATATGGAATCGGAATCCCGATTCCCTGGACAATCAGATCCGATTGAGTGAGCGGACCAGGGAGGCTCTGGTCTGGTGGCTTCGGTCTCCGATGCTCAGCCAGGGGAAGTCATTTCTTCTGATAAATTCCAGGTTACCGATAAATGTGTTGGAACTGAGAGCGATCAGACTTTGTCTGATTTACTGGACCGAGCAGCTCCAGGGCAGCCCGGTTCGGATCCAATCGGACTATGCCACGGTCATGACTTATGTCGATCACCAAGGGGCACCAAGAGTGCCCTGGCGGCCATAGAAGTGGCCAACATTCTTATTGGGGGAACAGTTGTTCCAGTTCTCGCTGCTATATTTATCACGGGGTTGGACAGGCAGATTATTTCAGCCGTCAGATTCTGGATCAAGAGGAATAGTCTCTTCATCCAAAGGTATTTCACCAGCTGTCCCTTCATTGGGGCACCCCGGATATGGATCTGTTGGTAGGTTGGCTCAACAGGGCTTGCACCCGCGATCCTCTAGCGGACGCAGCCTCTCAAATTGCTGCTGAGATTTCTCCGCAGGATAGAGGTGGAGGGAACTCCAGTTATCCTGGAAATTCCGAGCTGGCCTAGTCAAGCCGGGTATGCCGACTTGGACAGGCTAGTCGCGGACGCTCCTTGGAGACTTCCTCTCAGGGAGGATCTGCGGTCTCAAGCCCCGATCTTCCATCGTGCTTTACAGTCACTGGTTTTAATGGCCTGGCTATTGAGACCCAGGTACTGAAGGACAGAGGGTCGTCAGCTTCATTTATTCCTACTCTAATTAAAGCAAGGAAAGCGACTTCCAGCAAAGTCTATTATCGCACATGGAAGACTTATATCGCGTGGTGTGAATCTTTGGAATTTCCCCCACGTACCTATTCGGTGACCCGAATCTTGGCTTTTCTGCAAAAGGGGGTTGAGCAGAAACTATCCTTGAGCACTATCAAGGGTCAGGTTTCAGCATTAGCAATCTTCTTTCAGAAGCCTTGGGCTACTCATTCCTTGGTGTCCAGGGGGTGCGGCACTTGGCTCCGCCAGTGCGTGCGCCCTTACCGCCCTGGGATCTTAATTTGGTGTTTGTCGGTTCTTCAGAAACCTCCCTTTGAAAATATCAGGGAGATTCCCTTGCTTACATTATCCCAGAAGGTGGCCTTCTTGGTGGCTATCACTTCTGCACGCAGGGTGTCAGAACTGGCTGCATTATCATGCCATTCCCCATATCTAGTGGCTCATAGGGATAAGGTAGTTCTTCATCCGAAGCCATCCTTTCTTCCTAAGGTGGTATCAGATTTTCTTTTGAATGAAGATATTGTGCTACCTTCCTTGTGTCCTAAGCCCAATCATCCTCAGGAATATGCGTTGCATTCCTTGGATGTGGTTCGGGCAATCAGGGTATACCTGAAGACTACGGAATCGTTCCGTATGACGGATTCACTTTTTGTGATCACGGATGGCCCCAGAAAGGGGTTGCCTGCATCTGCCGCGACTATCTCCAAATGGATTAGACAGACGGTGGTACAGGCTTATTCTATTAAGGGTCGGAATCCTCCGTTCCCTGTTAAGGCGCACTCCACTCGAGCGCTCAGTACTTCCTGGGCCTACCGCCATCAGGCGTCAGTGGTCCAGGTGTGCAAGGCGACTACCTGGTCGTCGGTTCATACCTTTACAAAATTTTATAAAGTTGATGTGATGGCATGGATGGATGCCTCATTTGGCCGCAAGGTTTTGCAGGCCGCAATTTGAGGAGACCGGTGGTCTACCTCGAGGGTTTTTTTCCGTTGGAATTTCAGGTGAGTCTCATCGTGTGATTGATGAGTCTTTAAAACTTCCAGTTGGCACCGGTTGGGCCTTCTAGATTGGATTTTGATTTCCATTTTCCCACCCCTCATTTGTGGCACTGCTTTGGGACGTCCCGAGTTGATATTAATCAAGGAGGACTACGTCTGTCAATGAGCGACAGAGAAAAATGGATTTTTGTAAAATCTTACCGTAAAATCCTTTTCTCTTAAGCTCATTGACAGACGTAGTACCCGCCCCTCTGTTTTTGAGTTGGGTTGGGTTAAATTCTCTAAACACTGCTTTGTGACATAACTGATTTGCTGTAGCAGGAAGTGAGAGGATATACCCTCTGGGACTGCCCCTAGGGTGTGGCCAGAACGTTTTCTTTCCTGTCTAGTCCTACTCCTGTAGAGGGCAGTATAACCCGAGTTGATATTAATCAAGGAGGACTACGTCTGTCAATGAGCTTAAGAGAAAAGGATTTTACGGTAAGATTTTACAAAAATCCATTTTTCTGGGGTGTGTTCAGTAAACATTCTGTGTACAGAACAATTCCAGGTTGCTATTTTGCATTGCATTTTCAGAAAACTACAGATTGAAAAGGAAAGATAATTTTTAATAACATCCAATTACAATATGATTTGTGTCACAATTGTATACGCTATATTGTTTTTTCTTGCTATTTTTTCCCCCCACGATAGTGGAGTTACACTTTAGGTAAAAGAAAAAAAGTCTTAAAAATGTAAAATTTAATAAAATAAATTAAATATTATTAATATTTAAAAAAAAAAAAATGAAAGCCCCACCCACAAACACAAATAGGAACAAAAACTCATGCATAGACCGGACTCATGCATAGGGTGCACTCATGTATCTAAATGATTGTGCAACACATATTTGGGTATTGCCATGCATACCAGAGTAAGAGAAGTAATTGTAGGTCCCTCATTTATCATTCATTTTCAACCAAATGCACTAATGTGTGTTGTGGTGCAGTGCACTGAAAGACATGTTACATGCACCTTTTTTGATGTGCTAAGCAGCCTATTTCAATTAATTGCATGCCTTAATGCAATGCATATAGGTACACACTTCCTAGTTAACTATAATAGTGTGAATAGGCCCTAAAGGTTAGCTGATCAGAATGTTTTTATTACTGAGAAGAGGTGATTATGGGTGGGTATGATCACCTTGTATACTATACATACTTACATAAATAGTCTCAGCCGACAATTGCTCACCTTGAAGAGACCATAAACCTTTCTGCAGGTTTAAAGTGTAAGCACCTAGAGCTGCATAACATTGTACCAGAATTCATGGTGTTTTGCCCTCTATCTGAATAACCCCCTTTTTTTTTGTAGGGGTGAGGAGGCTTTAACACACTTCATTATGTAAATATGTAATACCATGTGTCAAATCCTTTACAAGTAAAATTTCTGTTTTAATTTTTTTTTTTCATTATTATTATTTCTTACCTTCAATTATTATTATTAATTCGTTATTTTTAAAAGCCAAACAACTTTGTTACCTCATCAATAAAAAGGTCTAGGCTGGCCATGGATGGATCAAATTTACAATCTGTCTAAAGGCTGGTTGGTTGTACTAAAGTTGATCCGTCAATCGACTTCAGTAAAACCAGCCTGTTGGGTTTTCTTTACATGTGATCGCTGCTGGCTGCTATAGCTGCAGGTAGTGATAATTGTATTTGAATAGCTGGAAAACCTCCCCCTACAGAATACAATAGCACAGCAGAAGCAATTCCCCCATTAAAACTGACTAAGCTGATAGGGGAATCAAAATATTTCTTTTAGTTGAAGGAAATAAATTGTAAAATGTATGGCTTGATTAATTTAAAAAAAATTATTGGATGTGCCACCAATCACAGATAAATTACATGTGTGTATTATTTACTTGAAAAAACTAAACAAATGATCAAATACATTTAACATAATTTCACTTAAGCCTCGTACACACTACTAGTTGAACGAAAAAAAGAAAAAAAAAAAACCTGACAGCTCATACTAACAATCAAATATTTGTACAATGATCTACCCTGCTGTGCTATTGTGTTCTGTCAGGGGGGTTCCCAAAGCCCCCCTATCCCTGGCTAGAACACTCCAGTCAGAGCTCTCAGTCATCGGCTGAGATCGTTGGTCGGCAGACCTTCTTTGGTCATGACCCTTCGACAGAAGCCGGCCTGGCTGCTGTACACAGGGGCCGAATGTCAACAATTTCTATTGAACCGACCGAAGCCGTCTGACTTTCAGGCCATTTGTACTAGGTTTATGTCTGTTAGTTCCCTAATGCCTTCCCACTGTAACACCTACCAAGGTGGTAGGTTACCTATTTCTAAACTTTATTGATCCTAAACCTTTTCAGGTTTAACTACCCTTATGTTGTTTTTGCCAATATACAACAGAAATGTCCTTTTTTAACTCTTGCATTCTGACACGTTATCTTTATGTCAGCATGTGTATTTTTTTAGACCTCTATTTACTGAAGGTAAGATCATTTGATTTGATCTTATTCTGCTCCATCTCTTCCACTCCCCTTTCATTATACCTTTTTTTCAGTCTTTTTTTCATCTCTGTGAAATAAGGCTAAAAAGGTTATGTTGCAGTTTGCTTTCTAGCTTTGTCCAGCATTGTTTTTTTCCTAGCATCCACCTCTCCATCTTCAACCTTATTTCTATATTTGTGAAAGGGTGGATCAGTAGGATGGGTGCGTGGGAGGAAGCTATTTCTTTTGCTTGTTGGAGGAGGGTATTGGTGTGAAGGATCATAGGTGTTAACCTCCTCTCTGTCCTTAAAAAAAAATCTCACTGCATTATTTAGTGTCTCCCAAGTGAAAATGTGCAGTGCTGGAATCTGATAATAAATTTATCACTCTCTGTTATCAGTCTATAGATGTATCTTATTCATATCTTATCTCCTGTCACCTTCTTCTTGGAGCTTCTGACTGTTGATCTATTATTGGGCCTTGTATTTTTCTCAGCATTCCCCCAGCTAATTACACATAATTAAAAAAAAAAAAAAAAAATCTGTGTTACATTACCACATTCTGCCACACGATTTGAAATGTATTTAAAAAAAATCTTCATTTGCATTCTAATTTGCTTGGTATCAGGGTTGCCCCCCCCCCCCTTTATAATTATACAGTATTCCATCTGATCCCACATGTTTTTCTGTTATTGTAGGATTTTCGTTCTTTCCATACTGGAATATTAGAATGAACCCCTATGCCCCAGCTCACCTTTTTTAGCCTCAGCTATTCTCCTGTAATCTCTCAGTATCTTCCATCATGGTTGTATATGCCTAGCTTCTTATAGATTACTTGTTTTACTTCCTCCATACCTTTTTTTGCTGTGTACCTTCTTATCATCTTCCTCATGTTGCAAGCTGCATCCTCAACCTGTTCTCCCTCCTCCGTTCCTACATCATCTCCTGTTCCTATATTCTCTGTGAATACCTGCCTATCAGCGTGCTTCTATTTACTTTACCTCTGTGCCTTCTCTTGTAGATCTCCCACTCTGTTTGGGTTAGTGCCATCTCTTGTCCGTCCTGTGACTTTTGTCTTTGTCACTTTTTGAAGCACCAACCGTTCAATTTTTTACTGTCACATGCCTATGTTCACCTTTAAAGCACATCCTCTCAGTCCTTACTATCTGTGCTTCTCTCTTTCCCTGTATTTCTCTCTCTCTCTCTCCCCCCACCTTTCTCTCTTCTCATCTCTCCCCCTCCCCCTTCTTTCCTCCCTCCCTCCTTCCTCTTTCTCGCTGCAGCACACACAGGCAGATCTCTCTCTTCGTCTCTCTCTTTCCACTGCTGTTGATTATTCTTATTTTGTTTTTATATTTGCTTTTCTTTTCTATTTTTTTGGGGGGGAAATACATATAATGCTTGGATAGTATGGATTTTGGGCTAAAGGTGAGGAAAGCTAACAGATCATCTCTGAAGACAGCATCATCTGAAAAGGAATATTTGTGTGGTGAATCTGTTTTTTTCCTCTATGCCACAATCCTCCTTTCCTCCTCCATTTCTCTCTTTCGCTGTCCATGATGGTGATTTCTCTAAAGCTTCAACGGGTGCAATTTATCTACAATGAAGGCTTCATGAAATTAAGCAAGCCATTTATTTAATCCTTTGCTTTGTTGTTTATTTTTATTTTTCTTCTCCATACGGATTAACAGAGAAAGACTGGTTATTTTTTGGAAGAGCCTTTAGGAGGGGGTTATTCCCCCTGTTAGAAAGGCTCTTCATATATATCTTCATATATATATATATATATATATATATATATATATATATATATATATATATATTTTTTTTTTTTTTTTTCACCTTGGCTATTGTTTTCTTAGTCTGGATGTTGTCGGGGATCGATGGATGCTGGAGGAGGTTGAAGCCCACAAATGTAATACCCTTCATCTTTTTAGAAGGAAGAGTTCTTCCTCACTAAGGAATCAGAGGGGGAATATGAGACAGGCAATGGGGTCAGCATGACATGCTGATATTGGAAACCAGAGGCTTGTGTTTGCCCTTTTGGCTGGCCCCCAGTGGTGCATCTGGCAGCCCCCTGGGGGTCATGGCCAGTTTTGGCCATTGGGTTTGGACCCTTTTGTCCCTTGGCCTTCTGACGCTGGCCAGGGTCTCAGACACAGCACGGGTATCATCCAGCCTCAGTACCACTCACCATGTGCACCATTTCCATAACAAGCATGGAACAGTCCCCATCGCCATTAATAGGACCCCATTCTTAACAAGAGGAGGACATGGTGAGTATATTATGGCAATGCAATAGGTTGAATTTAAAATGAAAGCAAAACTTATGACATGTATGTTTTCTCTTATAATTCATTGAGAACATAAATAGGAAAATGGAGCAAGGAGACAAAGATGTGAGCCGTATTGGGTTAATTGGGTAATTTAAAATGGCTGATTTTAGGATAAACAAATTAGGATTAAAATGCATAGATTATTACTTTTGACTGGATTTGATATTTATAAAATAGTTTGCAGTGTCAAATTAATATATTTAATTTGTTATCTTTGCTTTTGTAAACAATATTAAAATATTACACATGTAGCAAGAAAGAAGTTTTATAAATTAATTGGGAATGCTTTGGTACAACCATGTATATGCTATGTAAAATGGTATCTGCTTCTTGGTGTCAGTTGTAAAATGGATATGTATCACTGGGTGTTTAATAAAATGTCTGCAGTTAGTGTGGATCCCAGAATTGAAGGCAACTGCAGTAGCTGTGTTTATTGGTAAAGGTACAAGATGATTGTTTCTCAGTAAGCTAGTTTTAGGCTGAATCCATTTTGCCCTACTGATTTGAGAGAGGAATGATATTGGTTGGCATGATGAGGGAACAGAAAAACTCTCAAGTGTAACTGCCCCAATGCTTCTGTCCAGTAACCAGATTATGACCAAGATAACAATCTGTTTCTCAGTAGATGATTTAAAATGCATAGGTATCCATCTTACACATTTGTGAACAGAGTTGCAATATCTGAATCCACTACATACCACTTTATACTCATTTATCAGTGTTTTAGGTAGCCATATCAAAAGAGACAATTATTAATTTTGCCAAGAGGTTGGGAGCAAGCTTAACATTGTTTTTTTTTGTAAGGCATCATTTTTTTGATACTGAAGAAATCTTATGGTATCCATTATGGAAATGTGCTTTGTTTGTCTTGTTAAGGGTTTGTTTTAATGGTTTATATAATTGTATACTTACAGCCTATGTCATTACACACTATAGCTTATTAACTGGTATAAATGTTTTAAGTATTCTAGTAAGCATTGTCCAGCACAGCTTTTTGAGGGCCCTGAAATTTTAGGCCTCATCTATAAAACTGTTAGTAGCAAAGATGGCTTGAGGCAAATCATAGCAACCAATAGAATTTAAACCTGCACTGCAGAATACCAGTTGGAGAATTCAAAGAATGAATGTAATTGGCTGCTGTGACCTGAGACCACAAATTCCACTGAAAGTGTTATACACAAGATGTTTTATTGTTTATGTGCTTGCTATGGTTAGTAAGTCAACTCAAAATATCTGTGTTTAATTAAAATATACAGTATGTTGTATATCTAGTCCATATGTGAAACTTTCTGCAATGAATTACACTTAGCACGTAGCTCCTTTTTCATTTGGTTTGAGAAAAGATTAAGCGCCCATTCACACTGGCGCGACACGAAGTCGCGGTGCACAGCGTCACTTGCACGGACTTCATATCATTGAAGTCAATGCAAGTTGCCTCCAGGTCGCCCCAAAGTAGTACAGGACCCTTTTTCTAAGTCGGAGCGACTTGTGTCGCTCCTATTAGAACGAGTCATGAGCTAATTAATGGCAGGCGACTGACCGCGACTTGTCAGGCGACCAAGTCGCCTGACAAGTCGCGCTAGTGTGAATGGGGTCTAATACTTCCAAGTAGACATGTTTGTATACGTCTGCTTAGACTATTTATTTGTTATTGTTTGAATTGGGTAACTATTGTGGCATTCAAAAAAAAAATGCCCAGGAGCTCCGAAGGCCCACAAGTTTTCTTAATTAGAAAGTGTGTATCATATTTCTTTCTGTAAACCAGATTACTGTTAGAAACCACAAAGGAATCTATTAACATTATAGCTCCATTCACACCTGAGAATATCTTTTCAGGCGTTTTTTTGGGCATTTTTTCAGGCGTTTTTGCAGGTATTGACAACTAACAAAAATGCCTATAATCTGCCAAAAAAGAAGCTCAGATACTTTTTTGAGCTTCAAGCGTTTTGCTTCAAGCGACAAAAAGCTGAAATGTGAAGAAGGGCCATTGAAATTAATGGGATTTTGCTTGTTTGGCATTTTGAGACTTCAGAGATTAGCGTTTTACGTGTGAGTGTGAACTGGGCCTAAAAAAAATCACAAGGCCTAAGGTACAGTGTTTTTATACAAAGAAGAAGATGACCTTTATTGCCGGTTCACACTAGGGCGACCTGTGAGGCGACCTGGTCGCCTCACAGGTCGCCGCAGGTCGCCTCCCATAGGGAAGCTGTGGACCCGCGTTCCCGCTGAAAAAAAGCCCTGCGTACCACAGTACATATGCATAAGCACAAATTTTTCCATTGCATTCATAATGTTGCATTTATAGTTTTCTGCAAATGGAAATGTGTATTGATGGGAAGAAGCTCTACATATTCAAAGTGTGATAATGTGTTCACATTTTTATAGGATTCCCGAATATATTAATTTACCTAATCAGTTGCCTACTGGGCACTTTTACTTCCTTCCTGCCCAGGCAAATTTCCAGCTTTCAACACTGTCACGCTTTGAATGACAATTGCGCTGTCGTGTAACACTGTACCCATATTCAATTTTTATCATTTTTTTCACACAAATAGAGCTTTTTTTGGTGGTATTTAGTCACCACTGGGTGACCGAAAATGTAAAAAAAAAAACACAGAACAAACAAAAAGGTTGAAAAAAAAAAAAAAAACATCAGTCCATCCAGTTCAACCTATGATGGACTTTTATTTTCAACCTCACTAACTATGTAACCTTTTTCATAGTTTGTTATAATATTTTGCAAACAGGTAATTTTTCGACTTCACTGATGTGCGCTGATTAGGCTCCACTGATGGGCATGAGAGGCTCCACTGAAGGGCACTGATAGGCAGCAATGATTGGTGGCACTGGTAGGGGGCACTGATAGGCAGCACTGATGGAACAGCACTGATAATCAGGACTCTGATAATTAGTGTAGTGCCCTGATTATCAGTGTAGATGTCCATGTAACACAAGGCAGTTATTGTCTCTCCTCTCCTCTCATACTGTCAGTGCGAGGAAAGAAAAGCTCATAACTGGCTTGTGTTTACATTTGTGATCAGCTGTCATTGGACACAGCTGATAACGTGGTAAAGGGCCGCTGTGGCTGGCCCTTTACCCCAATCTGTTATCAGCTGAGCCTGAGAAATAAGCAATCACAGAGTGAGCCAACGGGCGGCGATACACTGCTATAAAACAAATCTGCCATCTTCTCTTGAACCGTTCAAAGTTCAGCATTTTTAAAGCTTGTCTGAGCTTTCAGAAAACCGGGGGGCAAAGCTGAAATTACACACCGCGGGGCTCAGTGAGGAGAGCTCTGAGAGCCGATTGAAGGGAAGGGACACAACCCACTTCGCACAGAACAGCTACAGAGCTGAGGCTGTCAATCACAAGCTGTGTGCTGGAGGTCCCTCTTCTGTCAATGTTTTTCTCCTGGTGTCAGGAAAACTCATGTTGCAAGGGACACCACCTGGGGGAGGTGCTAATGACTACAATTTGAATATTCATGTGGCAAAGCAAGTTTAGATTATATCAACTGTGAAAAGGATTGAATCAATACAACGATATAGGTAATAATGATAACTATACACTATATACAGAGTATATATGAAAATGAACATAAAATAACAAACAGATAACAATAAAAAAGAGACTACACTGTTTGAGTAAATACTACATCTCTTTCATGCTTCAGTATTTCCTAAGCTCTGTCCTTAAATTTTAACGCTTTTTTTAACTTAAATATAGTAGGCTGCATTTTTTATCTAGAGTGAATTCTTTTATACAGAATAATTGCCATATACATCCTATATACATCCCCTTCATATTTTATTTTCTTATTAGACATCCTCCTGGATTTTTCTTTAGATGATTCTTATATATAGAATTTTTCTCTCTCCTCCTTTTACTTCTTGTATTCACATACATAGGTTCCTATTATATGTTTTTCTCTTTCTCTCTCCCTCCTTATTTATTAATTTTCTAAAAGTATTTACATTTCTTTTTATTGTTATCTTATTGTTATTTTATTTTCATTTTCATATATACTCTGTGTATAGTGTTTAGTTATCATTATTGCCTATATCTTTGTATTGATTCAATCCCTTTCACAGTCAATATAATCTAAACTTGCTTTGCCACGTGAATATATAAATTGTAGTCATTAGCACCTCCCCCAGGTGGTATAAATCAAGCCCTATGTATATTCCTGTATTGATGCTTGAAAAAGGAGCGAGGCTGCCGTAATATTCGCAGCGCGCATGCTCGGAAACGTGTCGCACTCCAGTGACGTCATTGTCCCACGCCGTCTAGCCACCTGCGCTTCTAGCCTCGCTTTGAGTTCTCCACCCTTTATCAAAAAAAGAGGAAAGAAGGCTGATGTTGGACTGATGTCAATGATTGTATGCATGATCTTCTTTCCTCTTTTTTATTGATAATTTCCCTATTCGGCATTTGGAAACAGTATTATGAATTTTCTACTTGCTCCCTGAAGAAGCTAATACAAGAACCTAATCGCTCAGCGAAACTTGTAGGATCTACCAAGTTATACTGTTTCTATTTATGAACATGATGTTATATGTCCTGGATGTAGTATTTACCCTTTTTTTATATTTGCACATTGTGCCTTTATTCTGTATTTTTAATGGATTTCATAAATTTATTTCTTTTTATATAAAGTATGTTGTATGTCTATCAATGACAACTCCCCATCCTTTAAAATCCCATTTTGCTAAGGCGGTAGGTGAGCCAACTCTCCTGTCCAACTCTAGACTGGAGAACTGTTGACAACCTCTCCTCCTATTTTCTTTTCACTACAAAGTCTCAAACAAGTCCCAAACAATCTTGTCGCTACTCCCTATGTAGTCTGGGGAGTTGGGGGGCTCCACGCATTTCCCTCGTAAACCAGAAAACTTCATGTCTAGCCTGTTGATCTGTCACAGAGCTTATACTTCTTGACCCCATATCTGGCACGCTTACTGGGGAGAAGCTGTTTGAAAGCAAGGCGGTTAGAAAACTTAATCAGGGACTCATGAACGCAGACATCTTGTTGGGGGATAAAAAAGGCTGCAATTTTTTGGTTGAAGCTATGAGGGGCTGAATTTTGTGGAGCAGGTCATATCCAGGTCACCCCGAGGACGACAGAGTTCATTGTCATTGAAGTTGAAGTGCATGAACCGCAATATTTGCTCATATGTAACCCTGGCCATGGCTGCAGAGAACACGGACATATGATGAATTGGATCAGCTGACCAATATGACCGCAACTCACTCTTTTTAGTAATGCCCATGTGCAGGGATAGGCCCAGAAAGGTCTTAAATTTGGGAAACGTGAAAGATTCCCAGCCAAATTGTCTGGCAAGGATCAAATTTGGGTTTTAGGCAATACATTTATTAGCATACAGTTGCTTTGGTCCACAATAGATCTGTACAGATCATCTGTGAAAAACACAGTTTTAAGGGGGTAGTACGGGTGCTGCAGAATCTGTGGGCTGCCAATCACAATTTGCAAGCACGCAAAAAAGCACCTGGTTGTCAAAGACTGTTTGAACAACTACAAAAAAATTAACTGCTAGTGCTAGCAGAGATCAGGCCTGACTCTGCTAACGCTGCAGTTTTGTGTGCTGTGTATTGGAAGTGACAGTGATCTATTGATACTGCACTTGTTTGGGTGGGCTGGGCAGAGGGGCTAAACAAAGGTGCTTGTAAGTGTCAGGTCTGATCCTGCTAACGCTGCATTTTTTGGGAAAACAAAACTATTGGGGAGACTAGTATAGTTCTGATCAGATCGAAGATAAGTGTGTGTGTGTGTGTGTTAGTTTTATTGGCAATCAAATGGTTAAAATCTGACACTGTCTGGGATTGACTCTAACTGATGCTGATGGTGAGGCTGATGGTGAGGCTAACTGGCGTCACCCGTGACACTAATACAGTGATCAGAAAAAAAGGATCTGTACACTTTACTAATGACACTGGTACAGGGAGTGAAAGGGTTAACTGGACCACAGTCAGGGGGTTAAAACTTTATTATAGAATATGTGGCGGGACCCTGATGCTATACTAAGACTTACACTGACGCTAACAAGCGTCACCCATGACACTAATACAGTGTTCAGAAAAAAAAAATCTGTACACTGTGCTAATGAAACTGACACTGTGCTAATGAAACTGTGACAGGGAGTGAAAGGGTTAACTGGGGATTGATCAAGTGGTTAACCACTTGAGCCCCGGTAGATTTTACCCCCTTCCTGACCAGGGCCTATTTTGTGATTCGGCACTGCGTGATTTTAACGGACAATTGCGCGGTTGTTCTTTTGGTGGTATTTGATCACCTGTGTGATTTTTTGATCATGCACTATAAACAAAAAAAGAGCGTCAATTTTGCAAAAATAACAATATTTTTCACATTTTTTATATGAAATTTCCCCCCCCCCCAAAAAAAATATAAAAATCTAAATTTTTTAACATTTTAGGCCAATTTGTTTTATTCTACATATGTTTGGTAAAGAAAATCGCAAAAAGCGTATTTTGATTGGTTTGCGGAAAAGTTATTGCGTCATTTTTGTTGTTTTTTTTTTAACGAGTAATGGCGGCGATCTGCGATTTTTTTTTTGCGGGACTGCGACATTGCGGCGGACAGATCGGACCCTTGACTGACATTTTTGACACTTTTGGGGTTACCAGTGGCATTACTACAGTAATCAGTGCTATACATATGCACTGTTACTGTAAAAATGACACTGGCAGGGAAAGAGTTAACTTTATTTGAGAAGAAGGGGTTAAGTGTGTCCCTAGGGGCGTGCTTCTAATTGTGATTGGATGTGGCTTGAGGTGTAAGAACAGAGATCAACGGTCCTACATAGCAGAACCGTATGATCTCAATTCTTACACAGGGGAGAACGACAGGCAGCTTTGTTTACATTAGCCGCCTGCCTTTCTCCCACTGTAACGGACAATCGCGAGTGCCCGGCGGACATCGGGTCCACCGGGCACACGCGCAGGGGGGTCCGTGAGTGAGCGGGAGCGGGAGCGTGCCTCCGGCGCCGTGCACTGGCTCCCTAGAGCCTCACAGGCTAGCGACGTAGTCCTACGTCACTTTGCCTGTGAGGGGCTGACTGCCGCAGTAAATCTACTGACGGCAGTCGGCAAGTGGTTAAACCTTTATTAGAGAATATATGGTGGGTACCTTAAACCTATCTGGGACTGACACTAACTACCCCTAACTTCGGCTGACGCTAACTGGTGTCACCAGTGACACCAATACAGTTATGAGTAAAATATCTGCACACTGTGTATAGTGACACTGTGACAGGGAGTGAAAGGGTTAACTGGGAGGTGATCAGGGGGTGACTAAATGTTCTTATGTGTACTGGTGCACTGTGATGCTCTCTCCTCGCTCGCTGGAACCTAAAAGGACTCCAAGATGGGAGATTGCATAATTTCTTGTGCCTGTGTTTACATTAAACAGGCACAGGAGGTTCTTCCATTGGTCAGAACCGATCAGCAGGTCCAGGCCATAAATTATTGGCCTGGACCTGGAGACTGATCAATTCTGAACCGAATCAGATTGCCGCTGGGATGGCAGGCATGCGCTCCCCCTATCCGCGGGCTCGAATCACGTACCTGTATGTGATTTTTGCACAGTTACATAGTTACATAGTTAGTGAGGTTGAAAAAAGACATCAGTCCATCCATTTTAACCTATGATGTGTGTGTGTGTGTGTTTGCTGTTAACCGTACATTGTATACCCCTGTACGTTGTGGTCTTTAAGGTGCCCATCTAATAGTTTTTTGAAACTATCGATGCTCCCTGCTGATATGACTGTTTGCGGAAGAGAATCCCACATCTTTACTGCTCTGACAGTGAAGAACCCCCTACATACTTTAAGGTTAAACCGCCTTTCCTCTAGTTTTAGTGAGTGGCCACGTGTCTTATTGTATTCCCTTTCTCTGAATAGTTTGTTCCTTATGCCAGTACAGTATTTGTACATTGATATCATATTTCCCCTTAATTGTCTCTTCTCCAGAGAGAATAAGTTCAGTGCTTGTAGTCTTTCCTCAAAGCTGATGTCTTCCATTCCCCTAATTTTTTTTTTGCCCTTCTCTGGACTCTTTCCAGTTCCAGCACATCCTTCCTGAGGACCGGTGCCCAGAACTGGACAGCATACTCCAGATGTGGCCTGACCAGAGTCTTGTAGAGAGGGAGAATAATCTCTTTATTTCTGGAGTGAATCCCCTTTTTTAAACATCCCAGTATTCTGTTGGCTTTGCTTGCAGCGGCTTGGCATTGCATGCCACTGCCAAGCCTGTTGTCTACCAGTACCCCCAGGTCCTTTTCCGTCCATCCTTTTCCATCCTAGACATTTTTGACACTTTTGCGGGGACCAGTGACATTACTACAGTAATCAGTGCTGAACATATGCACTGTTACTGTATTAATGGCACTGGCAGGGAAGGGGTTAACATTATGGGTGATCAAGGGGTTAAATATGAGCCTAGGGGAATGATTCTAACTGTGGGGGGGCGTGGCTTCTGAAATTACCATAGAGACATGTGATCCTATATAGAAGGTTTACATGGGCTCTATGATCATTGCAGGGAGAAGAACAGTCAGCTGTGTTTAAAACAGCTGACCGTTTTTCTCTCTCAGCGGGGAAGGATCACAGGTGTCAGGCGGCACTCTAAGCTGCCTGCCCACTGCATCGGCTTCCCCACTGAATATGGGGCGGGAGCGCCCTGCTGGTAGTGCGCACTCGCCTCCTAGCCTCGTGCACGTGGCCGCGGTACATGTACGGCGATTTGCCTGTGAGCAGCTGCCTGCGGTGGATGGTCGTAAACTGGTTAATCGTTTTCCACTCTCCTCACTGAGCTGCCTTTGTCTGGGACAGGAAGTGAGGGGAAATCTCTGCAATGAGAAACAGATGGCGAAAACAAATCAAAACAAAATGGAAAAAAAAGTTTTGCCTATAGTTCTACTTTAGGGGAACGTGATAAATAATAAATGAAAATTAAAAAACACAATTCATAAAATTCTAATTCTAAACACAAGTCCATATAAAAAAGTCCTTAAAATGTTACTAAAGCCAAAACAGTAAAATCAGTCTGTATATGCAGTAAAGCATGCTTGTTATACTCACTTTGAAACCTAAGGCTTTAATCCTTCACATTGTGTAAAAAGGCTGTTTGATCCTGCCTTCTCTGATCCTCCCCTCCTTCCAACTGTCCCCTGATAGTTTCCAGATAACACAGAGTCTATGGAGTTAGGCTGCACATGTGTGTATTGTGTGTTATTCTTTCTTGGGAGAGTTCATGTTATCGGCACAAGGCCAATCAGCACTATCCAGACAGAGGGTCAGAGGTCTTGCAGTCTCATAGGACAGTCCTCCTACAAGTTTTAACCAGTGCTTGGCTGAATATTGATAGAAGTCACAAGGCCGCTCTAACTGCTGATGAGAAAAGGTATTTAATAGTTTATATTTACTAAAATAATTGCATTTCCATGTTCTGTGTAGTGCAGGGGACCAGATATAGTGAATACATGGTCCTGGGTTTGTAACACTTTAAAGCGAAGTTCCACCCAAAAGTGAAACTTATGCTTTAAGTGCTCCTGACCCCCTGACATGCCACATTTGGCATGTCATTTTTTTGGGGGGGGGGAGCGGGTAACTCGTTTTGACGGGTACCCGCTCCCACTTCCGCTTGGTCCGCCTAGGGACTGGGTTCCCACACTTGTGATGCCGATGCCTACGTCGCGGGGAGGAGAGGGAGAGCACTGAGGCTCCCACCAGCCACATCGCTGGATCATGGGACAGGGGAGTGTGTGTTTATTAAAAAGCTGCAGCTACACTTTTTGTAGCTGCTGACTGTTAATAAACACAAAAACGGCTGGAACTCCGCTTTACTAAATGTGCAACTGGTGCTCTTGCACAAGTGTGCATCAAACATATGGTGAAAAAGTGCTTCCACTCCAGGGCCACACCTACCAGAAAACTCTATCCCTACAGGGGCTAGACAGCATCTAGACAATATTTTCAGAATCCTCAGTCTGGATTAGGTATCTTCCTCTCCTCGACTCGACTCGACTTTCCTCTCCTCGATCTTTCACTTTAGGAATGAGCTCATGCAGGGAATATGCAGACAGAGGCAAACCCCAGAGTGTAAATCCCTATGGGTTTATTAGTATAAAAGTTTAAAATTGCACTTACATATAGTAAGGAAATGACAGGCATGCAAAACAATGCATCTGGGATGCCCTGCATTCCACGAACTGGAAACTAGAAGTCATGCGATGACACAAAAAGCCCCACCCTACGTGTTTCATAAGAATTACTTCATTAGAAGCTGCGCCATCTTGCCTCACCCCTCATATAGTGATGTCTCTAGGCAACCAGAGATCAACACTGGTTAAGCTTTATATGATGTGACAGTGCAATTTTCAGTGGCAACTAGGCAACCTCAATGAAAATATCAGCCATTTAACAAGCTCCATCCATGTCTCCAACAAATAATGATAAAATGCCTCACTAGTAGAGTTGAGCGAACACCTGGATGTCCGGGTTCGGCGGGTTCAACCGAACTTGAAAAAAAAGTCTGGGTTCGTGAACCGGACTTAACCCGAACTTTGCCCCGATCCCGAACCCCATTGAAGTCAATGGAGACCCAAACTTTTGAGCACTAAAATGGCTCTAAAAAAAACAGGGATAGGGCAAGAGGGCTGCAAATGGCAGCAAAACCATCTTAAGAGCATGGCAAGTGCTCTGCAAAAAAATGTGGATAGGGAAATAACTTAAAATAACTTAAAAAACAGAAAAATAAAAAATAATCATCTTGAATGATGTAGGAGGAGGACGAGGCCCATATGGAGTAGGAGGTTGAGGTGGTGGTGGATGTGGCGGTGTGGGTGGAAGCGGCGGTGGAGGAGGACGAGGTAGCCAACACTGGTTTTTGTTTTTAATTGTATTTCTTTTTAAATTAGGGTACACCCCAAAAGTGTAAGAAAGATCAAAAATACAACAATGGCTGGGAAAGGCCGGTATACATGTCTATTCTGCACAAGGTACGGACAAGTCCTGTGGGATCCATGCCTGGTTCATTTGAATGAACGTAAGCTTGTCCACATTGGCTCTGGACAGGCGGCTGCGCTTGTCGGTGATAACGCCCCCAGCCGTGCTAAATACACGTTCAGATAATACACTGGCTGCAGGGCAGGCCAGCACCTCCAAGGCGTAAAGGGCAAGTTCAGGCCATGTGCCCAATTTGGAGACCCAGAAGTTGAAGGGGCAGACCCGTCATTCAGTACGTGTATAGTACGTAAGGAACGGTAAGGAACTGTATATGGTATATGGTAAGGAACGGTGATGGCGGCGGGGGGGGGATTTTTTCTCCCTTCTGGGTTGAATCTGGCCTTGGAAATGGTATGTGTCCCTGGTTGTGGGCTGGGCTCTCCCAAAGCTGTCCAAGTTCTGAGGCCTTCTGGTAGGGACGGGGCTGCATTAGTCTTGCCAGGGACCGGGATTCTGAAAAGCGTGTGGTGTATGTGCCCCTGGAGTGGCAGTCCAGGGGTGCCATAATTCACGGTGGATGGCAACACTATGAGTATGGCACCAAGGACACTGCATTTCCTACACACATTTTTCACACCTGCCTCTAGGGCCGGGCCTTTTGGTCAGGAGTCAGGACCAGAGGAAGTTTTTATTCCTGGCCGAAGGGCCTGCCATAGTATTGCAACGTGGCACTAACCTTGCATTTCTCCACTATCCCTTTCCCCATTTTTATGTGTTGTGTGTCTCACGTTTTGTGTTTTTTATTGTGGCGGTACACTTTATTTTGCACAGCGTGATTAGTAGGGTGTAGGTCCTTGGGCCTGTCCCTGAAAGTCTTGGGAGGGGGTGGATATGGCCTTCTGGCTTGGTTCTCCCTCTCTCATGGGGTCTCTCTTCAGGAGAGCCCCACCTAGTACTTGGGGTGGTCTATTTCATCAGACCTCTTAAAGAACAGGGCTGCCTGGTTTCGGCCAGGTTAGCCAGTGTAAGTACCCCAGTCCCTGCAGGAGCCTTGCGCCCCAGGGGATCAGGGTCAAGGACCATGTGTACACCCTGTGCACTTTTTGTATTTCACTTTTTTGGTGTGCACTTTTTTATGCACCCACCGGGTGATAGTCTGAGTGTGTTCACACACCATGGGCTTAAAAAAAAAAAAAAAAAAAAAAAACAGCTGGTGGTCCTGGATGTTGTGGCGTGCCGACAAAGCTTTTCCACATTTCATACATGCTAACCCTGCCTTCTGAGGTGCTGGCGGTGCCCTGGCTGCATTGGCAACCTCCTCCTCCTCCTCTGCCTTCGCCTTGTGCTTCCACTGTGCCCCCACTGTCAGGTGGGAATGCCATCAGCATCGCTTCTCGACCTTTTGCCTAAGATCAAGTGTAGTATCTGTTATCAGTTATCTTACTTAATTATAACAATAAAGATATATTTTAAACGGTACATCACTATATGAGGCCTTCTTCTTGCATATCACCACGGGATATACTTATCGTAAGAGGAAAGGGAATATGATGTGTTACCCATCAGATTGATATACATTGCCCAGTTGAAAGGGATGATCCAGGGATATCTTCCCCCAAGAGTCCAGTACACAGGATCTGTTTGATAGAGGATATTACCCTTAGGCATACTACCCCTGCAGGGGTATATAACTCTGGTGAGTACGGGATATATTGGAGGGGTGCACTGTTCTTTCACCCATTACCCAACACTCGGACCACTCGGAAAATCACCTATCAAAACTACTGAAGCACTGCTTTCACTTTGTAGCACTTTATGGACTGCCTATCACATATTTTAGGATGATCACATATTTTTTGATGTCTAATTTAACTAATTGTAGTCTGGTTTTTTACCTGACATCTTTACTCTAGTTCATCACTATTATATATTATTTTTTTCACTGGCACACTGGTTATTGATATTTACCTTTATTTATTTATTTATTGCACATATCACTTTGTGGTCACATTCACTGAGAATATATTTTAACCAGAATATCTTTGTCACTTTTACACTTTTTATATTTATGCTTTTATGTACTGTGTTTATTGTATTTTTGTATATGGTCATTTATACACGCACAGTAGCACTTTATCCAGTGAAAACCAACTTAACCCCTTCCGTATATAGATTTTCCATTCAGTAAGGCAGCGCCATCTTACCACACCCTACCCCACACTTACTGATAAAGCCCTTTGGACTATATTTTGAGGTTGGCTGCAGCCCATTCCTTGTCCATAAGCGCGGAATGTTTCACATCTTAATGCAATGGGTGTATGTCACTGGAACATATGCAGACAGGGCCACAATAAACTTTTTTTTCTCTAAATGGGTTTTTATTGCAAAGCGGAATACAACAACAGTATGCAATGGGTGTATCGCACTGTAACGTATGAATGAAAATCTGATAAATAATTGTCCCGTTAATTGGTGCTGTTAATTGAATAGCAGATTTGAAATGCAGTGTCTGTCTAAACGCTTTTTTAAATGCAGATTAAGCAGACACATATGCACTCAGGTGGCAGGAAATGGCCTCTACACACCGCACGCCTAACAGGTTGGATACTGTTGTTGTTCTATTCCGCTATAGAATAAAAAAAAAAAAACATTTGAATGAAAAACTGAAAAATAATTTGTTTTCCCTAAAACTGAAAAACATTTATTTTCCCCTTACATTGGATTCTTTTTGAAAAGCAGTGTCTGTCTAAAGACTGTATGTCAAAGTTTAGTATGAAGGAAAAACATTTTTTTCTTTTTTAAATGCATATTAAGCAGACACATACTTGCATTAAATGTGCAGCACCGCACACCTAACAGACTGATAAAAGTTTTTTTTTTCTCCTTTCTCCTCCCCACTGGGCTAAGGTCAGGGCATAAAGATCGTGCACTGCACCCCCACACAATACTATCAAGGTAGATCGCTGTCTGATTAAAGAACATTGTTCCTATGCTTTCCCTCAAAGCAATCCCCAGCCTGACCCTACAGTAATCTCCTATCTCTCCCTCCGGGCAAGAAGATTGTGCACTGCACCCCCACACAATCAAATCAATGTAGATCACTGTCTGATTAAAGAAGATTGTTCCTATCTATGCTTTCCCTCAAAGCAATCTCCAGCCTGACCCTACAGTAATCTCCTATCTCTCCCTCCGGGCAAAAAGATTGTGCACTGCACCCCCACACAATCAAATCAATGTAGATCGCTGTCTGATTAAAGAAGATTGTTCCTATCTATGCTTTCCCTCAAAGCAATCTCCAGCCTGACCCTACAGTAATCTCCTATCTCTCCCTCCGGGCAAAAAGATTGTGCACTGCACCCCCACACAATCAAATCAATGTAGATCGCTGTCTGATTAAAGAAGATTGTTCCTATCTATGCTTTCCCTCAAAGCAATCTCCAGACTGACCCTACAGTAATCTCCTATCTCTCCCTCCGGGCAAAAAGATTGTGCACTGCACCCCCACACATTCAAATCAATGTAGATCGCTGTCTGATTAAAGAAGATTGTTCCTATGCTTTCCCTCAAAGCAATCTCCAGCCTGACCCTACAGTAATCTCCTATCTCTCCCTCAGCAAAAGTATCAGGAACCTCTCCCTAGTATAGTTTGAGCAGAGTGACGCACGGCGCTATGTGACTCCAGCTTATCTAGACTCTGGGTCACATGCTGCACTGGCCAATCACAGCCATGCCATTAGTAGGCATGGCTGTGATGGCTTCTAGGGCACACTAGTTAAACGCTTGCTAATTGGCTGCCTTGCTCCTGTTGAAACCGCGCCATTAAAACCGCGCCAAAACATCAAATAACGTTACCGAACAAAGGACAGTACCCGAACATACAGTGAAATGTTCTGGTTTGGGTCCAGGTACCGAATACCCAAAAGTCCGATACGAACCCGAATACATTTAATGGTACTACACTATCTGGAGCATTTATTTTTTACCCCAACCGGACCCTGAGGATCTAGATTATCCAGGAGAGGGACCCCGGACCGCAGGGGACTAAAAAGCCCAGCAGACATCTTTCTGGCCCAGGAGGCCACAAGGCTCATTAGGTCTTCCTACCGTATGGTAACGAAGACCCACTACCTCTGGTGAGTGTGCACCCCCTTTATTCCTTAAAGCCCATATTACAAGTACCAGCAGTTGGACTACTGGAGGATCCAGCACCAGCACCTGCACTTTCCTTAAAACTTGGCACTGAAACTTTATTAATGCACAAAAGTCACTTATGAGCATTTTTTTGGACTTATTTTGCACAATTTGCACATTATGGCACAAATGTGATTTTATTGTGATTTTATTGTGATATTAGTTTTATGGTTTATACACTGAGATATGTATTGTGTTACACTTATTATCCTGGTTTAAGTTACACATTTTTTGAGCATATTATTTCACCTACTGGCCATCTTGACCCACTCATTATTAGTATCCAGGCTATAGGCAAGCAATTGCTCTTTCCTGGGTAATATCAGCAAGCGCTATATAAAATTCTAGCTACTCTGGAATTTCTGAGTTATACTTCACCCTCAATCTAGAGTCCTGTCTCTCATTGGGGGAATATGCTACAATAGGTTGCTATGTCCTTCATACTCCCTTGGATAATCACTAAGCACGTGTAAGAGCTTGTTCCTGCTGCACTCTCCGGGCAAAGAGAGGTTCACCCATGGGAACCTGGAGCCTCGTTGTAGTTCCAGGGTGGGTAGGAGACAGCTAGATCCTAACCAAGCTGCGGCGGTTCATGGGGTCTGACGGGATTATGGTGTCTGGTGGAGTGCTTGGAGCCCTTGGGAAGCACTAGGAGCATCCGTCAACGGAGGTACCCGGTCAGGGTGCCGGTTGATCCGTTACAATGTCTATTAAAGTTGCACCTGAAATTGGCAAAAGTAGTGCAAGAACTACTTTTGCAAATTGGTGCAGTATGCAAAGTCGGCATTGCACTGATTTGAACGGTGCCATTGCTGGCAATAGGCTGGACTTGTCAAATCACAAGTCACAGGTCAAATCGTATGATTAATCGCTCCAATTTGAATGAGGGCTTAATGAATGTAGAAAAAATGAATACATAATTACTCTCACAATTAAAAACTTGCTTCACGCTTGTCTCATATTGGAATCCTAGTGACAATTCCCTCAATCCATGAGAGGATGGATGAAGCCGCTCCACCATGGAAACCGCTACAAGCTCTATTGGCTGCACCTGTAAAACCTCCAGCCTGCCATCCTCCCATGGATTGAGGGATCAATGACTTTATTTTCTTATATGGACTTTAGTATTATGTTTATGCTATTTTGACACCTTGCACTTTATGATTAGTTTTCACATACAGTATATAGTTATTTTTTTTATGCATTGTCATTTTTCTGCGCTGCACGTTTTAATCACTATTTTTATTGCAATGTTTTGTCCATTGTAGTGCGAGCTGCTCTGTTCTATATTCAAATTAGCATGGTGTTTCAAATATACACTAATTTATATTTGACATTTTTTTCCACTGCTACTTTTTTGTATCGGACAGCCAGAACATTCACAACAAAAAAATACAGTTTTACACTATTTGGAACATGTGTAGGTGGTGCATGGGAACAAGATGGAAAGGATCCAAAGGGGACGCAGATGAGATGTCTGATGAATAAAAGCTCAGTTTATTGATTAAAAAAGGGGACCACAATGTACATACCACCCTGGGTCTGAAGTCAGGTAGGGGCACTGACAAGGATGGAGGCTGGATGGGCAATTGCCAAACACCGCTGTGTGGTGAGATGGAAGGAAACCTCGCCGGAGCCAGCCAGAACGAGGATAAACTGTCACTGCGCCGCTCCGAGCCCTAGTGTGGTATCCGGAAGTGAATCACTCGCCTTGCAGGAACCAGGTGGAACGCAAACATCCTCCATTGCCGTGACTATGCGTTTCGCATGCATGCGCCATATCAAGTCATGGGGAAGATGACAGTGCCCCTGCCTGACTTCAGGCCTAGGGTGGTATGTACATTGTAGTCCCCTTTTTTAATCAAAAACTGAGATTTTATTAATCGGACATCTTATCTGCATCCCCTTTGGATCCTTTCCATCTTGTTCCTTGTACCACCTACACATGTTAAAATTTGTTCCAGCACCTCATCCTATGCTTTTTTGGCTGGCAGCATTGGGACATTGTTTGTAGCTTATTGGTCAGCTTCTATCCTCCACATATTAGGCGCCCCAGGAGCACCTGGATTTTCCTTGTTTTTACACTATTTGGAGGCTTTTTTTTTATCTTTATGGTCCAGCGTACTGCACAAGAATACTCTTTGAGTGGCGGTTCTACTGTGGAATAAAGTTGTGACATTTCCAGAGTTCCCTGTATGCACCATCTTCAGCTATACCCTATACGTGTTTGACTCAGTGCTCATGGTATTTGAGTCCACATTCTCTGGTAAGCAGTGGATTTATAAGACTGGTGGATGGTATACGGTGGTGATGTAAACATGTATGGTGGCAAGAATATTATATATCACAAAGTTTACACTGGGATCTTCTTCTGAACTTCAATCTACGCCATTGTTATTTATGGACTTTATTTTCTCATATGGACGTTAGTGTTATGTTTATACTATTTTGGCACCTTGCACTTAATGATTATTTTTCATATATATATATATATTTTTTATGCATTGTTATTTTTTCAGCACTGCACTTTTTCATCATTATTTGTGTTTCAATGTTTTTTCCATTGTAGTATGAGCAGCTCTATTCTATATTCGAATTAGTGCGGTGTTGCACCTATACTGTCTTGGCATTTTTTGCCAAATATTAGAAGCTTATGCCACACATCACCCACTCTTAACCACTTGAAGACCAAGCCTTTTGTAAAACTTTTTGTTTACATGAAAACATTTTTTTTTTTAATAGAAAATTACTTTTAACTCCCAAACATTATGTATTTTTTGTAAAGCAGAGGCCCTACAAAATAAAATGGTGGGTGTTGCAATTTTTTTTGTCACACAGCATTTGCGCAGAGATTTTCCAAACGCAATTTTTTTTTGGAAAAATAACTTTTTTGAAATTTAAAGCACAAATACACAATATATTGCCCAATTGTTTGGTAAACTATAAAAGATGATCTTATGTCGAGTACATAGATACCAAACATGACATGCTTTAAAGTTGCGCATGCCCATGCAGCAGCGACAAACTACGAACATTTTCAAAAGCCTTTACAGTTTACCACTTTAGATGCACAGAGGAGCTATACTGCTATAATTACCGCCATCAATCTGATGTTCGCGGTGATACCTCACATGAATGGTGCAATTATTGTTTACATATGACACAAGACCGATGCTTGCGCTCGCTCGCGCAAACACAGGGGGACAGGGGTACTTAAAGTACTGAGGGGTACGTAAAAGTATGTAAAAGGACACTGAAGTGATAAAATGCTCATAGCTTCCGGTATAGAGATGACTGGGGCTTTCCTGGTCTCCAATCAGCTCTATGGTTAGCTGACAAAACCACCGGCTGGGACAGGAGAGCCAGAGAAAACCGTAGAAAGGTGGTGGGAGAGGGGGGGTCCCCTCCCACTGCTTGTAAAAGCAGTCCAGTAGTTAATTAGCCGCTAGGATTGTTTTTACATGAAAGCCGTCATCCGGCTGTAAAAAACAATACCATGATGATACCTAAACCTGCAGGCATTATGCCGGTATGACCACTCAAAATCGAGCAATGTACCAGAATGTTGCTGGTCCTTGTTGGGCATATATTGTAAGGTTCTTTTTTTTTCATGCCGCCTGTGGGTTGAACAAAAAAAAAAAAAGAACATAACCGATTCCTCCATTCATATAAATCGATGTGGATGAAGAAATCTCTGCCAAGAAAAGTGTAAAAAAATATATGGCAAAGCATAGGGAAGATATGTCCTCTGTGTCCACCTCATCCCCTATGATTCACCATGTATGCTATTTTTTTTTTAACTGCCAGGGTGAAATAATCTCCTACAGCACTGCAATCATTAATTTACGTATATGCTAAAATGCTGAAAGCAAATGCTGTTGCTGTCAGGATAGACAGATCAATGCTGCAGCTGATGGGCGTCCCTTCAAAGCAAACAATGGTAATAATAAAACATTACAATAGAATAGTATACAGTACAGTAAAACAGTAGAATGGCGGTATCTGCAAAGCAAACTATGGTTAACAATTAAATTCAGTAACAACAAAATATTATAGTATAGCAATATATTATAAAGTACAGTAAAACAGTAAGAACAGAACATTAACTCAATAAAACGACAACTATTTTTGGCCTTTTCATTTTTTATTGTTTTATGCTTTTTTTTTTCTTTTTAACTTTTATTTGTACATGTAAAAAGCTTTAAATGATCCAGGCTAGGGTCTCTTAAAATGAAATAGCCTTCTAACATCTTTCTAGACCCTGTGTGAAAGCGTGCCCTAGACTGTGCAATGCTGTACCCCTATACTAATACTCTACTGGTGTGTGGTAGTGACAGAAACAGTCCCCGATGCAGAGACCAGGTTGGCCAGGACAAAAGGACAAAAATACCAGGTGTCACACCTATATCCATGTTTTCTATAGACACTTTGGGGTGCTCTTTGGGTAGAGGTACCAGAGAGGACATCCTGAAAATGCCTCTCATGCAGCCAGCTCACTGCATCTGGATTGTGAATTAGAATTTGGGCCTTCTGGATACAATTTTAGGAAGGATCCACTTCTTCCTGACGCTTTGTATAGCACATAAGCGTTAAGCAGAGCCAATTGGAATAAGTATACAGACACTTTTTTGTACCAGCGTCTGGCATTACGGGCAATTAAGTACGGCGTCATCATCTGGTTGTTGAAGTCTACCCCCCCATGTTAAGATTTTATTTGTGGACAGAGGGGCTTATCAACAACACCAGTCGCCGTTGTAATTTGAAACTGTTGTATCTAAGTCGGGCATCTACAAGCCGTTGGCGGAGCCCCGGCGATTAGGTCGCATGGTGTCACATGCGCCAATTCCAAAATCAAAAAGGTGACTAAAAAGTGGCACGCTTGTATAATAGTTGTCCGTGTATAAATGGTACCCCTTTCCAAATAAGGGTGACACCAAGTCCCAAACAATCTTGCTGCTGCTCCATATGTAGTCTGGGCAGTCGGGGGGGGGGGGCTGCCTCCACACTGCTATCTTTTCCCTCGTAAATTCGGAAACTACATGTATAGCCTCTGAACATTTTTCAGAATTTAGGGTTTTTAAGGTGCCATTATAAACAAAAAAATAAACAGATATTGAAAATTAACCCCAAAAGAGTGAGAAAGAGCAAAAATGGAACAATGGCTGGGTAAGGTCGGTATCCATCGCTATTCTGCACAAGGTACGGAAAAGTCCAGTGGGATCCATGCCTGGTTCATTTTAATGAACATGAGCTTGTCCACATTGTCTCTGGACAGGCGGCTGCACTTGTCTGTGATAACGCCCCCAGCCGTGCTAAATACCCGTTCAGATAATACAATGGCTGCAGGGCACGCCAGCACCTCCAAGGCGTAAAGGGCAAGCTCAGGCCATGTGCCCAACTTGGAGACCCAGAAGTTGAAGGGGGCAGACCCCTCATTCAGTACGTCTAGGCGTGTGCACACATACTGCTCCACCATGTTGGTGAAATGCTGCCTCCTGCTAAGACGTTCCATATGAGCTGCTGGTGCTGCTGTTTGTTGTGGCGTGCTGACAAAGCTTTTCCACATTTCGGCCATGCTAACCCTGCCTTCTGAGGTGCTGGCGGGGCCCTGGTTGCGTTGGCGACCTCTTCCTCCTCCTCCTCCTCCTCTGCCTTGTGCTTCCACTGTGGCCCCGCTGTCAGGTGGGAATGCCAGCAGCATGGCGTCTACCAGCGTGCGCTTGTACTCGCGCATCTTGTGATCGCGCTCCAGTGAGTGAATTAAGGACGGTATGTTGTCCTTGTAACAGGGATCCAGCAGCGTGGCCACCCAGTAATCAGCACAAGTTAGAATGTGGGCAACTCGGCGGTCGTTGTGGAGACACTGCAGCATGTAATCGCTCATGTGTGCCAGGCTGCCCAGAGGCAACGAAAGGCTGTCCTCTGTGGGAGGTGTATCGTCCGTGTCCTCTGTATCCCCCCAGCCACGCACCAGTGATGGCCATGAGCTGGCTTGGGTGCCACCCTGCTGTGAACATGTTTCCATCTCCTCCTCCAGCTCCTCCTCCTCATCCTCCTCATCCTCCAAAACTGTGCCCCTGCTGGACAAATGTGTCCCTGGCGTTTGTGTGTGCAGGAACCCACCCTCGGAGCCCCTTGCGAATGACTGCCCTGAAAGCCTTGGAAATGTTACCTCTTCACCCTCCTCCTCCTCCTCATCCTGTGCCACATCCTCTTCCATCATTGCCCAAATTGTTTTTTCAAGGAGGCATAGAAGTGGGATAGTTAAGCTGAGAACGGCGTCATCGGCACTGGCCATGTTGGTGGAGTACTCAAAACAGCGCAACAAGGCACACAGGTCTCGCATGGAGGCCCAGTTATTGGTGGTAAAGTGGTGCTGTTCCGCAGAGCGACTCACGCATGCGTGCTGCAGCTGAAACTCCACTATGGCCTGCTGCTGCTCGCACAGTCTTTCCAGCATGTGCAAGGTGGAGTTCCACCTTGTGGGCACGTCACATATGAAGCGGTGAGCGGGAAGGCCGAAGTTACGCTGCAGCGCTGACAGGCGAGCAGCAGCAGGGTGAGAACGCCGAAAGTGCGCACAGACAGCCCGCACTTTCTGCAGCAGCTCTGACATATCGGGGTAGTTTTTAAGGAACCTCTGCACCACCAAATTCAGCACATGCACCAGGCAAGGGATGTGCGTCAAACCGGCTAGGCCCAGAGCTGCTATGAGATTTTGCCCGTTATCGCACACCACCAGGCCGGGCTTGAGGCTCGCTGGCAGCAACCACTCATTTGTCTGCTGTTCCATGCTCCTCCACAACTCCTGCGCGGTGTGTGGTTTGTCCCCCAAACAGGCAAGTTTTAAAACTGCCTGCTGTCGTTTACCCCTGGCCGTGCTGAAGTTGGTGGTGAAGGTGTTACGCTGTCCGGATGAGGAGGCGGTAGAGGATGAGGAAGCGGAGTAGGAGGAGTTAGGAACAGGAGGCAAACTGAAGCGCCCTGCAATCCTCGGTGGTGGAAGGACATGCGCCAAATTGCTATCCGCCTCAGGCCCATCCGCCACTGCATTTACCCAATGTGCCGTTAAGGAGATATAACGCCCCTGACCGTGCTTACTGGTCCACGTATCGGTAGTTAGGTGGACCTTGCCAGAGATGGCGTTGCGCAGTGCACACCTGATTTTTTCCCCCACTTGGTTGTGCAGGGAAGGGATGGCTTGCCTGGAAAAGTAGTGGCGGCTGGGCACGACGTACTGTGGGACAGCCACCGACATAAGGTTTTTAAAACTGTGCGTCTCCACCAGACGGAATGACAGCATTTCAAAGGCCAAGAATTTTGAAATGCTGGCATTCAGGGCCAGGGATCGCGGGTGGGTAGGGGGGTACTTCCTCTTCCTCTCAAGTGTTTGAGAGATGGAAAGCTGAACGCTTCCACGGGACATTGTGGAGATGGTTGGTGACCCAGGTGGTGGTGTTGCTGACAGATCCTCTGTTTGCGGGGTGGCAGGTACCGGTATCACTACAGATGTGGCTGGAGCGGCCGAGACTGCAGCAGAAGAGGAAGCGGGATGAGCCAGAGACGTTTCTTGGTTTTGAAGGTGTCTACTCCACTGCAGCTTGTGCTTTGCACTTAGATGCCTGATCATGCAGGTTGTGCTCAGGTTGAGAACGTTTATGCCTCGCTTCAGGCTCTGATTGCACAGGGTGCAAACCACTCATGTCCTGTCATCAGCACATTTTCTAAAGAACTTCCACGCCAGAGAACTCCTTTGAGCTGACTTTGGTGCGCTCGTTCCCTTGCTGCGTTGGGCAGTAGCAGGCGTAGTGTCTAGGGCATGGGCACTCCGCTTCTGCACCCTGCTCCCTCTTCTGCTGTGCTGGTGGCTCTGTGCGACCACCGCCTCTTCCTCCAAACTACTCAGGTCACCTGCATGACGTTCATTCCATGTGGGGTCGAGGACCTCATCGTCCTCCACATCATCTTCCACCCAGTCTTCACCCCTGCCCTCCTTGTCGGTCTCCACAATGCTGAACGCCGCAGCAGTTGGCACCTGCGTTTCGTCATCATCGGAGACGTGCTGCGATGGTTCTTGCATGTACTCATCTTGAGTAATGAGTGGTTGGGCTCTACCAGCAGCACCACGACCCAGGCCACGGCCCCTATTTGACGGTCTCCTCATATTTCTGTAATTTATGATCTTGCCCTAGAAAGGTGTTTATTGAATAGCGGAACAAAACAACAACAGTATCGCACGGGTGTATCTGACAGTCAAATATGCAAACTATGCCGCAATTTAATGTTTTTTACCCCAAAAGGGTGTATATTGAATAGCGGTATAGGAAAAAGGATAAAAAAACAGTGTATCTCACACGTACAAACACAGACTAGGCCCCGATTAAAATTTTTTGTACCCTAAAGGGAGGATGAGGAAGAGGAGTAGGAGGAGTTGGGAACAGGAGGCAAACTGAAGCGCCCTGCAATCCTTGGCGGTGGAAGGAGATGCGCCAAACAAATTTAAAAGGTGTATCTCACACGTACCGATACAGACTATGCCGTAATTTAATTTTCTTACACTCCAAAAGGGTGTATATTGAATAGCGGAATAGGAAAAATGTTATAATACGGTGTATCTCAAGGCCCGTACACACGTACCGATCGTCGGCATACAAACGTCGGTGGACGAAGGATCTGCCGATTGTACGCGTGTTAGTATGGTGCCTCCGACAGATGTCTGCGCACAATCCGCGGACAAAAGTCTTTCTTGCAAACATGAAAATATTTGTATGCCGACACCAGAACGGACGATTGTTCGCCTGTCAGTACACAATTCGGCCGACAGACCGCAGATTTGCAAGACTGGGCATGCTCAGAAAATAGAAAACACAGGGAAAGTTAACCATTACATGACATCACTTCTGCAGTCGGCGGACAAAATTCTTGTGCTGTCCTTGTGCTGTCTTTGCACTTTTCAGCAGACACCGACATCCCAGGGAGAAAAGAGGAACATTTGTAAGCCGACCATCGGTACGTGTGTACGGGGCTTTACACGTACAAACACAGACTAGGCCCCGATTACAATTTTTTGTACCCTAAAGGCAGGATGAGGAAGAGGAGTAGGAGGAGTTGGGAAGAGGAGGCAAAATGAAGCGCCCTGCAATCCTCGGCGGTAGAAGGAGATGCGCCAAACAAATTTAAAAAGGTGTATCTCGCATGTACCGATACAGACTATCCCGCAATTTAATTTTTTACACTCAAACAGGGTGTATATTGAATAGCGGAATAGGACAAATTTTACAAAACGGTGTATCTCACACGTACAAACACAATCTAGGCCCCGATTACAATTTTTTGTACCCTAAAGGCAGGATGAGGAGTAGGAGAAGTTCGGAACAGGCAGGAGGCAGACTGAAGCACCCTCAAATCCTCGGCAGTATGAGATGCTCCCCAAAAATTGGAAAGGTGTATCTCACACGTACTGACACAGACTATCCCGCAATTTAATTGTTTATACCCAAAGGTTTTGATTAAATAGCGGAATAGAAAATATGATCAAAAAAAGTGTATGTATCTCACACGTACAGAAGCACACTAGGCCCCAATTACTATTGTTTGTACCCCTAAAAGGCTTAATGAGGAGTAGGAGGAGTATGGAACAGGCAGCACCCTCAAATCTTCAGAAGTATGAGATGAACCCCAAAAACTTGGAAAGGTGGATCTCACACGTACCAACACAAACTATACCGCAATTTAATTGATCCTCAAAGGTTTTTATTGAATAGCGGAATAGGAAATATGATCAAAAAAAGTGTAGGTATCTCACACGTACAGAAGCACACTAGGCCCCAATTACTATTGTTTGTACCCCTAAAAGGCTGAATGAGGAGTAGGAGGAGTATGGAACAGGCAGCACCCTCAAATCTTCAGAAGTATGAGATGAACCCCAAAAACTTGGAAAGGTGGATCTCACACGTACCAACAAAAACTATCCCGTAATTTAATTGATCCCCAAAGGTTTTTATTTAATAGCGGAATAGGAAATATGATCCAAAAAAGTGTATGTATCTCACACGTACAGAAGCACACTAGGCCCCAATTACTATTGTTTGTACCCCTAAAAGGCTGAATGAGGAGTTGGAGGAGTATGGAACAGGCAGCACCCTCAAATCTTCAGAAGTATAAGATTAACCCCAAAAACTTGGAAAGGTGGATTTCACACGTACCAACACAAACTATCCCGCAATTTAATTGATCCCCAAAGGTTTTTATTGAATAGCGGAATAGGAAATATGATCAAAAAAGTGTATGTATCTCACACGTACATAAGCACACTAGGCCACAATTACTATTGTTTGTACCCCTAAAAGGCTGAATGAGGAGTAGGAGGAGTATGGAACAGGCAACACCCTCAAATCTTCAGAAGTATGAGATGAACCCCAAAAATTTGGAAAGGTGGATCTCACACGTACCAACACAAACTATCCCGCAATTTAATTGATCCCCAAAGGTTTTTATTGAATAGCGGAATAGGAAATATGATCAAAAAAAGTGTATGTATCTCACACGTACAGAAGCACACTAGGCCCCAATTACTATTGTTTGTACCCCTAAAAGGCTGAATGAGGAGTAGGAGGAGTATGGAACAGGCAGCACCCTCAAATCTTCAGAAGTATGAGATGAACCCCAAAAACTTTGAAAGGTGGATCTCACACGTACCAACACAAACTATCCCGCAATTTAATTGATCCCCAAAGGTTTTTATTGAATAGCGGAATGGGAAATATGATCAAAAAAAGTGTATGTATCTCACACGTACAGAAGCACACTAGGCCCCAATTACTATTGTTTGTACCCCTAAAAGGCTGAATGAGGAGTAGGAGGAGTATGGAACAGGCAGCACCCTCAAATCTTCAGAAGTATGAGATGAACCCCAAAAACTTGGAAAGGTGGATCTCACACGTACCAACACAAACTATCCCGCAATTTAATTGATCCCCAAAGGTTTTTATTGAATAGCGGAATAGGAAATATGATCAAAAAAAGTGTATGTATCTCACACGTACAGAAGCACACTAGGCCCCAATTACTATTGTTTGTACCCCTAAAAGGCTGAATGAGGAGTAGGAGGAGTATGGAACAGGCAGCACCCTCAAATCTTCAGAAGTATGAGATGAACCCCAAAAACTTGGAAAGGTGGATCTCACACGTACCAACACAAACTATCCCGCAATTTAATTGATCCCCAAAGGTTTTTATTGAATAGCGGAATAGGAAATATGATAAAAAAAAGTGTATGTATCTCACACGTACAAAACCACACTAGGCCCCAATTACTATTGTTTGTACCCCTAAAAGGCTGAATGAGGAGTAGGAGGAGTATGGAACAGGCAGCACCCTCAAATCTTCAGAAGTATGAGATGAACCCCAAAAACTTGGAAAGGTGGATCTCACACGTACCAACACAAACTGTCCCGCAATTTAATTGATCCCCAAAGGTTTTTATTGAATAGCGGAATAGGAAATATGATCGAAAAAAGTGTATGTATCTCACACGTACAGAAGCACACTAGGCCCCAATTACTATTGTTTGTACCCCTAAAAGGCTGAATGAGGAGTAGGAGGAGTATGGAACAGGCAGCACCCTCAAATCTTCAGAAGTATGAGATGAACCCCAAAAACTTGGAAAGGTGGATCTCACACGTACCAACACAAACTATCCCGCAATTTAATTGATCCCCAAAGGTTTTTATTGAATAGCGGGATAGGAAATATGATCAAAAAAGTGTATGTATCTCACACGTACAGAAGCACACTAGGCCCCAATTACTATTGTTTGTACCCCTAAAAGGCTGAATGAGGAGTAGGAGGAGTATGGAACAGGCAGCACCCTCAAATCTTCAGAAGTATGAGATGAACCCCAAAAACTTGGAAAGGTGGATCTCACACGTACCAACACAAACTATCCCGCAATTTAATTGATCCCCAAAGGTTTTTATTGAATAGCGGAATAGGAAATATGATCAAAAAAAGTGTATGTATCTCACACGTACAGAAGCACACTAGGCCCCAATTACTATTGTTTGTACCCCTAAAAGGCTGAATGAGGAGTAGGAGGAGTATGGAACAGGCAGCACCCTCAAATCTTCAGAAGTATAAGATTAACCCCAAAAACTTGGAAAGGTGGATTTCACACGTACCAACAAAAACTATCCCGCAATTTAATTGATCCCCAAAGGTTTTTATTGAATAGCGGAATAGGAAATATGATCAAAAAAAGTGTATGTATCTCACACGTACAGAAGCACACTAGGCCCCAATTACTATTGTTTGTACCCCTAAAAGGCTGAATGAGGAGTAGGAGGAGTATGGAACAGGCAGCACCCTCAAATCTTCAGAAGTATGAGATGAACCCCAAAAACTTGGAAAGGTGGATCTCACACGTACCAACACAAACTATCCCGCAATTTAATTGATCCCCAAAGGTTTTTATTGAATAGCAGAATAGGAAATATGATCAAAAAAAGTGTATGTATCTCACACATACAAAACCACACTAGGCCCCAATTACTATTGTTTGTACCCCTAAAAGGCTGAATGAGGAGTAGGAGGAGTATGGAACAGGCAGCACCCTCAAATCTTCAGAAGTATGAGATGAACCCCAAAAACATGGAAAGGTGGGTCTCACACGTACCAACACAAACTATCCCGCAATTTAATTGATCCCCAAAGGTTTTTATTGAATAGCGGAATAGGAAATATGATCAAAAAAAGTGTATGTATCTCACACGTACAGAAGCACACTAGGCCCCAATTACTATTGTTTGTACCCCTGAAAGGCTGAATGAGGAGTAGGAGGAGTATGGAACAGGCAGCACCATCAAATCTTCAGAAGTATGAGATGAACCCCAAAAACTTTGAAAGGTGGATCTCACACGTACCAACACAAACTATCCCGCAATTTAATTGATCCCCAAAGGTTTTTATTGAATAGCGGAATAGGAAATATGATCAAAAAAAGTGTATGTATCTCACACGTACAGAAGCACACTAGGTCCCAATTACTATTGTTTGTACCCCTAAAAGGCTGAATGAGGAGTAGGAGGAGTATGGAACAGGCAGCACCCTCAAATCTTCAGAAGTATGAGATGAACCCCAAAAACTTGGAAAGGTGGATCTCACACGTACCAACACAAACTATCCCGCAATTTAATTGATCCCCAAAGGTTTTTATTGAATAGCGGAATAGGAAATATGATCAAAAAAAGTGTATGTATCTCACACGTACAGAAGCACACTAGGCCCCAATTACTATTGTTTGTACCCCTAAAAGGCTGAATGAGGAGTAGGAGGAGTATGGAACAGGCAGCACCCTCAAATCTTCAGAAGTATGAGATGAACCCCAAAAACTTTGAAAGGTGGATCTCACACGTACCAACACAAACTATCCCGCAATTTAATTGATCCCCAAAGGTTTTTATTGAATAGCGGGATAGGAAATATGATCAAAAAAAGTGTATGTATCTCACACGTACAGAAGCACACTAGGCCCCAATTACTATTGTTTGTACCCCTAAAAGGCTGAATGAGGAGTAGGAGGAGTATGGAACAGGCAGCACCCTCAAATCTTCAGAAGTATGAGATGAACCCCAAAAACTTGGAAAGGTGGATCTCACACGTACCAACACAAACTATCCTGCAATTTAATTGATCCCCAAAGGTTTTTATTGAATAGCGGAATAGGAAATATGATCAAAAAAAGTGTATGTATCTCACACGTACAGAAGCACACTAGGCCCCAATTACTATTGTTTGTACCCCTAAAAGGCTGAATGAGGAGTAGGAGGAGTATGGAACAGGCAGCACCCTAAAATCTTCAGAAGTATGAGATGAACCCCAAAAACTTGGAAAGGTGGATCTCACACGTACCAACACAAACTATCCCGCAATTTAATTGATCCCCAAAGGTTTTTATTGAATAGCGGAATAGGAAATATGATCAAAAAAAGTGTATGTATCTCACACGTACAGAAGCACACTAGGCCCCAATTACTATTGTTTGTACCGCTAAAAGGCTGAATGAGGAGTAGGAGGAGTATGGAACAGGCAGCACCCTCAAATCTTCAGAAGTATAAGATTAACCCCAAAAACTTGGAAAGGTGGATTTCACACGTACCAACACAAACTATCACGCAATTTAATTGATCCCCAAAGGTTTTTATTGAATAGCGGAATAGGAAATATGATCAAAAAAAGTGTATGTATCTCACACATACAGAAGCACACTAGGCCCCAATTACTATTGTTTGTACCGCTAAAAGGCTGAATGAGGAGTAGGAGGAGTATGGAACAGGCAGCACCCTCAAATCTTCAGAAGTATGAGATGAACCCCAAAAACTTGGAAAGGTGGATCTCACACGTACCAACACAAACTATCCCGCAATTTAATTGATCCCCAAAGGTTTTTATTGAATAGCAGAATGGGAAATATGATCAAAAAAAGTGTATGTATCTCACACATACAAAACCACACTAGGCCCCAATTACTATTGTTTGTACCCCTAAAAGGCTGAATGAGGAGTAGGAGGAGTATGGAACAGGCAGCACCCTCAAATCTTCAGAAGTATGAGATGAACCCCAAAAACTTTGAAAGGTGGGTCTCACACGTACCAACACAAACTATCCCGCAATTTAATTCATCCCCAAAGGTTTTTATTGAATAGCGGAATAGGAAATATGATCAAAAAAAGTGTATGTATCTCACACTTACAGAAGCACACTAGGCCCCAATTACTATTGTTTGTACCCCTAAAAGGCTGAATGAGGAGTAGGAGGAGTATGGAACAGGCAGCACCCTCAAATCTTCAGAAGTATGAGATGAACCCCAAAAACCCCAAATATCATTCAGCTCTGCTGCAGGCCACAATTTAATTTTTTTTAACCCAAGGCTGTATATTGAATAGTGGAATAGAAAAAAAGTGTATGATTTCTAAAACCACTCAATATTAGCACATGTGAACTGAACACAGCAGTGTATGATCAGTCACTCAGCACAGCACAGCTGAAGGAAAAATGCTGCACACAGTGCCTGATAGAATAATACTTTTCTCCCTCCTCCTCAGTGGGCAAAAAAGATTGTGTTCACTGCACCCCAAAAAGATTGTGTTAACTGCACCCCAAAAAGATTGTGTTCACTGCAGCCCAAAAAGATTGGGTTCACTGCAGCCCACACACAGCAAAATGGATGTGGACCACTGACACCTGCCTATCTCCTATCCCACACCACACAGCAATATCGATTGTAGTTTGTAGAACACACTGACCCTAAAAATCAGCAGACTCTCTCCCTAAAAGGATTGATAAGATCGTAGATCGGTCACTGCAAACCCCACCCCACACAGCAATATCGATTGTAGTTTGTAGAACACACTGACCCTAAAAATCAGCAGACTCTCTCCCTAAAATGCCTACAACTCGCCCTGCCTAACACACTCCGACCTGTCCCTCAATTCTATCCGGACACAAATGTTTTTTTTTTCCTGTCTGTCCCTAATCAGCAGCCAGCACCCCAAAAAGATTGTGTTCACTGTACCCCAAAAAAGATTGTGTTCACCGCACCCCAAAAAGATTGTGTTTACTGCAGCCCAAAAAGATTGTGTTCACTGTACCCCAAAAATATTGTGTTCACTGCACCCCAAAAAGATTGTGTTTACTGCAGCCCAAAAAGATTGTGTTCACTGCAGCCCACACACAGCAAAATGGATGTGGACCACTGACACCTGCCTATCTCCTATCCCACACCACACAGCAATATCGATTGTAGTTTTTAGAACACACTGACCCTAAAAATCAGCAGACTCTCTCCCTAAAAGGATTGCTAAGATCGTAGATCGGTCACTGCAAACCCCACCCCACACAGCAATATCGATTGTAGTTTGTAGAACACACTGACCCTAAAAATCAGCAGACTCTCTCCCTAAAATGCCTACAATTCGCCCTGCCTAACACACTCCGACCTGTCCCTCAATTCTATCCGGACACAAATGTTTTTTTTTTTCCTGTCTGTCCCTAATCAGCAACCAGCACGTTGATGTGTGCTCTCTCCCTGAACTAAACAGCAGAATGACGCCGCAGCGGCGCTGCCTCGAACTTATAAAGACTTGGTCACATGCTTCAGACGGCCAATCACAGCTACTGATACATTTGTAGGCATGGCTGGGATGGCTTAGGAACACCACTTAAACGCTTGTTGATTGGCTGTTGAAAGCCCGCCATGAAAAGCGCGCCAAAGCATGCAAAACCCGTAAATAAAACGACCGAACACGGATTTTTACCCGAATATACAGTAAAGTTTTCGGGTCCGTGTTCGGGTAACAAAAATCCAATTATTCGGTACGAACACGAATAATACAGTCCGTGTTCGCTCAACCCTAATAAGGAGCAGTGGAACTCAAGATTAAAGCACCTATAGGGAAAACATAAAAATTATAAAGATAACTATTGGCATTTGTTGTTCATTCAAAAATAATTGTATGCCTTTATCTCAATTTATTCAGTGCAAATCAAGGTAATCAGCCGTGGTCACCTATGTTCACCTATATATTGCAAAGCTACAACTCCTTGGAAACATCAACACTCAAAAGAACACCTTAAAACAATTACTAAACATCTTCTCTGTTCATTGATAGCAGAGCATAAGAAATCTCAGTACACCTAAAAGAGGAGACGTCCATGTAAACTAAGAAATTATTTTCCCATATTTTATTGGCAAAAATGACCATACATTCAAAAAGTTTGTTACCTAAGCTGTCCTTACTTCCTTCATTTGACCCCCCAGGGGTGCTGCAGGGCTGAAGAGCACTGCAGTCTAAGCTCCTTTTAGCTGACCCTCACCTCCGTCATCCATTAGGATGCTCACGGAGGTGCGGACACTGTTTTCCAGCCACTGCGCATGCGCAAGATGGTGCAGAGCAATGACATCACACGAATGTCGTGAATCCCCCGGCGCCATCTTTGAGTCTCCCGCCATCATTTGCGGCAGACCAAGGTCGCCAGCAGATGATAGGAGGGGATCTGCAAAGATTTTGTGTGCCAAGTGACAATAAATGGGGCAGTCTCTACTTCATCCAGATGGCCAGGCATCTCACCACCTAAGATGGAGCATAAACTGCCCCCCGGGCGTCCGTACAGTCACCCATCCTTTCAACAGCATACATCATTAATTACCAACTATCATGCCATCTAGTGGTCAAAAATAAAAACAACAGCATTGCTCCTAGTACGGGACCCATTTCAACTGAGATAGCACACAGTTCAATTGGGAAGACCAAGAAAACCTCCAATACTGGAGGACTACATATCAGATTGAAAAATCAAGGTATTTAAATACAAAAAAATAAGATAAACAAAAATAAGAAAAACAGAATAAACAAGCACAAAAAAATTAAAAATGTCAAACTTCTTATTTCCAAAAGGGTTTAAAGCTCATGGACTCATTTAATCCAGGAAACCTACTGGCTGAGAGGGTATAAATCCATTTAGATTCCGGTTGCAATAGCAACTGGTCTATATCTCCTCCCCTCTCATGTATGGAGACATGATCTAGAGCAAAAAATTTAATTTCAGAAGAATGGAAATTGTGATAAAGTCCAATGTGTCTACTAATAAGGGTTTCCATTCTCTTCTTAAAAATCAGAGACACGTGGTCTCTTATTCTGTGAAAGAACAGTCTTTTTGTTTTGCCAATATGAAAACATTTCCCCCACACAGCACATCTGGGCTTTCACTCAGCAAGTTACCAAAGAGATTGAAAAGACTAAACGGTATTCAAGTCAATATAATGGTTTTGTCCTTGAACTGTTAGAATATGTTTTGTCAAACAATGTTTTTATGTTTGACCCCTTCCGACTACCTCCAGATGCAGGGTGTTGCTGTAATGTTCCGGTACCTTTGGTACCCTAAATTACACTTTCCACAAGTGTATGCGCCCTACCATTTACTTTTGGAAAGGTGCGCATACACCTTTAAGACTGGAGCTGTCATCACTCAGCGCCGGACTAGATGGCTATTTAAGGCGTCGGCTCTCACTCACATGTGTTCGTTCAAACACCCTTACCTGGATGCTAACCTTGCTTGAAGCTTCCATGCTTGCAAGCTTACTTCGCTGACGGAACCTCGCTGCGCTGATCCCTGTATCCCGCTACTGGATCATCCGCCTCTCCTGAACCACCCTTCGGCTGTATCGCTAATAGTGCTAAGTACCCCGCAGGGGAATTCTCTATAAACTTATACTAAGCTTACACTATCTAGCTCTGCATAGTAGAGACTGTTTATCACATCTGCATAAACTAGATTGCTAGCTCTTGAGACTACTGCTACTTTTCTGCACTGGGTTGATCTCTTTTGTATGTCCACCTGCTATTCTATCATCTGCTATCATACAACATTGTTAAACCTTCCTGCATCCATCTGCTACTGTCTCACCTTCAAGTGTCTATCACCTACCACCTCCACTCAACCTATCCCTCAAACCTTCATCATTGTGTTACCACATATATAAAGTCACTCTAGGAACCAGCTTGCTAATTGTGTGTATTTACTGGCTGAAATAAGACCTTCCACACATGAGTCATTGAGGTTGGGAATGGTATCTCAGCATATCTCTTACATGACAACTGACGTGGAACTATTTCTGCAGCTGAAAATCCACACCATATAAGAAACGCAGGAGCGTTACAGATTGAACGAACCTAAAAAATGGATTCAGCAGAAATAGCCACTCAGGTGACACAATTAAAACAGCAAGTATCTGCGTTAATACACGCACTTGCTGAATTAAAAGAAGACAATCAGGCTCTGTCGCAGCAGGTAATTAGACTGACACAACTTACCTCTGCTCAGTCCCCTGAACCCAAGATAAATCCCCCTTTGGTATTTACAGGCGATCGCAAAAAATTTCGCGAATTTAAAAACGCATGTGAGTTACTTTTTTTGCTAAAACCTCGTACCTACCTTACTGATCACATTAAGGTTTGTACTATTATTTCTTACCTATCAAGCGATCCTCGAGCCTGGGCAGATTCTCTTTTTGAGAAAAACGACCAGCTTCTCAACTCCTATGCCTTGTTCCTGGCAGAGCTCACTAGCCTATATGATGACCCCAATAGGCAGAGTACTGCTGATCTTCAGTTAAGATCCTTGAAACAAGGAAGGAGGCCTGTGGAAGACTTTGTCGCAGAGTTCAAGAGATGGACCCTTGATTCAGAATGGAATGATGCATCTCTGAAAACCCAATTTAGGCTTGGCCTATCAGAAGCCGTTAAGGACGAGCTCGCCCGAGCGGATCTGCCAAAAACCCTGGATGCATTAATACAACTCAGTATTACCATAGATAGAAGACTACGAGAAAGAAAGGCTGAAAAGATGGGAATGCCATTATCCGTTTCCTCTCGGAGTCTGGCCGTTGACCCCGTTCCTATGGAGATAGGAACCATACGCCCACCGCTATCAACTATGGAAAAAGCCAAAAGACGAAATGAAAATCTCTGCTTGTACTGTGCATCCCCTGATCACAAGATAAACGTCTGTCCCCTAGTCAACAAAAAGAAGGGTGAGTGTTCACATGTCTCTCTAGGAGGATTGACAACTTCATTCACTAACCCCTACATTTCTGTTTTTTTGACATTACAGTGGGACCAGAACAGGATTACTACTAAGGCCATGATTGACACAGGATCTTGTGGAAATTATATGGATATATGTTTTGCTGCTTTAAATAAAATTCCTATTATTTCTAAACTCAAACCTGTCTCAGTAAGTCTTATTACCGGTGTTCCGTTATCCTCTGGTCCGATCACCGATCAGACACAAGCACTTCTAGTCACTATTAACGAGTCTCATAGGGAGACTTCTACCTTCGATTTAATACCATCACCCCACTTTCCCATTGTGTTGGGACTTCCCTGGTTGCACACACACCAACCAACCATAGATTGGAAGAAACGGTCCTTGACCTTCCCTTCTTGTTATTGCGAGGAAACGTGTAACCTCCCGTTTTCCGGGAAGATTCTGTCTGTGGTGACAGATGAGATTGCACCACTATGTTATCAGGATCTTTCTGAGGTTTTTCTTGAGAAAAATGCTCAAGCATTACCTCCTCATCGAGACTATGATTGTAGCATTGATCTACTCCCAAATAGCAAATTGCCGTTCGGTCATGTTTATCCTCTTTCACAGGATGAACTTGCCCATCTCAAAACCTATTTGGATGAGAACTTGGAAAAAGGTTTTATTAGACCTTCCACTTCTTCCACAGCAGCAGGACTCTTTTTTGTTCGCAATAAAGATTCAAGTCTCAGACCTATCATCGACTACAGGAAATTGAATGCTATCACAATAAAAGATCGCTATCCTCTACCACTTATCCCTGAGCTCATTGAGCAGGTGCGTGGAGCTACCTATTTTTCAAAATTAGACCTGAAAGGAGCATACAATCTCATTCGAATCCGTGATGGACACGAGTGGAAGACTGCGTTCAGAACTAGATACGGATTGTTCGAGTATCTTGTGATGCCATTCGGCCTATGCAATGCCCCTGCAGTTTTCCAACGATTTATAAACAATATTTTTAAAGACTTACTAGATGTCTGTGTTGTGGTATATCTGGACGATATACTTATATATTCACGGACCCTGTCTGAACACATAAGACATGTAAGACTTGTATTATCGAGATTGCTTGCACATAATCTTTATGTGAAGCTGAAGAAATGCTTGTTCCATAAAGATGAGGTACTCTTTCTAGGCTACATCATATCCAAAACAGGAATCGAGATGGACATGAGTAAAATATCCTGCATTCAGGATTGGCCTACACCAACTACATGCAAGGCGCTACAGCGATTCCTGGGATTTTCAAATTTCTACAGGAAGTTCATAAAAAACTTTTCTGCTATTGTGAGACCCCTCACACAGCTCACTAGCATAAAAATACCATTTAAATGGTCAGAAGAAGCAAATAAGGCTTTCCACTTGTTAAAGACAAGGTTTACTTCCACTCCCATATTACGCCATCCAGACCCATCCCTCCAATACATTCTGGAGGTAGATGCGTCAAACCTGGCAGTAGGAGCAATACTCTCCCAACGACCTAACCCCACTTCACCACTTCATCCAGTCACCTTTTTTTCTAAATCCCTGAGCAGTCCCGAGATAAATTACCCCGTGGGTGAGAAGGAACTGCTTGCTATAAAATTGGCTCTGGAGAATTGGCGACATTTACTCGAAGGCACCCAATTACCAATAATTATATACACGGACCATAAAAACCTCCAATATCTTCAGACTAGCAAAACTCTCTCGCATCGACAGGTACGATGGTCACTATTCTTTCTAAGGTTTAACTTCCTAGTGACCTACACACCTGCAGATAAGAACAAAAAGGCGGATGCACTATCACGACTAACTGAAGAAAATTACTTTGAAATTCCTTCCGTTCCTATAATACCTCACAAACGCATTATTGGAGTTGTCCGTTCCTTGAAGGAAGAGGTTCTGCATGGTATAAGGTTGGATTCACCCCCACCACAACTAAATACCGATGCAGAAGGCTTCCTCTACTACAACGACAAACTTTACATACCACCTACCCTACGCACCAAGATCTTGGAATTATCGCATGATGTGCCTATGGCAGGACATATGGGTATGACAAAGACTTTCAATTTGATTTCTCGGCAATTCTGGTGGCCTGACATGAAAACATCTATACAAAAATTCGTCTCTTCATGCAATGTCTGTGCCAGGTCCAAAATTGACACTACGAGACCATCCGGCCTACTATGCAGTCTACCAATACCCCAAACTCCATGGGAGGTTCTGTCATTGGACTTCATCGTAGAATTGCCTCCTTCCAAAGGATTTAATACCATCTTGGTGTCAGTGGACCATCTGACAAAGATGGCACATTTCATTGCTATTCGCAGACTACCTTCGTCCAAACAAACGGCAGAACTCCTGATGAAACATGTCTTCAGATTACATGGTATCCCAAAAACTCTTTTGTCTGACCGTGGATCCCAATTTATTTCTAAATTCTGGCAAGAACTATGTCACATACTACGGAATGAGCGGAAGCTCACTTCTCCTTACCATCCGCAGACCAACGGACAGACTGAAAGAGTCAACCAATGCATCGAGCAGTATTTACGTTGTTACACTTCTTACCAACAGGATGATTGGTTGGATCTTCTCCCCCTGGCAGAATTTGCCTACAACAACGCAACTCACAGTACAACCAAGCAGAGTCCGTTCTACTTGAACTATGGGTTCCATCCCTCTATTCTCCCTCCACGCATCCTTCCTTCAAATAACCCAGTAGCCTCAGACTATCTTTCCCAAATAAAGGATTCTCTGGGTTTACTAAATACCATTGCACACGCTCACAGTCAACAAAAGTACTACTATGATCTTCGTAGAAGACCTTCTCCACAGTATACTATCGGGGACCTCGTTTGGCTCTCAACAAAAAACTTGAGACTGAAGATCCCTAGCAAAAAGCTTGGACCTCTGTTCTTGGGACCTTTCCCAATCAAGAAACTTATTGGAAAAGCTGTCGCTACTAAAACCCCATGTTCCGGACCAAGGAATAAGGCCTAATATTCCACCTCCCCCTCCTGTACAAGTTGAAGGTGGAGAAGAATACGAGATAAAAGAGATTCTGGATTCTCGTATCTACAGAAGAAGACTTCAGTACTTGGTTAGATGGAAGAACTATGGGCCCCAAGATGACACCTGGCTAAACACCTCTGACATACATGCCCCTAGATTAATCCGCAATTTTCATGCGAGATACCCAGACAAACCAGCTCCAGAGGCCTTCAGGAGCAGGCCTTAAAGGGGGGGTATTGTAATGTTCCGGTACCTTTGGTACCCTAAATTACACTTTCCACAAGTGTATGCGCCCTACCATTTACTTTTGGAAAGGTGCGCATACACCTTTAAGACTGGAGCTGTCATCACTCAGCGCCGGACTAGATGGCTATTTAAGGCGTCGGCTCTCACTCACATGTGTTCGTTCAAACACCCTTACCTGGATGCTAACCTTGCTTGAAGCTTCCATGCTTGCAAGCTTACTTCGCTGACGGAACCTCGCTGCGCTGATCCCTGTATCCCGCTACTGGATCATCTGCCTCTCCTGAACCACCCTTCGGCTATATCGCTAATAGTGCTAAGTACCCCGCAGGGGAATTCTCTATAAACTTATACTAAGCTTACACTATCTAGCTCTGCATAGTAGAGACTGTTTATCACATCTGCATAAACTAGATTGCTAGCTCTTGAGACTACTGCTACTTTTCTGCACTGGGTTGATCTCTTTTGTATGTCCACCTGCTATTCTATCATCTGCTATCATACAACATTGTTAAACCTTCCTGCATCCATCTGCTACTGTCTCACCTTCAAGTGTCTATCACCTACCACCTCCACTCAACCTATCCCTCAAACCTTCATCATTGTGTTACCACATATATAAAGTCACTCTAGGAACCAGCTTGCTAATTGTGTGTATTTACTGGCTGAAATAAGACCTTCCACACATGAGTCATTGAGGTTGGGAATGGTATCTCAGCATATCTCTTACATGACAACTGACGTGGAACTATTTCTGCAGCTGAAAATCCACACCATATAAGAAACACAGGAGCGTTACAGTTGCTATTGGGACCAAATGTGCTCCCTCCTATGCAAACCTGTACCTGGGGGGGGGGGGGGGGGTGGGAGCATGACTTATTTTCAAATGACAATCTACTTGATTATACAAACAAAATATTGATCTGGCGACGATTCATAGTTGACTTGTTTATTGTCTGGACGGTTCTAGAGAAGAGTTAACAAGTTTTATGAATATATTGAGGGTAAATAATTTCAATTTAAAATTCACTATGTCATGCAATCAATAAACCATTGAATTTTTGGATGTCCAGATTTTTTTTAACCCAGATCTTAGTTTGGGCTCCTCACTGTACAGAAAGCCCTCTGCGGGCAGCACCATTCTCCATGCTGCTAGTTCTTATCCTTCTCCACTAATCCGAAGCATAGCTTATAGTCAGCATTTAAAACTGATACGGAATTGTAGCAATCAGTCTAATTTTGTATTTGAAGCTAAAGCCTTAAAAACTAGACTATTAGCTAGGGGCTACAGTCGGTCATGCTTAAAAAAGGTGTACCATATGGCAAATAATCAGGACAGAGTTAATACATTCTACTAGATCTAAACTGGTTTTGGAAAATAAGGTTAGGCTCATTAGTAGATAGTCAGCCCATCACAACCATGTACGTCACATAATGAATAAATATTGGCACTTGGTGGCTGACGACATTGTATGTAAGTGATCGGCCCCAGATTACCTGTAGATGTTCTTCCTCTCTAAAGGATCATTTAGTTAAGAGCCACTATCAAAACAAAATTGGGATTTACAATCAAACAATCAAAGGTACGAAACCATGTGGCAGATGCCTTTTTTTGCCACTTGGTCATGAACGCCCAGGAGGTAGTTTTGCCAAATTGACAGACATACAGGTGTAGATTTGTGGATTTCGGATTGGATCTTATCAGCCAACTTTTCATACATGGCTGCAAATCCCGCATCCAGATCTGCTTTGGTGATAGAATGTGAGTACTCACGGTCCCCTGGAGGAGTAGCAGCCGAGGAGGGTGGCTGTGTGGACACTGCGGGCGGCGTGGGAGAAGACTGGGCACCATCTTTAGTCATCCCTGTAACCTCTTTAGTGCGGAGCAAGAAGGTCGTTAAAGAATGCTGTGGCGGGCGGCCCCGTTGTTTCTTTTTGGCCGAAGGCATGCACGACTTGTTCCTGCGGGGGTGCTGAGAGTAAGATCCCAAAAAAGTGTCAGATTGGCCCAGAGGAAGCAGTTTTCTCTCTCCCCTCCGGCGGAGCTGAGACACTAGCAGCCGTCCAGCTTCGCGCCGCGCATGCGCCCCCTAATGTATTAAATTTGGTGCATATTTTATGATTAAGATTGGTTGTAATTACCTGGCATTCAGATGCATTCATTATGTATTAGGAAATAGCACCAAAGGCCTCAATTGTTGTGCATCCTCCAGGTAGAGAAGATGCCAGATCAGAAAATTTCAAAATGACATCATCGGCGAATAGGCCGATCTTGTGGCATTTGCCTGCTACTGGAATGCCCATTATAGGTGGAGAGTCCCTAATGGCAGCCGCGAAAGTTCCAGTACTAACGTAAAAATCAAGGCAGATAAGGGGCATCCGTGTCTTGTGCCATTTGTGATGTTAAAGGCATCTGAGTACAGAGGAGGTAAAAATTTGTGCCGATGGGTTCGTGTATAATGCTAAAATAGCTGAGATGAAGCCGCTGAATCCAAATTTGGTCAAGGTAGCTTGTAGATACCCCCAATTTACCCTATCGAAAGCCTTTGCAGCATCTAGGGCTAGAAAAGCAGTGGGTATTTTGCAAATTTTGGCTACATGGAGTAAATTTTAAATTCTGCGGGTGCCAACAGGTGCCTGATGTCCTTTTACAAACCCCGCTTGGTCAGGGGCTATTAATGACGGTGTCACTTCAGTTATTCTATTGGCAATAACCTTTGTATAGACCTTGAGGTCCATATTAAGGAGGGATATTGGCCTAAAGTTCTGAGGAATGGTGGGGTCTTTCCCTGGTTTGGGTAGAGTAACAAAGGCCTTGAGCATTTCCATGGGTAATGAACCAGAGGAAGACGCTGCATTGAAAATTTCTAATAAATGTGGAACCAGGATATCAGAAAAGGTTTCATAGTATTCTGATGATAGGCCATTGGGGCCTGGGGATTTGCTCAGTGCCAGGGTTTTAAGGACTTTGTTGATTTCCTCAGCAGATAATTGAGCATGAAGGTGTTCTAACACCATGGAAGTAAGTAACAGAATCCAAAAATTTTGAAATACCTTCCGTAGAAGGCTGAGGAGTATTTGGGTCAAAATGTAAATTATAAAGGGCACTGTATTAGTCCTTAAAGTATTTGCTATGTCTTTGGGGTGACAAATCTTTGTGTCTGTTTGGGGTCAATTGGATAGGCTCATTTCATTTTAGTTTGCCTTGCTTTGATTTGGCGGGACAATTTATTTCCTGTCATATTCCCAAAAGAATAGTGGGAAGCTTTTAAGCATTTAAGGCATTTCTCATGGTAAAATAAAAGTAGTTGTTTAAGTTCCAATCTTCATTTCTGTAATTTCTCTATTACGGTCTGGGTCATGGATCATTTTTATTTTGCATTTCCAGTTGGTGAATTTTAGCTAGGAGGGATGTGGTCGCCTGCATTCTCTGTTTCTTTTCCCTTGATGCAATTTGCAACAATAGACCTCTGATAAAGGCCTTATGAGCACATCAGGTAGTAGAGGCCGAGGACTCATTTGGGACATTAAATTGGAAAAATTACTCTAGTTGTTTCCGAACCTTCTCTCAGTGAATAGTCTGGTTAAAAATACAGGTGTTATTGTGCCACAGAATTGTGGGAGCCACATTGTACTGCTCAGCAAGTTCAATTGTTATGGGAGCGTGGTCCGACCAGGTGATGGTGCCTATAGTTGCCATTTTGACATTATAAAGGCAAGGTAAATCAGTGAGTATTAGGTCTTATTAGTTTTTGGGAGAAGAACAGTCTAAGGTAGTGTCTATCACCAAGTTAAAGTCTCCTAACATGAGGGGGTTTCCCTTACTTCAAAACTTAACTTTTCTTAGAAGGTTTCTCAAAAAATTTACTTGTCCTTGGTTGGGAGCATACATTGATGCAATAGTATATAAAACATTGTTCATGGTGCAAACCAAAGTAATATATCATCCAATGGGATCTGTGACCTTGTCTAGTGGAGTGAATGCAATAGCGTTTTTAATTGCTATGAGGGTTCCTCTGTGCTTAGTTTCACATTAGCAAAGAAAATAAGCAGGTACAGCCTATGTGAGCTTTTTGGTGCTTTGGTTGCAGAAAAGTGTGTTTCCTGTATACAAAGATCATCTCCTCTTAGTTTTTGGGCTTCTGACCACATAAACTTGCATTTAAAATGGCTATTCAGCCCTTAACATTGAGAGAGACAAACTTAATGTAAATCAGGTGCTCTCCTAAAATCTCTGGCTGATTGAGCAGCTGAAACTGGGAATGAGGCAGAGTAGAGATGGCAGCCTAGGAGTCCTCTGTATCCAGCCATGGGGTAAGTGGCTGAAGAGGAGAGGTCTAGCTATATCACTGCAGGAGATGCTCCATCTGTGCTGCTTCAACCATTACACTGCACACAAAGGCTGGAGAACTGCTCTCAGTCCTCCCACTACATACTGCCCACTAACTCACTGACTGGCTGTCCTCATCGCACACACTGCTCACTGATTGGCGGACCTCCCTGCACACTGTTCACTGAATGGCCGTCCTCACCGCACACAGCTCAATGACTGGCCATCCTCACCGCACACTGCTCAATGACTGGTGGTTCTCACCACACACTGCTCACCGATTGGCCTTAACTTTTTGTTAAAGTAAAAAAAAAAGAAAGTGTTGTTTAAATTGATTTGTCTTCTTATTAACCACTTGCTTAAAGGGTACCACTACTTTTGAAAAAATCAGCAAATAAAGAAAAAAACAATATAGCGTATACAATTGTGACACAAATCCTATTGTAATTGAAAAAAATAAATCATTGTTTGTTCCTCTGTGCTGAGTGGGTCAAATGGGAGTGGTTTCATAATTATCTATCAGCTGTGCAGCTGCAGGGCTCTAATGAGGAAAGCTGCTGGGCCTGCATCCCTTTAGACATATTCCTATTGAGAGTATTCTCACCAAAAATTACATTTTTGTTGCAGGGGATGCCAGAAATCTGATTTGTATCTTAGGCAGACTTCTGGGAAAATTGGTGAACCAATTACACAAGCAGGAAATTATGTTTCAGGGGTGTGGTAAGTACACATTCTGTGTACAGAACAGCTCCAGGTAGCCATATTGCATTTTCAAAAAATTACAACAGCTGCAGATTGAAAAGGAAATGTAATTTTTAATAACATTCAATCACAATTTGATTTGTGTCGCAATTGTATACGCTATATTGTTTTTTTTTTTATTTGCAATTTTTTTCCCCCACGAAAGTTACTCTTTAAAGAGTAACAAGTAACGAAAGTTACTCTTTAACTTAGCGAGGTACTGCCGAAGAGTTGCTGGTGTAGGCAAAATGATGTACCCATACGCCACTGTCTACTTCCAGGTTTAAGACACACATGTGTGCTCCCCCGCCCAGCACCCGCTGTGATTGTGCACAGTAGGAACCTGTCAGCAAGTCCCGGCCAATGATTCACAGTCGGGACCTACTGATTTGCTGTGTCCAATCACAGCCCAGAGCTCTGTGAAACAGATCTAGTAGTAAAATAAGCACATTTCACACACATTATACATAGTTAGGCACACATTTAACTCTTTGATCATCCTAGATGTTAACCCCTTCCCAGTCCATGTTACTAGTGTAGTATTAGCACCGATTACTATATTATTGTCACTGATGATGTCAGTGGCAGTTAGTCAGTTCCCACCCATTGTCAGATTGCCCAATGCAATTTTGCAGTTACCTTAGAAGTCGCTAATCTCCACCATTAGTAGTATACAGTAAAAAAATAAAAATTCCAATATATACCACCATCATTTGTAGATGCTATAACCTTCACGTAAATCAATCAATATATACTTATTGGAGTTTTTTTTATCAATGACATGTAGCAGAATACATTTTGTCCAAAATGTATGAAGAGATTTTATTTTTTATTGGATGTGTTATAGCAGAAATTAAAAAATATTTTAAAAAATTGTCGGTCTTTTTTCGTTTATATTGCAAAAAAAACAGTGGTGATCAAATAATACCAAAAGAAAGCTCTACTTGTGTGAAAAAAATGATATACAAATGTTTTTGGGTTACAGTGTTGCACGACCGCACATATACCAGTTAAAGTAGTGCAGTGGCCTTGTCACAAAAGGGGTAAAATCTTCTGGAGCTACAGACATATATATATATATATATATATATATATATATATATATATACACACACACATGTGCGTTTGAGCTTAGGGTTGCACACCCTAATTCAACAGGGCTGCGCACAGCTATGAAGCAGTTCCATCAGAAGCTGGAGCAAAAAATCCTGTGAGAGAGGCAGGGTGACCGATTAAGAGATACCCCGAAACTTTATACTATTGCAGTGAGATTGGTTTCCTAAGTCTGCAAGTTTGGCAAATATTGCGTTGTATCAAAGCATCATGATCAGTGAATCCATCCACTAGGTCATTATGGCAAATATCATTGACTTTTGTGAAACATTCTTAGGGACAAATCCTCTCAGGGCTAGCGGTATATCACGTAGATCAGCCAAAGTGGCAGGCTAAGTGGAAGCTGGAAATTGCTCCAATGGCCACACTGGGGAATGGAAAACAGCAGTTTCCTGCAAAGTACAGTGTCACTCCTCTGTGTTTCCCTGCCTGGATTTTTTAGCCTTCACCAGGCTCTAGGTAGCGGGAGAGTCACAGGGAGAGCAGGACTCACCAGGGTGTAGCTGAGGAGGGCCTGTCTCCGGATTGCATAAATGTTCCATCATGTGTAGCTCTCCTGCATGGCCTCTGGTGTTGAGAGAGGAGGCAGGGGAGTGGCTGGTGCTGCCATGTTCTAGAATCTGGTCTCTGGCCACTGGCCAGGGGATAGAAGTCTGGATTGGATGTTGCCTTTCTTTGACATGACAGGCAAGAGCAGAGGAGTTAGGGGGATCAATTCTGTTGGCGATAGCGGGTCTCCAGTCACTGTGAGTTGCTAAGAAAACAGCCTCAGTTTCATAACTCTTTCACTCCACGTTCATCCAGATCTGCAGCTTGACGCCCCTCCCCATGAGCTTAATATTTTGTTGCTTAAGTTAACCACCACTCACGGCTGCTGAGAAGCATAGGCTAATTTATGAGCAGCTAAAAAAACACAGAAGCTGGTTAAGTTGGAAATAGGGCAAGGCCACAGCTTTATTGAACTTTGCAAAAGTAACAACTTTCCAAATGTACCAAACAACAGTGCCAGTCAGTTATACTGTGAGCACCCGACAACAATGCCAGTGACAGTTCTACCGTGAGCACCCATAAAACATAAACTTATGTAGCCCTGCTCCCTGGGGAGTGGCTAGGTGTACACAAATCCTCCTCACTTCGATTGCCCTGAGTGTTATCCAACCCACTTGACACTATAGGTTCTGTTATTGTAAATGATAAGAAACCACCAGAATTTTCAGTACAGAATCAGGTTTATTTGTCTTTAACTTGCGTTTAGTAAAATGCACAAACAATCTCAATAAAATAGTCAACACAGAAATATAAATGATAAGATAGATCCTGAATCCCCAAACTTGAACTGGATAAGGTTCAGCACTCAGGATCAAAGAACAATCCTAACATGTATATATATTGATATATAATGGAGAATTGATATTTCAGAAAATCTGTAAATACACTCCTTCTCAAGTGCAATGTGAGAGTGACCACAGGAAATGCTTAACAGTATTAATAACTTCTATGTAGCTCCAATATCTTGACACTAAGCTATCTATCAGAGTGCACTCTGTATCCTATGGGGGCCGACTTTACACTGAATTGCAAGAGTTTCCTGGATGAGTAAGGCCTTGCTAGTCTTTGCCGGCAAAGGTGTCCTCAACCAATCCAGAGAAAGTATTTGTAATCCACAGTAAAGGTGATCAATTAATTGTAATCCACACAGGAACAACCATTAATTGTAATCCAAACCGAAAGGGAGAAGATAGGTTTCTGTACTCCACAGGTGACAGTCAGTCTAGAACTGAAAAAGGAGGGCCCAGGCCTTCTGATCTGCCACGCACTATCCAATGCTACAGTGTCCTGTGTTGACCATTTGAATTAAGGTGACCTTCTACTAGAACTGCTCTTCAGACCTGCCCTGCCTCAATCTAGAAGTTCAGTAGACACTTTAAATTGTATTTCTCTCACCCAGTGTGACGAGCTCTGCATTCAACAGTTCACTCCAGCAGTGTCCCGTTCTCCTCAGCGACAATCAGAGTCTCCCAGGGCGTCCTTCCGCTCGGCCGATTACCGAGACCCATCCACACGCTGCTCACTCGGTCTCTGGTGTCTGTCTGCTAGGCCTCCGGCCTACTCTTCTCTGTGTTCCGCAGCAGCTCTTTCCCTCCTCACAGCATGCTGTCCTCTAGGCAAGAGAGCAAATCCTGGTCCCACCCCCCTTTATAAAGACACTCCCAGCGGGCTCCGCGAATCCCTTTGCTCCATGGGAGATGAGTTCAGTCACACTGGCAATCCATGATCCTCACTTCTCCCCGAACTACATCTCCCATAATTCAGCAAATCAGTACTGTGTAGAAACTTTAATACCAAACAACAGTCTGAACAACACCAGCCTTGCAACCAGGCTACACTTACATAGTCTAAGAGGATAATCATTTAAATAAACCCCATAATGTCTCAATAAATACTGTTATCTCCACCAAGACCCCTGTGGTGAACAACAATGCCACCAATCCTGTGGACAATTTCTAAAAACCTAGGCATTCACCTTGAGGCAAAAAAGCTCCAAACAAGAACTAGAAACAAGAACAAAGTATGTGACGGGCCAAAACCAGAAAAAGGGGACAATGTTGGACCAAACGATAGATTGGTAAAAGTGTCACAACATCGAGCAAAAAAACATGCTTAACTGGGGAGATTGAACCTACAGACCGGTAATGCCCACATTTGTTCCCTATACATGAATGATAAGAATGAAGGGGCCTAAAACCAATTGTTTCAGGTAATACCAACAACCCAGGGTAGGCCATGAAAACTGCAACAACGAATTCTGCCAACTGCAAAGGTAAATTCTCCAATGTCAAAATTTGGCGTGGCAAGAGGCCCAATAAAAGAAGGAGTCAGTGATGATCTAAAGTAATGCTGGAGAGAAACATTAAATCAGAACAAAAGGTGAGGACGAACATATAGCAAATGATTTCCCATCTACCTAAAAGCCATCTCTCTCATCCGAAAAACCCATACCATGGGCAGCAATGGCTGCGCCAAGGAGGAAAAAGTGTGTTAGGAAAAATTAGTAGGAAGCAAGACCAGCTGGGAAAGGAAAAGTCAGAAGACCCGAAAAAAAAATGGAATTTGCTGAGGTTGGAGGAATCAGCGTGAGATAAAAATAAATAATTTCGTGATTAGCACATTCTCTGAGTTACTACCAACAGAGCATTTGTCCTTGGCAACGCTTTAACTTATCTTAAAGGTGCCAAAGAATGCTCAAGAAAAGGAAACTAGAAAAAAGAGCCCTAAATGCAAAAACCAACAGATGGCCAAATGGAGAAGATGTCACTTAAGTTGTGCACAGAAGACAGGTGCCTCAAATCAGGGAAGCAAGTCGGATGTTTCCAACCCTTTAAAACGCTCTGGATAAGAACATTCTGGAGATGTCCTCCTGGCTGAATAGTCTGAAACAAACAATACAACAGAGAGAGCGGTACCCACCATCAAACCAGCAACAACTATATCCTGTAGGTAGAGAGGTAGGAGGAAAGAGCCAGAAGCCTGTCCCGCAGGGGGAAAGGGAGAACTCCTCACCAGGTGGCTGCACCAATTTGTCCCAAATTCACTGGCAGGTTACCCAAGAGTTCTGGGAGGGAAAACATGGACAGGGTCCAATAGGAGTCAGAAACAAGGCTAGAGAGCGTGCAGAGGGGCAGTTAACCACTTGTACCACACTCATCTGTTTATAACACCACTCGCCTATTCTGCAATATTTCCACCGATAATTCCACTGTCACCACATGGGGAAAGAGCTCTAACAGCATCAAGTTACACAAAAAATAGAGTTGGGCCCATGAGGCCAGCCAAGGTGTAGCAGACCAGTCACCCTGGAAGAAATGCCAAAGCTACAGGAGCTGGATGCATCCCTGTAAAACTCCAGCTGTGAGTTCAGCAATTCCTCCATTTATAAAAGAATGACTATTAGAGTGCAAGAAGGACAACTGTGCTTCAAAGTCATCACACATACAGTAGGTCTGATCATTGTTACGTAAAGACATGTATCTGATATACATCTCATAGACTACCCATCAGAAGTATGCAGAATGTGAAAACAAGATGGCCCAAAAGTTTTAAAGCTGCTACAGCCAGAGCTTCCTAGAGTCCCTTCGAAATTTAGCTAATGACAGAAACTAATTAACCCCAAGAAGTTGGCAGACCATCTCTTCAATGTCAATCTCTATGCCCAAAAGGACAGAAGATGGGCAGGACCTTCCGCATTGTTGAGATGGAACAGTCACAGTGTACAGGCAGGAGGCGAAAAGGCAGACCTGATGTTGGCCTTCACCAGAAGGGTAGAAGCACCAGAAAACTCAGCAAAGAAATTGCTGTTTTAAAAGTGGAGTATTAGTCCTGGGATTTCTCCTGATAATACCCCCATTAACTGACAAGCCTGTAGGGATAGAAAAATTATGTATAAGTTGGAATTTTTTTTTGGTTCTTTTTCGGGTACCACTCCAAGTGAGGAAACCCACAAGGAGCATTAGGGGCCACATGAAAGGGATCCAAAATCCCTAAATAAATCCAGATTGTAGGATTCAAGCCTCTCCACTGAGAGGGTACTGGTCTAGCCAGTGCAACATTTGTGAAACATTTATTGGCATCCTCTGTCTTAGAAGGTTCAAACTTGGATTTGGTTTGGCAGGTGGTATATTCCCTATTCAGAAAGAGTTGACTGCTGGGTTGGCACCACCGCCACAGTGGCTCTCGATAAACAGCCAGCAGTTGCCAATTAGTATACTGCTGACATTTTGTGTGGGTGACTGGAAAGAAGCTGGCCTGTGTAGGCACATGAGTAATAACCATATGCAGAGTAAAAGTCAGCGCAAGAGTAAATAAAGTTGGAAGCTAGCAACGCAGATCAATATACATATACCATAGACTAACATTTTGGCAGTCAAAACACAGTTCTTTCCCGGCAACCTTTTAGGCGAAACTGGGTATCAAAATTAAACAGCATTGCCTTCCATATGTTTTGTAGACCTCCCAACTGAGATCCACATAATTGAATAGGGAAAATGCCAGTTCTCTTTTTTTTTTTGTACAGAGCAATGCATAGGCACAGAAAACCTTGCAGCCAGTTCCCAAAATTCAAGAAAGCTGCTTTGATTTTTCACCCTCAGTATTAACATCAATATGTTTTTATTTGTCAACTGCACCCACGTCAGCACATCTGTGAACTGATGGTGCCATCTGTGACGAGACCAATCTCGCCACTGGGCATCGGAGAAGCCTGGTTGCTCGCCTCCTGCAATGTGACTATGGACCCTCTCATCAGCCCATGCTAAACGTAAACCCCATGGCGATTCGACTGTGTGTGTGGCATCTGAGCGCTGTTTGGATATGTTGAGCGCTCAGATCCAGGCTATCTGGGGATGGGTTGAATGTGGGGGTTCTGTTCAGTAGACTGGGAGTTATGCATTTTTTGTGTCTTTTTGTGTTTCGTTAACCATGTGGCTAATGGAGTCTTGCCTCTATCCTGGAAGCTAAACCTTATTCCTGTAAACTGTAGGGCACAGGAAGTGCACTCCTAATATGGTCATTCCAGGAAGTTCAATGTGGAGACGGGCTGTCTAAACAATGTTGCTTTTGGTCTGAGGTGGCTTTCCATTCACCTATTGTCAGGTGTGCTAATGACCTCACCTGTTGTCTGCTAAGGGATGTATTGACACTCAGAGTAATGTGTATTGAGGGCTCGTTAGGGAACCATTGTTCGGTGTCTGGCATTGTGCACATTGATTACCCCCTGGGGGCTTCTGTCTCCTTGCACATGACAGTCCTTCTGGTCAAGCTATCTGACCAATCACTGCTGACTCATTTTCAAGCCCTCATTTGCATGGCTGGAGAGGCCCTCATTTGCATGGCCGGAGAGGACCTTATGGGGAACTGCAGGTACTGTGCAATTGACCAATGGGAAAGCGGTTGTTGGGGGAAGGATGTTCCAAATTCTGTATAAAAGTGTGCTGTGTTCTTCCAATAAATGTTGTTCCTGTTTTAACCTCAACACGGAGCCTTGTCTCGTTATTGGGGGGATTTATTGTATGCTGTTCCAGTTTGACTGCTAGGAGTGCAAACCCTTCATATGGTTTTTCCTATTCAGCTGTATGCAGCATTCGTAAGGTTCCAGCTACACTGTTTGCATCATTCCTTGGTTTCCAGTTCGGGAGTTTGGTGTCCTACAGTGGGTCACCCAGGTGAGAACCAGACCCTGAGGATGGGGTGGGTGCCACAGCTATAGTATAAATAAACAATTTGACTGCTTCAAAAATGCATCAGTGGCTCTGAAACAGCTAGAGTTGACTTATCCCAGGCCACCCTATAATCATACTTACCCAGCAGAGTTTGAGTAGGAAAATTGACGATTGCCTTCAGAAAGAGCTGGAGGGAAAAGTTCACCCTATGTGTTAGAGGTTGCGCTAAGACATGCAGGGTTAATAACAAGGAGCCTCCTGCCTCAAGTGACGCAGAAGCCCTATCAGAGGATCTGAGGCATGTCACTTGGGGAGGCTGTAACTCTGAAATGCTGGCTGGGATGCAAAGAGTTAATGATCAGTGCCTCCTGCTGAATGGAAACCTGATACCTCACACATGCAGTGAAAAGAGATGAGTGATATGCTGGAGGGGATCAGAGCTGACAGTGTAAATCAGTTCCTGCCCTGCAGGACACAGGGAGCTGAGTGAAGCAGAATACAGGGAAGGAGCATATCAGGTCTGTTCACATGTGATGCTCTGGGAATCCTAGAATGGGGCAGGCGGTGTCCATTAACAGAGGCTGCTGCTGTATTGGAGGCATTGCTGTGCTGAGAAGAGCTCAGGAGAATGAAGGCAGAGTGAGGGACTAGCAGAGATGGAGTGGAGCTAGCACCCTCAGCGCCGGTAGCTCCAGAGGGGGTCCTGCGCCTGGCCATATTAGTAGTGACCCTGGAGGGGCCGGGGCTCGATCTGGATGGAGGGAAATTGAATTGATTGACCCTGGAGGAGGGTGGCCTGTAGCAGGGGGTCGTCAGCAGGTGTAGGAGCTGAGGGTACAGTCTCAACATAAGAAGAGAAAGCAGCCAGTCAGCCCGACCTCTGGATAAAAGTTTTGTGTCCATGATGGTACAGGAACGCTTGGGAAGAACAACTCCTGTGAAAATTGGTAGTGAGGGTCCTGTGAACAGAGGAGGGATATTCACCTAGCAACAACTCTTGTAACAGCTAAATCTCCTCAGAGCAGTTGGATGTGCCCCAGCGTAGACTTTTCCTAGAGTTCAGGCTCCACCCAGTCACCTCAGGTCTTTGTAGCCAATTCCAAGGGAGCTACTTAAATTCAGATTTTTTTAAGCACTTCCTTTTCTTTTAGTACAGTTCAGGACATGAGACCCTACCTTCTGTGTTTTTGGTCCTTCGTTGCTTGTTACAAATCTAAGGATCACATGAGGGGTTAAACGAGGGAGTGTTAGAAGCTTTAAGCGCCTTTGCCAAAATCCAATCATCAGAAGATGCAGCATATAACTAATCTTAAATGATTGACAGCCTGCATTCTGTACTGTACGCAAACAGACGAGTTTTACAGAAATGTAAATAAAAAAATATTTTTTTTCCCCTAAATCTTAACTGAATGTGCAGAAACAGCTCTAGCTAAAGGAAAACCACCCATGGACTCTAAGGAGAAGGCGTGGAAGCATGCTGGAAGGAAATTTGCAAACTTCCCCAAACTGTTAGAGGATCATACAGTGACAAGGACTGTTGCCCTTGATCCACGATTCTAGGCATTCAGGTGAGGGACTCCACAAAGGGTAATCAGAACAATGCTATGGGATACCTGAAAGGTTATACCCCTTGGTAGGTATACTTCTGCCGGCCAGTCTCCCTTCAATCTGCAAAGAATGTACAAGCACTCGGAAATACAACATCTAGACAGGTATAGTCTTTCAGTATGTGTTCAATCATATACATCATGACGACAGCTTATATACAGTACAAAAGGGGATGTAACAATTCTTTTTCCCAGACCACTAAAAATACGTTATACAATTACTTCATCATACATAGAAAGCAGGAAAGGTGTTCATATACAAAGGCACAAAGAATGTTTACATTCAGGAAGCAGCTCAGGAAATACAGATTTTAAAATAGTACAAACTAGGAACCAGGACAGGCTTCTCACAGTAAAACACAATGGGGGGAAACTCACGGTGGAACACAATGGTAGGAAACTCATAGCTTTGAGAACCAGTATCCTATAGCAAAACGAAACCTTTTAAAACAGTTACAGTTTAATAAAGGGGGGCTCTGGATAATTGAATTAAGCATGACTATATTAATATTAATAACAACATTCCTCTCATTTGTCATGAAATGACAATTATAAGTCTTGTTTCCAAAATGCATCATCTTGTGTTGCCTTCTTATAAATACATTGGCCCATTTTTACAAGCAAATATATAAAAAGAAGAAGCAATAAACACATTAACATTAACATTCCAGCTTGTCTGAACCATGATAATACAGATTCAAAAAATCTCCAAAATTTCCCAAACCCTTAAAAGGATTCCACCCATCATCAACAATTTTTCTGGCTTCTGCCTGAAGTCCTGCTACCTCCTTTCGAAGTTGATCAATTACTTCATAATAATCAGGCACTTCCATGCTTGTATTATGAATCCATGTACAACACTCATAACCTTCTGTTACTTCACAGAGACCAGTGAGTGCAGCTCCCATAGACTCAATTGCCAGCTCATGTAACATTAACTGTTTCCGTAAGGCCCTTTGTTCGCGATTAAGCAGGGCAATGTCACCTGATGTTTTATTTAATAACTCATCCATTATAACTGAATACTTGTTTAACCTTTTCATTAACTCAATTTCCCATCCTGTCCATGATGGGAACCATGACCATGCCATGTCCCCTTTATTAAAGAGTTCTCTCCTATTTATATGTTTAAGGGGATATTTTGGATGCTTACTTGCTTGTAATACATGGCGAGGACCTCCACTCCCAATTATCACCATAACTGGAACCAGAGAGGCCAGATAGCACCATCCTCTCTCTTGTATAGGGATCCATGGGTAACATACCTTACCACAACAGATAAATAAACTATTACCTAATGTGAAAGGGCGCAAACCCAGTGCCTTTTTTACTTCATCAGAATGACTAGATAAAGTAAGTATTGACAAAACTTTACCAGTTGAATTATATAGTGGGTGTGTTTCATTCATTATGGACCAAATTGTGGCATTTAAGTCTTTGCTAGAAATATTAAACATAGAAGATAAGTCCGGGCTTAGAGATATATTGAACTCTGACTTCTGACACATTTCCTCTCTCCTATTTAACTCATTTCCTAGTCTAAAACACCAGTTTGGGGAATAAATTTGAGTGAATATAGGAAAGGAAATTGATTCATTTCCCTGGACTCCTGATAGGTCTTGTAAACTTACTGCGGGTGTGCCATTCAAAAAAGAAGTGATGTTCACCGGCGCAGCCATTAAAGGAATCCTCATTGTACTAGGGTGTAATTTACTGCAAACCCAACATTTATCATACCCTGACTTTTGTGCATAGCTATATTTAAATTGTAACAACAACATCTTATCAGTTATGCCCCATACACACGTGCAGATTATCTGCAGACTTTTGTCTGCAGACTTACCTTTTCTATGTAGTGCAAGGGCCTGCCGGATTGCATACAAATTGAAAGTGTTTAGGTTTGACCTCATATTATATGGTTTTGGTAAGTCTGCAGACAAAAGTCTGCAGATAATCTGCATGTGTGTATGGGGCATTAGGGATATGGTATCTACTGATGTTAAGTCTCTTGCTGGTCGATAGTGAGTCCCATTGTATTGCACAGTTCTTGGACAGAGAGGTAAGTCCTGTGGATGATAGTAACAGGTACTAATCACCCATACCGGCAAAAAACTGTCGGTAAGAGAAAGCCTATCAATAGGAAGAACCTCCAAGATGTCTGGGGATTGAGAATTGACATCTTGGCCTGTGTCTTCTGTTTCGTCTGCTTCAGAGACTTGTACACTTGCTTCACTCTCTTGTTCGTCTACTTCAGGGATTTCTACACCTACTTCCCCCTCTTTGTCTGTGCCTTGTATCCTAGGATCCTCTGGGACCTTTTTCACCCTTGAAGCATGAATCCAGGCTTGAGAATCGGCCGTTAGGATTGCGGTTCTTGTTACAGCAGTCACCACAGTTGGCTCCCCATACGGTGGATCTGTAACCTTGTGCTTGTGGAGTGCTTTATCCACTACTCGATCTCCAGGTTTAAACGGATGTGTCGGTTCCTGTGAAGGAATAGGAAAACAGAGAGACACATCACATTAGATGCCATTCAAAAGCCGCATAAGATTCACAACATATTCTTCCTGAATCAGTTCCAAATCACCTGGCATTAATACCATTGGACCTCTTGTCCAAGGTGTGGGAAAGGGTCTTCCCATCAAAATTTCAAAAGGAGACATTTTAGTAGTTTTGTTAGGAGTCATCCTTATTTCTGCCAGTACTGCTGGCAGGTATGCTTCCCACCTAACATAAGTTCCTCCTGTAGCTTTTCGCAATTTTTCTTTAATTGTACGGTTCATTCTTTCCATCACCCCTGAACTCTGAGGATGGTATGGAATATGAAACTTACAATTAATTACCATTAATTTAGCAATATGTTGCAGAATTTTAGAAGTGAATGCAGGACCTTTGTCCGAATCAATGGTTAATGGACAACCCCACCTTGGGATTATTTCTTTACACAAAATTTTGGCTACTGCAAGTGCGTCCTCTTTATGAGTTTCAAAAGCCTCTGGCCATTTGCTAAATTTATCTACTATATTCTAATGACAACCCTTTCTTTTCCCAGTATTCTACATCTTCCTCAGTGGCTGTATACTGTAGTTGTTTCAACAATTGGTGTTCTGGAATCATGGGTGGCTCTAAAAGAACAAAGGTAGGATTTCTTGGAGCAAGCGAACCTGCATGGGCAACTTCTTTGGCGATTTTATCAGCCAAAGCATTACCCAGGGCAACAGGATCATTAGAATTAGTATGTGCCTTACATTTTATCACTGCAACAGTACGGGGTTTGTGTATGGCTTTTAACAAATCATTCACCAATGAAGCGTGTGAAATTCCCTTACCATCAGCTGCTACAAACCCTCTTCTTTGCCAGATTTTGGCAAAATCATGGACGACACTGAAAGCGTATTTAGAATCTGTGTAAATGTTTACATCTTTTCTCTCAAATAACTGACATGCACGGGTTAAAGCAATCAACTCTGCTGCTTGTGCTGAACAATGGTGAATGGCTTTGGCTTCCCACACAATGTCTGGGAGTTGTACTACAGAATACCCAATTAAGTAGGTGTGGTCATTTGGCCTAGTACACGAGCCATCTACAAAAATGTCTATACTACCTGGTTGGGGATCTTGCATCATATCTGCTCTGGGTGTGGTATCCTCATGAATAACCTGTACACAGTCATGTTCTTCTGGTGGGGAATCTTCCTCACCCTTAACTCCTAGCATTCCATTAAGAATGGGTATGGGGCCTGAAGTTGGGGAAGCATATTTAATGGACAAGTTACTGGTTGAAGTCAAAATAGCTTCATAACCAGATGCTCGTTGGGCTGTCATGTGTTGAATAGTCAAATTCCTTAATACATGTAGTATGTGATGAGTAGTATGTAAAATAGTTTCATGTCCCAGCGTTACTGACATAGATGTTTCCACCCCCATTGCACAAACAGTAAGTGCGCGTAGACACGCCGGCATGCCTTGTACCGGTAGAGGAACTACTCTGGAAAAATAGGCTACAGGTCTCATAGCCCCCCCCCCCCGTGTTCCTGGGCGACCACCACTGCCATGGTTGTACAATTATCTCGAGCATACACATGAAAAGGTGACGTATAACAAGGTAAGCCCAGCGCAGGAGAGGAAACTAAAGAGGACTTCAAGGTCTTAAAGGCATCTGTCAGCTCCTGGGTCCACTCAATTTGGTCGGGTGCCCGACCTTGGTTGCTGCTCTGAGTATGTGATCATAGTAAGAACAGTCAGGTATCCATTGCCTGCAGTAATTTATCATACCAAGAAAGGATAGCATGTCCTTATTAGTAGCTGGGTGGGGCAGACCCAGAATGGCTTGGATCCTAGACTGACTCACTTTGCGTGTGCCTTTTGTTAACGTGAAACCCAGATACTGGACAGATTCCTGGCAATATTGCATTTTGTGTTTTGCCACCTTGTGTCCTTCATTACCCAGGTATTCTAACAGAGATCTACTATCCTGCCTACATGCCTCTCTGCTTGGGCTGCACAAAAGAATGTCGTCCACATACTGGAGCAACACAGAACCATGTAGTGGTGACCAACCCTGTAAGGATGCACGAAGGGCCATAGAGTACACCGCAAGTCTATATAGCCTTGAGGCATTCTCCACCAGGTAATCTGGCGGCCTTCAAAAGTGAAACTCAGTAGTAGTTGTGTCTCTTCGTCCACTGGTACGGAAAAAAAGGCGTTACACATATCCAACACAGTGTAATACTGAGTGGTACAGGGAATAGAGGTAATCAATGACGGTACATCTGGGACAATTGGTGCAACTGGGACTATCAAGTTATTAATGGTCCTAAGGTCTTGAGTAAATCTATAGGAGCCATCAGGCTTCTTCACTGGATTTATTGGTGTATTGTAGGGAGATATCACAAGCCTTAATACACCTTGTTTCAAAAAGGATTAAATTATTGGCCTTATTCCCTCTATTTTCTCTTGTGATAAAGGGTATTGTTTTTGATACACAGGATTAGTGTAGGGCTTCAATGTAGCTTTATAAGGTGTGCATGGAATGAACCCTATGTCTAACTTGTCTTTTGCCCATACCTGTGGATTTATATCATCAAGTTCACCAGCTGCTAGGAAGCCATATGGTGATTCCATGTGAAGGCCACCATTAGGGTCCACCTCTATTCTGCTCTTTAATTTGCCTAATAGGTCCCTTCCAAGTAAATTTACAGGGCATTCTGGGATAATTCTAAATGAATGTTGTAAAATGTTACCTTTACCATAAGGGTTGCTTACCTCAAGGGGTGGGGTCTCCCAGGTACGTGTCAATACCCCATTTATTCCCACAGAAGGTTCACACTCTGACAGGTACCCATCATATAATTCTGATCGTAGGCAGGATCGAGTCCCACCTGTGTCTACTAAAAAATGGAGAACTACGCCGTTTACCATTAAAGGTATTATTGGCTGATCAGAATATTGAAAGGATATCTGAGGGAGCATGAGGGGAATACCTTTCCGGGCAACCCTATTGTTGTTTTCCCTGCCATTGTAATGGGTATTTAATGGTATGCTGCTCATTATTATCCTGAAGTTGCTGTCTTTGTTGGGGGTAGTTTCAGAATTATATCCTGAAGTACCACTCTTGGACAGTGGGCATTGGTTCCTCCAGTGTCCCAGTTCCCCACAATTGAAGCATTTCTCATTTCTTTCTCCTGAACCTCCTCTTCTATTTCCTCTATATCCATTCCTCTGTATCCCCCTCTATTACCATATCGGTTATTATCATATTTCCCTGGGCTATGCTGAAGTCCCTGGAATTGTGTCTTTGATAAGGTTTTGGGAATATCAAAGCAACCTGCTGAATCCTTTAACATAACTTTCTTCTCAAATCCCTTTGTGTCCAGCTCGGGTCATTTAGCAACTAGCTGCTTAATCAAAAGGGAAACTTCTGGTTTAAATGCCTGCATAATGGTTTGTGTGTATATTATGCCCATATCACCTTCAGTGGTCATTCCCGCTTCTTCCTTCCACACCTTTTTAAACCTTTTAATAAAATCAGTTACTGACTCTTTAGGACCTTGCTTACAGGCTATGGCTGTGGAAATTGATTTCTTATCCTGCCATAATCTTTTCATTTCTGCCTCAACTTGCTTCCACATTTCTTCAACATCGCTATCTTTTAACAAAGGATAATTTGCTGCTCTTACGCCTGGTAGTACTAAGTCTAATTTATCCACATTATCCCAACTCCACCCTGATACCATATCATAACCCAATATACCGTCTATAAGTAGCCTATAGTCTTCTATAGAACGCTGCCTGCCCTTTGTAGCTCTCTTTAAATAGCTTATGGTAGCTGAAGGATTTTTTTCTAGGATCTGGGGAATTCTTGATAATGTCCATGCAGTATTGCATGTCCATTGGTTTAACCATAACATAATTTCCAACTATGATATAAGGTGCTCTTAAATCTGCAGATGGGAAGCGACATGCAATGGGGGAAGAGATAGCACCGGGCCTAATTAAGGTACCACTTCTCAGAGTACCAGGGGAGGTTAAGTGAACCTGACTAACAAATCTCCCTTCTGTGCTAGCTGCCACTCCTCCCTCTTCAGTAGAAGATGTTATTATACCTACTTGGGCTCCCCCCCTTTGTTCATCCCTCATCTTAGGGGCAGTGGCTCCTACAGAACTATCTGCCTGAACTGATTGCTGGGGGAACCCCATCCCTGCCATCCCGCTGTACGGGCGGGGCCCTGGAATGTTGAGGCTGAGGACGATTTGCACGCAGTCTAAAAACTGCTGCATCCTCATCCTCTGATATTAATTGTGACGTTAGAGGTAATTGTGGGTATATCTGTGTATAATTAGGGGGCCCCAAGGGTGGAGCAGCAGGCTCCATTGTATCTAAAAGGAAAGGATTATTAGATTTTTTATCTACCTGGGATGGTCCTGAAGGTACATATCCCGGGGCATATTTTAACCAGTTTAAACCTCCTGCCATCATATACTTTTTATCCCATTTCGGATCAGGGTCAAACCATGGGAAAGTTTCCCTGTCTCCCAGGCACAGACCCTTCACCATATTCATATGAAACATTATTTGCACCATCTCTGGGAAAAGGGCTTGAACTATGCATTAATTCAGTATAGCTTGACAGATTATCTACCCAAGGATTTACATAATAATAAGCCCACAGGGATGTCCATGCAACATACTCTTTACATGTTAAATTTTCAGGATATGGCTTTGGAGCTGATTTTGGCATTTGAGCAAGTTTTTGCAACAATTTTATTTCTCTAAGAACCTTTCTAGGAGGCTTAGGCAGATCTGGGAGTTTCCCCTTACCTAGGGTTTTTCCCATCCTTTGGATGCAAAAAAGCGGTTATGCAAGCGGTTCCTAGTGTAGTGATAAACTGCCCGATACTCTTTGTGCTAAAGTAGCTGGCAACACTCACGTAGAGCCTCTGCCAAAACTGATCAACAGCACATGCGCCTCTATGGCTTAAATCGGACAGAATTCAGTACACCCCTAATACTCTGTCTCTTCCCCACTGGCTTTCACCTTTTCTGGGTCACAGCCGTTAAGCTAACCAGAAAGATGGTGCGTCTTGAGAAGATCAAGAGTACAAAAATTCTAACATTTCATTCTAACAACAGCACAATAAGCAATATAATAAAAAGCACAATAAGCAAACAACATGCATAACACTCTTAACAGGTTGAAGGGAGTATTCCTACCACTATTTAAATTTGCCTAGGCTAATAATCTGTCTGTGAGCTACCTCAGCTCAAACAGACCTATTCTCCTGTGCTCCCACAGCACTAGGGTTCTTTGAAATGTGCCTGCAATCAGGGTGTCATAAGACAGAGAGTCTCACTTACCTCTGATGGTGAAGTCACATCCCACTTCTGACACCAGTTCTGAAAGGTTATACACCTTGGTAGGTATACTTCTGCCGGCCAGTCTCCCTTCAATCTGCAAAGAATGTACGAGCACTCGGAAATACAACATCTAGACAGGTATAGTCTTTCAGTATGTATTCAATCATATACATCATGACGACAGCTTATATACAGTACAAAAGGGGATGTAACAATTCTTTTTCCCAGACCACTAAAAATACGTTATACAATTACTTCATCATACATAGAAAGCAGGAAAGGTGTTCATATACAAAGGCACAAAGAATGTTTACATTCAGGAAGCAGCTCAGGAAAGACAGATTTTGAAATAGTACAAACTAGGAACCAGGACAGGCTTCTCACAGTAAAACACAATGGGGGGAAACTCACGGTGGAACACAATGGTAGGAAACTCATAGCTTTGAGAACCAGTATCCTATAGCAAAATGAAACCTTTTAAAACAGTTACAGTTTAATAAAGGGGGGCTCTGGATAATTGAATTAAGCATGACTATATTAATATTAATAATAACAATATCTATACAGAAGGACAACTTATTAGTATACCTAATACCCTCTGCGCAATTATACAATTAATACATACTCGTGAAAACTCGTTAGCTGCCGCCTTCACTGACATGTTCCCACACCTAAAGCAAAAGTTTGTACATACAGTTTATTGGGCCACACAGTTGCATAAATGTATTATATACATAACAATAATGAAAAAATACTTTGATGAAATCCTAAACCTAATCCACGTGGCTAACATCTCCAACACGCTCTCTGTGTTTTTGGGAACAGATGCCGAAAAGGCATTTGACCATGTTAACTGGTCAGTCATGTTTGCAGTTTTGTGTCGCATGGGCCTGGATGACAGGAAGGTCAGGAGGATTTCAAGCATGTAATCAACCCTGATGGAGCAAATCAAGGATAATGGACTGGGATATCCTCCCTCACCCCTCCTCTTCACCCACTGCCTAGAATAATTTCTTTGCAAGGTCAGACATAACCCTAATATGTCTGGCCTACAGTTTGGGGACTTCCAACACAAGGCCTCTGCTTATGCAGATGACGTGCTCTTTTGACATGCTCTTTTTGCTCACTAACCCTACTCTCTCTCTCTCTCTCTATATATATATATATATATATATATATATATATACAGTATATATATATATATTAGTGATCGACCAATATAGTTTTTTCATTGCTGATACCGATATCTTGCCGATCGCATATCGGTATCAGACGATATTGGCCGATATTTTCACACATGTAAAAGTTTGCAAAAAAACCCACAAATTTCGACTAGAGATGGCTTTGCGGTTCGCCCGGCGGTCGGTTCGCGGTGAATTTTGCTTGTTCGCTACCCGCCAAATTTGCGAACACATGGCGTAGTTCGCGGTGGCCATATTTGTTTACATCGGGGAGAACTTTGACCCATGACACAGCCATCAGGTGGAACGGGACAGCCAATTGAAACATTCCAGCACATGGACAGTCCCCCTACCCTATAAATAGACCCGATCTGGCGGACATTTCACATTCCGCTTTCTGCCAGTGTAGGGGGAGGTCTGCTGTGCTCGTCAGGGAGAGTTTGCTAGACACATATAGCATTGTGAAGATCCACAAAAGTCCTTTCCAGGGCTGGTATTTTTCGGTATAGGTCTACTAGTATATTTTGAGCTTAGGGAGAGGTATCCAGTGGTTGCTTTAGGGGCACTTAGAGATCAGCTGAAGTCACAAATCGCTCTGTCAATGTCCACAAATGTCCTTTTGAGGGCTGGTATTTCGGTATAGGTCTAGTATCTTTTAAGCTTAGGGAGAGGTATCCTGTGGTTGCTTTAGGTGCAGTTAGAGATCGGCTGCAGTCTGTAACGCTCCTGCGTTTCTTATATGGTGTGGATTTTCAGCTGCAGAAATAGTCCCACGTCAGTAGTCATGTAAGAGATATGCTGAGATACCATTCCCAACCTCAATGACTCATCATGTGTGGAAGGTCTTATTTCAGCCAGTAAATACACACAATTAGCAAGCTGGTTCCTAGAGTGACTTTATGTATGTGGTAACACAATGATGTAGGTTGAGGGATAGGTTGAGTGGAGGTGGTAGGTGATAGACACTTGAAGGTGAGACAGTAGCAGATGGATGCAGGAAGGTTTAGCAATGTTGTATGATAGCAGATGATAGAATAGCAGGTGGACATACAAAAGAGATCAACCCAGTGCAGAAAAGTAGCAGTAGTCTCAAGAGCTAGCAATCTAGTTATGCAGATGTGATAAACAGTCTTTACTATGCAGAGCTAGATAGTGTAAGCTTAGTATAAGTTTATAGAGAATTCCCCTGCGGGGTACTTAGCACTATTAGCGATACAGCCGAAGGGTGGTTCAGGAGAGGCGGATGATCCAGTAGCGGGATACAGGGATCAGCGCAGCGAGGTTCCGTCAGCGAAGTAAGCTTGCAAGCATGGAAGCTTCAAGCAAGGTTAGCATCCAGGTAAGGGTGTTTGAACGAACACATGTGAGTGAGAACCGGCGCTTTAAATAGCCATCTAGTCTGGCGCTGGGTGATGACAGCTCCAGTCTTAAAGGTGTATGCGCACCTTTCCAAAAGTAAATGGTGGGGCGCATACACTTGTGGAAAGTGTAATTTAGGGTACCAAAGGTACCGGAACATTACACAGTCACACACAAATCGCTTTGTCAATGTCCACCAAAGTCCTTTAAAATGCTCCAATGTCGTTTTAGGGTCTATTACAGTCTCTTTACTATAGGGCCAGGTATCCTGTGGTTGCTTTAGGGGCAGTTAAAGATCGGCTGCAGTCACACAGAAATCACTTTGTCAATGTCCACAAAAATCAATTAAAATGCTCCAATGTTGTTATAGGATCTATTACAGTCTCTTTACTATAGGGACAGGTATCCAGTGGTTGCTTTAGGGGCAGTTAGAGATCGGCTGGAGTCACACACAAATTGCTCTGTTAATGTCCACAAAAGTCATGTAAAGGGCTGCAAATTTTTTGGTAACAATATTGCCTAGTTTGCTGAGTGAAGTCTGGTACACACAGCGCCAAACTCACTGGCCAATTTTTTGAACTGGTGTGCTACACCAATGCCACATATTGAAGTGGGGTGTTATTTAACAGTATAATTTTGTAAGAGTGTATTTTAGTCCTGCAAAAATTTGGCCTCTCGCTGTGTAAACAGTGCTACACACAGTGACAACAGTTACTGGCCAATTATTTGCAGAACTGGTGTAATAAACCTGTGCCCCCCCCCCAATGCAACATATTGAAGTGGGGTGTTAGCTAAGTAAACTTTTTCTAGTGCATTTGTGTCATGCAACAATATTGCCTAGTTTGCTGAGTGAAGTCTGGTACACACAGCGCCTAACTCACTGGCCAATTTTTTGAACTGGTATGCTACACCAATGCCCCCCCCCCCAATGCCACATATTAAAGTGGGGTGTTATATGAGTAAACTTTTTCAAGTGTATTTGTGTCATGCAACAATATTGCCTAGTTTGCTGAGTGAAGTCTGTTACACACAGCGACTAACTCACTGGCCAATTTTTTGAACTGGTGTGCTACACCAATGCTCCCCCCAATGCCACATATTGAAGTGGGGTGTTATTTAACAGTATAAATTTCTAAGAGTGTATTTTAGTCCTGCAAAAATGTGGCCTCTCGCTGTATAAACAGTGCTACACACAGTGACAACAGTTACTGGCCAATTATTTGTAGAACTGGTGTAATAAACCTGTGCCCCCCCCCCCCAATGCCACATATTGAATTGAGGTGTTATTTAACTGTATACTTTTCTAAGATTGTATTTTAGTCCTCCAAACATTTGGCCTCTTTTGCTGTGTTAACTCTGATACACACTACACACAATGCCAACCGTTACTGGCCAATTATTTGTAGAACTGGCGGACTGACGGACCGGCAGATAGGGAGGAGAGGCAGGCAGAACTTGCATTGCAGAAGAGGTAGAAAGCAGACTGCAAATGTATCAGGAGCAAGCCATTAACCATGTACAGTCACATCTGGCACATGGCTCCGCAGTGTGGGCTTTTATTAATGTGTCCGTTGCTGACACCAGTGTTGCCATCTGCAGCCTTTGCAGTCAACGCATAAGTTGCGGTAAGCCCAACTTTCACCTAGGGACAACTGCCTTAAGAAGGCACCTGAAATCCCATCACCAACCCCAGTGGGAGCAAAACTGTCAGAACCCACAAAGCCACACTCCATGCTCTCACCGTCCAGCCTCTTCTCCTTCTCCTCCCCCTTCTCCTTCTCCTGTCTCCTCACAGTTGTCCAACACTCCACCTTCCATGATGCCGTCGTCACGTTTTTCTGGAAAAAGGCAGGCTTCTGTGGCTCAAATGTTGGAGCGTAAAAAAAGGTGTCAGTTCAACCCATGTGAGCTCATGTTTGCGGCCTAAACAGCCCGCCACCAACTTGTGTATACTGTGAACGCCTACTGTACCTCTAGCCATCATATACTATGTTCTTTGCTGTCAGTTCAACCCATGTGAGCTCATTTTTGCGGCCTATAGAGGCCGCCACCTACTTGTGTATACTGTGAACGCCTACTGTACCTCTAGCCATCATATACTACGTTCTTTGCTGTCAGTTCAACCCATGTGAGCTCATTTTTGCGGCCTATACAGCCCGCCACCAACTTGTGTATACTGTGAATGCCTACTGTACCTCTAGCCATCAGATACTACGTTCTTTGCTGTCAGTTCAAACCATGTGAGCTCATTTTTGGAGCCTATCTGAGTATACTTTTGCGTATACTTTTCAAGTGTATTTGTGTCCTGCAACAATATTGCCTATTTTGCTGAGTGAAGTCTGATACACACAGTGCCAAACTCACTGGCCAATTGTTTGAACAACTTGTGTGATAAACCAGTGGCCCCTTAATACCACATATTGACGTGGGGTGTTATCTGAATATACTTTCATAAATGTATTTGTGTCCTGCAACAATATTGCCTCTTTTGCTGAGTGAAGTCTGATACACACAGTGCCAGACTCACTGGCAAATTGTTTGAACAACTGGTGTGATAAACCAGTGGCCCCTTAATACCACATATTGAAGTGGGGTGTTATCTGAATATAATTTCATAAGTGTATTTGTGTCCTGCAACAATATTGCCTCTTTTGCTGAGTGAAGTCTGCCACACACAGTGCCAATGCCAAACTCACTGGCCAATTTTTTGAACAACTGGTGTGAAAAAACCTGTGGCCCCCCAATACCACAGATTAAAGCGGGGTGTTATTTAACTGTATACTTTTCAAAGATTGTATTTTAGTCCTTCAAAAATTTTGCCTCTTTTGCTGTGTTAACTATGCTACACACATTGACAACAGATACTGGCCAATTATTTGTAGAACTGGTGTGATAAACCTGTGGCCCACAATACCACACATTGAAACGGGGTGTTATCTACACAGACACATGGTCTAGCAAACAGGGGCAGGGAAGGTATATCACTTTTACTGCCCACTGGGTGAACCTTCTGACGGCCGTTAAGCATGCAACCCGTGGCACCCGTGTAGATTTAGTTGTACCGCCACGGATTGCAAGCAGGCCTGCCTCTTCTTCTCCTCCTCCTCCATCCTCCCTCTCCTCCTCGGCTGACTCCTCCTCTTGCGCTGCTACCGTCTCTTCTCCTGCACCGCCCAAGATATCCCAGAACCTATTCCACATGCCAGGTGAGACGTTGCCATGCTGTGCTGTGTCGGTTGTGCCTGGAAGCCAAGAGCCACACTGGTCCTGCACTCCTTTCAGCTTTGCATTCACAGGCAGATCAGTGGCTGACATCGCTGAATTTGTCAGTTGGTAAAGTGGTGTGCGACAACGGTGCCAATCTGCTGAGCGAGCTGAAACAGGGCAACATAACACACGTGCCATGCATGGCATACGTCCTGAACTTGGTGGTGCAGCGATTCGTTGCCAAATACCCTGGGGTCCAGGACATCTTGCGGCAGGCCAGGAAAATCTCGGGCCATTTCCGAAGATCTTATACAGCCATAGCTCGCCTTGCTGACATTCAGCGGCGACACAACCTGCCCCTCAGGCATCTTATTTGTGACTGCCCGACGCGATGGAACTCAACGTTGCATATGCTCGATAGGTTGCTCCAGCAGAAACGTGCAGTTAATGACTACCTGTTCGAACTTGGCGGCAGGACAGGTTCTGGGGAGCTTGGGTTTTTTTCACCTCGCCAGTGGCTGCTCATGCGGGACGCATGCAGACTTCTGTGGCCATTCGATGAGATCACCAAACTGGTCAGTCACGGCCAGGGCGCCATAAGTGACATCATACCTTACGCCTTCTTTCTGGAGCATGCATTGCGTCGTGTCATTGATCAAGCTGTCAAAGAGCAGGAGCAGGAAGATCAGGAAGTCGCAATGTTGAATGAATTCCCAGGGGGTGCTACTCCATCTGAGACAAATCAACAGCAGGAGTCTGAAGAGGAGTCAGAGGAGGAGGATGGTGCTGGGGGGATGAGGAGGAGCAAGAAGAGCATGCTTTAAACCTTTCTGGGATCCCTGGTGTTATCCGTGGATGGGGGGAGGAGAACGAGGACTACATTATCCTGGATGATGAGCTGGAAGCAGGCCACTATACCGCTTCCAGTTTAGTGGGAATGGGGGCCTACATGCTGCAGTGTTTTAAGGGGGACCCCCGTATTAAACGCATAAAGGCCAAGGACCATGTACTGGGTGGCAAAGTACCTAGACCCCCGGTACAAACACAAAATGGCGGAAATGTTACCACAATCACAGAGGGTGGTCAGAATGCAGCACTTCCAGGCCTGGCTGCGGGAAATGCTGCATTCTGCTTTTCCATGCGCTGGCAGAGGAATTTCCAGTCACAGAGAGACAGTTGCGGGTAGCAATCCAACAGCAAAAGGACAAATGATGAGGCTAAACAGAAACTGCGGAAATGAAAAGATTTTAGAAGAACAAATACAGACTATGATGACAAAGTTTAAAGAAAAGGGATATAAACAACAAGATCTAGATAAAGTGAAAAAAGAGGTGGATCTGATGGAACGAGGAAAACTATTAGGAGACAAAGAAGAAAAACAGAACAAAGATTACGGATTGGCTTTTATTACCAATTATAATACAAGACACCGGGAAATTGAGCAAAGTATTAGAAAACATTGGCATCTGAACCAGAGAGATGAACAGCTGAAGGAGATTCTACCGGAACGCCCACAATTTATATACATTAGAGGCCCAAACTTGAGGGACAGATTAGCCAAAAATGTCCCAAAACCCCCAAAAAAACTCTTTACTTTTCTGGACGTAAAGGGGTTTTACACTTGTGGGAGATGCAAACCCTGCAAAACGGTTAAAAAACGGAGTAAAAGAACGTATGAATTTAAATCTAACATTACTAATAAAACTTACAAAATAAAAAAACCTAATAACCTGTCAGAGTACACATGTAACCTATCTGCTGAGTTGTCCCTGCAATTTACAATACGTGGGGCGCACCACAAGGCAACTAAAAGTACGTATCGGTGAGCAAATAGACTATATCAAAAAAGGTTTCAGATATCATAGTGTCTCGAATCATTTCCGGCTAAAACATAATAGAGATCCCACACTACTAACCTTTTGCGGGATAGACAGGATTGAACCCCACTGGAGGGGGAAAAATATGAGGATTGCGGTTTCGCAAAACAAATCTAAATGGATATACCAGCTGTCCACCCTGCATCCCAAGGGAATGAACATTGATATTGACATCAACTGTTTCATATCAAACCCATAGAACCTTGCGAAACCAATTAATATACGACACCCTGTAATATGTATGTCCTTGATAAAATTCCAAATAACATGTAATTCATGACATACAAAAATTAGAGAGTCCAGGCTACACAAATGAAGAGTTTATTCGGAAAATATTAGTATGAATTTTAATATTTTGAATTTTAATTTACATATATAAATCATTTAACAAATATTTGAATTTTATGTAAAAAATATTTCCGAAGGCAAATAAATATAATAGGTAATTAATTATATACAAACCAGCATATAATATTTAAGGTATTTTACAGATTTTATATATTTTTAGCATTGGGCACATTTAGGTAGAATATCACGTAATTAAATTTCACTCTTTATTTTAAAAAAAGAACAAAATAACAAAATTCACACTTTATATTAAACAATTTTTATTAGTTTTTTATATATTAAATATAAAATATAATATATTATTTATGGTTTAAAATTCACCTAATTAATCACGTTTATTTCATAATTAGCACATTCATTATTATTGTCATTAATTTACAATATATACTCCAGACACATAAGATTAAGTTGAACACTTATACACTTATATATTGAATCACTGTTTATATATATCAACCAATTTTAATTTATATTTAATTTTAATTAAATAAAAAATTGCATTTTGTATATAATAACACCATTATTGATAAGAATTTTGCATTTATATTTTTTGGACAAATTATTTTATTTTTTAATTAAAAAAAAAAATATATATATATAATTCAATATGGCTAGATTCTATTAATGAGCCTGCCGATAAATGTTTGTAAATCCTTTAGGTGCTCAGTGCGGCTGCAAATACACCTAAGTAACCAAATAGATTTTATGCATGGAAACAAAAGAAGGATCGGCTAGCTAGTATGTATTGCACAGCATGGGGACACCGCTGTGTCCCCTTCCGGCTTTGAGTAATTAGGCGGGCGGAGTTGGGGCGGAGATAGGGGCGGAGATAGGGGCGTAACTGGCATATTTATAGACGCTTTACGTTGTGCAGTTCAAACTCTGAAGACGTCACCGGAAGTGACGAAACGCGTCAGTTTGGACCGCATTACATCATCACGCACACCCAGCTGAAACGCAAGCCGGAAGCTAGCCGCGAATCCGCAAGCAGGACGTGCTGCCCGCACCGCTGACCACCAGGGATAGTGTGTATGATATTTTAAGTGGAATTTAACCCGATGGATGGGAGATAAACAATTTTAAAACGTTATTACGCCATTTGGAACATTTCTTCTTCTCTCTTGTTTATACACCCACATTTATCCTGGAGTCCAGAGGAGCCATCATCAGCCCAGAGGACTACCTATGAGGGAAAAGCCACTTGGCCCAGGGGGCCACTAAAGCCTGAAAGGTCTTAGTGTCATATGATACATAAGACCCACGTCATTTGAGGAGCCATCATCAGCCCAGAGGACTACCTATAAGGGAAAAGCCACTTGGCCCAGGGGGCCACTAAAGCCTGAAAGGTCTTAGTGTCATATGATACATAAGACCCACGTCATTTGAGGAGCCATCATCAGCCCAGAGGACTACCTATAAGCAGGGCCAGATTAACGTAGGGGCTATTGGAGCTGCAGCTCCAGGCCCCTACCTTTATATAGGCCCTGGGTTGGCCATATTCACTGTTACCGCTCTTCTGTCACTTGTAAACAGAGAAGTCTGGCTTCTATGCTCGCTTCCCCAGGCAGCTCCCTCAGAACCTCCCCACACAGCATGAAGGCCGGACAAGGAGGGACAGTTGCCGATGCATGGATGTGTTTATGGGCTTCAGAGACAGCATCCCATGTTGAATTAGGCATGCATAGCTGCACCCTTCCTCCTCTGGGTGCATGCCAAGGCACAGCCCTTAAGGCCCTTCAAAATCCTCAGCACCAAGCCCGATGCTCTTAATCCGGCCCTGCCTATAAGGGAAAAGCCACTTGGCCCAGGGGGCCACTAAAGCCTGAAAGGTCTTAGTGTCATATGATACATAAGTCCCACGTCATTTAAAACTGGATCAAGCATCTTTGAACGATCAAGCCAGAGCACTTGCACTTTGTATGGATAGATATTCACTGAGGACATTAACTATTTGAGCACCAGTTACGATTATTGGACTTTTTATATATATATATATATATTTTAGCACTGATTATATATTTATTTAATTCAATCACAGTCATTTATTTTTATTGGATTATTAATCATTGTTATATCAATGTCTTATAATATTTATCACATCTAATTCTCATGTTTTTTAAACATGGTTTTCTGCTTAAAGTGGTAGTTATGGAGACATATTAAGCACTTTACAAGCATTAGTATTTATTGGTAAATTTTAGAACAATAGTGAGACAGCAAGCGCTGTAATTGGCCTTTTTTTAAAAAAAAAGACCATTCCTCGGCAGCAATCCAACAGCTCCTGCAAGAAGAGGGCGGTTGGAAGATGTCTTGGTCACCTCAGATATGAGATCCTTTCAGCCGAACCATCAACAGCTGTACTCTGGATCCAGCATGAGGGAACGCCTAGACCGACAGGTCTCCGACTACATCGGATTAACGGCCGATGTCGACGCTCTGAGGAGTGATGAACCCCTGGACTATTGGGAGGGCAGGCTTGACCTTTCACCAGAGCTTGCACAATTTGCAATGGAAATGTTGGCTTGCCCCCCATCCAGTGTCCTGTCCGAAAGGACGTTCAGCGCAGCAGTGGGGATCGTGACCGATAAGCGCACTCGTCTAGCTCATGACAGTGTAGACTACCTCACATTTATAAAAATTAATGAGGCATGGATCTCTGAGGAATTCAACACATATGACCAGTAGACCAGGTTTCATCGAAATTCTTCCACCCACAGCAATTCCTTGTCCTTGGCTTCGCTACATACAGCGGCATAAAAGGCATTTCATGTCCATTGAATGGCAAATTTTTGGGGCCTTTCAGGGCCAACAATTATTTTTTCTGTGAATGCCTAATGTACCTCCAGCCACCAAATACTAAGTTTTTTGCTGTCAGTTCAAACCATGTGAGCTAATTTTTGGAGCCTATACAGGCCGACACTTATGGTTCTGTGTACTGTGAACACCTACCATACCTCTAGTCATCAAAAACTACGTTTTTTGCTGTCAGTTCAAACCATGTGAGCTAATTTTTGCAGCCTATATAGGCCGACACTTACTTCTGTATACTGTGTGAATGCCTAATGTACTTTCAGCCACAGAATACTACGTTCTTAATTGTTGGGGCCTGGAATGGCCGACACTTACTTCTTTATCCTGTAAATGCCTAATTTTTCAGACTGGAAATGAAAACAATGGGTCTGTAAAGGTTCCGCCAAATTGTGGAATGGATGCAGAACCATTTTACAGATGTGTGAATGGACCCTATATGTATTAGACAATGTATTTACCGGCTGCTGTCAGTTCTGGCTGATTTATGAACAATATATATATATTTTTTGCTGTAATAAAAAAATAAAAAAATTTAGGGCAACTTTTTCAATTGCAATACTTCTGTTATGACATTGTCCATGTGGTGGGACTATTTGTGCACAGTTAGTACGTCTTTTGTGGCTGCAAATATGACCTAAAGGTTTTTAAAGTTCGCCTCCCATTAAAGTCAATGGGGCCCGCCGCGAACACAAATCTCTTAATAAACATGTTAATCTTTATTTATTAACATTTTTAACATTCTTCACACCTAACTGCATGAAAACTGATAGGAAAAGTGCACTTGCAGGGACATTTGCATTTGCAATTCACATCATCTGATTGTACATTAATGCATAATAAAATGCTGCAGTAGTGGACTCACTCGCTGCAATATTTTTATTTCACTACTGCAGTGCAATAGGTGCTAGAAAAAAAGCTAAGCAACAGCTACACACACAGCAGATTGGGCTGTAGTCAGTAGACTACCTCTGCAGTATGGCACTCACTGCAACTGCAGCAGTCAGTGCAAAACTGCTAGAAAAATAGCTAGGCAATAACAACAGCTACACAATACACATACATACACAGTGGATTGGACTGTAGACACTGGAGGACTACCTCTGCAGTAAGGCACTCACTGCAACTACTGCAGTCAGTTCAAAACTGCTAGAAAAAGAGCAAGGCAACAGCTACACATGTCACAGTGGATCATTGGACTGGAGTCAGTGGAGGACTACCTCTGCAGTAGGGCACTCGCTGCAACTACAGCAGTCAGTGCAAAACTGCTAGAAAAAAAAGCTAGGCAACAGCTAGACAGTGGATTGGATTGGACTCTTAGCAGTAGGGCACTTATTGCAACTACAGCAGTCAGTGCAAAACAGCTAGAAAAAAAGCTAGGCAACAGCTAGACAGTGGATCATTGGATTTGAGTCACTCAGTGGACTACCTCTGCAGTAGGGCACTCACTGCAACTACTGCAGTCAGTGCAAAACTGCTAGAAAAAAAGCTAGGCAACAGCTACACAGTGGATTTGAGTGGACACTACTCTTTTCAATACTCCCAGTTAAGAAGAAACAATATTATAATGCAGAAAGCAGAACATTTCAGCGTGTCCATGGTTACCTGTTTAAGGTCTTCTGTTTTGTTCACACAATGCTGCCACTTCATAAACATGCTCAGGAGGAGTGGAGGACAGAGGAGCAGAGAGAGAGAGAGAGAGGTATCTTCTAGCATGGGAAGCAAGTCTTTTGCAGCTTGCCTCATTTTCTCTCCACCACTGAAGAGGATGACTTCTTCTGTCATTTACTGCTTCTTTTTAAATAGAAATGAAGTTCATCATCCAGGCTCATAGTTGCAGATTCAGAAGAAATTGAATCCTCTGCATGAGGCGCAAATAAAACACTGAAAATGTCCTGATAAGTTCGACCATGATGAAGAAGATTCTCTTCTGTTCGTTGATGTATTTTTGTACATTTGTCTGTTTTTGCAGCATGCTGCTCTTCATAAAAATAGTATTCTGGACTTGTCTTTTCGGAACCTCCTGCACCTCCTGTTGAATATCTTCTGTCAGCCATTGTTTCGCCTTAGCCAATACATTATCAGAAGAGAAAGCATGGTTCTTGTATCGAGGATTCAAAAGACTTGCAAGCACAACATTTTTAATCTCTTTATGCTTCTCAAAACAAATATCAATCAAAACTCTTTGGCTTGACAGACCATCATTTGAAAGGTAGAGGGTGTTGTGTGCCATGACACAGAGGTCTGACTCTGACATATCAGCAAGCCTCATTCCTTTCCGCATGTTTGCTCCACTGTCTCGAAGTTGCGCAAGCATTACTCAGTCTTTGTTGATTCCCCATTCTTCAAGCATGCCTAGAAACATTTCTCTACTGTACTCAGTGTGGGATCCTTGCATCGCTTTTGTATTCAACACCAATTGCCTTTTTGTCCATCCGCTGTCAATGAAGTGATTAGTGACTCTGACTCTGTTTGTGACCAGCAGTCCGTCGTGAATGAGAATGAGTTGCCAGCATTCTCTGGTTGCAGCATAGCCTTTACTTTGTCAACCACCTTTTGGTGAAGCTTTGCCAGTATTACGGTTCGATAATACTTCTCACTCTTCAGTGTGTACCTTGGCTCAAGTATGGACATCAACCGCTGAAATCCTGAGTCAGACACCATTGTAAATGGCTGGTTATCAGTGACAGTCATCTCTGTGATTACTCTGTCCAGCAGTTGGGATCTTCCATCTGAATCTAGACAGTGACATCTGTTTTTTTTCACAAACATATCTGTTATTGTTGTCTGGGATAGTGGAGGAGGTATTAAAACAAAATCACATTGATATTCATTTTGTTTTTTCTGTGCTGCATGATACAATTTAATATGATGAACTCTTAGATGGGCCCAAAGACTTGACTTATTTTTGTTTTTTGCAGTTACTGATCCCATGCTTATGTTGTTTGTACATGTGTTGCACACCGCTGCTTTTCTTGGGGAAGGTTGAGACGAGAAATAGTCCCAGACCACACTTTTATTTTTCTCTCCTCATCCATCTTCATTTCAATTTGAAAGACACAAAAAAGAAAAAAAATGGCTTGCTGAAGTTGCTGCTGCTGCTTCTGGCATTGGCACCCTGTTGTGGGTTGGTGGCTGATGCCTGGCAGTGTGGGTTGCTTGCTGGCACCCTGTTGTGGGTTGGTGGCTGACGACTGGCAGTGTGGGTTGCTTGCTGGCACCCTGTTGTGGGTTGGTGGCTGACGCCTGGCAGTGTGGGTTGCTTGCTGGCACCCTGTTGTGGGTTGGTGGTTGACGCCTGGCAGTGTGGGTTGCTTGCTGGCACCCTGTTGTGGGTTGGTGGCTGACACCTGGCAGTGTGGTTTGGTGCCGGTGGCTGATGCCTAGCAGTGTGGATGTCTTGGTGTCACCCTGTTGTGGGTGGCTGGCTTGCAGGAACACACTGTGGTGGGTGGCTGGCTGGTTTGGTGTCACCCTGTTATGGGTGGCTGGCTTGCAGGAACACTGTGGTGGGTGGCTGGCTTGGTGTCACCCTGTTATGGGTGGCTGGCTTGCAGGAACACTGTGGTGGGTGGCTGACTTGGTGTCACCCTGTTATGGGTGGATGGCTTGCAGGAACAGTCTGTGGTGGGTGGCTGGCTGGCTTGGTGTCAGCCTGTTATGGGTGGCTGGCATGCAGGAACACTGTGGTGGGTGGCTTTGCCTTGCTTCATAAGTGCCATCAGGAGTCAACTTCATCTGGGTCCCACTGCATTGTGTGCTTTGTTGTTTTGGGGACCTCTGACTGTCCTTAAAATGCACCTGACACTAGGGCCCACTTTGAAAATATGCTCCCAGATATGCTCTACCACCTAGTTTTCTTCTGCTTTATCCTATAGTGGGGAACCCACACTTTCCACCTGGACTCCATTAAGGACCATTCTATACTTCTGAACACTCACTTATTCCAAGCCTCTCACTTCTTGGAGTCTGCTTACTGACCGTTGGTCTTTATGCTGACCTCACTGATGGGTTGTTATAGTCTTGACTTTTGAAGTGCTCTACAGCTCCAGCACTTACTGAGCTCCCTTTCACCTCCCGACAGTATTTTGCGCCTGTTGACTGCTTTTGAGAGATTGTGTCGACACTGGTCCCCTCTCTCACATTCTTTCTCAGATGATCGCTCTGCCTGAAGTCTGTGCCCCCACCTTTTTATGAAGGTGGTAAATGACCTTGAACAGGACATTTTCCCCCATCCCAACATAGGCAGATTATTAGTTACATAGTTACATAGTAGGTGAGGTTGAATAAAGACAATAGTCCATCCAGTTCAACCTGTGTAGGCGTGCGTGGCTGCAGGGCTGGGACAAGGTCATTTGGTGCCCAGGGCGAAGATGGCAAACTGCGCCCCCCCCCCCCCCCCGCCTCGTCCCCAATCCTGTCCCTGTCGTGGGTGTAATATAAGAATCAATGTAGTTTCAAAACAAGAAAATACTTAAAGAGGTTGTAAACCCACTGTAAAGTATTTTACCTATAGGTGCTATAAATATCTCCCAAACTTGCACCGTTTAGGAGATATTTAGAGTGCATACTGCCGATGACGTCATCGGCGCAGGCGCTCTGAAGGAACAGCCACCCGTGCCGTTCCTTCAGAGCTCAGTGCCGTGAACGGCGGCTCCCGCGCGCATGCGCGGGAGTGATGTAATCGCGCCTCCAGCCAATCAGATGGCCGGAGGACGCGAACCCGGAAGCAGGACGGCCGGACATGAGGTGGCGGCACAGCGGGGGCTTCGTTTTAAGGTAAGTACTACATAATGAGCTAGTATGCGATGCATACTAGCTCATTATGCCTTTCTCTTTACAGGGCTTTTTTTTTCTCGATTTTTTTGGGGGACTTTACTTCCTCTTTAAAACAATACAAATTAAATACAATTGGTTAACCTCCTCCTCTCAGCTAGACCCCCCCCCCCCCCAATCTAAATAATAGTTGACCTGCTCTCAGACCGACAGAGCCCCCCCCTTCCCACCCTAATCTAAATAGCTGACCTCATCTCAGACAGAATAAAAACCCAAAAAAATCCGCGCTTAGGATAAAACTAAGAGACAGACTTGGCTGCAGCCCACTTCAAAAAATACAGCCCTAAAAAAGGATGTATCAGATATATTTGTAAAAAAGGGGAAGTGATTGGCGCTGCCAGATATAGAAGGTGGAGCAAATAAATAAGATGAGTTATCTAGTGGTGATGAGTCTCTGTTGTAATATGTAAAATCAACCTATATGGAGCAGGTGGTGGTGGTAAATTTCAAGATAAAAGAGATATAAAGATAAAAAGAGTAAATGTAAAATCTTATATGTGGCATATATACTACCAATATACATGTAATGTACCTATGTACATATGCCGCTGTGAAGCAGATGTGACCTAAGTGCAAAAAGTGCTAAGTGCAGCAGGTGTGGTCACCCAAAATAAATCTATAAAGTAAAAAATGTATATATGTGTCCGTAGTTGTATATAAATTTAGTGCCAGCCTCAAAAATAGTCTAAAATTATAAAATACATATATTAATGTAATAATTAGTGCCTAGTGCGATATTGTGCAATGTGTAGTAATAAATGGTTTATAAAGTGTACGGATGCACATATGAGTCCAGAATGTCAGTACCACCTATAGAGTGTCAAATTGTGTACGGGGTTATAAAAATATATATGCCCCGCATATAAGTGAGTATAAATAAATATATGCAAATCCAGCAATATAAAATAAATATAACTAAATATATGTAGATCCCACCATAAATATATGCCAATCTAACACATGGTGAAACGTGCAATCATAAATTAGTGCAGAAAGTTTCCAAAAACTCTTAGAGTGGTGCAAAGTCTATAAGGAAATATTAAGGTGCTTTTTTTTTGCAAAAAATATTTTGGGTGACCACACCTGCTGCACTTAGCACTTTTTGCACTTAGGTCACATCTGCTTCACAGCGGCATATGTACATAGGTACATTACATTTATATTGGTAGTATATATGCCACATATAAGATTATACATTTACTCTTTTTATCTTTATATCTCTTTATCTTGAAATTTACCACCACCACCTGCTCCATATAGGTAGACCCCACACTAATCTCAGCCAGAACCCCCCCCCCCCACTAATCAAAATAGTTGACTTGCTCTCAGCCAGACAGACCCCCCCCCTCAGCCAAACACCCCCCCCACTAATCTAAATTGTTCACCTATTCACCTCCTCCTCTCAGCCAGCCAGACCCCCCCCCCCCAGCCAGAACTCCCCCCCTCCCCACTAATCTAAATAGTTCACCTGCTCTCAGCCAGACAGACCCCCCCCCCTCAGGCAGAACCCCCCCCTCCCCCACTAATCTAAAGAGTTTACCTGCTCTGAGCCAGAGACCCCCCCCCCCCCCAAATCTGCAGAGTTTACCTGCTCTGAGCCAGAGAGACAGCACCCTCCCCCCCCCCACTTACTTGCTCTCAGCCAGACAGACACAGACCCCTCTCCTACCATCTGAATAGTTCACTTCTTCACCAGGGCAGGCAGGCTTCACTCACGCTGCTGCAGACAGGCAGAGACACAGTGCCAGGCTCTGGATGTGCTTTTCTGCTTTCACTTTCACTTTCTCCTCTCTTCCACGGCTCCTCGAGGTAGTGGCTGAAGCAGGAGGAGAGCGCTCTATGCTCAATGACGTCACGGCCGGGACAGACTACAGAGCGCCTGTCAGGGGGGGGGGGGGGTGTTTTCTCCGCTCCTCTGACAGAAGAAGTAGTAGAACAGAAGACTTCAGGCTGTGCTGAGTGCAGGAGGAGCGCACTTGGCACATTGCAGGCAGATAGCTGCTGGCGGCCAGCAGTAATTTACACTCACACAGAGTCAGCAGTGTGTGAAAGAAGTTATCCAGCAGTGGCGCCCCCCCTCTCTCCAATAAATGTTAGCGCCCAGGGCACCCGCCCCTTCTGCCCCGCCCTTGTACCGGCTCTGCGTGGCTGTAATCATCTCACATAGCCCCGGATGTTCTGATCCTTTAGATGCACGTCTAAGACTCTTTTGAAAGCCACCATACTTCCCGCAGAAACCACATCTTGTGGTAGAGAATTCCACAATCTTGTAGCCCTAACAGTAAAGAACCCCCCACGTTGCCTGAGGTTAAAACGCTTCTCTAATCGCATTGTATGCCCTCGAGTCCTCATGCAATCCCTTCGACTGAATAGCTTTTTTTCTAAGCTGAGATCCCCATTGAGATATTTATAAATTGCTATCATGTCCCCCCTCAGGCGTATCTTCTCCAGGAAGAATAAATCAAGCGATTGCAGACGCTCTTCATAATTAAGGTCCACCAATCCCCTAATCAGTTTAGTTGCCCTTCTCTGGACTCTCTCCAGCTCCAACACATCCCTCCTGAGGACTGGCGACCAGAACTGGACAGAATACTCCAGATGCGGTCGGACCAGAGTTTTATAAAGTGGAAGGATTATAGTTTTATCTCTGGAATACATCCCTTTCTTTATGCATGCTAATATTCTGCTGGCTTTGGCAGCTGCCGCTTGACATTGCATGCTATTGCCTAATCTATCATCAACCAAGACTCCCAGGTCTTTCTCCATTTTTGATTCCCCCAAGGGTTCCCCTCCTAACGTGTATTGTGCTTTTATGTTTTTAGTCCCCAAGTGCAACACCTTACACTTCTCCACATTAAACCTCATTTGCCATGTCGTTACCCACTCTGTTATTTTGTCCAGGTCATTCTGTAGGATATCTGCTTCATGCTGTGCAGTTATTGCCCTGCCCAATTTTGTGTCATCTGCAAAAACTGATATCGAACTACTGATCCCGACCTCAATGCTGTTTGTGAATAAATTGAACAAGGTTGGTCCCAGGACTGAGCCTTGGGGGACCCCGCTTACCACTTCAGACCAGTCTGAGTATGCGCTGTTTATTACCACCCTTTGGACACGCCCTTTTAGCCAGTTCCGTATCCAAGAGCAAACCCTGCTGTCGATACCAGCAGACCTTATTTTATAAATTTAGCGCTTGTGGGGAACTGTATCAAACGCCTTGGCGAAATCCAAGTACACCACATCCACTGGTCTGCCCCTATCTAGCTCACAGCTCACCTCCTCGTAGAATGTTAAGAGATTGGTTTGACAAGAACCCCCATTTGTAAACCCGTGCTGATTACTGCTGATGATGTTGTTGTCTTTAGCAAACTCTATGATATATTCCCTTATCATCCCCTCCAGAAGTTTACATACTATCAATGTCAAACTGAGAGGCCTATCATTTCCCGGGATATGCCTCTGCCCCTTTTTGAATTTTGGAATCACGTTGGCTTTCCTCCAATCCCCTGGTACATCTCCTGTCCTAATACTGTCAGCAAAGATCAGGAACAGTGGTCTAGATATAACCTTACTGAGTTCTTTGAGTACTCTCGGATGTACGCCATCCGGGCAGTGTTACCAACCCCCCAGAGGGAAATTTACTGGCAGAACATCCAAAATTTACGGACGGCACCAATTTTTTACTGGCATTGCAAAAATGTACATAAACAGGCTGTTTTCAGTGCTAAACCGTGCAAATATGAATACCTAAACTATAAACATGTAGATAGTGATATTAGCAATGTGTTTAGGTTAAACAAAAGTCAAAAACCATATTTCTCCATTAACATGGAGAGGTGAAGGGGGCACAGGAGCAGGACACTGATGTCCTCTGCCCCCGGGCCCTGACTCCTCTCTCTACTACTCCAGTCTGCAGTGCGCTGCTAGCTGTCGGACTCGGGGGGTGAGAAAGAAAACCAACGGAGCTTCCCCTTTTTGGTGGAGCTCTGCTTTAAATAACTGTTGATTGCAAGTTGAGGTTGTACATCCACTGGAAAATACAGAACTGTCCATTGCATTACAATTAGTGCAATTAGTGGTGCTACAAATGGCTGTGCTATTTCCCCTAGTGGTGCTGCCCATACCTTGGATCAGAAAGGTCCATATTTAGAGTCCAATTATCTGGCTGCCCATAATCAAGTCCCAATAAAGGTTGACACTCCCAGTTAAACGGTTACATACTTTAATCACTAATATGCTCACAACTTTCTTCCCATGGTGGACTGCACCATAAGGCAGGGCTACTCCTGTATAAATAACCTTCAAAAGGGAAGTGAAACACATACAGGGGGAAGACAGGTCACAAAGAAAAATACTTTAACCTCTGCATGCAGCAGCCAGAACTTAAAGAAACATACTAAGCAGTAGCAAAAGTAACATAATGTAGGCACCTGCCTACATTCTGGAAAATATGCTTGCATTGCAGAGATGTATTAAATAATTTTTTTTGCTTTGTTCAGGCATATACTTTTAAAATGAGGTTCAGAATGTAAATCCCAGCCTTGGTGACCATATCTTGTTTGACGTAAGTAATGGAAAAAGCAGGGAGTGGGTGCAATATTTCTTCTGTTTATCCAGGCAGATCATATACTTTATCAGGAGGAAATAAATCTCTGCTGACCTGAGCTTATCTACTCCTACCTGACCATCCAAAGACAGTGCACTTAGCAGAGGCAGGATGTCAATACTGTGCCTGTTTACACTACCCGGCTGCTACTTCCTCACCCAATAAACAGATAATCTGTCGGGGAGATTATGGAGGGAGAAATATGAGGTCCAAGAGAAAGGATGAGTCAGGTGGACAATATCCCAGGGGCTCTGCTCTAACTGTAACATCTCTCAATTATTTCTGCTAAACAGATTCTCAGGCTCGAATTAGGAGCCACACTCACCAGTCCTCTCCTCTGCTCTTCTGTGCTCTGCCTGTGCTGCCTGTCACAGTCTGCTCTGTCCACTCCACCATCCGTCCAAACGGGAAAACTTGAATGACGGCGGGGGCGGAGGTAGGGGCGTGCGCAGGCGGACCGTGGCACTCGTCCTACGAATCAGACTCAGTGCGAGTCTGCTGCATGATCTCTGCGAGAGAACTCGGGAGTCGGGAATCTCCGGAACTGCGCGCCGCACATGCGCAGTTCTGACCTTGTCACCGCCGCTGTAGATTTACTGGCACTTTTCTCCTGCTACGGGCATTTACGGGCAGGAGAAAAGTGCCCTGATTTTACGGGCTGTCCGTAAATCTACGGGCAGTTGGCAACACTGAATCCGGACCTGGTGATTTGTTTGTGTTAAGTTTATCCAGTTTATCCTCTGTTAGCCATAGTGGCAAGTCCTGTGTATTACTACTAACCATACAGTCATGGTCAGTGTACCCCTCCGTTTCCTGTGTAAAGACTGACGAGAAAAAAGCATTCAGCACGGTTGCTTTTTCAGTGTCCTCTGTAACCATCCTCCCATCATCGTTAATTATGTGTGCAATATGCTCTGCCCTAGTTTTTTTGCTGTTGATATATTTAACGAATTTCTTTGGTTTTTTTTTTACTATCCTCCGCTATTTGTCTCTCAAAGTTGATTTTAGCCATCTTGATTTCGTGTTTACTTTTCTTATTTGCCTCCTTGTATTGCTCGAAAGCCGATACTGTCCCCTCTGATTTATATTTCTTGAAGGCATATTTTTTTCCCCTAATAAGTTTTTTTTTAACGCTACGGTTTAGCCAGCCAGGTTTGGCTTTGTCTCTTCTAAATGTATTTCCCATAGGAATGCACTGCAAGATGCATTTGCTTAATATGTTCCTAAAGCATTCCCATTTTTCCTCTGTGGTCAGTGATTACAGGGTTTGGTCCCAGTTTACCCTTTCCATCAATGAGTACAATTTTGGAAAGTTTGCCCTTCTGAAGTGTAAGGTTCTTATGTTCCCCACTTGCCTTGTTATATTGTAATTAACACTAAATTGATCATCCTGTGATCGCTAGAGCCCAGGTAGTCCTGGACTCCTACCTCCGAGATTAGGTCTGGGTCATTAGTGATCAATAGATCCAGGACTGCATTTTCTCTAGTCGGAGAATCCACCAACTGTGACATGTAATTATCCTGTAAGGTTTCCGCGAATAGACAGGCCTTCTGTGAGTGTGCAGTCCCCTTTTCCCAGTCAATGTCGGGATAATTGAAGTCCCCCAATATGATGACTGATCCCAGTTTTGCCACTCTATCCAATAGTGCTAAAAATTCCAGCTCTACCTCCTCCCCTAGGTTAGGTGGCCTATAGCAAACCCCAACAATTACTTTTCCCTTTTCTTCTTCCCTATGGAGTTCTACCCACACAGATTCTAAATCCATACTCATCCCTTCCGTAATGTCACTCTTCTCTATCACCCTTACATTGTCAATTAAAATTGTCCATCTGCACGCTGATTCAGGGGAAAATCTCCAAAATCCTCACTAGGTGGTATCGCATGCCAGTGGTGGTTCACAAATATTTCCCCACAATGTCGGACTGCTGCTGCAGATTCCAGGAGGAAAGGGGAACTTTTCCACACATTTTTTGATCCTGTTCCAAATGGGAACACTTCTGAAAAGAGCTGCGCAGAATCTCTCAAATATTTACAGACTACAATCTCCTGGAGGACCCTGCTTTCTAGCTCCTGCATAACTCGGATGTCCCTGAGAAAATATACAAAAAATTGATTTTGCACCACCTCCTGAATGCTGCCAAGTTGATTCCACCAAGGGGAAGGGACCCTCACCCATCCTCCATCCTGCTTTGGCTTTTGAAATTTAAAGAACTGAACAAGATAGAAGACCTCATACGATCTGCTCAAAATAGACACAAAGCTTACCACAAAACTTGGATCCAATGAAATATGTGCATTGTACTGTGCCCCATCACCCGGGGCGGGGAGCCCCAGCAAGGTTTCTAGTCACAGGGCTCTAAGCTGAGAGCGTCTCTCTCGTATAGCTCAGAGCCGGCATTGACAGCTCCATAGTAACTGATTGGCAGCCTAGCAATTTCTGTGTATTTGTTTCTTTTGTGATAAGAGGCCTTACCTGGTCACACCCTTCTACACTGATGGTCAAGGGCATTATTTCTTAGTCCAAGCTCAAAGTAACTATTTAGACACATCAGGAGTTGCAGTGCAAATTATGGTCCAGATATCATCGAATTCTACTATACTCTGTTATTATTCATTCTCTATAGTTCTAACATTAATTCACCTTAGCTGATCTCTTAGCTGTTTTTAGATTCAACCTAAGATAGAAAGTAGTGTCTCTATGCTTACAGTGCCTGATTGGCTGCTCATTGGATGGTTCCTGTGTGGTTCTGGAACCAATGACACTTGGAGAACAGGGTGGCGTTGGTATTATGTAGCCATTTTTAACTAGGACATTCTGATCACTGCAGTAGGGGTTTTTGGTTTCCTACTGCCTTCCAGGACATGGGACATCTTTCTTTTGGTCCACAGATGATTTAATTTCACAAGTGTTTGACATCAGTATGGACAGAGGACGGAGTTTACATCATTGGCTCCACAGAGCTGGCAGTTAGATTAGACTAGCATCTCTTACATCTACCAATTTCAAAGCCAAGTACTCACAAGGGAATCACAACCCATTCTAGGGCTTGGCCCTCTTTATATGTGGAGAAAGCAGGAGCTATGGCAGATTAGATCTGCCAAGCATCACCTGGTCTAGCCTTACAAAACATTACAGGATAGATTTCTTGTCCAGCCAAGACCAATCTTTCAGTAGAAAGCTCCTTCAGGCTATAGACCTCCCCTAGTAGTATTCCTTGCTACATCCTCTCAGATGCCGCCCTTAAAGATGACTTGGGAAAACAGTTAGGTACCTGTTTTTCTAGGAAGTGTTCCAGGGTAGCACAGGTTCCCACATTATGTGAAAGTTTAAATCATAATCTAGGCATTTAGGTTACCTGTTGTTCCATCAGTACTTTGATATTACTGAGGTATATGACGGCTTTTTAAAATGGTGGATGATGTGTTTCCTGTTTTAGGTGGGAGGAGCTCTATCTCTCAGATACTGCCCTGGAAGACTTTCTAGAAAATGAGTTACCAGCTACCTAACTTTTTTATTAAAAGAAGGGTAAAATACATTCAATTTTTTGTCGCACATAAAGCTGGTGCACCACCGTTTAGACGCTTTAAAACATTGAGTAAATATATATCTCCCAACTTATTTTCCCAATATATTAACAGTAAGAAAGTGAGGCCAGAACATATTGGCACCTTAAAGGATTGTGACAGAATCTGGATACCGCGACTGGGTATCTCCGCAAAGAACCTGCTTCCTAAGCTCTGGAACACGGGATCTGTGAATCTGGCTTTAGTTACTAGAGTTGAGCGGACACCTGGATGTCCGTGTTCGGCGGGTTCGGCCGAACTTGAAAAAAAAGTCCGGGTTCGTGTCCCGGACTTTTTCCGAACTTTACCCGGACACCGAATCCCATTGAAGTCAATGGGGACCCGAACTTTCAGGCACTAAAATGGCTCTAAAACACCAATGGAAAGGGCTAGAGTGCTGCAAATGGCAGCAAAACGTAGTTAAGAGCATGGCAAGTGCTCTGCAAACAAATGTGGATAGGGAAATAACTTAAAACAACAAAAAAAAAAACAGAAAAATAAAATATGTTCTTCATCTGTGAAGGACGAGGCCCATAAGGAGTAGGAGGGAGGTTGAGGTAGTGGTGGATGTGGCGGTGTAGGTGGAAGCAGCGGTGGAGGAGGACGAGGTAGCCAACACTGCTTTTTTTCATTCATTTTAAATGAGGGTACACCCCAAAAGAGTGAGAAAGATCAAAAATAGAACAATGGCTGGGTAAGGTCGGTATCCATCTCTATTCTGCACAAGGTACGGAAAAGTCCTGTGGGATCCATCCCTGGTTCATTTTAATGAACGTGAGCTTGTCCACATTGTCTCTGGACAGGCGGCTGCGCTTGTCTGTGATAACGCCCCCAGCCGTGCTAAATACACGTTCAGATAATACACTGGCTGCAGGGCACGCCAGCACCTCCAAGGCGTAAAGGGCAAGCTCAGGCCATGTGCCCAATTTGGAGACCCAGAAGTTGAAGGGGGCAGACCCGTCATTCACTACATGTAGGCGTGTGCACACATACTGCTCCACCATGTTGGTGAAATGCTGCCTCCTGCTAAGATGTTCCATATGAGCTGCTGGTGCTGCTGTTTGTTGTGGCGTGCTGACAAAGCATTTCCACATTTCGGCCATGCTAACCCTGCCTTCTGAGGTGCTGGCGGTGCCCTGGTTGCGTTGGCGACCTCTTCCTCCTCCTCCTCTGCCTTGGCCTTGTGCTTCCACTGTGGCCCGCTGTCAGGTGGGAATGCTAGCAGCATCGCGTCTACCAGCGTGCGCTTGTACTCGCGCATCTTGCGATCGCGCTCCAGTGAGTGAATTAAGGACGGTACATTGTCCTTGTAACGGGGATCCAGCAGCGTGGCCACCCAGTAATCAGCACAAGTTAGAATGTGGGCAACTCGGCGGTCATTGTGGAGACACTGCAGCATGTAATCGCTCATGTGTGCCAGGCTGCCCAGAGGCAACGAAAGGCTGTCCTCTGTGGGAAGTGTATCGTCTGTGTCCTCTATATCCCCCCAGCCACGCACCAGTGATGGCCATGAGCTGGCCTGGGTGCCACCCTGCTGTGAACATGGTTCCATCTCCTCCTCCATCTCCTCCTCCTCCAGAACTGTGCCCCTGCTGGACAATTGTGTCCCTGGCGTTTGTGGGTGCAGGAACCCACCCTCTGTGCCACTTGCGAATGACTGCCCTGAAAGCCTTGGAAATGTTACCTCTTCATCCTCCTCCTCCTCCTCATCCTGTGCCACATCCTCTTCCATCATCGCCCGAATCGTTTTTTGAAGGAGGCATAGAAGTGGGATAAAATGAAAAAAGGGGGGGGGGGGTGTAGTGCGCTTCAAGAATGAATTAAATTAATAAATTATTAAAAATTTTATATAAACATAAATATTAGTGTCCAGATGCGTGAAGGGAGCTATCTATCCGATTCAGTGAAATTCATATTCTCATATCCTCCCTGATGTGACGTAACGCGTAGGAGGAGCCCAACTAACCGGAAGTGACGTGACGTAGTGAACGCTGTCTCCATAGCGTTGTCCAGGCTGATCTAATGCGATAAACAAGAAAGCTAATTGTAAGTGTATTTTTGATGTTTGGAATAAATTGCTTTTAAGTACTGCACCATGATGGCTCTTTTAATTTAATGAGCCCCCGAGGTGGTGTAAATTACGGGATATAAGGAGTCTCCTATAAGGAACCCCAGAGGTACAACAAGGACCGATAATACACACAGTACCCCTTAGGAAGATCCCTGGAACTATAAGGAACCACGATAGAGGAAAAGACATATAAACACAGGCGTTATATTGCTTTACTGGAGGTGAGAATTTAGACCACCTAGAAGTGACACCTGGTGGCGGAAACAAGTCACAGCACTTTACTTGCACAGAAGCACCTCTTTGAATCATTCACAATTAGGATTGGAATCACACTGTTTGTTTAATTGAACAATTATTTATTACTTTACAGTTGACTCTTTTGAAACACATAAACTATTATTTATTATATTGGGAAAGATATAATTATAAGCATCAAGCACTTTAGAGATTGGAATTATTGTTTCACGTTTTTTATGGAATGTTTTATCACAATGTTTATTTAAGCACATGTATAATTTATTGAGAATATGAATTTCACTGAATCGGATAGATAGCTCCCTTCACGCATCTGGACACTAATATTTATGTTTATATATAATTTTTAATAATTTATTAATTTAATTCATTCTTGAAGCGCACTACACCCCCCCTTTTTTCATTTGATCTTGACTGGTTTATAGTGTCAGTATTGTGGTGCAGCATTAAGAATTGAACTATATTCCCAAGATAGTGCAGGAACCATTTATATATACACATAGAAGTGGGATAGTTAAGCTGACAACGGCGTCATCGGCACTGGCCATGTTGGTGGAGTACTCAAAACAGTGCAACAAGGCACACAGGTCTCGCATGGAGGCCCAGTTATTGGTGGTGAAGTGGTGCTGTTCTGCAGAGCGACTCACGCGTGCGTGCTGCAGCTGAAACTCCACTATGGCCTGCTGCTGCTCGCACCGTCTTTCCAGCATGTGCAAGGTGGAGTTCCACCTTGTGGGCACGTCACATATGAAGCGGTGAGCGGGAAGGCCAAAGTTACGCTGCAGCGCTGACAGGCGAGCAGCAGCATGGTGAGAACGCCGAAAGTGCGCACAGACGGCCCGCACTTTCTGCAGCAGCTCTGACATATCGGGGTAATTTTTAAGGAACCTCTGCACCACCAAATTCAGCACATGCGCCAGGCAAGGGATGTGCGTCAAACCGGCTAGGCCCAGAGCTGCTATGAGATTTTGCCCGTTATCGCACACCACCAGGCCGGGCTTGAGGCTCGCTGGCAGCAACCACTCATTTGTCTGCTGTTCCATGCTCCTCCACAACTCCTGCGCGGTGTGTGGTTTTTCCCCCAAACAGGCAAGTTTTAAAACTGCCTGCTGCCGTTTACCCCTGGCTGTGCTGAAGTTGGTGGTGAAGGTGTTACGCTGACCGGATGAGGAGGCAGTAGAGGATGAGGAAGCGGAGTAGGAGGAGTTAGGAACAGGAGGCAAACTGAAGCGCCCTGCAATCCTCGGTGGTGGAAGGACATGCGCCAAATTGCTATCCACCTCAGGCCCATCCGCCACTGCATTTACCCAGTGTGCCTTTAGGGAGATATAACGCCCCTGACCGTGCTTACTGGTCCATGTATCGGTAGTTAGGTGTACCTTGGCACAGATGGCGTTGCGCAGTGCACACCTGATTTTTTTCCCCCACTTGGTTGTGCAGGGAAGGGATGGCTTGCCTGGAAAAGTAGTGGCGGCTGGGTACGACGTACTGTGGAATAGTGATGTCGCAAACATACAATTTAATGTTCGCGAACGGCGAACTTCCGCAAATGTTTGTGTAATGGCGAACCGGGGCGAACCGCCATAGACTTCAATAGGCAGGCGAATTTTAAAACCCTCAGGGACTCTTTCTGGCCACAATAGTGATGGAAAAGTTGTTTCAAGGGGACTAACGCCTGGACTGTGGCATCCCGGAGGGGGATCCATGGCAAAACTCCCATGGAAAATTACGTAGTTGACGCAGAGTCGGGTTTTAATCCATAAAGGGCATAAATCACCTAACATTCCTAAATTGTTTGGAATATAGTGCTTTAAAACATCCAGTGTGTGTATACGATCAGGTATGATGTTGTATCGATCAGGTAGTGTAAGGGTTACGCCCGCTTCACAGTGACAGACCAAACTCTGACAGACCAAACTCCCTGTTTAACGCACTGCAAACAGCCGCAAACAGACCAGAACCGACCAAAATGGGACAGGAACTGGGCTTTAAAGGTTAGGGTTAAGTTTAGTATTAGGGGATAGGGTTAGGGTTATGGTGAGAAACTTAGGGTTAGAGTTAGTAACCCTACCCCTACGCCTCTAACCCTAACCCTCTAACCCTAAGCACTAAAAATAACCCTAGCCCTAACCCTAGCCCTAACCCTAATTCTTATTTTTTTTCTGGTTCTGGACATGCTACAGAGCTAAAACTTCACAGGTACACTTTTTAGACCCCCCAGACACCAAATCACACAAAAAAAGTTCTTAAAAATTGTCATTTTTGATAGAGAGACAATTATTAAAAAAAATAAAAAAAAATTTCTTTCGATAGTGTCTGGGGGGTCTAAAAAGTGTACCTGTGAAGTTTCAGCTCTGTAGCATGTCCAGAACCAGAACCAGAAAAAAATTATGAATTAGGGTTAAGGCTAGGGTTAGGGGGTTAGTTTAAGGTTAGAGGGTTAGGGTTAGGATTAGGGTTAGGGCTAGGGTTAGGTTTAGGGTTAGGGTTATTTTTATGGCTAGGCTTAGAGGGTTAGGGTTAAGGTTAGAGGGTTAGGGTTATGGTTAGAGGGTTAGGGTTAGGTTTAGTGTTAGGGGATAGGGTTGGGGTTACGGTGAGATACTTAGGGTTAGAGTTAGTAACCCTACCCCTCTAACCCTAACCCTCTAACCCTAAGCACTAAAAATAACCCTAACCTTAGCCCTGACCCTAACCCTAGCCCTAACCCTAATTCTAATTTTTTTTCTGGTTCTGGACATGCCACAGAGCTGAAACTTCACAGGTACACTTTTTAACCCCCCCCCCCCCCCCCGACAATAAATCCAAAGAATTTTTTTTTTTTAATTTTTTTTTTTTCCCAATAATTGGCTCTCTATCAAAAATTACAATTTCTAAAAACTTTTTTTTGTGTGATTTCGTGTCTGGGGGTCTAAAAAGTGTACCTGTGAAGTTTCAGCTCTGTAGCATGTCCAGAACCAGAAAAAAAGATAATTTTTCAGTAGAGCAGAGATGGGGGGAACCCTCCTTTTATAACTACAGTATATGATCTTTTTTTTCTGGTTCTGGACATGCTACAGAGCTGAAACTTCACATGTACACTTTTTAGACCCCCAGACACTAAATCCAAAGAATTTTTTTTTTTAATTTTTTCAATAATTGGCTCTCTATCAAAAATGACAATTTTTAAGAACTTTTTTTTTGTGTGTGATTTAGTGTCTGGGGGGGTCTAAAAAGTGTACCTGTGAAGTTTCAGCTCTGTAGCATGTCCAGAACCAGAAAAAAAGATAATTTTTCAGTAGAGCAGGGATGGTGGGAACCCTCCTTTTACACCTATATGATCTTTTTTTTCTGGTTCTGGACATGCTACAGAGCTGAAACTTCACAGGTACACTTTTTAGACCCCCCCCCCCCGACACTAATCCAAAAAAAATCATGCCTGCCTCCAAAAATGCCTGATAAATATATAGAAAAGAAATAAATAAAAGCAGACTGACACAGCAGGAGTGGACACAGAACACTGGCCTAGCTAATGATTTCCCTATCAATTCAGCAGCAACAGCAGCCCTCTCCCTGCTCTAACTAACTCTCCAGCTTCAGAATGAATCTAAGATGGATGCTGCCCTTGCTTTTTTATAGGAGGTGGGAGGGTCTGGGAGGGAGGGTATGCTGATTGGCTGAAATGTGTCTGCTGACTGTGAGGTACAGGGTCAAAGTTTGCTCAATGATGATGTATAGGAGGCGGACCGAACATCGCATATATTCGCCCGCCGAGGCGAACACAAACATACGAAGTTCGCCGGGAACTTGTAAGGTTCTGGCACTCTCAGTGCCTCCTATCACATTTATTCCGGGTGATTTCCATCTACCTAGACAGAAGAAACACATATAGGTGTGTTTCCCTTTAAGGCTGAAGCTGTCATCACCCAGCGCCGGACTAGATGGCTATTTAGGGCGTCGGTTCTCACTCACATGTGTTCGTTCAAACACCAGTACCTGGATACTAATCTTGCTTGAAGCTTCCATGCTTGCAAGCTCTCCTCGCTGACGAACCTCGCTGCGCTGATCCCTGCATCCTGCTACTGGATCATCCGCATCTCCTGAGCGATCCTTCGGCTATCGCTATTAGTGCTAAGTACCCCACAGGGGAAATCTCTATAGACTTGTACTAGGCTTACACTATTTAGCTCTGCATAGCAAGGACTGTCTTTTACATCTGCATAACTAGATTGCTAGCTCTTGAGGCTACTGCTACTATTTCCTGCACTGGGTTGATCTCTCCTGTATGCACCTGCTACTCTGTCATCTGTTATCATACATGATCGCTAACCCTTCCTGCATCCATCTGCACTGTCTCACCTCAAGTGTCTGTCACCTACCACTTCCACTCAAACCTATCCCTAAGACCTTTATCATTGTCTTACCACATGTATATAAAGTCACACTAGGAACCAGCTTAATTACTGTGTGTATTTACTTGCTGAAATAAGACCTTCCATACATGATGAGTCATTGAGGTTGGGATTGGTATCTCAGCATATCTCCTACATGACTACTGACGTGGAACTACTTCTGCAGCTGAAAATCCACACCTTATAAGAAACGCAAGGAGCGTTACAGATTGAACGAACCCAAAAAATGGATTCAGCAGAAGTAGCCACTCAGGTGACGCAATTAAAACAGCAGGTATCTGCGTTAATACACGCACTTGCTGAATTGAAAAACGACAATCAGGCTCTGTCGCAGCAGGTAATTAGACTGACACAACTTACCTCTGCACAGTCTCCTGAACCCAAGATAAATCCCCCTTTGGTATTTACAGGCGATCGCAAAAAATTTCGCGAATTTAAAAACGCATGTGAGTTACTTTTTTTGCTAAAACCTCGTACCTACCTTACTGATCACATTAAGGTTTGTACTATTATTTCTTACCTATCAGGCGATCCTCGAGCCTGGGCAGATTCTCTTTTTGAAAAAAACGACCAGCTTCTCAACTCCTATGCCTTGTTCCTGGCAGAGCTCACTAGCCTATATGATGACCCCAATAGGCAGAGTACTGCCGATCTTCAGTTAAGATCCTTGAAACAAGGAAAAAGGCCTGTAGAAGACTTTGTCGCAGAATTCAAGAGATGGACCCTTGATTCAGGATGGAATGATGCATCTCTGAAAACCCAATTTAGGCTTGGCCTATCAGAAGCCGTCAAGGACGAGCTCGCCCGAGCAGAGATGCCAAAAACCCTGGATACATTGATACAACTCAGTATCACCATAGATAGAAGAGTACGAGAAAGGAAGTCTGAAAAAATGGAAATGCCATTATCCAGTTCTTCTCAGAATTCAGCTATTGACCCCACTCCTAAACCCGCTCCAGGTAACCACAGACCCCGGCTACCTAAGGAAAAAAGGAGACCTAGTAGATATGGTGATCCTGCCTGGTCATGGTCCGAGCCTGCCTCAAACAGTCGACCTTGTCACTCTGACACATCCCATTTGGACCCTGATCCTACAGAGATGGATGAGGAGCCTATGGAGATTGGTGCCATACATGCTAGGTTGTCCTCACAAGAAAAAAGAGATCACAGGAGAATCTGTGGCCTTTGTTTTTATTGTGGCGAAGGGGGACATTTCATTACATTCTGCCCAACCAGACCCCATAGGCCTAAGGCTCTCCCAATGGAGGCCAGGCGAATCCGAAGGGTCTTCCCTGAAAAACAGCCTGGAAATTATCAAGGCTGTTGCCAGCCCTGTCCCCGTTCTATATCAGTGAAGGACACCCAGAAATTAACAAATATTGGAATAGATATTCCTTCAACTCCAGTGAACTTTATACCACGTTCAAAAAACCCTCCTGTACCACCTCCTGAGGATACTCCTATTTTTGCAAGCACATTTCTGGCTTCCGATGAAAATACAGAGATTCTTGCACCTGACTGCGTACGTGCTTCTAATGGCACGGTGGTATGTAGGAAGGATCTGAGGATGTTTGAAGAAGCATTGGTTGCTAGGTCTACTAGGATTACTTCGGATGGTTATGCGTCCGATTCTAGTGAGGGGTCCATGTAGCAGACACCCTAACAAAAAGTGATCCGATTCTCATCGGTTACCAACCTGATCCGATTTTTATATCGGCAACAAGGGATCCGATTCTCATCGGCTACCAACCTGATCCGATTTTCATATCGGCAACAAGGGATCCGATTCTCAGATCGGTTACCAACCTGATCCGATTCTCATATCGGCAACCATTTTTTTTTTTTTCCGATTTTTCATATCGGAGACCAGTCTCATTCCGATTCTCATATCGGCAACAAAAAAAAAAAAGAGGAATTTTTTTTTTTTTCCTTCCGATTTTCGCATCGGCAACCAGTCTCATGTGATTCTTATATCAACAACCAGCCTTAGAGGCCTTCCGGAGCCGGCCTTACGGGGGGGGGGTAATGTAAGGTTCTGGCACTCTCAGTGCCTCCTATCACATTTATTCCGGGTGATTTCCATCTACCTAGACAGAAGAAACACATATAGGTGTGTTTCGCTTTAAGGCTGAAGCTGTCATCACCCAGCGCCGGACTAGATGGCTATTTAGGGCGTCGGTTCTCACTCACATGTGTTCGTTCAAACACCAGTACCTGGATACTAATCTTGCTTGAAGCTTCCATGCTTGCAAGCTCTCCTCGCTGACGAACCTCGCTGCGCTGATCCCTGCATCCTGCTACTGGATCATCCGCATCTCCTGAGCGATCCTTCGGCTATCGCTATTAGTGCTAAGTACCCCACAGGGGAAATCTCTATAGACTTGTACTAGGCTTACACTATTTAGCTCTGCATAGCAAGGACTGTCTTTTACATCTGCATAACTAGATTGCTAGCTCTTGAGGCTACTGCTACTATTTCCTGCACTGGGTTGATCTCTCCTGTATGCACCTGCTACTCTGTCATCTGTTATCATACATGATCGCTAACCCTTCCTGCATCCATCTGCACTGTCTCACCTCAAGTGTCTGTCACCTACCACTTCCACTCAAACCTATCCCTAAGACCTTTATCATTGTCTTACCACATGTATATAAAGTCACACTAGGAACCAGCTTAATTACTGTGTGTATTTACTTGCTGAAATAAGACCTTCCATACATGATGAGTCATTGAGGTTGGGATTGGTATCTCAGCATATCTCCTACATGACTACTGAAGTGGAACTACTTCTGCAGCTGAAAATCCACACCTTATAAGAAACGCAAGGAGCGTTACAGAACTGTTCGCCGGCGAACAGTTCAGGACATCTCTACTGTGGGACAGCCACTGACATAAGGCTTTTAAAACAGTGCGTCTCCACCAGACGGAATGACAGCATTTCAAAGGCCAAGAATTTTGAAATGCTGGCATTCAGGGCCAGGGATCGCGGGTGGGTAGGGGGGTACTTCCTCCTTCTCTGAAGTGTTTGGGAGATGGAAAGCTGAACGCTTCCACGGGACATTGTGGAGATGGTTGGTGACCCAGGTGGTGGTGTTGCTGACAGATCGTCTGTTTGCGGGGTGGCAGGTGCCGGTATCACTACAGAGGTGGATGAAGAGGCCGAGACTGCAGCAGAAGAGGAAGCAGGAGGAGCCAGAGACCTTTCTTGGTTTTGAAGGTGTCTACTCCACTGCAGCTCGTGCTTTGCACTTAGATGCCTGATCATGCAGGTTGTGCTCGGGTTGAGAAGGTTTATGCCTCGCTTCAGGCTCTGATTGCACAGGGTGCAAACCACTCGTGTCCTGTCATCAGCACATTTTCTGAAGAACTTCCACGCTAGAGAACTCCTTTGAGCTGGCTTTGGTGCGCTCGGTCCTTTGCTGCGTTGGGCAGTAGCAGGCGTAGTGTCTAGGGCACGGCCGCTCCGCTTCTGCACCCTACTCCCTCTTCTGCTGTGCTGGTGGCTCTGTGCAACCACCGCCTCTTCCTCCAAACTACTCAGGTCACCTGCATGACCTTCATTCCATGTGGGGTCGAGGACCTCATCGTCCTCCACATCATCTTCCACCCAGTCTTCACCCCTGCCCTCCTTGTCGGTCTCCACAATTCTGAGTGCCGCAGCAGTTGGCACCTGCGTTTCGTCATCATCGGAGACGTGCTGCGATGGTCCTTCCATGTACTCATCTTGAGAAATAAGTGGTTGGGCATCGCTGCACTCAATCTCTTCCACTTCTGGGGCAGGGCTAGGTGGATGGTCCTGGGAAAGCTGACAGAGTCATCAAAAAGAAGAAGAGACTGTTGCATGACTTGGGGCTCAGACTGCTTGCCTGATTTGCAAAGGGGTGAGGTGAAAGACGGTTGGACATCGGCTGCAGGTGCCAACTCTGACCTTTCTGCAGTAGACTGGGTGGGAGACAATGTGAAGGAACTGGAGGCACTGTCAGCAACCCAATTTACTATCGCTTGTACTTCTTCTGGCCTCATCACTTCTAGAGGCACATGATGCCCTACCAAATACTGCTGCAGGTTCTGTCGCCTACTCACACTTGAGGAAGGTGTTTCACTTGTGCGTGTAGCTGGCACAGATCGACCACGTCCTCTCCTTGCAACAGGAGCTCTACCAGCATCACCACGACCCAGGCCATGGCCCCAATTTGACGTTCTCCTCATATTTCTGTAATTTATGATCTTGCCCTAGAAAGGTGTTTATTGAATAGCGGAACAAAACAACAACAGTATCCCACGGATGTATCTCACAGTCAAATATGCAAACTATGCCGCAATTTATTTATTTTTACCCCAAAAGGGTGTTTATTAAATAGCGGAATAGAAAAACAGTATACAAATACAACGGGCGTATCTCACAGTCAAATATGCAAAGTATGCCGCAATTTAAATTTTTTCACCCCAAAAGGGTGTATATTGAATAGCGGAATAGAAAAAAGGATATAAAACGGTGTATCTCACACGTACAAACACAGACTAGGCCCCGATTACAATTTTTTGTACTCTAAAGGGAGGATGAGGAAGAGGAGTAGGAGGAGTTCGGAACAGGAGGCAAACTGAAGCGCCCTGCAATCCTTGGCGGTGGAAGGAGGTGCGCCAAACAAATTTAAAAGGTGTATCTCACACGTACCAATACAGACTATGCCGTAATTTAATTTTTTACACTGCAAAAGGGTGTATATTGAATAGCGGAATAGAAAAAAATTTATAAAACGGTGTATCTCACACGTACAAACACAGACTAGGCCCCAATTACAATTTTTTGTACCCTAAAGGCAGGATGACGATGAGGAGTAGGAGGAGTTCGGAACATGAGGCAAACTGAAGCACCCTGCAATCCTCAGCGGTGGAAGATGCGCCCCAAAAGATTGGAAGGTGTATCTCACACGTACCGATACAGACTATGCCGCAATTTGATTCTTTTTACCCCAAAGGGTGTAGATGGAATAGCGGAATAGAAAAAAATTTATAAAACGGTGTATCTCACACGTACAAACACAGACTAGGCCCCGATTACAATTTTTTGTACCCTAAAGGCAGGATGAGGATGAGGAGTAGGAGGAGTTCGGAACAGGAGGCAAACTGAAGCACCCTGCAATCCTCGGCGGTGGAAGATGCGCCCCAAAAGATTGGAAGGTGTATCTCATACGTATCGATACAGACTATGCCGCAATTTAATTCTTTTTACCCCAAAGGGTGTAGATTGAATAGCGGAATAGAAAAAAATTTACAAAACGGTGTATCTCACACGTACAAACACAGACTAGGCCCCGATTACAATTTTTTGTACCCTAAAGGCAGGATGAGGATGAGGAGTAGGAGGAGTTCGGAACAGGAGGCAAACTGAAGCACCCTGCAATCCTCGGCGGTGGAAGATGCGCCCCAAAAGATTGGAAGGTGTATCTCATACGTATCGATACAGACTATGCCGCAATTTAATTCTTTTTACCCCAAAGGGTGTAGATTTAATAGCGGAATAGAAAAAAATTTACAAAACGGTGTATCTCACACGTACAAACACAGACTAGGCCCCGATTACAATTTTTTGTACCCTAAAGGCAGGATGAGGATGAGGAGTAGGAGGAGTTCGGAACAGGCAGGAGGCAAACTGAAACACCCTGCAATCCTCGGCGGTGTAAGATGCACCCCAAATTGGAAAGGTGTATCTCACACGTACCGATACAGACTATGCCGCAATTTAATTCTTTTTACCCCAAGGATGTAGATTGAATAGCGGAATAGAACATATGATATCAAAAGGTGTATCTATCTCACACGTACAGACCCAGACTATGCCCCGATTACTATTTTTTGTACCCCAAAGGCAGGATGAGGAGTAGGAGGAGTTTGGAACAGGCAGGAGGCAAACTGAAACATCCTGCAATCCTCTGCGGTGTAAGATGCGCCCCAAAAATTGGAAAGGCGTATCTCACACGTACCGATACAGACTATGCCGCAATTTAATTCTTTTTACCCCAAGGGTGTATATTGAATAGCGGAATAGAAAATATGATATCACAAGGTGTATCTATCTCACACATACAGACCAAGACTAGGCGCCGATTACTATTTTTTGTACCCTAAAGGCAGGATGAGGAGTAGGAGGAGTTCGGAACAGGCAGGAGGCAAATTAAAACACCCTGCAATCCTCGGCGGTGTAAGATGAGCCCCAAAAATTGGAAAGGTGTATCTCACATGTACCGATACAGACTATGCCGCAATTTAATTCTTTTTACCCCAAGGATGTAGATTGAATAGCGGAATAGAAAATATGATATCAAAAGGTGTATCTATCTCACACGTACAGACCCAGACTAGGCCCCGATTACTATTTTTTGTACCCTAAAGGCAGGATGAGGAGTAGGAGGAGTTCGGAACAGGCAGGAGGCAAACTGAAGCACCCTGCAATCCTCGGCGGTGTAAGATGCGCCCCAAAAATTGGAAAGGTGTATCGCACACGTACCAATACAGACTATGCCGCAATTTAATTATTTTTACCCCAAGGGTGTAAATTGAATAGCGGAATAGAAAATATGATATCAAAAGGTGTATCTATCTCACACGTACAGACCCAGACTAGGCCCCGATTACTATTTTTTGTACCCTAAAGGCAGGATGAGGAGTAGGAGGAGTTCGGAACAGGCAGGAGGCAAACTGAAGAACCCTGCAATCCTCGGCGGTGTAAGATGCGCCCCAAAAATTGAAAAGGTGTATCTCACACGTACCGATACTGACTATGCCGCAATTTAATTATTTTTACCCCAAGGGTGTAAATTGAATAGCGGAATAGAAAATATGATATCAAAAGGTGTATCTATCTCACACGAACAGACCCAGACTAGGCCCCGATTACTATTTTTTGTACCCTAAAGGCAGGATGAGGAGTAGGAGGAGTTCGGAACAGGCAGGAGGCAAACTGAAGCACCCTGCAATCCTCGGCGTTGTAAGATGCGCCCCAAAAATTGAAAAGGTGTATCTCACACGTACCGATACTGACTATGCCGCAATTTAATTATTTTTACCCCAAAGGGTGTAGATTGAATAGCGGATTAGAAAATATGATATAAAATTGGTGATTTTTCAATAGCACATGTGAACACAGCAGTGTCTTATGTCAGTCAGCTCTGCAGGAGGCTATGAAGGGAAAAAAAAAGAAAATTCCCCTTTAAGTTTGTAATTTTTAAATAGATTAGTACTGACTATGCCACGATTTAGTTTTTGTATTGTATTATTATTGTATATTGAATAGTGGAATAGAAAAAAGTGTATAAAATTGAAAATCACTTAATAGCACATGTGAACACAGCAGTGTCTTATCACAGTCAGCACTGGAGCAAAAAGGCTATGAAGGGGGAAAAAAAAAACCCTTTTAACTTCTAGTAAAATAGATCTAAGATGAACGCTGCACACAACTGACTGATAAAAATAGATTTTTTTTCTCCCTCCTCCTCCTCCTCCTCAGTGGGCTCAAGTGAGGGAAAAAAGATTGTTCACTGCACCACCCCCCACACAGCAAAATCGATGTATACTGTCCCTGCCTAATCTCTCCAGCCTGGCCCTAATATGTTCGATAAGATCGTTCACTGCACCACCCCCCACACAGCAAAATCGATGTAGAAGACTGACCCTGCCTAATCTCCAGCCTGTCCCTAATATGCTCAATAAGATCATTCACTGCACCACCCCCCACACAGCAAAATCGATGTAGAAGACTGACCCTGCCTAATCTCCAGCCTCGCCCTAAAATGCTCTAATAACTCTCCATGCCTGCACTCCGACCTGTCCCTGCATTCTTTTCGGACACAATTTTTCACAGAATCACTGTCTGTCCCTAATCAGCAGCCAGCACGTATGATGTATGCTCTCTCCCTAATCTACAGCAGAATGACGAAGCGCTGGGGCTCTCGAACTTATAAAGACATGGTCACATGCTTCAGATGGCCAATCACAGCTACTAATACATTAGTAGGCATGGCTGGGATGGCTTAAGGCACACCAGTTAAACGCTTGTTGATTGGCTGTTGAAAGCCCGCCATTAAAAGCGCGCCATTACATACAAAACAGGAAATAAAATGACCGAACACGGATTTTAAACCCGAACATACAGTAAAGTTTTCGGGTCCGTGTTCGGGTAACAAAAATCCAATTATTCGGTACGAACACGAATAATACAGTCCGTGTTCGCTCAACACTATTAGTTACCCCAAGAACTAAACAGTACAAGTTTTGGAGTCAAACCAGAATCAAACTGTTTATTGAAGCACAAAGCAGAAGGAGATATACACTCTGTCAACCCCTCCCCTTTAGCCAATCCACACAAACATACACATCCTATAATAAGCTTACTCAAGGCAGACATGAACAATAGGACAATGGAATGCAGGTATTCAACAACAGCATACCCCCACCCCACTAGCAAGGGTCTATGAAAACACTTTATGAAATATCCTAGCAATCTGCAATATATCTTTATATATTTCCTGAGGGACACTGTTCAGAAATATTACAGTCCCAAGTGAAAGAGCCCCTCACTCCCTCAACACAAACCACACATATAGAACCCAGGATAACTGGGGTAACACAAAAGGCAGAGTCCAGTGTAGTTGTACAGCAAGTCTGATTAGTGCAGACCCGACTGGGGTTCTTGGTCACCCTGTGCCCCTAATAGACACAGGGTGACTTACAGCATCCCTGGGGTATCCAGGTTGAGACTGTAGTCTCATACAATTTTTCTCAATGAAAATCCGCCCGTGATTGTACAACAAGGCTGACATCCTCCTGTCCCAATGTCAGACCTTTTTCTGGGGTTGTGTCCCATCCACTACCGCAGGAAATCCATCTTCTGTTAGTTGGGGGCAGAGGCCAGCAGCACTCTGCCCTGTTGCCAGCTCTTTTGCTGGATTTCTGTGAGTGAATATTAGGGATGGCCTTGCGGTTCGCTCAGCGGTCGGTTCGTGGCGAACTTTGCTCGTTCACAGTCCGCTGATATTGCGAACATATGGCGATGTTTGCGGTGGCCATATTACATTGGGGAGAACTTTGACCCATGACACATCCAGGTGGAACAGGACAGCCAATTGAGACATTTCAGCACATGGACATACCCCCTACCTTATAAATCGTTGTGACTTGGCGGCCATTTTACATACTGCTTTTTGTCAGTGTAGGGAGAGGTTTGCTGTGTGCAGCAGGGACAGACTGTCAGTGACACAGATCGCTCTGTTATAGGTCCACAAAAGTCCTTTTAAGGACTGGTAATTGGTATAAGTGTACTATATCTTTATTAGACAATTAATAAGTAAGAATACAGCGCTATATAAAACTCTTCTTCAAATATTCAATAAAGTGACAATTCAAAAATTGCCAAGTATAGATTGGTCATATAAAGTGCTTGATAGGTGTCTCAGGGAATGTGCTCATAACACCACCACCAATTAGCCGCTAGGGATGATCGAACTTTTGAAAAATTTGGTTCGGCCAGAACACCCGAACTTCCTGAAAGTTCGGGTCCGGATTCCAGAACCCCATTGAAATCCATGGGACCCGAACTTCGGTAATCAAAAAACACAATTTTGAAGCCCTAAAACCCAATAAATGTCACTAAAAATTGCCTAGGGTTCTGGGTCATGCCCCAGGGACTATTAACCACTTTAATACAGGGCACTTCCCTCCCTTCCTGCCCAGGCCAATTTTCCCCTTTTAGCGCTGTTGCATTTTGAATGACAATTGCACGGTCATGCAACACTGTACCTACACCAAATTTATGTAATTTTCCCCCCACAAATAGAGCTTTCTTTTGGTGGTATTTGATCACCTCTGGGTTTTTTCCTTTTTGCTAAACAAATAAAAAAAGACCGAAAAGTTTGAAAAAAAAAAAGTTTTTTTGTGTATGTTATACAATTTTGTTTTTTTCTGCACTGATGAGCACTGATGAGACTGCACTGACAGGCACTGATGAGGAGGCACTGATGGGGTGGCATTGATGGGGTGGCACTGATAGGCGGCACTGATAGGCACTGATATGTGGCACTGATAGGTAGCACAGATATGCAGCATTGGTGGGCACTGATAGGCGGCACTGCTAGGCACTGATAGGCGGCATTGATGGGCACTGATAGAGGCACTGATGGGCACTGATAGGTGGCACTGATGGGCACTGATAGGCGGCACTGGTGGACACTGATAGGCACTGATGGGCGGCACTGATCGGCACTGACGGGCGGCACTGATGGGCACCAATGGGCGCTGATAGGCGGCACTGGTGGGCAATAATGGGCACTGGTGGGTGACACTAAAGGATGGCAATGATGGGCACTTGTGGGCAGCACTGACAGGGAGGGCACTGGTGGGCAGCACTGATGGGGAGGGCATCCCTGATTGCCATCCCTGGTGGTCATAGTGGGCATCCCTGGGGTCATAGTGTGCATCCCTGGGGTCATAGTGGGCATCCCTGGTGGATCTAGTGGCATTCCCCCCCCCGAGGGTCTGCACTGGTAATCAATGATCTGATTACCAGTGCCGACCCCCTCCCTGTCAGGGGAGCCGCCGATCGGCGCTCCTTTACTCGTGCCTGTCAGGCACGAACTAAGGAAAGCCGATCAACGGCTGTTCCTATTTACTATGTGACCAGCCGTGATTGGACACGGCTGATCACATGGTAAAGAGCCTCCATCAGAGGCTCTTTACCGAGATCGGAGATGCAGGGTGTCAGACTGACACCTCGCATCACCGATCGCCGCTCTGCGCGCCCCCGGGGGGCGCCCAGAGCTGTGTTATCCTGCCGCCGTCATATGACGTCCGGTCAGGATAACACAACCACATTCCCGCCGTCATTCTGTAATAGGGCGGGCGGGAAGTGGTTAATCACACAAAAAAAAAAAAAGTTCTTAAAAATTGTCGTTTTTGATAGAGAGACAATTATTGAAAAAATTATTGAAAAAAAAAAAAATGAGATTTCTTTGGATTTAGTGTCTGGGGGGTCTAAAAAGTGTACCTGTGAAGTTTCAGCTCTGTAGCATGTCAAGAACCAGAAAAAATAGATAATTTTTCCTAGAATTTCAATAGCGCAGGGATGGGGCTACGCTCCTTTCAAAACCTAGGCGTTTTTGTCTCAGGCGTTTATTGGGCATTTCTTTTGGCGTCTTTGGAGGCAGGCATGACATCTGAACTTCTGTATAGGGGTATATATATATATATATATATATATATATGTGTGTGTGTGTATATATATATATATGTGTGTGTGTGTATATATATATATATATATATATATATATATATATATGTGTGTGTGTGTGTGTGTACCTGTGTATATATATATATATATATATATATATATATATATATAGAATCAAAAAACACCATTTTGAAGCCCTAACACCCAATAAATTCCCCTAAAAAGTGCCTAGGGTTCTGGGTCATGCCCCAGGGACTATTAATCACACAAAAAAAGTTCTTAAAAATTGTCGTTTTTGATAGAGAGCCAATTATTGAAAAAATTATTGAAAAAAGAAAAAAGAGATTTCTTTAGATTTAGTGTCTGGGGGGTCTACAAAGTGTACCTGTGAAGTTTCAGCTCTGTAGCATGTCCAGAACCAAAAAAAAAGATAATTTTTCTTAGAATTTTTATTAGCGCAGGGATGGGGTTCCGCTCCTTTCACACCTGGGCGTTTTTGTTTCAGGCGTTTATTGGGCATTTTTTGGACGTCTTTGGAGGCAGGCATGACATCTGAACTTCTGTATAGGGGTATATACACACACACACACACACACACACACATATATATATATATATATATATATATATATATATATATATATATACACACATATAGGTGTGAAAGGAGCGGAACCCCATCCCTGCGCTAATGAAATTATTTGCAGGGATGGGGTTCCTCTCCTTTCACCCCTATATGTGTATATGTGTATATATACATATATGTGTGTGTATATATACCCCTACACAGAAGTTCAGATGTCATGCCTGCCTCCAAAGACGCCCAAAAAAAATGCCCAATAAACGCCTGCAACAAAAACGCCCAGGTCTGTTGTTTCAGGCATTTATTGGGCATTTTTTGGGCATCTTTGGAGCAGGCATGACATCTGAACTTCTGTATAGGGGTATATATACATGTGACGAGACCAACCTCGCCACATTGCATTGGAGGAGCCTGGTTGCCTGCCTGCTGCCTTTGGATTATGGACCGGCAGCTAAAGGGTTAATTTTACGGTGCAGAAGGATTTATTTCTCCCTTTCTGCATAGCCGTTCGGTAGATTCTATCTACCGAACAAACAGCCCCTGGTTCTAATTCGTATGGATTTGGTGAATGCAGGGTGACCAGGAGGGTGTTGAACACTGAAAATATGGTTTGGACTACTACAAATGGGACAGTCATATTCAGGAAAAATGTCTCCCTTGTAATATGAAGATTTTTGTTCCCATTTGCCATGAGCTCTCTGAACAGGAAGTCAACTCCTAATATGGTCATCCCAGGAAGTTCTGAGCAGACAGACTGTCTAAGGTGGCTCCCCATTCACCTTTTGTCAGGTGTGCTAATGACCTGACCTGTTGTCTGCTAAGGGAGGTATTGACACTCAGAGTAATGTGTATTGAGGGCTCGTTAGGGAACCATTGTTCTGTGTCTGACTATAGTTTACATTGATTGCCCCCTGGGGCTTCTGTCTCCTTGCATTGGTCAAAGCTATCTGACCAATCACTGTTGACTCATTTTCAAGCCCTCATTTGCATGGGCTGGAGAGGACCTTATTGGGAACTGCAAGTACTTTACAATTGACCAATGGGAAAGCGGTTTTTGGGGGAAATATGTTCCAATTTCTGTATAAAAGTGTGCTGTGTTCTTCCAATAAATGTTGTTGTTGTTCCTGTTTTACCCTCAACTCGGAGCTTTGTCTCGTTATTGGGGGAATCTGCTGCAGGGATTGCTATGGTCTTCCATACTCCCTTAGAGAATCCCTAAGCTCTTGTAAGAGCTTGTGTAAGAGCTTGTTCTGCTGCACTCTCTGGGGAAAGAGAGGTTCATTCACAGGAACCTGGAGCCTTGTCGTTGGTCCAGGGTGGGTAGGAGATGCCAAGACCCTAACCAAGCTGCGGCGGTTCGTGGAGTCTGAAGTGCTTACGGTGTCTGGTGGAGTGCTTGGAGCCCTCGGGAAGCACTAGGAGCATCTGTCAACGGAGATACCTGCTCAGGGGTGCCCTGTTCCGTTTGCACATTTTTATTTATTTAGAATTGTGTTGAAGCACTAAGTCACTTTTTATATTTATTAATTGCACTGATTATCTTTGCACACTCTATCTATAGTGTCTATTTTGTCAATGTAGGGAGAGGTTTGCTGTGGGGAGCAGGGAGAGATTGTCAGTGACACAGATCGCTTTGTTATAGGACCACAAAAGTCCTTTCAAGGACTGGTATTTGGTAAAGGTGTACTATTCTTTGGTGTGCAGTGCACGATATAGGGGTGTAATACACTTATAATATACTTTCTAATATAGAAAGCATATTATAGTGGATTTGTATTGTGGACTGTGCAGCATTGTGACTGTTGTGGTGAGCGTTTCTGCAGTGATACTACAACTACAAAGAGTGACAAAAGCACTTTAAAAAAGTATTATAACTGGTGTGATAGACCAGTGGCCCCCCAATACCACAGATTGAAGCGGGGTGTTATCTAACAGTATACTTTTGTAAGAGTGTATTTTTGTCCTGCAAAAATGTTGCCTCTTTTGCTTTGTTTACTGTGCTACATACAGTGACAACAGTTACTGGCCAATTTTTTGTAGAACTGGTGTGATAGACCAGTGGCCCCCCAATACCACAGATTGAAGTGGGATTTTATCTAACCGTTTACTTTTAAAAGAGTGTATTTTTGTCCTGCAAAAATGTTGCCTCTTTTTCTGCATTAACTATGCTACACACAGTGACAACAGTTACTGGCCAATTTTTTGTATAACTGGTGTGATTGACCAGTGGCCCCCCAATACCACAGATTGAAGTGGGGTGTTATCTAACAGTATACATTTATAACAGCGTATTTGTGTCCTGCAAAAATGTTGCCTCTTTTGCTGCATTACCTCTGCTACACACAGTGACAAACTTACTGGCCAAATTTTTGTAGAACTGGTGTGATAAACCAGTGGCCCCCCAATACCACAGATTGAAGTGGGTGTTATCTAAGAGTATACTTTTATAAGTGTATTTGTGTCCTGCAAAAATATTGCCTTTTTTTGCTACGTTAACTCTGCTACACACAGTGCTAAAGTTGCTGGACAATTTTTTTGTATAACTGGTGTGATAAACCAGTGGCCCCCCAATACCACAGATTGAAGCGGGGTGTTATCTAAGAGTATACTTTTATAACAGCGTATTTGTGTCCTGCAAAAATGTTGCCTCTTTTTCTGCATTAACTATGCTACACACAGTGACAACAGTTACTGGCCAATTTTTTGTATAACTGGTGTGATTGACCAGTGGCCCCCCAATACCACAGATTGAAGTGGGGTGTTATCTAACAGTATACATTTATAACAGCGTATTTGTGTCCTGCAAAAATGTTGCCTCTTTTGCTGCATTACCTCTGCTACACACAGTGACAAACTTACTGGCCAAATTTTTGTAGAACTGGTGTGATAAACCAGTGGCCCCCCAATACCACAGATTGAAGTGGGGTGTTATCTAAGAGTATACTTTTATAACAGCGTACTTGTGTCCTGCAAAAATTTTGCCTCTTTTGCTGTGTTGACTGTGCCACACACAGTGACAACAGTTACTGGCCAATTTTTTGAACAACTGGTGTGATAGTCCAGTGGCCCCCCAATACCACATATTGAAGTGGGGTGTTATCTGAGTATACTTTTACAAGTGTATTTGTGTCCTGCAACAATATTGCCTCTATTGCTGAGTTAAGTCTGATACACACAGTGCCAAACTCCCTGGCCAATTTTTTCAACAACTGGTGTGATAAACCAGTGCCTCCCCAATACCACATATTGAAGTGGGGTGTTACTTAACAGTATACTTTTCTAAGAGTGTATTTTACTCCTGCAAAAATTTAGCCTCTCTTGCTGTGTTAACTGTGCTACACACAGTGACAACAGTTACCGGCCAATTATGTGTAGAACTGTTGTAAAAAAACCTGTGCCCCCCCCCCCCAATACCACATATTGAAGTGGGGTGTTATCTGAGTATACTTTTACAAGTGTATTTGTGTCCTGCAACAATATTGCCTCTTTTGCTGAGTTAAGTCTGATACACACAGTGCCAAACTCCCTGGCCAATTTTTTCAACAACTGGTGTGATAAACCAGTGCCTCCCCAATACCACATATTGAAGTGGGGTGTTACTTAACAGTATACTTTTCTAAGAGTGTATTTTAATCCTGCAAAAAATTTAGCCTCTCTTGCTGTGTTGACTGTGGTACACACAGTGACAACAGTTACTGGCCAATTATTTGTAGAACGGGTGTGATTAACCTGTGGCCCCCCAATACCACAGATTGAAGCGGGGTGTTATATACCTTTTTCCAGATATACTGCGATTCTCTAGAGACTTTTGTCACAGGGTAATTAAAAAACATGAGAGGCAGAGGAAGAGGCAGACACGTACGCAGGGGTGGTAGGGGTAGGGCAGGAGCAGTAGGCCGAAGCCAAACTGTGAAGTTTCAAAAGCCGCGTGCAATCACGTCAAAAGAAGCACCAGACTTGGTTGAGTGGCTCACTCAGCCTTCCTCTTCTGCACCCTTCTCATCCTCTCTATCTGCACCCTCTTCATGCTCTGCTGTGTGCACCCCCAAAGACACCACCACATACCCTCAGCTGGAGTCACTGGAATTATTTTCCGCTCCATCACAAGACATTTGCGATGTTCAGCCATTGTTGGAATTGGATCAGGAAGAGGAGGTAGCAACAGCCGCCACTCAGCAGTCTGACGATAGTACCCAGATCAGCCCAAGGAGGCTGGTCCCCGCTGTTGCTGCCTACTCCGAGATCTGGAATGTTAGTGGTGGGGAAGGTGACGTGGATGATGACGAGTCTATGGACGTCACGTGGGTGGCCACAAGAGAGGAAGAGAAAGGGAGTTCAGAGGGAGAGACGGATCGGCAAATAGGGAGGAGAGGCAGGCGGAACTTGCATTGCACAAGAGGTACAAAGCAGACTGCAAATGTATCAGGAACGAGCCATCAACCATGTACAGTCACATCTGGCGCTCCCAGGACTCCGGCACATGGCTCAGCAGTGTGGGCTTTTTTTAATGTGTCCGTTGCTGACAACAGTGCTGCCATCTGCAGCCTTTGCAGTCAACGCATAAGTTGCGGTAAGCCCAACACTCACCGAAGGACAATCGCCTTAAGAAGGCACCTGAACTCCTATCACTGAGCCCAGTGGGAGCAACACCGTCAGAACCCACAAAGCCACACTCCAGGCTCTCACCGTCCAGTCCCTTCTCCTCTCTCCTCACATTTTCCCTCCACTCCACCTTCCATGATGCTGTTGTCACGTTGTTCTGGAAAAAGGCAGGCTTCTGTGGTCCAAATGTTGGAGCGGAAAAAAATGATGACGCCGGATAACCCTCTTGCCCAACGTTTGACTTGTCGGAACTGATAGCCCGCCAACTACTGCCATATCAACTGGTGGACTCGGAGGCCTTTCATAAATTTGTGGCCATTGGAACACCACAATAGAAGGTCCCAGGCAGGAAATATTTCTTGCAGAAGGGCATTCCAGAGCTGTATGGCCATGTTCAGCGGCAAGTTGATATATCTCTGGCACACAGTGTTGGTGCCAAGATACATCTGACCACAGACACATGGTCTAGCAAACACGGGCAGTGAAGGTATATTACTTTTACTGCCCACTGGGTGAACCTTCTGACGGCCGTCAAGCATGTAACCCGTGTCACCCATGTAGATTTGGTTGCACCGCATCCTCCTCCTCCATCCTCCCTCTCCTCCTCGGCTGACTCCTCCTCTTCCGCTGCTACCGTCTCTTCAACTGCGCCGCCCAAGATCCCCAGAACCTATTCCACATGCCAGGTGAGACATTGCCATGCTGTGCTGCGTCTGTTGTGCCTGGAAGCCAAGAGCCACACTGGTCCTGCACCCCTTTCAGCTTTGCGTTCACAGGCAGATCAGTGGCTGACACCGCTGAATTTGACAGTTGGTAACGTGGTGTGCGACAAAGGTGCCAATCTGCTGAGCGCGCTGAAACAGGGCAAAATTTCACACTTGCCATTCATGGCACACGTCCTGAACTTGGTGGTGCAGAGATTCGTTGGCAAATACTCTGGGGTCCAGGACGTCTTGCGGCAGGCTAGGAAAATCTCGGGCCATTTCAGAAGATCTTACACAGCCATGGCTCCTCTTGCGATGGAACTTAACGTTGCATATGCTTGATAGGCTGCTCCAGCTGAAACGTGCAGTTACCGAATACCTGTTTGAACTCGGAAGGTTGTGGGGAGCTAGGGTTTTTTTCACCTCGCCAGTGGCTGCTTATGCAGGACGCATGCAGACTTCTGCAGCAATTTGATGAGATCACCAAACTGGTCAGTCACGGCCAGGGCGCCATAAGTGACATCATACCTTACGCCAGCCCTCGAATATTCCACTCGCCTGCTCGCATTTTGCGAGTGGAAAATTATGTAGGGCGAGCTCCGGTCAGGGGAAGAGAGGAGAGGAAAGCCGGCCGAAGGATTGGATAATGTCAGAACGCGGATCATCCCGCTGTAACAGCTTGTAATTGCCGGGCGCTCGCTGACATACAATCATCTTCTCCCCACCCCTCCTGCTACAAATTCTCTTATTCCCCCCCCCCAAGGACAATCCCCCAAAAAGTATTTGTACTAGGAGGGGTGGGGAGAAGATGATTACTTCTAGGTGGGATCGATATGGGGGGGGGAGGGGGGTTGTGCTGGGATGGGGAATTTGAGAGGTGACAATATAAGATTTCTTCTAGCAGGGGAATTGGGGGGGAGGGTGCTAGGAGGAGTGATTCGTGCTGGGGGGGGGTGGTGGTGAGGATTTGTGCCAGGAGTGGGGATTTGGGAGTCGTCCTTGAAGAGATTATTGGAATGGGGTGGGGGGATGGATTTGTGCCAGAACGGGAAGTCTTGGGGCTGTTAAAAAGGGGTATTTGGGGGGAGGGTTGTGCCAGTAGGAATAATGGGGTTTTTTTGTGCTAGGGGGGAAAATTTTGATGAAGGGGAATTTGACGGGTAGGATTTGTTCTAGGAGGTGAAATTTGGGGGGGGGGGGTACTAGGAGGGTAATTTGGGGGGTTCCAGACCCTTGATGGGCACTGATTAGGCTGCACTGATGGGCACTGAAAATGTTGTTATTAATATTTATTTTTGTAACTTCTGCATTAATGCAAAAACATTTAACAGTGTAATTTTATGAGATAATTTATGAGGGCGTGTTTAGGGGCGGAATTAGGGGCGGGGCAGGGTAGGAGTTGGGTGGGGCAACTGGTGGCGAGTAACCCTTAAGGCCTGGCTAGTAGCTCAGGACTTTAAATTTTGAGCCCTGCCTTATGCCTTGTTTCTGGAGCGTGCATTGCGTTGTGTCATTGATCAAGCCGGTAAGGAGCAGGAGCAGGAAGAAGAGGAAGTTGCAATGTTGGATGAATTCCCAGGGGGTGCTACTCCATCTGAGACAAATCAACAGCAGGAGTCTGAAGAGGAGTCAGAGGAGGATGGTGCTGGGGGGGATGAGGAGGAGCAAAAAGAGCATGCTTTATACCTTTCTGGGATCCCTGGTGTTATCCGTGGATGGGGGAGGAGAACAAGGACGACATTATCCTGGATGATGAGGTGGAAGCAGGCCACTACACCGCTTCCAGTTTAGTGTGAATGGGGGCCTTCATGCTTCAGTGTTTTAAGGGGGACCCCCGTATAAAACGCATAAAGGCCAAGGAGCAGTACTGGGTGGCAACATATTTAGACCCCCGTACAAACACAAAATGGCGGAAATGTTACCACAATCACACAGAGCAGTCAGAATGCAGGGCTTCCAGGCCTTGCTGCGGGAAATGCTGCATTCTACTTTTCCGTGCGCTGGCAGAGGAATTTCCAGTCACAGAGAGACAGTTGCGGGTAGCAATTCAACTGCGCCTGCAAGAAGAGGGCAGTTTGAAGATGTCTTGGTCACTTCAGATATGAGATCCTTCTTTCAGCCGAACCATTGACAGCTGTACTCCGGATCCAGCATGAGGGAATGCCTAGACCGACAGGTGTCCGACTACTTCGGGTTAACGGCCGATATGGACGCTCTGAGGAGTGATGAACCCCTGAACTACTGGGTGGGCAGGCTTGACCTCTGGCCAGAGCTTGCACAATTTGCAATGGAAATGTTGGCTTGCCCCCCGTCCAGTGTCCTGTCTGAAAGGACGTTCAGCCCAGCAGGAGGTATCGTGACTGATAAGCGCACTTGCCTTGCTTATGACAGTGTAGACTACCTCACATTTATAAAAATGAATGAGGCATGGATCTCTGAGTAGTGTTGAGCGAACACGGACTGTATTATTTGTGTTCGTACCGAATAATTGGATTTTTGTTACCCAAACACGGACCCGAAAACTTTACTGTATGTTCGGGTTTAAAATCCGTGTTCGGTCATTTTATTTCCTGTTTTGTATGTAATGGCGCGCTTTTAATGGCGGGCTTTCAACAGCCAATCAACAAGCGTTTAACTGGTGTGCCTTAAGCCATCCCAGCCATGCCTACTAATGTATTAGTAGCTGTGATTGGCCATCTGAAGCATGTGACCATGTCTTTATAAGTTCGAGAGCCCCCAGCGCGCCGCATCATTCTGCTGTAGTTTAGGGACAGAGCACACATCATACGTGCTGGCTGCTGATTAGGGACAGACAGTGATTCTGTGAAAAATTGTGTCCGAAAAGAATGCAGGGACAGGTCGGAGTGCAGGCAGGGAAAGTTATTTGAGCATTTTAGGGCCAGGCTGGAGATTAGGCAGGGTCAGTCTTCTACATCGATTTTGCTGTGTGGGGGGTGGTGTAGTGAACGATCTTATTGAGCATATTAGGGACAGGCTGGAGATTAGGCAGGGACAGTATACATCGATTTGCTGTGTGGGGGGTGGTGCACTGAACAATCTTTTTGCCCTCACTTGAGCCCACTGAGGAGGAGGAGGGAGAAAAAAAATCTATTTTTATCAGTCAGTTGTGTGCAGCGTTCATCTTAGATCTATTTTACTACAAATTAAAGGGGATTTTTTTTTTCCCCCTTCATAGCCTTTTTGCTCCAGTGCTGACTGTGACATAAGACACTGCTGTGTTCACATTAGTGATGTCGCGAACATAAAATTTAATGTTTGCGATCGGCGAAAGCGAACATCGGCAAATGTTCGCGAACCGCCATAGACTTCAATAGGCAGACCAATTTTAAAACCCACAGGGACTCTTTCTGGCCACAATAGTGATGGAAAAGTTGTTTCAAGGGGACTAACACCTGGACTGTGGCATGCCGGAGGGGGATCCATGGCAAAACTCCCATGGAAAATGACGTAGTTGACGCAGAGTCGGGTTTTAATCCATAAAGGGAATAAATCACCTAACATTCCTAAATTGTTTGGAATAACGTGCTTTAAAACATCCAGTGTGTGTATACGATCAGGTATGATGTTGTATCGATCAGGTAGTGTAAGGGTTACGCCCGCTTCACAGTGACAGATCAAACTCCCCATTTAACGCACCGCAAACAACCGCAAACAGACCAGAACCGACCAAAATGGGACAGAAACTGGGCTTTAAGGGTTAGGGTTAGGGTTAGGTTTAGTGTTAGGGGCTAGGGTTAGGGTTACGGTGAGATACTTAGGGTTAGAGTTAGTAGCCCTACCCCTCTAACCCTAATCCTCTAACCCTAAGCACTAAAAATAACCCTAACCTTAGCCCTGACCCTAACCCTACCCCTAACCCTAGCCCTAACCCTAATTCTATTTTTTTTTCTGGTTCTGGACATGCTACAGAGCTGAAACTTCACAGGTACACTTTTTAGACCCCCCCCCCCCCCAGACACTAAATCGCACAAAAAAGTTCTTAAAAATTGTCCTTTTTGATAGAGAGCCAATTATTGGAAAAATTAAAAAAAAATAAAAAAATGTCTTTGGATTTAGCGTCTGGGGGGTCTAAAAAGTGTACCTGTGAAGTTTCAGCTCTGTAGCATGTCCGGAACCAGAAAAAAATATGAATTGGGTTAGGGCTAGGGTTAGGCTTAGGGCTAGGGTTAGGATTAGGGTTAGGTTTAGGGTTATTTTTATGGCTAGGCTTAGAGGGTTAGGGTTAAGGTTAGAGGGTTAGGTTTAGTGTTAGGGGATAGGGTTAGGGTTACGGTGAGATACTTAGGGTTAGAGTTAGTAACCCTACCCCTACCCCTCTAACCCTAACCCTTTAACCCTAAGCACTAAAAATAACCCTAACCTTAGCCCTGACCCTAACCCTAGCCCTAACCCTAATTCTAATTTTTTTTCTGGTTCTGGACATGTTACAGAGCTGAAACTTCACAGGTACACTTTTTAGACCCCCCAGACAATAAATCCAAAGACATTTTTTTTTTTGTTTTTTGTTTTTTTAATTTTTTCAATAATTGGCTCTCTATCAAAAATGACAATTTTTAAGAACTTTTTTTGTGTGATTTAGTGTCTGGGGGGTCTAAAAAGTGTACCTGTGAAGTTTCAGCTCTGTAGCATGTCCAGAACCAGAAAAAAAAGATCATTTTTCAGTAGAGCAGGGATGGTGGGAACCCTCCTTTTTATTACTATATGATCTTTTTTTTCTGGTTCTGGGCATGCTACAGAGCTGAAACTTCACAGGTACACTTTTTAGACCCCCCAGACACTAAATCCAAAGAATTTTTTTTTTAAATTTTTCCAATAATTGGCTCTCTATCAAAAATGACAATTTTTAAGAACTTTTTTGTGTGATTTAGTGTCTAGGGGGTCTAAAAAGTGTACCTGTGAAGTTTCAGCTCTGTAGCATGTCCAGAACCAGAAAAAAAGAAAATTTTTCAGTAGATCAGGGATGGTGGGAACCCCTTTTACACCTATATGATCTTTTTTTTCTGGTTCTGGACATGCTACAGAGCTGAAACTTCACAGGTACGCTTTTTAGACCCCCCCCAGACACTAATCCAAAAAAAGTCATGCCTGCCACCGTATATATCAGTGGTGGGTGGGCAGTGGCACTGCAGTGGGCACAGTACACTCTGTGGACCTGACAGTCACTGGCACCCAGGCAACTGCAATTATAAAAAAAATATATATATTTTTAATTTGCAAGCTCCAGTGCCACCGTATATATCAGTGGTGGGTTGGCAGTGGCACTGCAGTGGGCACAGTACACTCTGTGGACCTAACAGTCACTGGCAGCCCAGGAAACTGCAATAATAAAAAATATTTTTTTTTTCAATTTGCAACAAGATGCTGTGCCACCGTATATATATCAGTGGTGGGCACTGCAGTGGGTACAGTACACTCTGTGGACCTGACACAGATTTCACTGCAATTATGTCAGAGGAAAAAAAAAATATTTTTTAAAATGCAAGGTACTGTGCCTGTGCCACCCGAAATGAGTGTGGTGTGCACACAATACAGTCTGTGGTGGGTCTGTGGCCTCTCACACACAGCGGGCAGGCAACTGCAGTGCACAATAGAAATATATAGATATATATATATATATATATATATATATATATATATATATATATATATATATATATATATATTGTGACAGGAAGTCAGCTAAATCTGGGAATGTAGTCACAGGAAGGAGATACATTTCCACCTGATTTAGAAAGTCCAGTAATTAATTTAGGGTGTTGGCTACAGAGCTAGCCAGCAGGAAGTTGAAAGGCCTTCACCTGTTCAGAATGAGGGAGTTAAGGCTCTATAATTTGTTCAGAGAAAGTCCTATTGTTTGCTGCCTCCAGAAGCTGCATCCTGAAGCCATGTGGGCTGGGAGCAGGAGGACAGTCAGCGTGTGCCTCCCGACAGGATGTGTGGGCCTGGGAGAAGACCCCCCGGAGTGATGTGTGCCCGGGACGGTAACCAAGGGTGAATACGTCTCAAAGGTGAGAAGACGAACTGTTGATGTGAAAGAAACAAAGGACTGTGTTGCCCTGTGAAGCTATTATAAAAGGACTATTGAGTGTCCGTTGTAGGACAAGGAAGTCTGCCCGACGGTAGGTTGGAGACAGACACTTAGGCAGGTTCCAGTTGTGAGAAGGTAGCCGCCCACAGAGGCAAGGATTTATTTTCTGTTTTATTTTATTTTGGATGTTTTGCTGCATACAGCCTGGTGAAGAAAACACCATTTAATAAACCACACTGTTTGTTTGCAAGCACTTGTCGGCTACCTCTCTGGGAAAACGCACCCCCCAAGGGGTCATCCACACCCGCCACCGAGCTAATCCCTCACAATATATATACAGTATATATATATATATATATATATATAAAAAATACTCAAATACCCGCCCTAAAAGGGCTTTTGGGGACAATAGAGATATATATATATATATATATATATATATATATCCAAAAAAAAACTCAAATACCTGCCCTAGGAAGGGCTTTTTGGGGTGCTGTCCTTACAGCAGGAGTGTACCAAGAACACTGACTAACAAGACCGGGAACACTGACTAACAACTGTCCCTAGCTATTAACAGCAGCAGCAGCACTCTCCCTGCTCTCACTAACACACTGCTTCAGAAATGATCTAAGATGGATGCTGCCCTTGCTTATTTATAGGAGGTGGGAGGGTGTGGGAGGGAGGTATGCTGATTGGCCTGGAATGTGTCTGCTGACTGTGAGGTTCAGGGTCAAAGTTTGCCTCAATGATGATGTATAGGAGGCGGACCGAACATCGCATATGTTCGCCCGCCGAGGCGAACGCGAACATGTGAAGTTCGCCGGGAACTGTCCGCCGGCGAACAGTTCGGTACATCTCTAGTTCACATGTGCTATTGAGTGATTTTCAATTTTATTCACTTTTTTCTATTCCACTATTCAATATACACCCTTTTGGGTTAAAAAAAATTAAATTGTGGCATAGTCTGTACTAATCTATTTAAAAATTACAAACTTAAAGGGGAATTTTCTTTTTTTTTCCCTTCATAGCCTGCTGCAGAGCTGACTGTGACATAAGAAACTGCTGTGTTCACATGTGCTATTGAAAAATCACCAATTTTATATCATATTTTCTATTCCGCTATTCAATCTACACCCTTTGGGGTAAAAAGAATTAAATTGCAGCATAGTCTGTATCGGTACGTGTGAGATAAACCTTTCCAATTTTTGGGGCGCATCTTCCACCGCCGAGGATTGCAGGGTGCTTCAGTTTGCCTCCTGCCTGTTCCGAACTCCTCCTACTCCTCATCCTGCCTTTAGGGTACAAAAAATAGTAATCGGGGCCTAGCCTGGGTCTGTACGTGTGAGATAGATACACCTTTTGATATCATATTTTCTATTCCGCTATTCAATCTACACCCTTGGGGTAAAAAGAATTAAATTGCGGCATAGTCTGTATTGGTACGTGTGAGATACACCTTTCCAATTTTTGGGGTGCATCTTCCCCTGCCGAGGATTGCAGGGTGCTTCAGTTTGCCTCCCGCCTGTTCCGAACTCCTCCTACTCCTCATCCTGCCTTTAGGGTACAAAAAATAGTAATTGGGGCCTAGTCTGGGTCTGTACGTGTGAGATAGATACACCTTTTGATATAATATTTTCTATTCTACTATTCAATCTACACCCTTTGGGGTAAAAATAATTAAATTGCGGCATAGTCTGTTTCGGTACGTGTGAGATACACCTTCCAAATTTTTGGGGCGCATCTTCCACCGCCAAGGATTGCAGGGTGCTTCAGTTTGCCTCCTGTTCCGAACTCCTCCTACTCCTCATCCTGCCTTTAGGGTACAAAAAATAGTAATCGGGGCATAGTCTGGGTTTGTACGTGTGAGATACACCGTTTTATAAAAAAATTTCTATTCCGCTATTCAATATACACCCTTTTGGAGTGTAAAAAATTAAATTACGGCATAGTCTGTATCGGTACGTGTGAGATACACCTTTTAAATTTGTTTGGCGCATCTCCTACCACTGCCGAGGATTGCAGGGCGCTTCAGTTTGCCTCCTGTTCCAAACTCCCCCTACTCCTCTTCCTCATCCTCCCTTTAGGGTACAAAAAATTGTAATCGGGGCCTAGTCTGTGTTTGTACGTGTGAAATACACCGTTTTATAAAATTTTTTCTATTCCGCTATTCAATATACACCCTTTTGGGGTGAAAAAAATTAAATTACGGCATAGTCTGTATCGGTACGTGTGAGATACACCTTTTACATTTGTTTGGCGCATCTCCTTCCACCGCCAAGGATTGCAGGGCGCTTCAGTTTGCCTCCTGTTCCGAACTCCTCCTACTCCTCTTCCTCATCCTCCCTTTAGGGTACAAAAAATTGTTATTTGGGGCCTAGTCTGTATTTGTACGTGTGAGATAAACCGTTTTATATCCTTTTTTCTATTCCGCTATTCAATATACACCCTTTTGGGGTGAAAAAAATTAAATTTGCGGCATACTTTGCATATTTGACTGTGAGATACACCCGTTGTATTTGTATACTGTTTTTCTATTCCGCTATTTAATAAACACCCTTTTGGGGTAAAAAAAATTAAATTGCGGCATAGTTTGCACATTTGACTATGAGATACACCCGTGCGATACTGTTGTTTTGTTCCGCTATTCAATAAACACCTTTCTAGGGCAAGATCATAAATTACAGAAATATGAGGAGACCGTCAAATAGGGGCCGTGGCCTGGGTCGTGGTGCTGCTGGTAGAGCTCCTGTTGCAAGGAGAGGACGTGGCCGATCTGTGCCAGCTACACGCACAAGTGAAACACCGTCCTCAAGTGTGAGTAGGCGACAGAACCTGCAGCAGTATTTGGTTGGGCATCATGCGCCTCTAGAAGAGATGAGGCCAGAACAAGTAGAGGTGATAGTAGATTGGTTTGCTGCTGACAGTGCCTCCAGTTCCTTCACATTGTCTCCCACCCAGTCTACTGCAGAAAGGTCAGAGTTGGCACCTGCAGCCGATGTACAACCATCTTTCACCTCACCCCCTTGCAAATCAGGCAAGCAGTCAGAGCCCCAAGTCATGCAGCAGTCTCTTCTTCTTTTTGATGACTCTGTCAGCAGGGTTTCCCAGGGCCATCCACCTAGCCCTGCCCCAGAAGTGGGAGAGATTGAGTGCAGCGATGCCCAACCACTTATTTCTCAAGATGAGTACATGGAAGGACCATCTCAGCACGTCTCCGATGATGACGAAACGCAGATGCCAACTGCTGCGGCACTCAGAATTGTGGAGACCGACAAGGAGGGCAGGGGTGAAGACTGGGTGGAAGATGATGTGGAGGACAATGAGGTCCTCGACCCCATATGGAATGAAGGTCATGCAGGTGACCTGAGTAGTTTGGAGGAAGAGGCGATGGTCGCACAGAGCCACCAGCACAGCAGAAGAGGGAGAAGGGTGCAGAAGCGGAGCGGCCGTGCCCTAGACACTACGCCTGCTACTGCCAAACGCGGCAAGGGACAGAGCGCACCAAAGCCAGCTCAAAGGAGTTCTTTAGCGTGGAAGTTCTTCAGAAAATGTGCTGATGACAGGACACAAGTGGTTTGCACCCTGTGCAGTCAGAGCCTGAAGCGAGGCATAAACCTTCTCAACCTGAGCACAACCTGCATGATCAGGCATCTAAGTGCAAAGCACGAGCTGCAGTGGAGTAGACACCTTCAAAACCAAGAAAGGTCTCTGGCTCCTCCTGCTTCCTCTTCTGCTGCAGTCTCGGCCTCTTCATCCACCTCTGTAGTGATACCGGCACCTGCCACCCCGCAAACAGACGATCTGTCAGCAACACCACCACCTGGGTTCGGCTTTCCATCTCCCAAACACTTCAGAGGAAGAGGAAGTACCTCCCTACCCACCCGCGATCCCTGGCCCTGAATGCCAGCATTTCAAAATTCTTGGCCTTTGAAATGCTGTCATTCCGTCTGGTGGAGACGCACAGTTTTAAAAGCCTTATGTCGGTGGTTGTCCCAAAGTACGTCGTGCCCAGCCACCACTACTTTTCCAGGCAAGCCATCCCTTCCCTGCACAACCAAGTGGGGGAAAAAATCAGGTGTGCACTGCGCAACGCCATCTGTGCCAAGGTCTACCTAACTACCGATACGTGGACCAGTAAGCACGGTCAGGGGCGTTATATCTCCCTAACGGCACACTGGGTAAACGCAGTGGCGGATGGGCCTGAGGCGGATAGCAATTTGGCGCATGTCCTTCCACCACCGAGGATTGCAGGGCGCTTCAGTTTGCCTCCTGTTCCTAACTCCTCCTACTCCGCTTCCTCATCCTCTACCGCCTCCTCATCCGGTCAGCGTAACACCTTCACCACTAACTTCAGCACAGCCAGGGGTAAACGACAGCAGGCAGTTTTAAAACTTGCCTGTTTGGGGGAAAAACCACACACCGCACAGGAGTTGTGGAGGAGCATGGAACAGCAGACAAATGAGTGGTTGCTGCCAGCGAGCCTCAAACCCGGCCTGGTGGTGTGCGATAATGGGCGAAATCTCATAGCAGCTCTGGGCCTAGCCGGTTTGACGCACATCCCTTGCCTGGCGCATGTGCTGAATTTGGTGGTGCAGAGGTTCCTTAAAAATTACCCCGATATGTCAGAGCTGCTGCAGAAAGTGCGGGCCGTCTGTGCGCACTTTCGGCGTTCTCACCCTGCTGCTGCTCGCCTGTCAGCGCTGCAGCGTAACTTCGGCCTTCCCGCTCACCGCCTCATATGTGACGTGCCCACAAGGTGGAACTCCACCTTGCACATGCTGGAAAGACTGTGCGAGCAGCAGCAGGCCATAGTGGAGTTTCAGCTGCAGCACGCACGCGTGAGTCGCTCTGCGGAACAGCACCACTTCACCACCAATAACTGGGCCTCCATGCGAGACCTGTGTGCCTTGTTGCACTGTTTTGAGTACTCCACCAACATGGCCAGTGCCGATGACGCCGTTGTCAGCTTAACTATCCCACTTCTATACCTCCTTCAAAAAATGATTCGGCGATGATGGAAGAGGATGTGGCACAGGTTGAGGAGGAGGAGGATGAAGAGGTAACATTTCCAAGGCTTTCAGGGCAGTCATTCGCAAGTGGCACCGAGGGTGGGTTCCTGCACCCACAAACGCCAGGGACACAATTGTCCAGCAGGGGCACAGTTCTGGAGGATGAGGAGGAGGAGATGGAGGAGGAGATGGAACCATGTTCACAGCAAGGTGGCACCCAGGCCAGCTCATGGCCATCACTGGTGCATGGCTGGGGGGATACAGAGGACACAGACGATACACCTCCCACAGAGGACAGCCTTTCGTTACCTCTGGGCAGCCTGGCACACATGAGCGATTACATGCTGCAGTGTCTCCACAATGACCGCCGAGTTGCCCACATTCTAACTTGTGCTGATTACTGGGTGGCCACGCTGCTGGATCCCCGTTACAAGGACAACGTACCATCCTTAATTTACTCACTGGAGCGTGATCGCAAGATGCGCGAGTACAAGCGCACGCTGGTAGACGCGATGCTGCTGGCATTCCCACCTGACAACGGGGCCACAGTGGAAGCACAAGGCCAAGGCAGAGGAGGAGGAGGAAGAGGTCGCCAACGCAACCAGGGCACCGCCAGCACCTCAGAAGGCAGGGTTAGCATGGCCGAAATGTGGAAAAGGCAGCATTTCAGCAACATGGTGGAGCAGTATGTGTGCACACGCCTACATGTAGTGAATGACGGGTCTGCCCCCTTCAACTTCTGGGTCTCCAAATTGGGCACATGGCCTGAGCTTGCCCTTTACACCTTGGAGGTGCTGGCGTGCCCTGCAGCCAGTGTATTATCTGAACATGTATTTAGCACGGCTGGGGGCGTTATCACAGACAAGCGCAGCCGCCTGCCCAGAGACAATGTGGACAAGCTCACGTTCATTAAAATGAACCAGGCATGGATCCCACAGGACTTTTCCGTACCTTGTGCAGAATAGAGATGGATACCGACCTTACCCAGCCATTGTTCTATTTTTGATCTTTCTCACTCTTTTTAGGGTGTACCCTCATTTAAAATGACTGAAAAAAAGCAGTGTTGGCTACCTTGTCCTCCTCCACCGCCGCTTCCACCTACACCGCCACATCCACCACCACCTCAACCTCCCTCCTACTCCATATGGGCCTCGTCCTTCACAGATGAAGAAAACTGTTTTATTTTTCTGTTTTTTTTTGTTGTTTTAAGTTATTTCCCTATCCACATTTGTTTGCAGAGCACTTGCCATGCTCTTAACTACGTTTTGCTGCCATTTGCAGCACTCTAGCCCTTTCCATTGGTGTTTTAGAGCCATTTTAGTGCCTGAAAGTTCGGGTCCCCATTGACTTCAATGGGGTTCGGTGTCCGGGTAAAGCTCGGAAAAAGTCTGGGACACGGACCAGGACTTTTCTTTCAAGTTCGGCCGAACCCGTTGAACACAGACATCCAGGTGTCTGCTCAACTCTATCTCTGAGGAATTCAACACATGTGACCAGTAGACCATGTTTCATTGAAATTCCTCATGCCAGGTCACAAATATTTACCAGACCGCCATTCACCCACAGCAATTCCTGGCCCTTGGCTTTGCTACATACAGCGGCATAAAAGGCATTTCATATCCATTGAATGGCAAATTTTTGGGGCCTTTCAGGTCCGACAATAATTTTTTCTGTGAAAGCCTAATGTACCTCCAGCCACCAAATGCTACGTTCTTACTTGTCAGGTAAACCCATGTGGGCTAATTTTTGGGGCCTATACAGGCCGACACTTCTGTATCCTGTGAATGCCTAATGTACCTCTAGCCATCAAATACACTACTTTCTTTGCTGTCGGTTAAACCCATGTGAGCTAATTTTTGGGGCATATACAGGCCGACACTTCTGTATCCTGTGAATGCCTAATGTACCTCTAGCCATCAAATACACTACGTTCTTAGCTGTCAGGTAAACCCATGTGGGCTAATTTTTGGGGCCTTTTATGGCCAACACTTCTGTATCCTGTGAATGCCTAATGTACCTTCAGCCATCAAATACTACGTTCTTTGCTGTCAGTTAAACCCATGTGAGCTAATTTTTGGGGCCTATACAGGCCGACACTTACTTCTATATCCTGTGAATGCCTAATGTACCTCTAGCCATCAAATACTACGTTCTTTGCTGTCAGTTAAACCCATGTGAGCTAATTTTTGGAGCCTATACAGGCCGACACTTACTTCTGTATCCTGTGTGAATGCTTAATGTACCTCTAGCCATCAAATACAACATTCTTTGCTGTCAGTTAAACCCATGTGAGCTAATTTTTGGGGCCTATACAGGCCGACACTTCTGTATCCTGTGAATGCCTAATGTACCTCTAGCCATCAAATACACTACGTTCTTTGCTGTCAGTTAAACCCATGTGGGCTAATTTTTGGGGCCTATACAGGCCGACACTTCTGTATACTGTGAATGCCTAATGTACCTCTAGCCATCAAATACACTATGTTCTTTGCTGTCAGTTAAACCCATGTGGGCAAATATTTGGAGCCTATACAGGCTGACACTTACTTGTGTATACTGTGAATGCCTAATGTACCTCTAGCCATCAAATACTATGTTCTTTGCTGTCAGGTAAACCCATGTGAGCTAATTTTTGGAGCCTATACATGCCGTCACTTACTTCTGTATACTGTGAATGCCTAATGTACCTTCAGCCACAGAATACTATGTTCTTAGCTGTCAGGTAAACCCACGTGGGCTAATTTTTGGGGCCTTTTATGGCCAACACTTACTTCTGAATTCTGTGAATGCCTAATGTACCTTCACCCATCAAATACTACGTTCTTTGCTGTCAGTTAAACCCATGTGAGCTAATTTTTGGAGCCTATACAGGCCGACACTTACTTCTGTATCCTGTGTGAATTCTTAATGTGACTCTAGCCATCAAATACGACGTTCTTTGCTGTCAGTTAAACCCATGTGAGCTAATTTTTGGGGCCTATACAGGCCGACACTTACTTCTGTATCCTGTGAATGCCTAATGTACCTCTAGCCATCAAATACACTACGTTCTTTGCTGTCAGTTAAACCCATGTGGGCAAATATTTGGAGCCTATACAAGCCGACACTTACTTCTGTATCCTGTGAATGCCTAATATACCTCTAGCCATCAAATACACTATGTTCTTTGCTGTCAGTTAAACCCATGTGGGCTAATTTTTGCAGCCTGTACAGGCCGACACTTACTTCTGTATCCTGTGTGAATGCCTAATGTACCTCTAGCCATCAAATACAACATTCTTTGCTGTCAGTTAAACCCATGTGAGCTAATTTTTGGGGCCTATACTGGCCGACACTTACTTCTGTATCTTGTGAATGCCTAATGTACCTTCAGCCACAGAATACTACGTTCTTAGCTGTCAGGTAAATGCATGTGGGCTAATTTTTGGGGCCTATACTGCCCGACACTTACTTTATCCTGTGAATGCCTAATGTACCTTCAGCCACAGAATACTACGTACTTAGCTGTCAGGTAAACCCATGTGGGCTAATTTTTGGGGCCTATACAGGCCAACACTTACTTCTGTATCCTGTGAATGCCTAATGTACCTTCAGCCACAGAATACTATGTTCTTAGCTGTCAGGTAAACACATGTGGGCTAATTTTTGGGGCCAATACTGGCCGACACTTACTTCTATATCCTGTGAATGCCTAATGTACCTCTAGCCATCAAATACTACGTTCTTTGCTGTCAGTTAAACCCATGTGAGCTAATTTTTGGAGCCTATACAGGCCGACACCTACTTCTGTATCCTGTGTGAATGCTTAATGTACCTCTAGCCATCAAATACAACATTCTTTGCTGTCAATTAAACCCATGTGAGCTAATTTTTGGGGCCTATACAGGCCGACACTTACTTCTGTATCCTGTGAATGCCTAATGTACCTCTAGCCATCAAATACACTACGTTCTTTGCTGTCAGTTAAACCCATGTGGGCTAATTTTTGGGGCCTATACAGGCCGACACTTCTGTATACTGTGAATGCCTAATGTACCTCTAGCCATCAAATACACTATGTTCTTTGCTGTCAGTTAAACCCATGTGGGCAAATATTTGGAGCCTATACAGGCTGACACTTACTTGTGTATACTGTGAATGCCTAATGTACCTCTAGCCATCAAATACTATGTTCTTTGCTGTCAGGTAAACCCATGTGAGCTAATTTTTGGAGCCTATACATGCCGACACTTACTTCTGTATACTGTGAATGCCTAATGTACCTTCAGCCACAGAATACTATGTTCTTAGCTGTCAGGTAAACCCATGTGGGCTAATTTTTGGGGCCTTTTATGGCCAACACTTACTTCTGAATTCTGTGAATGCCTAATGTACCTTCACCCATCAAATACTACGTTCTTTGCTGTCAGTTAAACCCATGTGAGCTAATTTTTGGAGCCTATACAGGCCGACACTTCTGTATCCTGTGTGAATTCTTAATGTGACTCTAGCCATCAAATACGACGTTCTTTGCTGTCAGTTAAACCCATGTGAGCTAATTTTTGGGGCCTATACAGGCCGACACTTACTTCTGTATCCTGTGAATGCCTAATGTACCTCTAGCCATCAAATACACTACGTTCTTTGCTGTCAGTTAAACCCATGTGGGCTAATTTATGGGGCCTATACAGGCCGACACTTACTTCTGTATACTGTGAATGCCTAATGTACCTCTAGCCATCAAATACACTACGTTCTTTGCTGTCAGTTAAACCCATGTGGGCAAATATTTGGAGCCTATACAAGCCGACACTTACTTCTGTATCCTGTGAATGCCTAATATACCTCTAGCCATCAAATACACTATGTTCTTTGCTGTCAGTTAAACCCATGTGGGCTAATTTTTGCAGCCTGTACAGGCCGACACTTACTTCTGTATCCTGTGTGAATGCCTAATGTACCTCTAGCCATCAAATACAACATTCTTTGCTGTCAGTTAAACCCATGTGAGCTAATTTTTGGGGCCTATACTGGCCGACACTTACTTCTGTATCCTGTGAATGCCTAATGTACCTTCAGCCACAGAATACTACGTTCTTAGCTGTCAGGTAAATGCATGTGGGCTAATTTTTGGGGCCTATACTGCCCGACACTTACTTTATCCTGTGAATGCCTAATGTACCTTCAGCCACAGAATACTACGTACTTAGCTGTCAGGTAAACCCATGTGGGCTAATTTTTGGGGCCTATACAGGCCAACACTTACTTCTGTATCCTGTGAATGCCTAATGTACCTTCAGCCACAGAATACTATGTTCTTAGCTGTCAGGTAAAAACATGTGGGCTAATTTTTGGGGCCAATACTGGCCGACACTTATTTCTTTATCCTGTGAATGCCTAATTTTTCAGACTGGAATTGAAAATCAATGGGTCTGTAAAGGTTCCGCCACATTGTGGAATGGATGCGGACCCATTTTACAGATGTGTGAATGGACCCTATATGTATTAGACAATGTATTTACCGGCTGCTGTCAGTTCTGGCTGATTTATGAAAAGAAAATATATATTTTTTGCTGTAAAAAAAAAATTAGGGCAACTTTTCCAATTGCAATACTTCTGTTGTGACATTGTCCATGTGCTGGGATTATTTGTGCACAGCTAGTATGTCTTTTGTTGCTGCAAATATGACCTAAAAGTTTTTAAAGTTTGCCTGCCATTAAAGTCAATGGGGCCCGCCGCAAACTCGCGGTTCGCAGACTTTTGAGAAAATGCAATCTTACTCTTTTCAAATCCCCCCCCCATCAAAATCTTCCCCTAGCACAAATACCCCCCATCATTCCTACTAGCACAACCCCCCACCACCACCACCACCAAATGCCCCTTTCTAATTTCTTGTTCTAGCACAAATTCCCCCATCCCAGTAATCTCTTCAAGGTCAATCCCCCAAATCCCTCCTCCTGGCACAAATCCTCTTCCCCCCTTCTCTCCAGCACAAATCAGTAATCCTACACCCCCCCCCCTCCATCCCAAAACCCCTGCTAGAAAAAAATCTTATCCTGTCACCTTTAAAATTCCCCATCCCAGCACAACCTCCCCTCCCATCCCAACACAACCCACCCTACCTTCCTAGCACAAATAAGTACCCCCCTCCCATATCAATCCCACCTAGAAGTATTCATCTTCTCCCCACCCCTCCTAGTACAAATACTTTCATTCCCCTCTTGTGTTCCCAGTGCAGTTCTCCCTTCCCTTGGCTTGGCTGCAGCTTTCCTCAAGTACGCAGACCTCAGATACAGCTTGGCACATCACTCTGTGATATCCCTCTTCTGAGGCTCCTCTTCATCTTGATATGTCAGAGCTGAGGGGGAGTCTAGGAGAAGCCAATTTCTAAACCTTTGCACGGACAGCTGGCGGAAGAGATGTCGCCGCTGAAGAGGAACAAGATCGCGGCTCGGGGATGCCACTGGATGTCAGATCGGGACTATACAGAGTTTTATTACCTGCCCCCTACCCACATTGTTTGCTGGGAGGAGATGGGGGGGGCTAGTAATCAAACTGTAAAGTCCTGATCTGACAGTCCCGATCTGACGAGTGCTACAGTGACAGGAGTGTGAAGCTGGGGAGGAAAGAGAGAGATAGATAGCACACCCTGCTCTCTCCTGTCAGCTAATAGTCGCAAGAACATGAAGAGAAAGTGGCCGTACACTAAAACGATGACTTGATAGTAGCAAAGATTTATTTGTATAAATCTGGATATAAGGTACAACAGAATGGAAATGGTAGACGCGTTTCACACGACCAACAGCTTGCTTGTTCACCTCTTAGTGAACAAGCACACTGTTGGTCATGTGAAATGCATCTACCACTTCTATTCTGTTGTACCTTGTATCCAGATTTGTACAAATAAATCTTTACTACTATCAAGTCATCATTTTGGTATGCGCCCATTTTCTCTTCATGTTCCTGTTATCCAGTGGTGATCCGAGTTCCAGCACCCATGGATAATTGTGGATATAGATCCACCTGAGTGGTGTACATCTTCTTTTCAGCTAATAGTCGCAGAAGCACTCCTGGCAGTGCCCCCTCCACCTCCCATGCTAGAGACACCTGAGGCAGCCGTCCTTCCTGCCCACCCCTTGTACCGACCCTGGCTGTGTCACAGTATTTACAGAGCCTGGCTTCTGAACTAGAGGTGTGGGAAGAGAAGTTTTAGGTAGCAGAGTCAGTACAGAAATTGTTGCTTGCAGGCCGCAAGATACCATAGGATATGTAGTCTTTAGAAATTAAACAGACACAGCAGAGGAGAAGCTGAAAAGCATGTAGCAAACTATATAATACTAGGAGAAGAATAAAAAATTCTGCTCACCCAGCGCACAAAGAATCAAAAAATTGTCACAGAGTACATGAAATATACCCTAAAACGGCACACTTAAATGTACTCTAAAGCAATAAATAAATATTAAATAAATTGTATCTAATAGCTGCCACTAAAAATATATTAACATGAGAAAAAAAGGTGCACTCCTTAAAAGTATTAAAATAATAAAACTCCTCAAGAGTCCATTAGCGGCACTACAAGTATACGTTCACCATATACTGTATGTAGGTCAATACAAAAATGAGTCCAACACCAGAATTGTGAGGGTAATCCAGATGGTAACAGTCCAACCGAAAGCCAGTAGCAGTGTGACTAAAGCTCCTGAGGGTAATAGGATGAAAACCTCCACCTCACCATGGTGCACACCCTGAAGGAAATGCACTTACCAAAAGTGACTTAATAAAAAGCCCGTAGTAATAAGCACTGCCAGGTCCTCCTCAACCCGAGTAATCTCCGACTGACACAAAGGCTGTTTAACCACTCACAAGGCATACATGCAAAAATAAATGTCATAGGCACATAGCGTAACCCCGTTTTCACTTTATTTCCAAAATGTATGCATAACACCAAGCTCATAAGAATTGCACTCACATATTAAAAAACAATCACAGACGTGGTAATCCTAGATATGTAGCCATTACCGTGCAGTCGTTCGTCCAGCACCGATCATGGAAAGCCACTGGGTACCGAGGCGGAGAGCTTCCGGGTGCGGCGTCTGACGTATGCAGGTAACTAGGGAAACCGCGTGCTCACGCCCTAACGAACGACTGCACGGTAACGGCTACATATCTATGATTACCACATCTGTGATTGTTTTTTAATATGTGAGTGCAATTCTTATGAGCTTGGTGTTATGCATACATTTTGGAAATAAAGTGAAAACGGGGTTACGCTATGTGCCTATGACATTTATTTTTGCATGTACGCCTTGTGAGTGGTTAAACAGCCTTTATGTCAGTCGGAGATTATTCGGGTTGAGGAGGACCTGGCAGTGCTTATTACTACGGGCTTTTTATTAACCACTTTACCACCGGAGGATTTTGCTGTCTTCCGTCCAGGCCACTTTTTGCGATTCGGCACTGTGCAACTTTAACTGACAATTGTGCAGTCGTGCGACGCCATACGCAAAACGAAATTTACGTCCTTTTTTTCCCACAAACAGAGCTTTCTTTTGGTGGTATTTGATCACCTGTGTGATTTTTACTTTTTGCGCTATAAACAAAAAAAGAGCGTTTATTTTGAAAAAATAACAATATTTTTAAAATTTTTTTATATGAAATTCCCCCCCAAAAAAATGTAAAAACCAATTTTTTTAAAAATTTTTAGCCAATTTGTTTTCTGCTACCTATGTTTGGTAAAAAAAATCACAATAAGCGTATTTTGATTGGTTTGCGCAAAAGTTATTGCGTTTACTAACAAAGGGAAAGATTTCTGTCATTTTTGGTGTTTTTTTTTTAACGCGTAATGGCGGCGATCTGCGATTTTTTTTGCGGGACTGCGACATTGCGGTGGACAGATCGGACCCTTGACTGACATTTTTGACACTTTTGGGGGTACCAGTGACATTACTGCAGTAATCAGAGCTATATATATGCACTGTTACTGTAAAAATTACACTGGCAGGGAAGGGGTTAATTTTATTGGAGAGGGAGGGGTTAATGTATGCCTGGTGCTTACTGACGTGTGGGGGGGGGAGGGGACTGATTGAGTCATGGACAGATCGGATGTCCAGCTATGCTGAACAGTCCGATCTGTCACTCGCTGTCACTATGGAGATCCGCCCGCTTGTGTTTACACAGGCGGGCGGATCTCCACACTAGATCCCCGACGATCGGGGGAAGAGCGGCGACGATCGCTACTGCTCCTCCCCTGGCCCGACTCCCGCTGTGACTGAAAACAGCGGGAGCGAGCCTCCGGCGGCGCGCAAGCGCCGCCCAGAAGGGGGAGTGTCTGACGACGTAGTACTACGTCGTCAGACGATAACGAGCCACTCTGCCGCAGTAATATTACTGTGGGCGGTGGTAAAGTGGTTAAGTCACTTTTGGTAAGTGCATTTCCTTCAGGGTGTGCACCGTGGTGAGGTGGAGGTTTTCATCCTATTACCCTCAGGAGCTTTAGTCACATTGCTACTGGCTTTCGGTTGGACTGTTACCATCTGGATTACCCTCACAATTCTGGTGTTGGACTCATTTTTGTATTGACCTACATACAGTATATGGTGAATGTATACTTGTAGCGCCGCTAGTGGACTCTTGAGGAGTTTTATTATTTTAATACTTTTAAGGAGTGCACCTTTTTTTCTCATGTAGCAAACTATACTGTATACATTAGGAGCCCATTCAGACTAGCGTGACATGACTTTGGGGGGCGACCTGTGAAGTCGCGTGCACCACTGTGCACCGCGACTTCGGCGCGACTTGCAGAGACTTCACATAATGGAAGTCTATGCAAGTCGCCTCCAGGTCGCCCCAAAGTAGTACAGGACCCTTTCTCTAAGTCGGAGCGACTTGTGTCGATCCTATTAGAACGGGTCTTGTGCTAATCAATGGACCGCGACCGAGCGCGACTTGTCAGGCTGACAAGTCGCCTGACAAGTCGCGCTAATGTGAATGGGCTCTTATGGTCTTGTTGCAAGATAAGGGTTGTATTATATAAATAACTATTTTACAGTTTGTTAAACATGACCTTATATATTTAGGTATCTGAATAGAAAAAAGAACATGCATATTGTGTATATGATTGTGTGTGTGCAAGTCTATATACATATATAACTATTGTTAAACAATCAAATATATTACTCTGTTTTCCTACTTTTCATTGTTTGCTTAATTTAATGTTAAATGCCTGTTATCCCCTACCTTAGTTTGAAACGTGAATATATGTCCTTTATAGTATCTCCCCTTCCTCTCTTCTAGCGGGTACTACATATATATTTGGAAAAGGAGGAGCTCTTATTACCTATACCTGGCCTCCTAATGACCGTCCCAGTACAAGAGCTGATCGACTTGCAGTTGGCTTTACTACACAACAAAAGGATGCAGTATTACTTCGAGTAGACAGTGCTTCTGGTCTGGGAGACTACTTGCAGCTTCACATAGTAAGGAAATCATCTTTTGATATTTAGTATAATTTGTGTCTAATATTTCTGCTCTTTTTTTAAATTTCTTCTACACACTTGTTTTCGTCATGTGCAGCTGGACACACCCATCAGGTCTGCAGGCAAGTCTAGAAGCAGTATACAATGGGCATTTTTTTAACCACATTTGTTGTGTCCCTTAAATCAGAATTAATATAAAACATTTTTTTTTTTTTTAATGTACAATGGGACAAGATAAGTAAAGCAACCATAAAGTCACTATAAAAACACTATATACAGTTTAAGTATACCGTAGTACTAAAATACCAATGCTGATAGCCCACTAAGCTCATAATGTAAGAAATAGGGAAAAAAAATATCAAGAAATGATATGTATATGGAAAAACAAAAACAAAACAAAAACAAAAGACCTCAAAGGAATGTGTAGAAAAAATTCAAAGGAGCGTATACTGTATATGTAAAGTATATTCTGTATGTTTATGATATGTGGAAGTCCAAAAAGAAGGTGTCAGTGATAAAACAGAATTTTATTGAGCATAAAAGATATATCAACTTACATCAAAGTATGCAAACATCTGTAGATAGATGGACTCCTTGATGACAGCATCAAGGAGGCCATCTATCATCTGTAGCATAGGTAGAATATGGAAATACAGAATCATCTTATATTTGGGATTCTACTGTATACAACTTCTGGAAAATCTTGAACACTATATAAGGAAACCTTTATATACCTGGCTCTCTCTAGACGTATGTTCCTTTTACACGTAAATTACATAATCTTTATTATGGACAGCGAACCTGTCACTGTGACACCGTTAGTTGAGTATTGCAATAAAAACACTTTAGGCTTAACTTTTACACATGTCTGTGATTAGATCTCCCTAGTTTTTTTTTTTTATTTAGAACTGGGTCATGCGGGACATGCCATTACATCTAGGAACCACTTTAATACCACAGCAGGTAACTCCCATTTACATTCGGAGAGTTGTCACCACCCAAAATGGAAATCAAATATACCTTAGATCCAGTTTTGCCTGCAGTGTATAAATGTACTTTTACTATACAAAATATGCTGTACATACAACACTATTACAATATTAGGAATACAGCACAAGACTGACAGATATACAGGTACCTATAACAAGCCAAATGCTACCTACTTCCTAGCAAGTAAAGAGCCTATGGGCTGTAACAGTAGAAATATGCTTAACCACTTAAGCCCCGGAAGATTTTACCCCCTTCCTGAATTTTGCGATTCGGCACTGCGTGACTTTAACGGACAATTGCGCGGTCATGCAACGCTTTACGTAAACAAATTTGATGTCCTTTTTTTCCCACAAACAGAGCTTTCTTTTGGTGGTATTTGATCACCTGTGCAATTTTTTGATCATGCGCTATAAACAAAAAAAGAGCGTCAATTTTGCAAAAATAACAATATTTTTCAAATTTTTTTATTTGAAATTCCCCCAAAAAAATGTAAAAATCAAAATTGTTTAACATTTTAGGCCAATTTGTTTTATGCTACATATTTTTGGTAAAAAAAAATCGCAAAAAGCGTATTTTGATTGGTTTGCGCAAAAGTTATTGCGTTTACTAACTAAGGGAAAGATTTTTGTCATTTTTGTTGTTTTTTTTTTTTAACGCGTAATGGCGGCAATCTGCGATTTTTATTTGCGGGACTGCGACATTGCGGCGGACAGATCGGACCCTTGACTGACATTTTTGACACTTTTGGGGTTACCAGTGACATTACTACAGTAATCAGTGCTATACATATGCACTGTTACTGTAAAATGACACTGGTAGTGAAGGGGTTAAATTTTTTTGAGAGGGAGGGGTTGTGTGTGTCCCTAGGGGCGTGATGTCCCTAGGGTTGTGTGTGTCCCTAGTGGCTGTGGCTTGAGGTGTAGGAACAGTGATCAACGGTCCTACATAGTAGAACCGTATGATCACTGTTCTTACACAGGGGAGAATGACAGGCGGCTTGTTTACATCAGCTGCCTGCCTTTCTCCCGCTGTCATGGACGATTGCGAGTGCGCGCTCACTCCCCAGAGCCTCACAGGCTAGTGACGTACCCATACGTCACTTTGCCTGTGAGGGGCTGACCGCCACAGTATATGTACTTGCGGCGGCCGGCAAGTGGTTAAAAGTTACTTTACTCCGGTTACTGTGTGTTTGCGATCTCCATTGACAACGAGGCCTCAGGCTTCTTAAACAGTTGCTGGAAATCAGGCAAAAGAGTCTTTAGGTATCTTCTGGCTGGTTACACACCGTCCTTGTGTTTAAGGCATGATACATCTTTCTATGGTGTTAATGCATCATGGGGTCCTGACCGTCCTGTCTATCAGCCTCTACTGCTGGCTTTTTTTGGGGCTTTTGTTGACAACTGTTACAAACTTGTTTATCTTAACAACCGACTGTTCCAACTGTCAACAGTTCCCATTGTTTGAGGACAGCCCGTGTACTTGTTACCAAAGCATTAGGCTTGGTTCACACTTGTGCGATGCGGGAACGCTGCGAATATGCAGCGTGTTCCCGCATCGCATCCGCACATCTGGCAGTACACACTGCCATATGCGATACGCAGGGGGTGTCAATTAAAAGTTAACGACACCCCCAGTTGCGATCGCATATCGCAGTGCGATCTCCAAGTTCGCACAGAATCGGATCGCACAAGTGTGAACCAATGTGCGATCCGATTCTGATGCGGCTCAAAAAAAGCCTCATGTGCGAGTTTGCTGCGGATGCGCTGCGAATTCAGCCATACAAAGTGTATGGCTGAACTCGCATCCGCACATGAAATCGCATGTAATGAAGGAGCAGTACATGCGATCTCGCAAACCGCACAAGTGTGAACCGGCACTTAGTTTGAGAAGCATCCTCAAACTCAACAGTACCCTGATTTCTGTTTCTATGACCAACTACTAAACAGTCTGTCCTATGTAATATTTTATCTGATTAATAAAAAAAAATATATATATTGTTTATCAAACGCAACACATTCCGCCCTTATTTTTTTTTCCTCTCAGACTCCAAGCAGAAAATCACTTCATTACTAACAAAGCTCATGCTAAAAATTAATTTAAATATATAAGGGTGTGCTTTAACTAAAAAAGAGTGATGGATGGGGGGTGGCTGCACTTGAACTCTAAGAACAATAGAGTGAGGAAATAAATGAAGAAAAAGGAAAGTGCACTCTGCTTATTCTGGTGTGTCCCTAAAGGCTACATAGGGACACATTACAGAACCCTTGTGATAGGTGATTCAATTAAAAAATTGATACTTGAAGAAATCCTTACAATAAAATTGCAAATTAATAAATATCAGCAAAATATGAAAAAAATGAAGTGTGTACTCCAGTTACAATTAAATGTTCAGCAATGCAACAATTGATGAAACTGCAAGCAATATAAAAAATATACAAATGGAGATGCAGTATGTGTATCGATTGACTGTACACAAAAATGTTCAGCAATGCGACAATTGATGAAACTGCAAGCAATAGAAATAAAAATATATGCAAATACAGGTGCAGAGTATGTGTCAATCTATAAAAAACATTTACACATGGTATAATATATGCAATGTGTACTCCAAACACAATAGATGTTGTAATAATCGGCAATGCAATAATTAATAAACCTTTAAGAAATATATATATATATATATTTATATACAAATATATGTTAAATAAGTGGCAATAGTGCATAAATGAAAAAAAAACAATTGCATACAATAAGCACTTGGTATGTGCCGTATTAGCATTTCTTTTTGATTTCGGAAATCTCCTCTGTGAGGATTTATCCCCTGGACGTTGAAGCAGGAATCAAAGAAGTGTATGCAACCATTGGTGCTCAATTGTCGGCATATCCAGGCAGTGGCGTAGCGTGGGGGGTGCTGGGGGGGCCAGCCGCACTGGGCCAAAATCTGGAGGGGGGCACCACTGTACCTGTCCCCTGACGTGCTCCTGCAGCCCCTTGGATGTAAAAATGGCGCCGCCCGGCGCCAACATGTCACCGCACATGCTTTGCCGCCGGGAACAGCCGAACGTATTCAAGCTTTCCGGAGCGGCGGCGGCCCATGCGCAATGACGTGTTGGCGCCGCGGGGCACCATTTTTAAATCGAAGGCGCCTCACAAACAGGTAAGTGAACTCCTCCACAGTAGAACAGAGGATGATGTAGGAGGAGTCAGTGGGGTCAGTGTAGGTGTCCGTGGTGGTGGGGGGGTGAGTGTAGGTGTCAGTGTGTGGGGGGGTGAGTGTAGGTGTCAGTGTGGGGGGGTGAGTGTAGGTGTCAGTGTGGGGGGGTGAGTGTAGGTGTCAGTGTGGGGGGGGGGTCAGTGTAGGTTTCAGTGTGGGGGGGGGGTCAGTGTAGGTGTCAGTGTGGGGGGGTCAGTGTAGGTTGCAGTGTGGGGGGGGGGGTCACTGTAGGTGTCAGTGTGGGGTGTCAGTGTAGGGGGGTCAGTGTAGGAAGGGTCAGTGTAGGGGGGTCAGTGTAGGAGGTATCAGTGTAGGTGTCAGTGTGGGGGGGTCAGTGTAGGTGTCAATGAAGGGGTCAGTGTAGGTGTCAGTGTAGGGGGGTCAGTGAAGGTGTCAATGAAGAGGGGTCAGTGTAGGTGTCAATGTGGGGGGGGGGGTCAGTGTAGGTGTCAATGTGGGGGGGGGGGGTCAGTGTAGGTGTCACTGTGGGGGGATCAGTGTAGGTGTCAATGCGAAGGGGGTCAGTGGACCGGGTCAGTGTAGGTGTCAATGTAGGGGGGTCAGTGTAGATGTCAGTGTAGGTGTCAATGTGGGGGGGGGGTCAGTGTAGGTGTCAGTGAAGGGGTCAATGTAGGGGGGTCAGTGTAGGGGGTCAATGTAGGGGGGTAATTTTAGGAGACAATGAATAGGTGGTGTCAGTGTAGGTGGGTCAGTTTAGGGGTCAGTGCAGGGGGGGTCAATGTAGAGGGGTCAGTGTAAGTGTCAGTGTTGGGGGGTCAGTCTAGGGGGGTCAGTCTAGGGGTCAGTGTAGAGGTCAGTGAAGGGGTCAGTGTAGTTGTCAGTGAAGGGGGGGGCAGTGAAGGAGGGACAGGGAAGAAGGGTCACTGTAGGGGGGCCAGTGTAGGGGGGTCAGTGTAGGTGTCATTGAATGGGGTTCAGTCTAGGGGGGGCAGTGAAGGAGGGGCAAGGATAAAGGGTCAGTGAAGGGGGGCCAGTGTAGGTGTCACTGTAGGGGGGTCAGTGTAGGTGTCAATGAAGGGGTCAGTGAAGGTGTCAGGTAGGTCAGTGTAGTAATAAGGTAGGTCAGTGTAGGGATCAGGTCGGTTAGTGCAGGAATCAGGTAGTTCAGTGTAGTGGTCAGGTAGGTCTGTGTAGTGGTCAGGTAGGTCACTGTAGGTGTCAGTATAGTAATCAGGTAAGTTAGTGTAGGAATCAGGTAGGTCTCTGTAGTGGTCAGATATGTCTCTCTAGGTGTCAGTATAGTGATCAGGTAGGTTAGTGCAGGAAACAGGTAGGTCAGTGTAGTGGTCAGTGTATTGGTCAGGTAGGTCTGTGTAGTGGTCATGTAGGTCTGTGTAGTGGTCAGGTAGGTCTGTGTAGTGGTCAGGTAGGTCTGTGTAGGTGTCAGTATAGTAATTAGGTAGGTCAGTGTATTGATCAGGTTGGTTAGTGCAGGAATAAGGCAGGTCAGTGTGAGTGTCTGTGTAGTGGTTAGGTAGATTTGTGTAGTGGTCAGGTAGGTCTCTGTATGTGTCAGTATAGTGATCAGGTAGGTTAGTGCAGGAAACAGGTAGGTCTGTGTAGTTGTCAGTGTAATTGTCAGGTAGGTTTGTGTAGTGGTCAGGTAGGTCTGTGTAGTGGTCTGGTAGGTCAGTGTAGGTGTCAGTATAGAAATTAGGTAGCTCAGTGTAGTGATCAGGTTGGTTAGAGCAGGAATAAGGTAGGTCAGTGTAGGTGTCTGTGTAGTGGTCAGGTAGGTCAGTGTAGGTGTCAGTATAGTAATTAGGTAGGTCAGTGTAGTGATCAGGTAGGTCTGTGTAGTGGTGAGGTAGGTCAGTGTAGTGGTCAGGTAGGTCTGTGTAGTGGTGAGGTAGGTCAGTGTAGGTGTCATTATAGTAATCAGGTAGGTTAGTGTAGGAGTCAGGTAGGTCTCTGTAGGTGTCAGTATAGTGATCAGATAGGTTAGTGCAGGAAACAGGTAGGTCTGTTTATTGGTCAGTGTAATTGTCAGGTAGGTCTGTGTAGTGGTCATGTAGGTCAGTGTAGGTGTCAGTATAGTGATCAGGTAGGTGTCAGTATAGTAATTAGGTAGGTCAGTGTAGTGATCAGGTTGGTTAGAGCAGGAATAAGGTAGGTCAGTGTAGGTTTCCGTGTAGTGGTCAGGTAGGTGTCAGTATAGTAATTAGGTAGGTCAGTGTAGTGATCAGGTTGGTTAGTGCAGGAATAAGGCAGGTCAGTGTGAGTGTCTGTGTAGTGGTTAGGTAGATTTATGTAGTGGTCAGGTAGGTCTCTGTAGGTGTCAGTATAGTGATCAGGTAGGTTAGTGCAGGAAACAGGTAGGTCTGTGTAGTTGTCAGTGTAATTGTCAGGTAGGTTTGTGTAGTGGTCAGGTAGGTCTGTGTAGTGGTCTGGTAGGTCAGTGTAGGTGTCAGTATAGAAATTAGGTAGGTCAGTGTAGTGATCAGGTTGGTTAGTGCAGGAATAAGGTAGGTCAGTGTAGGTGTCTGTGTAGTGGTCAGGTAGGTTTGTGTAGTGGTCAGGTAGGTCTGTGTAGGTGTCAGTATAGTAATCAGGTAGGTCAGTGTAGGAATAAGGTAGGTCTGTGTAGTGGTCAGCTAGGTCAATGTAGGTGTCAGTGTAGTGGTCTAGTAGATTTGTGTAGGGGGCGCAAATTACTTACCTTGCCCAGGCGCTGACAACCCAAGCTATGCCACTGTATCCAGGGATTAACATCTAGGAGAGACAAGATCGGCTGTACAGTTCAGAGCCTATCTACATTTTAATCTGGTAAGAAGCCCCTTTACACATTCTATGTCACACACGAGGTGTCATATTAAGGAAGGGAGCCTGCACGGGAGAGAGCCCTTGTCTGTTTGCTTTCAATCCATCTGCATCTGGTAAGGAGCCTCCTATCAGCACACATTCATCACAGTTCCCTCGGAGTTCTCTGTCTGTTTGCAGTCCGGAGTTAATTGTCAGATTGCAGTGTAGCTTTTAGTATCTGGTAAGAAGATATCCCAAATAGGGTTGAGCGGACACCTAGATGTCCGTGTTCGACGGGTTCGGCCGAACTTTAAAAAAAAGTCCGGGTCCGTGTCCCGGACTTTTACCGAACTTTTCCCGGACACCGAACCCCATTGAAGTCAATGGGGACCCGAACTTTAAGGCACTAAAATGGCTCTAAAACACCAAAGGAAAGGGCTAGAGTGCTGCAAATGGCAGCAAAACGTAATTAAGAGCATGGCAAGTGCTCTGCAAACAAATGTGGATAGGGAAATAACTTAAAACAACAAAAAAAAACAGAAAAATAAAACAATGTTCTTCTTCATCTCTGAAGGACGAGGCCCATATGGAGTAGGAGGGAGGTTGAGGTGGTGGTGGATGTGGCGGTGACATAGGCGTGCGCACAGGGTGTGCTGGGTGTGCCTGGGCACACCCTAATCACCTAGGGCACATAGCATTGCCAGTGAGGAGATGGGAAAGATCTCCCTGGGACCTGCTCTGCTCTATTTCTCCTTGCCTACAGGTACATGGCCCCGATACATTACTCTCCCTGCTGGCAAACACATGCATGTGTATTTCAACTTTGGGGTGCACACCTTAATGCAATAGGCTGCGCACACCTATGGGCGGTGTAGGTGGAAGCGGCGGTGGAGGAGGACCAGGGCCGGATTAACAGCATCATGGGCTTGGTGCTGAGGATTTTGAAGGGCCTTAAGGGCCGTGCCTTGCCATGCACCCAGAGGAGGAAGGGTGCAGCCATGCATGCCTAATTCAACATGGGATGCTGTCTCTGAAGCCCATAAACACATCCATGCATCGCCAACTGTCCCTCCTTGTCCGGCCTTCACGCTGTGTGGGGAGGTTCTGAGGGTGCTGCCTGGGGAAGCGAGCATAGAAGCCAGACTTCTGTGTTTACAAGTGACAGAAGAGCGGTAACAGTGAATATGGCCAACCCGGGGCCTATATAAAAGGTAGGGGCCTGGAGCTGCAGCTCCAATAGCCCCTACATTAATCTGGCCCTGAGGAGGAGGACGAGGTAGCCAACACTGCTTCTTTTCAAAAATTTTAAATGAGGGTACACCCCAAAAGAGTGAGAAAGAGCAAAAATGGAACAATGGGTGGGTAAGGTCGGTATCCATTGCTATTCTGCATAAGGTACGGAAAAGTCCCGTGGGATCCATGCCTGGTTCATTTTAATGAACGTGAGCTTGTCCACATTGTCTCTGGACAGGCGGCTGCGCTTGTCTGTTATAACGCCCCCAGCCGTGCTAAATACCCGTTCAGATAATACACTGGCTGCAGGGCACGCCAGCACCTCCAAGGCGTAAAGGGCAAGCTCAGGCCATGTGCCCAATTTGGAGACCCAGAAGTTGAAGGGGGCAGACCCGTCATTCACTACATGTAGGCGTGTGCACACATACTGCTCCACCATGTTGGTAAAATGCTGCCTCCTGCTAAGACGTTCCATCTGAGCTGCTGGTGCTGCTGTTTGTTGTGGCGTGCTGACAAAGCTTTTCCACATTTCGGCCATGCTAACCCTGCCTTCTGAGGTGCTGGCGGTGCCCTGGTTGCGTTGGCGACCTCCTCCTCCTCCTCCTCTGCCTTGTGCTTCCACTGTGGCCCCGCTGTCAGATGGGAATGCCAGCAGCATGGCGTCTACCAGCGTGCGCTTGTACTCGCGCATCTTGCGATCGCGCTCCAGTGAGTGAATTAAGGACGGTACGTTGTCCTTGTAACGGGGATCCAGCAGCGTGGCCACCCAGTAATCAGCACAAGTTAGAATGTGGGCAACTCGGCGGTCGTTGTGGAGACACTGCAGCATGTAATCGCTCATGTGTGCCAGGCTGCCCAGAGGCAACGAAAGGCTGTCCTCTGTGGGAGGTGTATCGTCCGTGTCCTCTGTATCCCCCCAGCCACGCACCAGTGATGGCCATGAGCTGGCCTGGGTGCCACCCTGCTGTGAACATGGTTCCATCTCCTCCTCCAGCTCCTCCTCCTCCTCATCCTCCTCATCCTCCAGAACTGTGCCCCTGCTGGACAATTGCGTCCCTGGCGTTTGCGTGTGCAGGAACCCACCCTCGGAGCCCCTTGCGAATGACTGCCCTGAAAGCCTTGGAAATGTTACCTCTTCATCCTCCTCCTCCTCCTCATCCTGTGCCACATCCTCTTCCATCATCGCCCGAATTGTTTTTTCAAGGAGGCATAGAAGTGGGATAGTTAAGCTGAGAACGGCGTCATTGCCACTGGCCATGTTGGTGGAGTACTCAAAACAGCGCAACAAGGCACACAGGTCTCGCATGGAGGCCCAGTTATTGGTGGTGAAGTGGTGCTGTTCCGCAGAGCGACTCACGCGTGCGTGCTGCAGCTGAAACTCCACTATGGCCTGCTGCTGCTCGCACAGTCTTTCCAGCATGTGCAAGGTGGAGTTCCACCTTGTGGGCACGTCACATATGAGGCGGTGAGCGGGAAGGCCGAAGTTACGCTGCAGCGCTGCCAGGCGAGCAGCAGCAGGGTGAGAACGCCGAAAGTGCGCACAAACGGCCCGCACTTTCTGCAGCAGCTCTGACATATCGGGGTAGTTTTTAAGGAACCTCTGCACCACCAAATTCAGCACATGCGCCAGGCAAGGGATGTGCGTCAAACCGGCTAGGCCCAGAGCTGCTATGAGATTTCGCCCGTTATCGCACACCACCAGGCCGGGCTTGAGGCTCGCTGGCAGCAACCACTCATTTGTCTGCTGTTCCATGCTCCTCCACAACTCCTGCGCGGTGTGTGGTTTGTCCCCCAAACAGGCAAGTTGTAAAACTGCCTGCTGTCGTTTACCCCTGGCCGTGCTGAAGTTGGTGGTGAAGGTGTTACGCTGTCCGGATGAGGAGGCGGTAGAGGATGAGGAAGCGGAGTAGGAGGAGTTAGGAACAGGAGGCAAACTGAAGCGCCCTGCAATCCTCGGTGGTGGAAGGACATGCGCCAAATTGCTATCCGCCTCAGGCCCATCCGCCACTGCATTTACCCAGTGTGCCGTTAGGGAGATATAACGCCCCTGACCGTGCTTACTGGTCCACGTATCCGTAGTTAGGTGGACCTTGGCACAGATGGCGTTGCGCAGTGCACACCTGATATTTTCCCCCACTTGGTTGTGCAGGGAAGGGATGGCTTGCCTGGAAAAGTAGTGGCGGCTGGGCACGACGTACTGTGGGACAGCCACCGACATAAGGTTTTTAAAACTGTGCGTCTCCACCAGACGGAATGACAGCATTTCAAAGGCCAATAATTTTGAAATGCTGGCATTCAGGGCCAGGGATCGCGGGTGGGTAGGGGGGTACTTCCTCTTCCTCTCAAGTGTTTGGGAGATGGAAAGCTGAACGCTTCCACGGGACATTGTGGAGATGGTTGTTGGTGACCCAGGTGGTGGTGTTGCTGACAGATCGTCTGTTTGCGGGGTGGCAGGTGCCGGTATCACTACAGATGTGGCTGGAGCGGCCGAGACTGCAGCAGAAGAGGAAGCAGGATGAGCCAGAGACGTTTCTTGGTTTTGAAGGTGTGTACTCCACTGCAGCTCGTGCTTTGCACTTAGATGCCTGATCATGCAGGTTGTGCTCAGGTTGAGAAGGTTTATGCCTCGCTTCAAGCTCTGATTGCACAGGGTGCAAACCACTCGTGTCCTGTCATCAGCACATTTTCTAAAGAACTTCCACGCTAGAGAACTCCTTTGAGCTGACTTTGGTGCGCTCGTTCCCTTGCTGCGTTGGGCAGTAGCGGGCGTAGTGTCTAGGGCACGGCCGCTCCGCTTCTGCACCCTGCTCCCTCTTCTGCTGTGCTGGTGGCTCTGTGCGACCACCGCCTCTTCCTCCAAACTACTCAGGTCACCTGCATGACGTTCATTCCATGTGGGGTCGAGGACCTCATCGTCCTCCACATCATCTTCCACCCAGTCTTCACCCCTGCCCTCCTTGTCGGTCTCCACAATGCTGAACGCCGCAGCAGTTGGCACCTGCGTTTCGTCATCATCGGAGACGTGCTGCGATGATCCTTGCATGTACTCATCTTGAGAAATAAGTGGTTGGGCATCGCTGCACTCAATCTCTTCCACTTCTGGGGCAGGGCTAGGTGGATGGCCCTGGGAAACCCTGCTGACAGAGTCCTCAAAAAGAATAAGAGACTGCTGTATGGCTTGGGGCTCAGACTGCTGGCCTGATTTGCAAGGGGGTGAGGTGAAAGACGGTTGGACATTGGCTGCAGGTGCCAACTCTGACCTTTCTGCAGTAGACTGGGTGGGAGACAATGTGAAGGAACTGGAGGCACTGTCAGCAGCAAACCAATCTACTATCGCCTCAACTTGTTCTGGCCTCATCACTTCTAGGGGCGTTTGATGCCCTACCAAATACTGATGCAGGTTCTGTCGCCTACTCACACTTGAGGAAGGTGTTTCACTTGTGCGTGTAGCTGGCACAGATCGACCACGTCCTCTCCTTGCAACAGGAGCTCTACCAGCAGCACCACGACCCAGGCCACGGCCCTTATTTGACGGTCTCCTCATATTTCTGTAATTTAAGATCTTGCCCTAGAAAGGTTTTTATTGAATAGCGGAATAGGAAATATGATCCAAAAAAGTGTATGTATCTCGCACGTACAAAACCACACTAGGCCCCAATTACTATTGTTTCTACCCCTAAAAGGATGGATGAGGAGTAGGAGGAGTATGGAACAGACAGCACCCTCAAATCTTCAGAAGTATGAGATGAACCCCAAAAACTTGGAAAGGTGGATCTCACACGTACCGACACAGACTATCCCGCAATTCAATTGATCCTCAAAGGTTTTTATTGAATAGCGGAATAGGAAATATGATCAAAAAAAGTGTATGTATCTCGCACGTACACAACCACACTAGGCCCCAATTACTATTGTTTGTACCCCTAAAAGGATGGATGAGGAGTAGGAGGAGGAGTATGGAACAGGCAGCACCCTCAAATCTTCAGAAGTATGAGATGAACCCCAAAAACTTGGAAAGGTGGATCTCACACGTACCGACACAGACTATCCCGCAATTCAATTGATCCTCAAAGGTTTTTATTGAATAGCGGAATAGGAAATATGATCAAAAAAAGTGTATGTATCTCGCACGTACACAACCACACTAGGCCCCAATTACTATTGTTTGTACCCCTAAAAGGATGGTTGAGCAGTAGGAGCAGGAGTATGGAACAGGCAGCACCCTCAAATCTTCAGAAGTATGAGATGAACCCCAACAACTTGGAAAGGTGGATCTCACACGTACCGACACAGACTATCTCGCAATTGAATTGATCCCCAAAGGTTTTAATTGAATAGCGGAATAGAAAATATGATCAAAAAGAAAGTGTATGTATCTCGCACGTACACCACCACACTAGGCCCCAACTACTATTGTTTGTACCCCTAAAAGGATGGTTGAGCAGTAGGAGGAGGAGTATGGAACAGGCAGCACCCTCAAATCTTCAGAAGTATGAGATGAACCCCAAAAACTTGGAAAGGTGGATCTCTCTCACACGTACCAACACAGACTATCCCCCAATTTAACTGATCCCCAAAGGTTTTTGATTAAATAGCGGAATAGAAAATATGATCCAAAAAAAGTGTATGTATATCACACGTACACAACCACACTAGGCCCCAATTACTATTGTTTGTACCCCTAAAAGGCTAGATGAGGAGTAGGGGGGGTATGGAACAGGCAGCACCCTCAAACCTTCAGAAGTATGAGATGAACCCCAACAACTTGGAAAGGTGGATCTCTCTAACACGTACCAACACAGACTATCCCCCAATTTAACTGATCCCCAAAGGTTTTTGATTAAATAGCGGAATAGAAAATATGATCCAAAAAAAGTGTATGTATATCACACGTACACAACCACACTGGGCCCCAATTACTATTGTTTGTACCCCTAAAAGGCTAGATGAGGAGTAGGGGGAGTATGGAACAGGCAGCACCCTCAAACCTTCAGAAGTATGAGATGAACCCCAACAACTTGGAAAGGTGGATCTCTCTCACACGTACCAACACAGACTATCCCCCAATTTAACTGATCCCCAAAGGTTTTTGATTAAATAGCGGAATAGAAAATATGATCCAAAAAAAGTGTATGTATATCACACGTACACAACCACACTAGGCCCCAATTACTATTGTTTGTACCCCTAAAAGGCTAGATGAGGAGTAGGGGGGGTATGGAACAGGCAGCACCCTCAAACCTTCAGAAGTATGAGATGAACCCCAACAACTTGGAAAGGTGGATCTCTCTCACACGTACCAACACAGACTATCCCCCAATTTAACTGATCCCCAAAGGTTTTTGATTAAATAGCGGAATAGAAAATATGATCCAAAAAAAGTGTATGTATATCACACGTACACAACCACACTAGGCCCCAATTACTATTATTTGTACCCCTAAAAGGCTAGGAGTAGGGGGAGTATGGAACAGGCAGCACCCTCAAACCTTCAGAAGTATGAGATGAACCCCAACAACTTGGAAAGGTGGATCTCTCTCACACGTACCAACACAGACTATCCCCCAATTTAACTGATCCCCAAAGGTTTTTGATTAAATAGCGGAATAGAAAATATGATCCAAAAAAAGTGTATGTATATCACACGTACACAACCACACTAGGCCCCAATTACTATTGTTTGTACCCCTAAAAGGCTAGATGAGGAGTAGGGGGAGTATGGAACAGGCAGCACCCTCAAACCTTCAGAAGTATGAGATGAACCCCAACAACTTGGAAAGGTGGATCTCTCTCACACGTACCAACATAGACTATCCCCCAATTTAACTGATCCCCAAAGGTTTTTGATTAAATAGCGGAATAGAAAATATGATCCAAAAAAAGTGTATGTATATCACACGTACACAACCACACTAGGCCCCAATTACTATTGTTTGTACCCCTAAAAGGCTAGATGAGGAGTAGGGGGGGTATGGAACAGGCAGCACCCTCAAATCTTCAGAAGTATGAGATGAACCCCAAAAACTTGGAAAGGTGGATCTCTCTCACACGTACCAACACAGACTATCCCCCAATTTAACTGATCCCCAAAGGTTTTTGATTAAATAGCGGAATAGAAAATATGATCCAAAAAAAGTGTATGTATATCACACGTACACAACCACACTAGGCCCCAATTACTATTGTTTGTACCCCTAAAAGGCTAGATGAGGAGTAGGGGGGGTATGGAACAGGCAGCACCCTCAAACCTTCAGAAGTATGAGATGAACCCCAACAACTTGGAAAGGTGGATCTCTCTCACACGTACCAACACAGACTATCCCCCAATTTAACTGATCCCCAAAGGTTTTTGATTAAATAGCGGAATAGAAAATATGATCCAAAAAAAGTGTATGTATATCACACGTACACAACCACACTAGGCCCCAATTACTATTGTTTGTACCCCTAAAAGGCTAGATGAGGAGTAGGGGGGGTATGGAACAGGCAGCACCCTCAAACCTTCAGAAGTATGAGATGAACCCCAACAACTTGGAAAGGTGGATCTCTCTCACACGTACCAACACAGACTATCCCCCAATTTAACTGATCCCCAAAGGTTTTTGATTAAATAGCGGAATAGAAAATATGATCCAAAAAAAGTGTATGTATATCACACGTACACAACCACACTAGGCCCCAATTACTATTGTTTGTACCCCTAAAAGGCTAGATGAGGAGTAGGGGGAGTATGGAACAGGCAGCACCCTCAAATCTTCAGAAGTATGAGATTGTGTTCACTGTACCCCACAAAGATTGAGTTCACTGCACCCCACAATGATTGTGTTCACTGCACCCCACAAAGATTGTGTTCACTGCACCTCACAAAGATTGTGTTCACTGTACCCCCCAAAGATTGTGTTCACTGCACCCCACAAAGATTCTGTTTACTGTACCCCACAAAGATTGTGTTCACTGCACCCTAAAAGGATGTTGTTCACTGCACCCCACAAAGATTGTGTTCACTGCACCCTAAAAGGATGTTGTTCACTGCACCCCAAAAAGATTGTGTTCACTGCACCCCACAAAGATTGTGTTCACTGCACCCCAAAAAGATTGTGTTCACTGTACCCCCCAAAGATTGTGTTCACTGCACCCCAAAAAGATTGTGTTCACTGTACCCCCCAAAGATTGTGTTCACTGCACCCCACAAAGATTCTGTTCACTGTACCCCACAAAGATTGTGTTCACTGCACCCCAAAAAGATTGTGTTCACTGTACCCCCCCCCAAAGATTGTGTTCACTGCACCCCACAAAGATTCTGTTCACTGCACCCCACAAAGGATTTTGTTCACTGCACCCCAAAAAGATTGTGTTCACTGCACCCCAAAAAGGATTTTGATCACTGCACCCCAAAAAGGATGTTGTTCACTGCACCCCAAAAATGATTTTGTTCACTCCACCCCAAAAAGATTGTGTTCACTGCACCCCACAAAGATTGTGTTCACTGCACCCCAAAAAGATTGTGTTCACTGTACCCCCCAAAGATTGTGTTCACTGCACCCCACAAAGATTCTGTTCACTGTACCCCACAAAGATTGTGTTCACTGCACCCCAAAAAGATTGTGTTCACTGCACCCCAAAAAGATTGTGTTCACTGCACCCCAAAAAGGATGTTGTTCACTGCACCCCAAAAAGGATGTTGTTCACTCCACCCCAAAAAGATTGTGTTCACTGCACCCCACAAAGATTGTGTTCACTGCACCCCAAAAAGATTGTGTTCACTGCACCCCAAAAATGATTTTGTTCACTGCACCCCAAAAAGGATTTTGTTCACTGCACCCCAAAAAGGATGTTGTTCACTCCACCCCAAAAAGATTGTGTTCACTGCACCCCAAAAAGATTGTGTTCACTGCACCCCACAAAGGATTTTGTTCACTGCACCCCAAAAAGATTGTGTTCACTGCACCCCAAAAAGGATGTTGTTCACTGCACCCCAAAAAGGATTTTGTTCACTGCACCCCAAAAAGATTGTGTTCACTGCACCCCACAAAGGATTTTGTTCACTGCACCCCACAAAGATTGTGTTCACTGCACACCAAAAAGGATTGTGTTCACTGCACCCCAAAAAGATTTTGTTCACTGCACCCCAAAAAGATTGTGTTCACTGCAGCCCAAAAAGATTGTGTTCACTGCAGCCCAAAAAGATTGTGTTCACTGCAGCCCAAAAAGATTGTGTTCACTGCAGCCCAAAAAGATTGTGTTCACTGCAGCCCAAAAAGATTGTGTTCACTGCAGCTCACACACAGAAAAATGGATGTGGATCACTGACACCTGCCTATCTCCAATCCCACACCACACAGCAATATCGATTGTAGTTTGTAGAACACAGTTTCCCTAAAATTCAGCAGACTCTGTCCCTAACAGGATTGAGAAGAGATCGTAGATCAGGATTGAGTGCAGATTCACCCCACCCCCCACACAGCAATATCGATTGTAGTTTGTAGAAGACACTGACCCTATAATTCAGCAGACTCTATCCCTAAAATGCCTACAACTCGCCCTGCCTAAACACTCCGACCTGTCCCTCAATTCTATCCAGACACAAATGGTTTTTTCCTGCCTATCTTTCCCTAATCAGCAGCCAGCACATTGATGTGTGCTCTGTCCCTTAGCTAAGCAGCAGAATGACGCTGCTGCGGCGGCTGCCTCGAACTTATAAAGACTTGGTCACATGCTTCAGACGGCCAATCACAGCTACTAAGACATTTGCAGGCATGGCTGGGATGGCTTAAGGCACACCAGTTAAACGATTGTTGATTGGCTGTTGAAAGCCCGCCATGAAAAGAGCGCCAAAGCATGCAAAACCCGGAAATAAAACGACCGAACACGGATTTTTACCCGAACATACAGTAAAGTGTCCGTGTCCGTGTTCGGGTAAAAAAAATCCAATTATTCGGTACGAACACGAATAATACAGTCCGTGTTCGCTCAACACTAATCCCAAATAAACCATCAGCACCACACTACTATCAGAGGAGTAAGGGGAGGGTGTATCCTATTCACCTGCATGCTGAGCAATATTTGAGGAAGAACCCCCGTATAGAAGATGTATGCACTGTCTAATCTGGGGACTAGTTAGTTTTTTAAATGCTATATTGTTTCAACACAGGCATATTTCTCACAGACTTACACAGTAGACCTTTCTGTCTTTTTTCATATATTTGCTATATTTTTTTTGTTTGTTTCTCTACGTGGCAGTGAGGTTATGCACGGCACGGTGTGGAACACAAGCATTTCTTTTTTGTAAAACACGGCACATACCAAGTGCTTATTGTATGCAATTGTTTTTTTAATTTATGCACTATTGACACTTATTTCACATATATTTGTATATATATATTTCTTGGAGGGTTATTAATTCTTGCATTGCCGATTATTACAACATCTATTGTGTTTGGAGTACACATTGCATATATTATACTATGTGTAAATGTTTTTTATAGATTGACACATACTCTGCACCTGTATTTGAATATATTTTTATTTCTATTGCTTGCAGTTTCATCAATTGTCGCATTGCTGAACATTTTTGTGTAGAGTCAATCGATACACATACTGCATCTCTATTTGTACACTTGACACATACTCTGCACCTGTATTTGCATATAAAAATTAATTTGCCTTGAATGCAACCCCCTCCCATATTTCTGCCACAGAGAAGGTGTTTCATTATTTGGCTAAAAGTTTATTAGAACGTTCATTCTAAAATTCTTTAGAAACAAGTCCAGGTTTGGAATACATCAAAGACCTTGATCTCCACAGCTCTTGTGATCTTCCATCATTCTTTCCATCGTGAAACCACTTTTCTCTGGTCTTCCTATGGATCAAATCAAAGACAGCCTGTGGAGTGGAAAACAAAGTGGATTATCGGTTCCTTCTTGTTCAAACATTTTTATTGAAAAACAGAAATAAATACAACGCAACATGTACAATCAGAATAGGAGAGGTTACATTTGTATAATTGGTAACAACGGTAAACCGGTGATAGTAACAAAGCAAACCAGGTTAACGGACAGGTTCAAGAACCATGTGGGTGGTGACCCAGAAGGGAGATCCATCCAGCACAGCCAACACCCAGGCACCCCTAAAAGGGAACTTGCTGTGCCCGCGTGCGACTGCGCCTTCAGTGGGCCATATAGCATGCATGAAAGTATTGTCATCGGATGTCACAATACACGGCCTAGAGCACTGAAGGAAACATGGTAAGGTCAGGAGACCTTGGCAGTAGGTCAAACAGGATGCAAACTGTAGCAGAAAGGTGAACTGATTTGTGTAAGGAATGTGAAGAGAAGTAACCACTGTGGGGAAGATTAAAAGACAAAGTATTGTACATATGGCGGGATATTGTTGTAAGAAAGAGGGGTAAGAATAGGGAGGAAGGCGGGAGGCGGGGAGACGAAACAGGGGGGGGAAGGAAGAAGAAAGGAATGGGGGGAAAGTAGGAAGGTGGAAGGGGAAAAAATGGGGGGGGAGAAGGGGGGTCGCCTATTGGGAGCAGGATAACTACTGGTAGATATAAGCATCGCGAAGATGCCATTCAGGGCAATAAGAGAGAGCTATCAAAGTTCTGAGGGAGAAAGTGGTCTACCCATGGTTGCCATAATTTGTCAAACTTCTCGACCTTGTCCAGCGGGACTGCTTCAATTTTTGCATGAATCATGGCATTGGCGATTCTGTGTTTCACTTCGGGAAGAGGTAGTTGGGTTTTCCAAGCTTTAGCTATGGTTTGTTTAGCCGCTGTCGTGACTTATAAGAACAATTTGTGCTGCCGTTTGGAAACTTCATCTGATTTCATGTTTAAGAGGGCGAGACAGGGGTCGGGTTGGATGTGTGTGTCCATGAGGGTAGAGAGAATGTGAAAGATAGCCTTCCAAAATTGTTGGACCACGGAGCATGACCACCAGATATGCATATGAGTGCCCGCATCCTGACATCCTTGGAAAGAGGCCTGAGAGTATGAGGGTTGGAATTTAGCAATACGAGCTGGCACAAGGTACCAACACATAACCACCTTATAATTAGTTTCGGAAGCCACAATATTTTGGGAGGCTGCCTTTGTCGTCTGCCAGATCTTGGACCAGTCCTCGGGCTCAAGTGTAATGCCCAAGTCTCGTACCCAGTTAGACGCATATGAGGGGAGAGCACGGATTAGGGGTTCAGAAAGTCTAGAGTAAAGCATGGATATTAGACCTCGGGTGTGTGGGTCATGAAGACAGATGTGTTCGAATGAGGTCAAGGTGGGTAAAGATGTGTCTGTACGTATGCAACGGTATAGAAAGTGTTTAATTTGTAGGTAGCGGAAGATCTCAGAATTGGGGAGTTGGTGTGAGTCTCGGAGAGCCGGAAAGGATTTAAATGTATCAAAAACGATCAAGGAGTGGGCCCGGAGGAGGCCAGCTGCCGACCAACGTTGAAAAGAGGACAGGGATTCCCAAGCTGGGGGGAAGGACGGGTTTTGGAGGTAGGAGAGAAGCGGGTTATGGGGCGACTGAAGCTTGTATTTAAACTTTAGGGTGTCCCAAAGGTGCAGGGAGTGGCACAGAATGGGATTGGTAATCGATCTACGGTCAGAGGACTTTTTTTTTTTTTTAAATTCTTTATTTAGAGGTATGCCATGAGAAATTAAGAACAACAACACTACAAACAAGCGCTGATAGTAAAAGAAATGCAGTCTACGTGGTACAGGGAACAACCTTGTGTAAAACATACTATCAAGAAGCAGTAACAGAAAATGTAACCTGGGTTCATATGTTGTCTATTCAACCAATTTTATGCATTCATATGTAGTATTGCCGTAACCAATAGTTCATGTGGAGGGCGGTCCAGGGCCACCCACCTGAGAGGGGGGGGACAGAAATCCCTGCCGGCATCTATCACATGGCCAGCAAGGGGGCCCACCCAAACTCCACCCCGGGACCAACCCCCCACCTTTTGTCCGGAGCACACCTAATGACATTTTATAATTTACTAGAATGGGAAGGGCAAACAGAATGCCCTAAGTCAGGGGGAAAGGGGAAGAGATAGGAGAGGAAAGAAGGAAAAGAGGGAGAGAAGGAGGAGGGAAGGAAAGGTAGACAGAAAGGTGAAAAACAAACAAAAAAAAAAAAACACAAAAAGTGGGGGATTGCTCCGTCCCACCCGCAGGTACAACAAGCCGGTTAAGAGTAGGATAAATAATCGTCGGACAAGTGAAAAAGGTCCCAGTGAATCCAACGTGTCTTGTGTTCCTCCACCTTGTTCCTTAGAGTCGCTGTAAGCTGTTCCATGTGCCGTATATCATTCACTCTGGTAAACCAATGGGAAATAGGGGGTGGCGTTTGTTGTTTCCACATGCCGGGTATACACGCCCTAGCCGCGTTCAGCAAGTGTTTCAGTAGGGATTTGCGGTACCACTTGCTTGACATAGGTGTCAAGTTGAGGAGAACAGCAGCAGGGTCATCTAGTAGAGAGTAGTCTGTGAGTTTATGAACTATGTGCAGCACCTGTTGCCAGAACGGTCTAATCCTGGGGCATTCCCAAAAAATATGAAAAAGCGTACCCTCCTGGAGACCGCAGCGCCAACAGGAAGTGTTGTGCCCGGGAAGATGGCAGATAGCACCACTGGGGTACGATACCACCGTGTCAGAATCTTGTACGAGGTCTCCTGATATTTGCTACATAGAGAAGATTTATGAGCAAAGAAAAGTATCTTGTTTTTTTGGTCCGTTGTGAACGTGGTGTTTAGGTCCCTTTCCCACTTAAGGAGGAACGGGGGGTCAAGTTGGGTGGTCGTTGAGAGAAGTATAGAGTAAGAGATTGAAAGTGATTTCTGGATCGTTCCCTCGCCTAAACAGAGGTCTTCAAACTGCGTTAACTGTCTACGGAATTTAGTATGATCAGGAAGGGATCTGAGAAAGCAGGAGAGCTGAAATGATTTCCAGTGTCCCATTGGCAAAGAACGCAATGACGGGATTATATCGAAAGGTTTTTGCCAGCCGGATGAACTGAGAAATTGGGACGCCCTAGCAACACTTGGCGAAAAGACCTATCCGAGAGTCCCGGGGCAAAATCTGGATGGCCGATGATTGGGGTCATGGGGGAGGGGAACGCCGGCGTCCCCGCTAACCTGAAGAATCTTTTAACTTCCGCTAAGGTGGCGTCAACTAGAGAATGGGGGGTCAGCCAACGGGTATAAGAGGTGTCCGCCCAGGGAAGACCTTCCAGAGGAGCCGCCACCGCCTCCTGTTCCAAAGATACCCAAAATTTATGAGGGGCATGTCTACACCAGTCAATTACCCTGGTCATATGTGCTGCCGTACAGTATCTTACGGGATCGGGGAGACCTACCCCACCAGCAAGTTTGAGCGCTGTAGGAGCGAGTGTTTGAGGCACGGATGTTTTCCTTGCCATACGTATCTGATAAATGCTGATCGGAGTGTACGAAAGAACACTCAAGGTATTTTAACTGGTAGGGCTTGCAAGAGGTACAGTAGGCGTGGCATCGCATTCATTTTGAGGACATTGCATCTTCCGAACCAGGACATTGCTAAGTTCTGCCAAGCTAATAGGTCAGAAGACAAGGTGGCCTGAAACGGTTGAGAGTTGTATTGAAAGACATGATTGAGATTAGCCGGTATTGCAGTCCCCAGATATCGGATAGATCGTTCCTCCCATCGAAATGGGAAGTTCGAGCTGAGATGCGCCAGGGCACTCGAATGAAGGTTAATATTTAATGCTTCAGATTTTTGGAAGTTAATCTTGAAATCTGAGATAGAACCGTAAGTGCAAAGTTCAGACATAAGGCCAAAAGGGTTTCTACCAGAGCACTCCTCCATCCCAAAATATGTATCAAAACAAGAAAAATGGCCCGCGGGACTTTGTATGAGGTACGTGCTCAGTGGCTGGAAATAATGACATGCACAGTATATAAATAAAACAACATTACATTTTATTGCATTGTAAACAAACATGGAAATATATGCTCAAAGGCACATGATATAGCTCAATGGCTCAAATATGAATGACATATAACATGAATGATATATTTACAAATTTTGGTAGGCATCTTGGTGTATCCTCTTGATGAAAAATACCATAATTGATACTATGAGATATTAGAATATACATTGTGGTCTGACGCGTTTCGGGAGCAACATCTCCCTTCCTCAGAGACCAATGCGTTCAAGGTATCTCTATAAAAAATAGTAATATATTAAAGTCTGCAGTAAGGATGGAATTTGAATAAAGAGAATTCAGTCAAAAAATGGGAGCTCAAGGGAGTACTGTATACTCAAAAATCAACGGAGCTCGAATAGCAAAGATGCACTCCTGTATGGCAGCGGTGCGTCACGTCTAACCCGGAAGCTGAAGGGTCCCAAAATGACAGCAGCCAGAGAGGGGGGTCCATGGCAGGCAAGTGTGTATGTGATGGACGACCTTCCATACCTATTGTGTATATATAAGTAACAAAGTAATCAAGGTGTAGCGTGTAGGCTACCAATAATGAAAGGCATGTGTGATTTCATGTCAGGTAGGAAGGGCTAGTGTAATAGATATGTAAGGGGGGGGGGTTTGCCAAATAGGGGTGAGGGGAGTTCAGACATAAGGCCCGGCAGTGAAATGTGGGGTTTTGATAGAAAAAACAGCAGGTCATCAGCATAGGCGGCCACCTTGTGATGATAAGTACTGGCAGGTAGGCCCGTGATGTCGGGGTTGTTCCTGATGTAGTGCAGTAGCAGTTCCAAGGATAAGACGAACAGGAGTGGTGACAGTGGGCAGCCCTGTCTTGTGCCATTCCCTATCGGAAAAGGGTCGGAGGTAGCACCATTGACACTAACTGTAGCGGTGGGATTCGAGTAAAGTGCTGAAATCCAGGCCAGAATGTTGCTTGGCAGACCAAGGTGTCTTAGAGTAGCCTGTAGAAAAGACCAATTCACCCTGTCAAAGGCCTTTTCAGCGTCAGTGGACAGGAGAATCATGGGTAATTTAAGATGTTTGGCTCTTTGGATGACATTAATAGTTCTTGTCACGAGCCTTTCTGTTACGGATAAAGCCAACTTGGTCAAGGGGAATGATGCGCTGAAGTATAGGGCCAAGTCTTTCAGCCAGAATCTTTGTAAAGAGCTTCAGGTCACAATTGAGAAGGGAGATAGGTCTGTAGCTTGCACAGTGGAGGGGGTCTTTATCGAGCTTGGGGATGACTGTTATAGTAGCAGACAAGAGATATGGGGGCATCGTGTGGCCCTCCAGTATGGCGTTAAATGAAGCCACGAAATGGGGGGCCAGCAAGTCTAGAAATGCTTTATAGTAAGGAATAGTGAAGCCGTCTGGGCCCGGGGCCTTGCCCGTCGGGGAACCGGCCACTGCCGCAGCCAGCTCCTCAACAGAGATTGGGGCCGACAGAGCCTCAACCTCCTCCTCTGAGAGAGAAGGTAAGTTGGCTGACTCCAGGTAATCCGCGATAAGTCCAGACTTGTCTTGCGTGGCCTTATCAGGGGAGGAAGGGTGAAGATTATACAGTGAAGCGTAAAAATCCTTGAATGCGTTCGCCAATTTGGGGGAAGAGTGTATCTTCGCTCCCGTCGACGTAGACAAGGCCGGGATATAGGATCTATTCCATCGCACACGGATAGCGTTCGCTAGGGATCTACTACATTTATCTCCATATTCATAAAATGACCTGCGCATCCACATTAATTTACTCTTAGCCTGAAATGAAGAGTGATCTCTAATCTGTTCCCTGGTTCTCACTAGGTCTGCTTCTGTGGTGTGATCAGGATGGGATTTGTGGCGGGACTCAAGATCTTGTAGTCGCTTTAGGAGATTCGCTAAGATCTTGCCTCTCGCTTTCTTGAGTCTGTGGCCATGTTTTATAAGAACTCCCCTGATTACGCATTTATGGGCTGCCCAGAGGAATAAAGGGCTAGAGGCCGTGTCTTTGTTGGTGTCGAAAAAGAGGGTTATCTCCTTGAGCATATCTGCCTTCGTCTCCGGGTCCTGTAAAAGGGTTTCGTTCAGGCGCCATGAGGAGGGCCTAGGTATGGGATGTTGAAGGGTCACGCTTAAAGCGATCAGGGCATGATCTGAGAGGGCTATATTTCCAATGTGGGCCTCTGAGACCAAGGGAATGGCATCATGGTGGACCAGAAAGAAATCGATTCGGGTGTATGAACCGTGTGGGGCAGAGAAGAAGGTGTAGTCTCGGTCCTGTGGGTGTAAAATTCGCCAGATGTCCACTAGCTGATGGGCATGGAGGAGATCCCTAAGTCTAGAGCGGGCATTATGGGGGAGGTTCGTTAAGCCTGACGTTGAATCCTTGCTAGGATGAAGGGTAAGATTAAAATCACCTCCTATAATTAGAATGCCCTCAGTAAAGGAGTCTACAGCCTGCAAACAGGACTCCAGTGTCGTCAGCTGGTCCGTGTTAGGGAGGTAAACGTTTACCAGAGTGAATGTTTGGTCATGTATTTTGCCTTTAAGGAGAATGTATCTGCCCTCCCGATCTGTACAGAGATCAAGGAGCTGCCAGGGGAGATTGCTGGCCACTAGAATGCTAACTCCCTTGGATTTAGAGGAGGAAGATGCACTGTGATATGCTATGGGAAAATGCTTGTCTTGCAGTCTGCACGGAAGTGCGTTTCCTGCAGAAACGCTAGTTGGGGCCGTTGTCTCCAAAGGTCCCCAAGACAACTAGATCTCTTTTCAGGGGTGTTGAGCCCTTTGGCGTTCCAGGAAACAATTTTAAGGGCCATCACTGGGGATTGGGGACAGAGCAGAACCCCCACCAGGGAGAGAGGGGAAAGTGGAAGAGAAAGAGAGAGAAAGAGAAGAGAAAAAAAAAGGGAGGGGGGTGTAGGAAGGGAGAGGACAGAAGAGGATAGGTTGGAAAAAGAAGAGAAGAGTCAGTAGTGGGAGAAAAAGAAAGGGTTGGCAACACTAAACTCCAAGCGGAGGGTGACTGCCGTTAAGGGCAGCAAAAGTCTAAGGGGGAGAAGTAGGGCACAACCAGGGAAGGAGCCCCCGGCCTGGGTCGGCAGCCTGTGACTCAATGGGTGGAATCCCCCTCTCCTAGAGGCTCGCGATGGGGGACTCAGAGAAGGTTGGAAATCAGGGAGCCTTAGGCCAAAGGAGAGCAGGAGGAGAAGAGACAATAGGAGGTATACAATGGGAAAATAACTGCAGTCAGGTAAAATAATCAATACTGAAACAATATTTTTGTTCCAACTGGATAAACTGAGACCATTTCAGTCCCTATTTCGGGGCTGTGACCTGGCGCTCCATCGGGCACGTGAGTGCAGTCAATGTGATCTGGCCGAGACCGAGCGTCCCGTTGGGACGGATCGGGACAGCAGGGAGCTGGAAGCCTCTCCGCCCCAGGAAAGGACGGGGTGAGCCACTGTGGGTGGTGCCTGCTGAAATGCAAGGCACCAGGTCAGAGCCCCCTATATACGCATATTAAACCAAGCAGCAAGTGAACTCATAAAAAGTAAACAGCGTCAAAGGTAAAAACAATCAAGAAAAACAATAAAGTAACATCGCCCGTTAGTGTTGGTCAGGCGCACTCATCTTGACGGACCATCCCAGTAGGCCCAGGCGGTGAGCAAACAAGAAGGCCCAACCACACATTGTCAGGAAGAAAGTAGCAGAGTCTGGGCTGAGGGTCATCATAGGCAATTTGGTAGGAGTTCATGCAGCAGTAGAGCGGGAGAAGGTAGGCCAGTGTACCATTGGATCGGATGGAAAATGGTCAGATATAGCTCATGGCAGAGAGGTATGCACCACAATGTCCAGTAAACAGCCCGCAGCGATGTGTAGACAGTCCGTGATAACGAATGTAAGGAAGGGTACAAACTTCAAACTAGCCCGAAACTGCCACTGAGGAACTGGGACGGACCTCCATCCAGCGCTCTTAAAGTTCACTGTCCTGGGGAAGGATGCGATCCCGACGTTGGTTACGACCATTCCTGCTAGACCTTTGTGGCCTACTGGGTGCGGAGGCATCTGAAGTGGCTGTATTCGGTAGTGTAAATTCCAACCAGTTAGGAACAGTCACTGGTGACATCTCAAGCTCAGCAAAAAACTCTGGGAGCTCAGCAGGGTGTCTCAGGGGATAGGAATGGTTATTCTTACGAGCGATAAGGTGGAAGGGGTGACCCCATTTGTAAGTGACACCCTGCTCACCCAGCTTTACTAGTAAGGGCTTAAGACACCGGCGCATCTGTAGGGTTCTCCGGGAGACATCAGGTAGCAGATGGATCTGAGCTCCATCAAAATCAATGGGACCTTTGTGCCAAGCTTGTTGCAGTATGCTTTCCTTTAGAGAATAGTTGTGGAGACAACAGAGAGTGTCCCTGGGTCTGTCGTCCGCTTCAGCTCTTGGGCCCAGTGTCCTGTGCACCCTATCTATTTCAACAGAGGTGTCAGCAGGTCGATCTAGGTAGAGGTTGAATATAGCAGAGACCGTGGCTTTCAAGTCCCCCTGCCGAGTAGCCTCCGGGAGGCCTCTAATTCTGATGTTGCGCCTGCGGTTTCTGTTTTCAAGATCATCCAGGAGCAACATTAGGTGAGTGACTTGGTCAGTGGTGTCCGTCTGTGTTTTCTGCAAGCTAGTAACAGAGTGTTGGACCTCAGCAGCATTGGCCTCAACGGCAGTAACTCTCTCAGTAATGTCAGCAACCTCCTGCTTAAGCACTGTCAGTTCCCCCCTGAGAGCTATCTCAACTCTGTTAGCAAGGGAGTCAAAGTCCTCTCTAGTGGGTAGTTTCTGCAGGAATGCCCAGATACGCTGCTCTGTGGAGGAGCCCTGCATGTCACCCTGTGAGGGGGTCAGGGGAGGATGGGTACTCACTGCGGGAGTGTGATGCAGGCTCGCAGGCAGGCTGCTTCCATTCATGCTGATCCGGTGGTGTGAAGAGCCATCCATCCAGGGAGCAGGCAGCTGGGTCTGGCTGGTCTGTAGCGAAGCACCGTGCAGTCCCCTGGGGCTGTTTGGGAGAGAGGACGTCGGGGAGCACGGCAAGCAGGGAGACAGATCGCTGGGCGGTGAGAACAGCGGCATGTCATTAGAGGAGCCGTCCGCCGCTCTCCCTGCTGCCATGTGAGTCAGCTCTCCCCTTACTGCGGCCGGCGCCATCTTGTTGGGATCAGGTGTGGAGGCCGCCGGCGGCTTCGGGAGCAGGAACCGATCCATGCACTCTAACTGTCGGTCGTTAGCGGGTCAAAGAGGGAGCCCTGCACCGTAGGCAGAGGAGGAGAGGAGAAAAATGGGGTTGTCTGCAAGGTAAGTGGTCGGTCAGGCACCGTCAGCCGGGAGCTCTAAGCAGAACGGTCTTCACTCCAGCATGCCGAGACCACGCCCCGGTCAGAGGACTTTAACCCCAGTAAGTTGGCCACCGATAAAGGGTCGCATTCGACCGCTTCGAGGGCCACCCATAGGGGAATTTCCTGAGTAGCATGCCATTTGGTCAGTTGGGCTAGTTGAGCTGCCTGGCAATATTTGGCGTAATGGGGGAGACCCAGCCCGCCTTGCAGTTTGTGGAGGTGAAGAATCTGTCGGGATACCCTAGGTCTAATTTTACCCCGAACGTAGCAAAGCCATTTTAACAACTGTGATGCGACCCATCCAAGCTAAGGGAAGTGAGGACCAAGTGTGCATAAGCCTAGTAAGGTGTTGCAGCATAGGAGGATAGTTGGCTGCATAGAGATCAAGAGGGTTAGCCGTGAACTTTACCCCTAGATAGGGAATGTGGTGAGTGGCCCAGTAGAAGGGGAGCATCGATTGTAGTTGTGTGAGAAGGGGCGCAGGCAGGGAAATATTGAGTGCTTTGGATTTGTGGGTGTTGACAACTAAGCCAGAGACATGGGCAAATTGTTGCAGAATAGCTAGGAGATTGGGGGTAGAGGTGAGTGGGGAGGTGAGGAATAGAAGGATGTCGTCTGCAAATAAGCATAATACATGGTGGTGACCACCGAGTTCAATTCCTTTTACATTCTGGTTGGAACAGATTATTGGTTCCTTCTAATACATAAACAGTATACCTTGGCCCTTCAGCTACAATCTCTCTTCTAACTAGCTTCTTGCCTTAATCTCTGACCAACATTTTGCCACCTTCCTGTATCCACTTCTGACCCTCCCAAAGAACATCAGTATGGAGTAGAGAAAATATACTGATATTTCCCAGATCACTGCTGTTTATTTTGGAAGGTTTGATGTTATAGAGCCTCACTTTCCACTCTTGCTGAGAAATATCCACTAACCAGAGTCCCAGTCACTGTCCTGAAGCTCTTCTGCCAATGCAAATATAACTTCAAGCCTTCCTGCCAGATTCCCTTTCATTCCTAGACGGGCTTCAACTTCAGATATGTCACTCTTGGTTTCTATGTCATGGGAAGCAGTAACATGGTACCTGTTAAGCTCTGTTCTTTCAGGAACCTTATGTAAATACTGAACTCTGCACTCCAGGTGTGGAATCTGTAACCCAGCCCAAACCATCCTCTCATATGGTGTTCTTTTAGCTATCGGCCTAGAATTCAACAACATGACTGCGTGTGTGTACATGTGGGTGTACGTTTGCACATCTGATCCTTCAACAGCCCGTTGTAGCTTTCAATCAAACCAGCTGCCTGTGGTTGGTATGGGATTTGGCACAATCAGTATACTGCAGAATCTTTGACCCATTTCTGTATTGTTGATCCAGCGAAGTGGGAGCTGTTATCCCTTTGGACTTGTTTGGGACAACCATAAGCAACGACGCGTTTCTGGAGAAGTTGAAGCGTTGCGGCTTCATCTGCACGTTTGCAAGAAAAAACAAGCAAAAGCCGTCAGTGGGTGCCCACTGCAGTGCAACAATACCTTAGCCCATTGATTCCCCAGGGCAGGGGACCGATGAAGTCAATCTGCCCAAACTCTGCAGGCCTCTCGCCCCTCTTGATCGACCCAGTCAAGTACTTTTGTAATAGCCATTGTCGCACTACTCCACACACTGTACAGTTCCCTATTACAGTCTTTATCATGTCGATGAATATGGGCAATCCTCTCTGCTATGCCCATTCATATTTTGCTTTCTGTCCCAGATGTCCAGATTTCTTGTGGGCCCAGTTGGGCCAAGTTTATCAACACAAAATCAATTGCATTCACCTCGGACATTTTGTCTGCCACTGTGTAATAATTCTCAAAGTCTGGGACCAGGGGCACATGTGCGTCAACATGCCCCACTTTTTTGGTGCGGGAGTGAGCTTCCTTCCAGATGTAGTCCAAGACTTCCTTGTCTCTCCACACCTCCTTTCCATGAATCATCCATTAACTTTACTTCCACGTTGGCATCCAAGTTGTCAGTCCCTTAAAGGCTGCCCAGCTGTCAGTGTAGATAGTGACAATGGAAGAAGGATCCTCCTGAAGAGTCATCACTACAGCATTATATTCTGCATACTGACTGGACCCTCCAATTCCAGTCTCATGCAGGACTGTGTCTGTACCCGGGTTGTAGGCTGCTGCTGTCCATTTACACCCAGACAAGGTGACTATGGCTGAACCATGCTGACTCTTTCATGTCTTCTGGCATCATCATTTCTGTCTTCATGTTGTATTTATGCTGATGTTACTTGGATGCTTGTAAGTTGTTTTCATCCCTTTTAATAAACCATTTGTAAAGGGGTATCACACTATGTTTGTGTCATCTACTTTTGCATATGGATGACATTTTGGGACCCCCGGTCATCCACTTCTAGGGAATCAATACCCTATGAATGACACCTTCTGGGAAAGCCATTGATTGTGAGATCCACGGATTACATTAAGAATTGTAGACCCATTTGCTATATGGTACTTGGGTCCACACCCTCTAGTGAGAATATTCCTATATTCACATTGGTGGTGTGTAATTCTTTACCTGGTCTGATCACCTGTACAAGTCTACCTAGTTTGATCACCTGTACAAGTTTTGGATGGTTCCATGTGTATGCTTCACTTATCAACACAGGACTTATTATTACGTTTTCACTTGAATTTCCTTTTAATTTTTCCTCACTTTTTGTCACTTTTTGATACACTACTCTTAGAAGCTGACCTCAATGCACTGTTTCATTGGGCAACTATGTGGCAAATGAGGTTTAATATTGATAAATGTAAAGTTATGCACTTGGGGGCTAAGAATATGCACGCATCATACATACTAGGTGGAGTAGAACTGGGGAAATCCATAGCGGAGAAGGATCTGGGTGTTCTGGTAGATCATAAGCTTAATAATAGCTTGCAATGCCAAGCTGCAGTTTCCAAAGCAAGCAAAGTCCTTTCTTGTATTAACAGTGGCATGGAATCCAGAGAGAGAGATATCATTTTGCCCCTGTACAAATCATTAGTAAGACCTCATCTGGAATATGCAGTTCAATTTTGGGCACTAGTTCTTCAAAATGATATTGGGGAACTGGAGAAAGTGCAGAGAAGGGCAACCAAACTGATAAGCTGCATGGAGGAGCTCAGCTATAAGAAAAGATTAGAGGAACTAAATGTATTCTCTCTTGAGAAGAGGAGATTAAAGGGGGATATGATCAACATGTGTATAAATACATAAGGGGTCCATATAGTGAACAACATAGTTGTTCACTTTAAGGTCAACACAGAGGACAAGGGGGCACTGTTTACGTCTAGAGGAAAACAGATTTCGTCTCCAAATATGGAAAGGTTTCTTCACCGTAAGAACTGTGAAAATGTAAAATAGACTTCCTCCAGAGGTGGTTCTGGCTAGCTCACTAAATTGCTTTAAAAAAGGCCTGGATTCTTTCCTGGGGGTACTTAATATAAGTGGGTACTAACATTTTTTTTAGGTAAAGTTGATCCCGGGAATATCCCATTGCCTTTCGGGGATCAGGAAAGAATTTTTTTTCCCCTGCTGTAGCAAATTGGATCAACTGCAGGTATAGGATTGTGTATATGGGATTGTATGGTTGGGTATGCAATACTGTGTTTTTTTTTTTTTTTGTTGGTTGAACCAGATGGACCTGTGTCTTTTATCAACCTGACTAACTATGTAACTATGACTATCATTGAATTTTATCAGTTATCATTAGGGATGAGCTTCAAGTTCGAGTCGAAGGTAAGTTCGTCTTGACATCGCTCGTTCGATCATCCGTCGAATGACGAACAAATGTGCTTCTTTGTGGGAAATTTGAGTTTCCCATAATGCACTGCACGTGCCGCATGTGCAGTGCGTTATGTGATTGGCCAAAGCATGCACCCTGACCTCATGCTTTAACCAATCAAATGATCTCTGCCATGATTGGACTAAAGGCATTCTGCCTTTATCCAATCATGGCTCAGGGGCCAAGTACACACCCCACACTACATAAAGGTAGCTCGCGCAGCCACAGTGTGTAGTCACTGTAGTGTCATTGTGCAGGGGATGAGACAGGGACAGGCATACGATTGAGGCAGGGAGAGAGTCGTTTTTTTGAAGTTTGTAACACAGTGCAGAGACATTTCTAGCAGTGTAGGGAGGGCTAGGTTCCTGTGTGAGGTAGCGAGAGTTTTTTTTCTTTACATCATATCAGACAGTGCATCGCCAGTGAGTGAGTAGCAGTGTAGGGAGGGCCAGATTCCTGAGTGAGGTAGGGAGAGATTTCTTTCTTTATATCAGATACCAGTCAGAGTATTCTTCATCGGTCAGTTTCTGGAACATTCTATAATAATCACAGACCTATTTGATTATAGATCACTTCAGAAAACAGTCACAGTATTCATTGGTCAGTGGTGGAACATTCTATAATGTTCACAGACCTATTTGATTATAGATCACTTCAGATATCATTCAGAGTATTCATTGTTCAGCTGTGGAACATTCTATAATATTCACAGATCTATTTGATTATAGATCACATCAGTTGTGGTCGGTAAATTAATGATGGTTGGAACCACTTGTATGAAAAGGTCGGTGTGGTGTGCCAGAACCGACGTAGGGGGTAGGCCTGTAAATAAAGAGGGCCCCCGAAGGTTATTATACTAAGGAAGAGGGTGAAGGTGGGTGGGATGACAGCGGGATGTGGCAGGCCGATGGAGGGGAGGAGCAGCGCCATAAAAGCACGCTAGCTCCTCCCACAAATGCAGGCCTACGGTCTAACACTTGTGGTCGGTAAATTAATAATGGTTGGAACCACTTGTATGAAAAGGTCAGTGTGGTGTGCCAGAACCGACGTAGGGGGTAGGCCTGTAAATAAAGAGGGCAAAAAGGAAGCAGTAACACACACTTTATTCGAAATACAACTTTAAGACACAAGACTCTTGAAAGCTAATCTTAACTCTCTTTCCGGGTGTGGGATGTACGTGTGGAAAACATCTGATTCCCACCGACCAAGTCTCTTAATAATGTGACCCGGCGTGTTGATACTGGAGGCAGCTGATGCTGCTCCTATTCTGAATGAATGTCCAGAATGAGATGAGGGGTCCCAGCCCAGTTTAATACACAATGTGCGAATGTAGAACATAAACTTAGGAGTGGTTAGGGGACTACCTAACAGGGAGAACAATGGTGAGCGGCTGGGTGAGTCTATGGTCTGAACTAGGTACATGTCTAGGACTTTAACAGGGCACCAGTTATTCTCAGTTGGGTAGAAAGGAACAGTCAACGGGTGCCCTATCTGTCTGGTCTTTGACCGTCGGAGTGACAGGATGTAATGGTCCCCCATCTTCACTAAATCCTCTTTGAGGAGACACGAACGCCTATCTGTCTGGGTTGCAACAGTGAACTCCCCGGGTCTAAGGAATCCATAAAAGGCCAGGTACATGGAGGCTTTAATGACTAAGTTGGTGTGAGGTTCAAAAGATAGCGTGTCCAGCACGTCAGATAATGCCCGGAATTTCCCCCCATCTATGGGCAAACGTCTGACTGAGGAGCGACGATCTAACTTACTGATACCCTTCAATATGTTCTTCACTGGGTAAGCCTTGAGGAAAGGAGAAAGGTTCGGATCGTTCGTCAAGACGTGGTGTTGTATGCCAGACAGGTAAAGTTTGATCGTACTGTATGATAGATTGAGCTGGAGGTGGCAAAAGCAGCGAATGCGACCATGGTTTGGACTGAATGGTCGTGTATGCCGAAGTCTACTGTGAACCTTCGGAAAATGGTCATGGCTCTATCGTATGCCCTCCTGGTGTTGGTGGACAAGGCCATCCGGGCCAATTTGTGACTATGCGCCAAAATCCGGGCTAGTCCAGGACTAACTTGTCGAACTCCGGGGTCCGCGTGGGGCATCTGTCGGCAGATGGGTGGAGGTTGAAGAAGACCTGTAATTTACAACGGGACAAAGTGTCAGCGGGGGAGTGGGAGTAGCCTGGGATGTGTTCGCAAAAGAGAAAAAACAGAAAGGTGGCCGCCAACAACGTCAGCCTGCGAACTAGCCTCATTATAATCAGAGATGATATCCGGCCCTTGTTGATAATGTCGCAGGCTGCCTTATTGTCACTGTAACATTTCACGGCCATGCCTGACCAGGATCTGCCCTAAGTGAAAGCCGCCGCCACTATCGGGTAGATCTCGAATAAGGCCGAAGTTTCGTGGAATGCTGGTAACGCAAGTGACTCTGCCGGCCAACAATCCCTAAACCAAGAGTTTCCATAAATAGCTGCGAACCCGGTGTTAGTGGCTGCGTCTGTCCAGAAAACTGGGGATTGGGCAGATACCGGTGGGATGAACATGGATATCCCATTCCAGTGTTCTAGGAATTCCACCCACATGGCCAAGTCTGCCCTAGCTGGGGACTCTAAGTGACCAATATGACCCTCTGGAAGACCTGGCAGTAAGCACAATAGCCTGGAAATAAATGATCTACCCTGGGGAATAATGCGTATCGCGAAGTTCAAGGAACCTATCAAAGATTGTAGATCCTTTCGAGTAAAGGTTCCCAACTGTAAGAACTTTACTACAACCTCGCGAATGCGCCGAGCTTGTCCTCAGGGAGACTAGACTGCATGGTGTCAGAATCTAAAGTGATGCCCAGAAAGTCTAATCTGGTGGCGGGACCAATTGTTTTGTCTGGCGACAGGGGGACGCCTAGGGTAGAAAACAAGGCTACAGTGCTGACTGACAAAAAGTCATCCAAATAGTGTAGCACCGTGGGGCACCTAGCGATATTGAGAAGGAGCCAGCAGAGAGTCTCCGCAAAGGTGTCGAATATTCTCGGGCTACTCTTAGACCCAAACGAAAGCCTGACGGCAAAGTAATATACCCCTCTCCACTTGACACCGTGAATATGCCATAAAGAGGGGTGAATAGGCAACAATTTGAAGGCGTTAGAGATATCCGTCTAACTGAGCCAAGCAGCCCTACCTGCCCTCAAAATTGCTTAAATGGCATTATCCACGGTGGTATAGTGGAGAGAGAATTTGGCAGATGGTATGAGGGAATTCCGGCTTGGGTTTGCGGATGAATGAGGAGCAGACATATCAATAATCAGACGTTTTTTATTAGAATATTTGCTGGTGGCAATACCAATCGGGTTTGTGCGCCAGGAGGTGAAGGGAGGGGCGGGAAAGGGGCCTATCATGAACCCTTCCTGGGTCTCTTTCCTAAGCAGAACGTCCACCGACTGAGGATCGTTTCTGGCTGACAGGGGGTTGGGACATTCTCGAGTCCCTACAGGCAGTGACACTAACCCAGTGTGGAAACCTACCGAGAAACCATGCAATAAATATTCCACCAAATGCGGAGATGGGTGTGACTTCAAATAATATGCCAGAACGTCCATCTTTACCTCGGTCAATCATTGTTTCGGATTTAACCTGGAAGGACAATGGATTTGGCATGGGCCCTAAAGCAAATAGAACAGACATGAAGTAACCTACAGGCACTGAAGCTACAGGCTCCCCTATTGAAATTATTACATATCTGAGCCTTGCCTAAATAAACAATTGGACGACCGAGCTTATCCCTTAGGCCACGTTGTTCTGGCTTACTAGCACCCCCCGAGACACCGGAACAGGTTAGCCGTGTGAGAGGTGGAAGAGCAGACTGTAAACAAAGGTGGTTCTAGGCCTGCAAAGTGTCTGCAAAAAAGTTCTGTGTCCAGGAGGCTCCAATCCAAACGGACGTTGAACTGGGCCAAGGTTGCAGCTGCTTTTGCTGATACCGATTTATGAAAGTCATAAAACATGAAGACCCCATACTTGTGGCCCAAGTCTACCACCTTGTGAAGGTATTGGTCTAACTCCTCCCGGCGCTGCGGATATACTGAGTACACCACATCCCTATAGATACCAAAGGCCAGGACAAACTCCGGGATGGTCAGCTTTTTGTTAAGCCTTGGGTCCCTGGCCTTCATCACAACGGCCAAATCACCATAATTGTATACCCTGTTCTCCACGACGTCTTGGGAGGCAATTAACAAGGAAACCAGGTTTACATCTTTCCCATCTAAGATATCTTTGCGGAGAGCTGGGGGAACCATGTGTGCTGGGGTGATGACTGGTGAAGCAGCAGGGGAGAAAAAGGGGGAGACTGGGGGCCTACCCTTTAAACTAACTGGAGCGGGAGCTTGCATCAGCAAAGAGGGAGGCGGGACCCCGTGGACTGGTGTCCTCCAACTTGGACAATCTATCACTGATAGACTGTAAAGACGACAAAATTGTGTCCAGAGTCCCTTGAATGTCCGTGCTAACGTTCTGAGAGCTGGTACCCAGCCGAGGATCCTCCGCATGTGCAGAGAGAAACTTGTAAAGTTCTGCCTTTCTAGCCGTAGCCGGGAAAGGGATTCCCCTGCGGTGTAAAACAGCCGAAATTCTAGGGATGGTCCAGGAACTAAAAGAGCCTGGTGCGGATGGATCCCGGCGACCCCTGGGGGTACTAGCTCTAACCGGGGTGTCAGGCATAGCCGGTGTGCTTGGGGAGAAGACCCATCGTCCATGTTGGCTCCTTGAGACATGCTGCAGAGAAAAGAAAAAATAGAACAAACAAACATCTGATTAACAGTACCGTTAAGCCAATACAGAACTGGCTGGCTAACTAGTGCATGAGGCGAAAAATCTGTCTACCCTGTGGCAAGTGAGGCCCTGCTAGTTGCCAAGCAGCAGGTGAGAGGCTCTAACTATGATTTGGGTGTGGGGCACGAGCCGGGAGGTTGGCCTCTCGGTGACAGTAAAGATTCAAAACGTGTGGCCGTGACAGATGAGGCCCTAACTATGACCCCATGAGATGGGTGAATGCGAGGCTCTAACTATGGTTTGGCCCGAGGGCTAAGAATCTCCGTGTTGAGATTGGGGAGTTGGCCTTGCGGGACCGGCTATATTGGAGAGGTATAAGGCCAGCGCCTAGCCCTAACAGCCAGTTCTCTCACCCTGTAAGGGGGGGGGAACTTGATTGAGGGGAAATTAAAAACATATAGCAGTAGTACACATGGTAGTATAGTAGTGCAGTGGTAATCAACTAGTAGTACCCATATGGCAGCAACAATGTTGGAATGATACGTAGTGTGGTATTGTAGTAGCACGGTAGTAGTGAGAAGCAGTGATAAGCATAGCAGCGTATGAGAATTGAATAGTAACATCCGATAGTGATGTACTGAATTGTGTGCAGCGTATGATGGCCCAGCGCGATGGTAAGAAGTGAACCAAGGTAACCAGTACTAGCAGTGTATCAGTATAGCATGCCATGGCACAAGTGAGGACCAGTGGCAAGAAGTAGTACCGCAGTAGTGTTCGGGGCAGTACTAGTAAAGACAACAGTAGTATGCCGGAGTAGCGCACGTGATAGTACTAACATAAGTAGTAGTGCCGCAGTATAGTGGCGCACATAGAAGGTACCTAAATACCTAGTGGTAGTACCCGATACCGATGGTATAGGTAGAACATGAAGTAACCCCAGAGGAGATCATAACAACAGTAAGTGGCAATACATATAGAGGTAGTGCTAGCACAAGCAAAATAGTAACAGTAAGGTGGTAGTAACATAGTAGTAGCACCCATGCAGTAGTACCAGTGCGTAAGGGTGTACAGCAGTAATAGTGCAGATATAGCAACAGTTCCCCCCCCCCCCCCATGGATGCCCAGGAGAACTTAGCAAAACGTAAGTAGTATACCATCATAGCATGTAACAGGGCCGTGGCCTGTAGAAGGCAAGGCAGAATCAAGCCCCCCCCCCCCCGCAACGGTACCTGATACCCGGCGATCGAGTGCCTGCACGGGCCGCTCGAGCAGGAGAAGAAGCAGGAGAGAGGCAGACCTGAGCAGGCTGGAGAGACGCGGCGGCGCCGTCTGCGTACAGGACCGGAAGTTCGGCTGGTGAGCGAAGGGGCGGTACCGTAGACAGTGCGAGTGAAGCCGGCGTGGGACCGAAGCACGAGTCTGACGGCGGGATGCGGCAGGCCGATGGAGGGGAGGAGCAGCGCCATGAAAGCACGCTAGCTCCTCCCACAAATACAGGCCTACGGCCTAACACATATTCAGAGTATTCATTGCTCAGTTGTGGAACATTACAAAAAGGGTAATGGTCTGGTTCCCACCAAAGCACTCCTCCATCCCAAAATATATATCAAAACGAGAAAATTGGCCCGCGGGACTTTGTGTGAGGTACGTGCTCAGTGGCTGGAAATAAATGACATGCACAGTATATGAATAAAACAATATTTGATTTTATTGCATTATATACATAAAAATGGCAACATATGCTCAATGGCACATAGTATAGCTCAATAGCTCAAATATACTATATTTTCTGGCGTATAAGACTTTTGAACCTCAAAAAAATCCCCCAAAAATGGGAGGTCGTCTTATACGCCGAGTATAATATCTCCAAGGTAACCTAAGTATAAGTATTACCAGTAGATCATGTAATAGGGGGGTCGTCTTATACACCCAGTCGTCTTACATGTAACATGAATAATATAATATCACATTTTAGGTAGACATCTTGGTGTAACCTCTTGGTTTCAAAAATAACATGAATGATATAATGAGATAACATGGCAGTGGAATATATATTGTGAACTGACGCGTTTCGGGAGCAACATCTCCCTTCTTCAGAGATCAATATGTTCAAGGTATCTCTAAAAAAAGACAATATATTACAGTATGCAGTAGGGATGGAATTTGAATGAAAAAAGGTTCAGTCAAATAATGAGAACTCAAAGAGTACTAAATACTCACAGATCAATGAAACTCAAATGGCAAAAATGAACTCCTATATGGCAGCGGTGCGTCGTGTCTAACCTGGGAGCTGAAGGGTCCCAATGTGACAGCAACCAGTGAGGGGGGTCCATGTCAGGCAAGTGTGTGTGTGTGAAAGAGAACCTTCCAGACCTGTTGTGTATATATGAGTAACATAATAGTAAAAATGTAGCATGTATGCTATCAATGGTAATAAACATATGTGATTTTATACCAAGTGGGAAGGGCTGATGTGATGAGAATGTGGGGTTCCCAAAAAGGGTAAGGTAAAAGTGAGAAAAGGAAAGCAGGAGGGGGGGGGAAGGGAGGGAAGGGGGGAAAGAGGAGGGGGAGCCCAAAAGCCAAAAGATGATTAGGGAAGATGGAGTGGCAGTTTGTAGTGAAAAAATGATGTAGGGGGTGAAAGAAGTGAAAAAGGGAGTGAGTGAGGTGCTAACCTGAGGAAAGTAAGTGTGAAGAGAGGATGAGACCGTGAAGGGAAAGGTGGGAAATGTCCCAGTGACTGACCTGTCAGGTTGCACCGTGGCTGGCAGCAAGAAAGGGACCCTAGCGTCATGCAGCGGGTGAGAACAGATAAACAGAGCCGAGGCATCTGTGATCTCGTGAAGGAGAGGAACGCTAAAGGCGGACCTCCCCGTCCCGCAGATATGACGGCACGCAGTAGCGCAGGTATGTCAGTGGAGACACTGACGCACAGCGCTGAAGGTGCAACATGACGCCAATGTACAGGTGGACCCGCTCATCCCAAAACAGGGGAGGGGCAGGGACAGCAAGGGGGGTGGCGGATCCTCCCTCTTCGTACATCGCAGCTCCCGGGATAAAGACCAAAACACCACCTAGCACAAGGAGCCACTATGTCATAAAAAAATAAAACATTAAATAATTATAGGGGAGGACTCTGTATTAGTTAGATACTGCATACTGTAAAGAAAGATAAAAATGATAAATGGAAAATAGACAAAAAAGAGGGGGGGGGCACCAAGGTTGCATTGCCAGCCGGGAGGAAACCAGATCATTGATGGGCACAGTGGGTGTCTTCCACCCTATATATAAGTACAAAAAGGGTAATGGTCTGGTTCCCACCAAAGCACTCCTCCATCCCAAAATATATATCAAAACGAGAAAATTGGCCCGCGGGACTTTGTGTGAGGTACTGTAACGCTCCTGCGTTTTTAGTATAGGCTGGATTTGCAGCTGCAAAATCTCCACTCAGTAGTCATGTAGAGATGTGTTGAATACCAGATCCAACTCTCCAGGACTCATCACCGTGGGCCTGTCCGCTTCAACATACAGATATATACACACTCAATGAGATGTTCCTGGAGTGATAGTATGTATATGATAGTATGAAGGTGATGTGCTGAAGGGACAGGTGTGAACAGTGACAAGGATGGTAATCACTTGATAGGGTTGTATAGGAGAGTTCAAGATGGTATTAGGAATGCAGATAGGTTAGTATCGAGTATGCTAACAGGTGGTGAGGACAGCAGATGACAAATACAGGATAGACTAACCCAGTGCAAGGATAGATAGTAGTAGACAGGAGAGCCAGCAATCTATGCAGCAGTGCAGATGATAGATGGTAGTAGGCTGAAGAGCTAGCAATCTATGTAAAAGTGCAGATGATAGGATAGTATAGATAGGTAGTAACAGTCCTTAATGTGCATAGGTAGATAGTGCAATAAGGTTATGGAGGGTTCCCCTGCGGGGTACTTATCACTTGTAATGTTAGTAGTTTAGAGAGGTCCAGTAGATGAGGAATGATCCGGTAGCGAGATACAGGGATCAGTAGCGAGGTTCGGGTCTGCTCCAGGCAAAGGGAATGGCTGGAGGTTCCGATCGAGAGACAGGCTTGAAAGCATGTGGGTAGCAAAGCAGGTTGAACGAACAATGTGAGTGAGACCGCCGGCGGTTGAAATAGCCGCTCTGCGGCGCTCAGCAGTGACATCATTGTTCTTAAAGGTATATGCGTACCACCTGAAGAGAAAGGTGGGACGCATTACAGAGGAAAGTGGTGATTAAGGGTACCGGAGGTACCAGAATCTTACAGGTACGTGCTCAGTGGCTGGAAATAAATGACATGCACAGTATATGAATAAAACAATATTTGATTTTATTGCATTATATACATAAAAATGGCAACATATGCTCAATGGCACATAGTATAGCTCAATAGCTCAAATATAGATGACATGTAACATGAATAATATAATATCACATTTTAGGTAGACATCTTGGTGTAACCTCTTGGTTTCAAAAATAACATGAATGATATAATGAGATAACATGGCAGTGGAATATATATTGTGAACTGACGCATTTCGGGAGAAACAGGAGAGATCAATATGTTCAAGGTATCTCTATAAAAAGACAATATATTACAGTATGCAGTAGGGATGGAATTTGAATGAAAAAAGGTTCAGTCAAATAATGAGAACTCAAAGAGTACTAAATACTCACAGATCAATGAAACTCAAATGGCAAAAATGAACTCCTATATGGCAGCGGTGCGTCGTGTCTAATCAGTTGTGGAACATTGTATAATATTCACAAACCTATTTGATTATAGATCACTTCAGATGAGGAACTGATTGCTCAAGCCAAGGACTCCTACCATATGCATTACACCACATGGGCTTCTTGGATTCATTTCAAATCCCTACCGGAATTTCAAACGCTGAACGCTTAATCATCCACTTCCATACCTGAATGCGCTTCTCCTTGCATAGATAGACCCCTTCTGTGTACCATCTTGGGGTTCGTCCCTTAATCCCTGACTATCCTTGCACCTTTCCACCCTCCCTCCTGCCACCATCCCGTTCTTCCCTCAATCTTTGCCTCCCCTTTTTCCCTTTTCCCATCTTCCCCCCCCTCTCTCACCTCCCCCATCTCCTGTTCTGTTTCCCCACCTGTCACACCATGGTCACTGCGTGATACTAAACATATTGACTTGTGTCCCTGCTTTGCATTACCCAAGACCGGGATCTATGCGACTACCGTGTCGGTCCCCCGACACAGCTTGTTCCCCTTAGGGGGTGGCGGGGTTTGGGGGCCTGGCCCAGAAAGTGGAAATATTGCCTATCTTAAATCCCAGTCCTATACTACTTTAAGGACACTGCCCTTTCCGTGACCATACGTTGTGAATGTGCTTTTGGTAGAATTACTGTGATGCCTTACCCTCACCTATTGTTCTCCCTAATAATGTGTTATCTCCCCCGTATTTGTTTATTTTATGCACTGAGTTGTTTAACTTGCTTCAAACTTGTCCATGTTGTTATCTACACATCTGTTTTGATTACCATGTACTGCATATACCTTTTAATAAAAAGTTTTGGAAAAAAAAAAAAATAGATCACTTCAGATATCATTCAGAGTATTAATTGTTCAGTTGTGGAACATTCTATAATATTCACAGACCTATTTGATTATAGATCACTTCAGATATCATTCAGAGTATTAATTGTTCAGATGTGGAACATTCTATAATATTCACAGACCTGTTTAATTATAGATCACTTCAGATATCAGTCACAGTATTCATTGGTCAGTTGCGGAACATTCTATAATATTCGCAGACCCATTAGATTATAGATCACTTCAGATATCATTCAGAGTATTCATTGTTCAGTTGTGGAACATTCTATAATATTCACAGACCTATTTGATTACAGATCACTTCAGATGTCAGTCACAGTATTCATTGGTCAGTTGTTGAACATTCTATAATATTCACAGACCTATTTGATTATAGATCACTTCAGATATCATTCAGAGTATTAATTGTGCAGTTGTTGAACATTCTATAATATTCACAGACCTATTTGATTATAGATCACTTCAGACATCAGTCACAGTATTCATTGGTCAGTTGTGGAACATTCTATAATATCCATAGACCTATTAGATTATAGATCACTTCAGATATTCAGAGTAATCATTGGTCAGTTGTGGAACATTCTATAATATTCACAGACCTATTTGATTATAGATCACTTCAGATATCAGTCACAGTATTCATCGGTCAGTTGTGGAACATTCTATAACATTCACAGAACTATTTGATTATAGATCACTTCAGATATCATTCAGAGTATAAATTGTTCAGTTGTAGAACATTCTATAATATAAACAGACCTATTTAATTGTAGATCACTTCAGATATCATTCAGAGTATTCATTGTTCAGTTGTGGAGCATTCTATAATATTCACAGACCTATTTGATTATAGATCACTTCAGATATCAATCACAGTATTCATGGATCAGTTGTGTAAAATTCTATAATATTCACAGATCTATTTGATTATAGATCACTTCAGATATCATTTGGAGTATTAATTGTTCAGTTGTGGAACATTCTATAATATTCATAGACCTATTGGATTATAGATCACTTAAGATATCATTCAGAGTATTATTTGTTCAGTTGTGGAACATTCTATAATATTCACAGACATATTTCATTATAGATCACTTTAGATATCAGTCACAGTATTCATTGGTCAGTTGTGGAACATTTTATAATATTCACAGACCTATTTGATTATAGATCACTTCAGATATCATTCAGAGTATTATTTGTTCAGTTGTGGAACATTCTATAATATTCACAGACCTATTGGATTATAGATCACTTCAGATATCTTTCATAATATTCATTGGTCAGTTGTGGAACATTCTATAATATTCACAGACCTATTTGATTATAGATCACTTCAGATATCATTCAGAGTATTAATTGTTCAGTTGTGGAACATTGTATAATATAAACAGACCTATGTGCTTATAGATCACTTCAGATATCATTCACAGTATCCATCGGTCAGTGGTGGAACATTCTATAATATTCACAGTCCTATTTGATTATAGATCACTTCAGATACCATTCAGAGTATTTATTGTCCAGTTGTGGAACATTCTATAATATCCACAGGCCTATTTTATTATAGATCACTTCAGATATCATTCAGAGTATTCATTGTTCAATTGTGGAACATTCTATAATATTCACAGACCTAATTGATTATAGATCACTTCAGATATCAGTTACAGTATTCATTGGTCAGTGGTTGAACATTCTATAATAACAGACATATCAGATTATAGATCACTTCAGATATCATTCAGAGTATTCATTGTTCAGTGGTGGAACATTCTATATTATTAACAGACCTATTTGATTATGGATCACTTCTGTGATGTGAGTCACTTTGGTTGGGGGGCTTGTGGAACCCAGATTGCTTTAGGGAGGTTGGGAGACTACTTGTCCAGTTTCCCCAGTCCTTCCTATGTGTAAGTCACCCTGTGTCTATTAGGGGCACAGGGTGACCAAGAACCCCAGTCGGGTCTGCTCTGCACTAATCAGACTCTTGCTAGTGGGGTGGGGGTTTGTTGTTGAATACCTGCATTCCATTGTTGTATTGTTCCTGTCTGCCTTGAGTAAGCTTATTATGGGATGTGTATGTTTGTGTGAATTGGCTAAAGGGGAGGGGTTGTCCCAGAAGTGTTTATCTCCTTGTACTTTGTGTTTGAATAAACAGTTTGATTCTGGTTTCACTCCAAAACTTGTACTGTCTAGTTCTTGGGGTAACTATTGGCAGATTCACAGATCCCGTGTTCCAGAGCTTAGGAAGCACGTTACTGGCGGAGATACCGGAGATACGCAATGTCCGGATTCTGAGACATTGGTGGCAAGCGGTGGGATGCTTCCTGCAGTCTGGGACATCCAAACCTCCCCCGGCATCCAAAATCAGGATAGCAGACTTTGGTCGCTACATCGGAGATATGGACCTGGCATCAGAGTTCGAGGGGGTGCTGCGGATCGCCCTTTCAGTATACCTCAGGATGGTGTCTGCATATCAATACCTGTAGCTCAGGCAACATATTTGGGTAGAGCTCTGGCTTGGAGTCCTCCAGCTTGCTGGTATATACCAGGGCAAGTGCTTTCCAACCCCAGGGGAACGGGCCAGTTATCAACGGAAGTTGTGGATCTCGTTCCTGGGAGAGCGGCCCCAGGAGCAATGGGTATCCGAGTTGGACAGGCTGATCCAGCAGGAGATAGAGCTGGACAATCAGTATCGGGCTCCGCAATTACACTCAGAGCAGAAATATTTAGGAGGGACATCAGAATGCTCTCCAGAGGGATATGACTTTGGTGGCCCTGGATTGCTGTGGGAGAGCCTTACAGATGCGTTTGTGTTTGGTGATGAAGGGGAACCTACCCCTGAGGACCTGCGAGAATACAGAGAGGCTATGCTCGGTCTTACAGGGGTCTCAGAGCTTAAACCTGATCTAGAACACTTGCTAAGGAAAGAACAGCATCTGGAAAGGGCATACAGAAAACTGCTAGAACACGTTCAGCAGCATGCCTATGAGTCGGCAGTGGAAACTCCGGAGATTGATGTTCCCAAAGCTAAAGTTCTGACAACAGGGCAGAGCTCTGCTAGCTTCTGCCCAAAACCAGTAATGTCTTCTGGATTCCACAGACAGGAGATGGTGAATCTTGATCCCCAGACACCACCAGAGACTGGGGATTTAATAGACTTTTCTATTGAGGAGGAACAACCCGGTGAGACTCCTGCAGAAGAGCTGACTTCAGAGCATGGTGCTGTGGACCCCTGCATACAACAATCAATGGCCCTGAAGGATTTGTGCAAGGCCACCGATGTTTTAACTTTACTGCCCTGTGGAACAGCTGGCAGCTGGGCAGAACGCTACTGGCCTCTGTCCACAACAATCAACTCCGCAGGAGCTCCAGGGTGAGAATGCAATCGGCACCTCACAACTGCAGCTTGATCTGATATCAGTGGATGGGACTGCGATATTCACTGACAGCAATCCAGCAGAAGAGCTAGCAACAAGACAAAGTGCTGCTGGCCTCTGCCCCCAACTAATAGAAGATGGATTCCCTGTGGTAGTGGATGGGACTTCGGTTTCCACTTACACAACCCCAGAAAATGGTTTGGCATTGGGACAGGAGGATGTCAGCCTTGTTGTACAATCACTGGCTGATATTCATCGAGAAAAAAGTGCATGAGACTACAGTCTCCACTTGTATACCCCAGGGATGCTGGGTAGTCGGCCCAGATCCTCAACAGCATGATGGAGTGAGCCCAGCTACCCTGTCTTCTTTCCAGCGGCTAAATGGACTCCAGGGAGAAGGATTAGTCCACACTTCTCCCCAGCAGGGTTTATTTTCTACAAGAGAGGCAGTGGTTGGCTGCGTGAGTAACGATCTGTTCCGGACAATTTGTTTGGGGTACTATGTGGGTGCAGACATTGGGGGACTGGAACTACGGACTAACTTCAAAGTCAACCTGTTTGGGGTCTCCTTCTGTGTTAGTCTCCTGCCGAAAGGGGAGATATGTGAGGTGAGTCACTTTGGTTGGGGGGCTTGTGGAGGCTTGTGTTCCAGAGCTAAGAAAGCAGGTTACTGGCGGAGATACCCAGTCGCGGTGTCCGGATTCCATCACAGCTGGAGATATCATTCAGAGTATTCATTGTTCAGCTATGGAACATTCTATAATATTCACAAACCAATTTGATTATAGATCACTTCAGATATAATTCAGAGTATTTATTGTTCAGTTGTGGAACATTCTATAATATTAACAGACCTATTTCATTATTGATCCCTTCGGATTTTATTCAGAGTATTAATTGGTCAGTTGTAGAACATTATATAATATTAACAGACCTATTTGATTTTAGATCACTTCAGATATTAGTCACAGTATTCACTGCCTGGTCAGTTGTGGAACATTGTATAATAACAGACCTATTAGATTATAGATCACTTCAGATATCATTCAGTGTATTCGTTGTTCAGTTGTGGAACATTCTATAATATTCACAGACCTTTTTGATTACAGATCACTTCAGATATCAGTCACAGTATTCATTGATCGGTTGTGTAACATTCTATAATATTCACAGACCTATTTGATTATAGATCACTTCAGATATCATAAAGAGTTTTAAATTTTCAGTTGTGGAACATTCTATAATAATTACAGACCTATTTTATTATAGAGGTCTTTGATCCTGACCCCTGCATATGAAGTTTTCATTACTAATCATGTGGCCCCCGAACATGCTGCATTCACTGATACTGCTCCCCCAGTTCCCAGTTGGACAATTTTGGATGTTTTCAGATACTGTGAAACCTCTACATCCCATTCTATTTCTAAAGCTGGCATTGCAAGGTAAAACCTTCAGTAAGGGTTTGGACTGATCTGGTTGGGCTTGACACCCCTGGATCTTCCCTCCTTTATGTATGAGTTCTCAACCATACACATTTTTAGCAATATTGTTTATTTCTCAACATGCTTTTATACTTTTAACAGACTCATGTTGGCATCTGCTCTTGAAAAAGTGGAAAATGTTCCATGAAACGCGTTGAGCACATAGAATGCAACCCCCTACTCAATTTTATGTTGGCATGTGTTGTCATTTAATTCCTGATCTTGCTACCTCCAGCTCTTTATTATACAGTCTATGCCGTTTATGTACTATTGTCATGACTTTTTGTATTGTGATGTATGACTTTTACTTTGTATTTATTATCATGCAATTTGTAAGTCTCACACTGATGTGATGATATTTGCAATAAACACTGTTGGTATTATCCATTATTTTTTTGTTGCCTTTAACTGGTGTGTTCATCCATCACACCTTGCTCTGGTTCACTAGCACATCTCATCCAAAGTCCCAACTCCCCTTTTTTATTTATTTGATTACAGATCACTTCAGATATCAGTCACAGTATTCATTGGTCAGTTGTGGAACATTCTATAACATTCACAGAACTATTTGATTATAGATCACTTCAGATATCATTCAGGGTATTAAATGTTCAGTTGTGGAACATTCTATAATATAAACAGACCTATATGATTATAGATCACTTCAAATATCTTTCAGAGTATTCATTGGTCAGTTGTGAAACATTCTATAATATTCACAGACCTATTTGATTATAGATCACTTCAGATATCAGTCACAGTATTCATTGATCAGTTGTGAAACATTTTATAATATTCACAGAACTATTTGATTATAGATCACTTCAGATATCATTCAGGGTATTAAATGTTCAGTTGTGGAACATTCTATAATATAAACAGACCTATATGATTATAGATCACTTCAGATATCAGTCACAGTATTCATTGGTCAGTTGTGGAGTATTCTATAATATTCATAGACCTTTTAGATTATAGATCACTTTAGATATCAGTCACAATATTAATTGGTCAGTTGTGAAACATTCTATAATATTCACAGACCTATTTGATTATAGATCACTTCAGATATCAGTCACAGTATTCATTGGTCAGTTGTGGAACATTCTATAACATTCACAGATCTATTTGATTATAGATCACTTCAGATATCATTCAGAGTATAAATTGTTCAGTTGTGGAACATTCTATAATATAAACAGACCTATTTGATTATAGATCACTTCAGATATCATTCAGAGTATTCATTGGTCAGTTGTGGAACATTCTATAATATTCACAGATCTGTTTGATTATAGATCACGTCAGATATCATTCAGAGTATTCATTGTTCAGTTGTGGAGCATTCTATAATATTCACAGACCTATTTGATTATAGATCACGTCAGATACAGTATCATTCAGAGTCTTAATTTTTCAGTTGTGGAACATTCTATAACATTCACAGAACTATTTGATTATAGATCACTTCAGATATCATTCAGGGTATTAAATGTTCAGTTGTGGAACATTCTATAATATAAACAGACCTATATGATTATAGATCACTTCAAATATCTTTCAGAGTATTCATTGGTCAGTTGTGAAACATTCTATAATATTCACAGACCTATTTGATTATAGATCACTTCAGATATCAGTCACAGTATTCATTGATCAGTTGTGAAACATTTTATAATATTCACAGAACTATTTGATTATAGATCACTTCAGATATCATTCAGGGTATTAAATGTTCAGTTGTGGAACATTCTATAATATAAACAGACCTATATGATTATAGATCACTTCAGATATCAGTCACAGTATTCATTGGTCAGTTGTGGAGTATTCTATAATATTCATAGACCTTTTAGATTATAGATCACTTCAGATATCAGTCACAATATTAATTGGTCAGTTGTGAAACATTCTATAATATTCACAGACCTATTTGATTATAGATCACTTCAGATATCAGTCACAGTATTCATTGGTCAGTTGTGGAACATTCTATAACATTCACAGATCTATTTGATTATAGATCACTTCAGATATCATTCAGAGTATAAATTGTTCAGTTGTGGAACATTCTATAATATAAACAGACCTATTTGATTATAGATCACTTCAGATATCATTCAGAGTATTCATTGGTCAGTTGTGGAACATTCTATAATATTCACAGATCTGTTTGATTATAGATCACGTCAGATATCATTCAGAGTATTCATTGTTCAGTTGTGGAGCATTCTATAATATTCACAGACCTATTTGATTATAGATCACGTCAGATACAGTATCATTCAGAGTCTTAATTTTTCAGTTGTGGAACATTCTATAATATTCACAGACCTATTTGATTATAGATCACTTCAGATATCATTCGGAGTATTAATTGTTCAGTTGTGGAACATTCTATAATATTCACAGACCTATTGGATTATAGATCACCTAACATATCATTCAGAGTATTCATTGTTCAGTTGTGGAACATTCTATAATATTCACAGACCTATTTGATTATAGATAGTGTTGAGCGAAAATGGACTGTATTATTCGGGTCCGTACCGGATAATTGGAATTTTGCTACCCGGACACGGACCCGAAAACTTTACTGTATGTTCGGGTTTAAAATCCGTGTTCGGTAATTTTATTTCCTGTTTTGTATGTAATGGTGCACTTTTAATGGCGGGCTTTCAACAGCCAATCAACAAACTGGTGTGCCAAAGAAGCCATCACAGCCATGCCTACTAATGGCATGGCTGTGATTGGCCAGCTGAAGCATGTGACCACAGCGCGCAGTGCGTCAGTCTGCTGTAGTGTAAGGAGAGAGCACACATAACGGTGCTGGCTGCTGTTGATTAGGGACAGACAGGGTAAAACAACATTGTGCCCGAAAAGAATGCAGGGACAGGTCGGAGTGCAGGCAGGGAAAGATATTTGAGCATTTTAGGGACAGGCTGGAGAGATTAGGCAGGGAGAGATTAGGAGACACAGGACAGAACAATCGTCCGTTAGCGATCTACATCGATTTTGCTGTGTGGGGGGTGGTGCAGTGAACGATCTTTTTGCCCTCACTTGAGCCCACTGAGGAGGAGGAGGGAGAAAAAAATATATTTTTATCAGTCTGTGTGCAGCGTTCAGCTATATTTTACTACAGATTGCTGTTCTAATTTGCTATTTAAAAATTACAAAGTTAAAGGGGAATTTTTTTTTTGCCTTCATAGCCTGCTGCTGACCGTGACATAAAACATAAGACACTGCTGTGTTCACATGTGTTATTGAAAAATCACCAATTTTATATACTTTTTTCTATTCCACTATTCAATATACACCCTTTTGGGGTAAAAAAAATTAAATTGCGGCATAGTCTGTATCGGTACGTGTGAGATAGACCTTTTAAATTTTTTTGGCGCATCTTCCACCGCCGAGGATTGCAGGGTGCTTCAGTTTGCCTCCTGTTCCGAACTCCTCCTACTCCTCTTCCTCATCCTGCCTTTAGGATACAAAAAATTGTAATCGGGCCTAGTCTGTGTTTGTACGTGTGAGATGCACCTTTCAAATTTTTTGGGCGCATCTTCCACTGCCGAGGATTGCAGGGCGCTTCAGTTTGCCTCCTGTTCCGAACTCCTCCTACTCCTCTTTATCATCCTCATCCTGCCTTTAGGGTACAAAAAATTGTAATTGGGGCCTAGTCTGTGTTTATACGTGTGAGATACACTGTTTTATAAATTTCTTTCTATTCCGCTATTCAATATACACCCTTTTGGGGTAAAAAAAAATAAACTTGCGGCATAGTCTGTATCGGTACGTGTGAGATACACCTTTCAAATTTTTTGGGTGCATCTTTCACCGCCGAGGATTGCAGGGCGCTTCAGTTTGCCTCCTGTTCCGAACTCCTCCTACTCCTCTTCCTCAACCTCATCCTGCCTTTAGGGTACAAAAAATTGTAATCGGGTCCTAGTCTGTGTTTGTACGTGTGAGATACACCGTTGTATAAATTTTTTTCTATTCCGCTATTCAATATACACCCTTTTGGGGTGAAAAAAATGAAATTGAGGCATAGTCTGTATCGGTACGTGTGAGATACACCTTTTAAATTTGTTTGGCGCATCTCCTTCCACCGCCGAGGATTGCAGGGTGCTTCAGTTTGCCTCCTGTTCCGAACTCCTCATACTCCTCTTCCTCATCCTCCCTTTAGGGTACAAAAAATTGTAATCGGGGGCCTAGTCTGTGTTTGTACGTGTGAGATACACTGTTTTATAAAAATTTTTCTATTCCGCTATTCAATATACACCCTTTTGGGGTAAAAAAAATTAAATTGCGGCATAGTCTGTATCGGTACATGTGAGATACACCTTTCAAATTTTTTGGGCGCATCTTCCACCGCCGAGGATTGCAGGGCGCTTCAGTTTGCCTCCTGTTTTGAACTCCTCCTACTCCCCTTCCTCATCCTCATCCTGCCTTTAGGGTACAAAAAATTGTAATCGTTGGCCTAGTCTGGGTTTGTACGTGTGAGATACACAGTTTTATATAATTTTTTCTATTCCGCTATTCAATATACATCCTTTTGGGGTGAAAAAAATTAAATTGCGGCATAGTCTGTATCGGTACGTGTAAGATACACCTTTTTATATACTTTTTTCTATTCCGCTATTCAATATACTCCCTTTTGGGGTGAAAAGAAAAATTAAATTGTGGCATAGTCTGTATCGGTACGTGTGAGATACACCTTTTAAATTTGTTTGGCGCATCTTCCACCGCCAAGGATTGCAGGGCGCTTCAGTTTGCCTCCTGTTCCGAACTCCTCCTACTCCTCTTCCTCATCCTCATCCTGCCTTTAGGGTACAAAAAATTGTAATCAGGGCCTAGTCTGGGTTTGTACGTGTGAGATACACCGTTTTATAAAAATTTTTCTATTCCGCTATTCAATATACACCCTTTTGGGGTGAAAAAAATTAAATTGCGGCATAGTCTGTATCGGTACGTGTGAGATACACCTTTTTATATACTTTTTCTATTCCGCTATTCAATATACACCCTTTTGGGGTGAAAAAAATTAAATTGCGGCATGTTTTGCATATTTGACTGTGAGATACACCCGTTGTATTTTTATACTGTTTTTCGATTCCGCTATTTAATAAACACCCTTTTGGGGTAAAAAAAAATTAAATTGCGGCATAGTTTGCATATTTGACTGTGAGATACACCCGTGCGATACTGTTGTTGTTTTGTTCCGCTGTTCAATAAACACCTTTCTAGGGCAAGATCATAAATTACAGAAATATGAGGAGAACGTCAAGTAGGGGCCGTGGCCTGGGACGATGAGGTCCTCGACCCCACATGGAATGAAGGTCATGCAGGTGACCTGAGTAGTTTGGAGGAAGAGGCGGTGGTCGCACAGAGCCACCAGCACAGCAGAAGAGGGAGCAGGGTGCAGAAGCGGAGCGGCCGTGCCCTAGACACTACGCCTGCTACTGTCCAACGCAGCAAGGGACCGAGCGCACCAAAGCCAGCTCAAAGGAGTTCATTAGCGTGGAAGTTTTTCAGACAATGTGCTGATGACAGGACACGAGTGGTTTGCATCCTGGGCAATCAGAGCCTGAAGCGAGGCATAAACCTTCTCAACCTGAGCACAACCTGCGTGATCAGGCATCTAAGTGCAAAGCACGAGCTGCAGTGGAGTAGACACCTTCAAAACCAAGAAAGGTCTCTGGCTCATCCTGCTTCCTCTTCTGTTGCAGTCTCGGCCTCTTCATCCATCTCTGTAGTGATACCGGCACCTGCCACCCCGCAAACAGAGGATCTGTCAGCAACACCACCACCTGGGTCACCAACCATCTCCACAATGTCCCGTGGAAGCGTTCAGCTTTCCATCTACCAAACACTTCAGAGGAAGAGGAAGTACCCCCCTACCCACCCGCGATCCCTGGCCCTGAATGCCAGCATTTCAAAATTATTGGCCTTTGAAATGCTGTCATTCCGTCTGGTGGAGACACACAGTTTTAAAAGCCTTATGTCGGTGGCTGTCCCACAGTACGTCGTGCCCAGCCGCCACTACTTTTCCAGGCAAGCCATCCTTTCCCTGCACAACCAAGTGGGGGAAAAAATCAGGTGTGCACTGCACAACGCCATCTGTGGCAAGGTCCACCTAACTACCAATACGTGGACCAGTAAGCACGGTCAGGGGCGTTATACACTGGGTAAATGCAGTGGTGGCTGGGCCTGAGGCGGATAGCAATTTGGCACATGTCCTTCCACCACCAAGGATTGCAGGGCGCTTCAGTTTGCCTCTTGTTCCTAACTCCTCCTACTCCGCTTCCTCATCCTCTACTGCCTCCTCATCCAGTCAGCGTAACACCTTCACCACCAACTTCAGCACGGCCAGGGGTAAACGACAGCAGGCAGTTTTAAAACTTGCCTGTTTGGGGGAAAAACCACACACCGCGCAGGAGTCGTGGAGGAGCATGGAACAGCAGACAAATGAGTGGTTGCTGCCAGCGAGCCTCAAGCCCGGCCTGGTGGTGTGCGATAACGGGCGAAATCTCATAGCAGCTCTGGGCCTAGCCGGTTTGACGCACATCCCTTGCCTGGCGCATGTGCTGAATTTGGTGGTGCAGAGGTTCCTTAAAAACTACCCCGATATGTCAGAGCTGCTGCAGAAAGTGCGGGCCGTCTGTGCGCACTTTCGGCATTCTCACCCTGCTGCTGCTCACCTGTAAGCGCTGCAGCGTAACTTCGGCCTTCTAGCTCACCGCCTCATATGTGACGTGCCCACAAGGCGGAACTCCACCTTGCACATGCTGGAAAGACTGTGCGAGCAGCAGCAGGCCATAGTGGAGTTTCAGCTGCAGCACGCACCCGTGAGTCGCTCTGCAGAACAGCACCACTTCACCACCAATAACTGGGCCTCCATGCGAGACCTGTGTGCCTTGTTGCGCTGATTTGAGTATTCCACCAACATGGCCAGTGCCGATGACACCGTTGTCAGCTTAACTATCCCACTTCTATGCCTCCTTCAAAAAATGATTCGGGCGATGATGGAATAGGATGTGGCACAGGATGAGGAGGAGGAGGAGAAGGATGAAGAGGTAACATTTCCAAGGCTTTCAGGGCAGTCATTCGCAAGTGGCTCAGAGGGTGGGTTCGGTTCCTGCACCCACAAACGCCAGGGACACAATTGTCCAGCAGGGGCACAGTTCTGGAGGATGAGGAGGAGGAGATGGAGGAGGAGATGGAACCATGTTCACAGCAGGGTGGCACCCAGGCCAGCTCATGGCCATCACTGGTGCGTGGCTGGGGGGATACAGAGGACACAGACGATACACCTCCCACAGAGGACAGCCTTTCGTTGCCTCTGGGCAGCCTGGCACACATGAGCGATTACATGCTGCAGTGTCTCCACAACGACCGCCGAGTTGCCCACATTCTAACTTGTGCTGATTACTGGGTGGCCACGCTGCTGGATCCCCGTTACAAGGACAACGTACCGTACTTAATTCACTCACTGGAGCGCGATCGCAAGATGCGCAAGTACAAGCGCACGCTGGTAGACGCGATGCTGCTGGCATTCCCACCTGACAGTGGGGCCACAGTGGAAGCACAAGGCCAAGGCAGAGGAGGAGGAGGAGGAAGAGGTCGCCAACGCAACCAGGGCAACACCAGCACCTCAGAAGGCAGGGTTAGCATGGCCGAAATGTGGAAAAGCTTTGTCAGCACGCCACAACAAACAGCAGCACCAGCAGCTCATATGGAACGTCTTAGCAGGAGGCAGCATTTCACCAACATGGTGGAGCAGAGCAGTATGTGTGCACACGTCTACATGTAGTGAATGACGGGTCTGCCCCCTTCAACTTCTGGGTCTCCAAATTGGGCACATGGCATGAGCTTGCCCTTTACGCCTTGGAGGTGCTGGCGTGCCCTGTAGCCAGTGTATTATCTGAACGTGTATTTAGCATGGCTGGGGGCGTTATCACAGACAAGCGCAGCCGCCTGTCCAGAGACAATGTGGACAAGCTCACGTTCATTAAAATGAACCAGGCATGGATCCCACAGGACTTTTCCGTACCTTGTGCAGAATAGAGATGGATACAGACCTTACCCAGCCATTGTTCTATTTTTGATCTTTCTCACTCTTTTGGGGTGTACCCTCATTTAAAATGACTGAAAAAAAGCAGTGTTGGCTACCTCGTCCTCCTCCACCGCTGCTTCCACCTACACCGCCCATAGGTGTGCGCAGCCTATTGCATTAGGGTGTGCACCCCAAAGTTTAAATACACATGCATGTGTTTGCCTACATGTACATGGCCCCGGTACATTACTCTCCCTGCTAGCAAAATGAAATAGAAGTGTGTGGCACTTCTCTTATGGCAGAGCAGGTCCGAGGGAGATCTTTCCCATCTCCTCACTGGCAAACAGAGCGATAATGCTAATGTTCCCTAGGTGATTAGGGTGTGCCCAGGCACACCCGACACACCCTGTGCGCACGCCTATGACACAGCCACATCCACCACCACCTCAACCTCCCTCCTACTCCATATGGGCCTCGTCCTTCACAGATGAAGAACATTGTTTTATTTTTCAGTTTTTTTTTGTTGTTTTAAGTTATTTCCCTATCCACATTTGTTTGCAGAGCACTTGCCATGCTCTTAACTACGTTTACTGTCATTTGCAGCACTCTAGCCCTTTCCATTGGTGTTTTAGGGCCATTTTAGTGCCTGAAAGTTCAGGTCCCCATTGACTTCAATGGGGTTCGGTGTCCGGGTAAAGTTCGGAAAAAGTCCGGGACACGGACCCGGACTTTTTTTTCAAGTTCGGCCGAACCCGCCGAACACGGACATCCAGGTGTTCGCTCAACTCTATCAGCGTGTGTTCCAGGCCCGCGATATGTGGCTTGGGGCGCTTAGGCTGCACCTTATGGATCCAGGATGTCCCGCCTCACCTGGGGGAATCACCTATCTTCCCACACAGCCCCAATTAAAATCAAGTTGGGAGTGTATGGTAATTTTATTATACATTCTTTTGGTGTGCCTATATGTTTTGCATACAATGTGAGGATGGCATGTATTATTATTATTGCACATCTCAAGGTATGTACCTAATCTCTATTACCTCACTGGATGTTGGATATGAGTCTGTGGCATTGTGTCTATTTGTTGATATAACCAATGAGTTCTAATGAATTTTAACACCTGTCTCAAATTTGTTAGGTCTCTAGTACCATTTTGTATTATCAGTTTTATCAATGTCATCATTTATCTATTTTTTATTTTCATTTTTACTATTATTATTATTGTTATACTTTATATATTTCTTTCTCCTTTATCTTAATTGTGTCACTGCCACTATACACTACTGTTTAAACACTCATTGTGGGACAATCACCCGGAGGGACACAGGTTGTGGACAGAGCAGGGATTTTTTTGCATCTGTTAAGCATTGATATATCTGCACTTAAAGGTATGACTGGATATTTTCGATTTTTAGAGATGGGCTATATGGCACTAGTGGGAAGTTTCTCCGGTTACTAAGTTTTCTTTACATCTTTTGTCATTTTAAATCCTCTATTCTGTCATCTGGTTTGGTTTGCTTTAAACTACAATAGGTATACACTGAAGGTGTGTGCACAATGGGCATGTAATCTATATTTTCATACATATGCTAAACCAGAGATGTTTCCCTCCCCCCACCCCTCAACAATGACTCAATTTACCTCTATTATTGTGTCTAAACTCTTGAATTGGCAGGAGTTGGTGGTATTTTCTTCACCTTTTGGGCACTGTTAGGAGCCCCTTGGGGGGGGGGGGGGGTTCTGTTTTGCCTGAGGATCCACTCCAAAAACAGTTTTCCATCATGCATCATTTACATTTTTATGAATGTTTCATGTTGGGAGAGATCATTATCTCTTGTTGAACCAATCCCTTAATAATGGATATTGTCTTTTTCTTGATATCCATTGTAAGTTTCATAAGTTATATTGAAGCACTGTTTAATGTTTACTGTATGCACTATATATTTGATCATGTATTATATGTTTTTTCCTTTCCAGCAACCATACTCAGCTGCACTCCTTGAGCCTCTGAGGAAGCATATTTTTTTACATACTTGTGCCATTATACTTACAGAGCCTTGTGAAAGTATTCGGCCCCCTTGAATTTTACAAACTTTTTCCACATTTCAGGCTTCAAACATAAAGATATAAAACTGTAATTGTTTGTGAAGAATCAACAACAAGTGGGACACAATCATGAAGTGGAACAAAATTTATTGGATATTTCAAACTTTGTTAACAAATAAAAAACTGAAAAATTGGGCGTGCAAAATTATTCAGCCCCTTTACTTTCAGTGCAGCAAACTCTCTCCAGAAGTTCAGTGAGGATCTCTGAATGATCCAATGTTGACCTAAATGACTAATGATGATTAATAGAATCCACCTGTGTGTAATCAAGTCTCTGTATAAATGCACCTGCACTGTGATAGTCTCAGAGGTCTGTTTAAAGCGCTTAGAGCCTCATGAAGAACAAGGAACACACCAGGCAGGTCCGAGATACTGTTGTGGAGAAGTTTAAAGCCGGATTTGGATACAAAAAGATTTCCCAAGCTTTAAACATCCCAAGGAGCACTGTGCAAACGATAATATTGAATTGGAAGGAGTATCAGACCACTGCAAATCTACGAAGACCTGGCCATCCCTCTTTCAGCTCATACAAGGAGAAGACTGATCAGAGATGCTGCCAAGAGGCTCATGATCACTCTGGATGAACTGCAGAGATCTACAGCTGAGGTGGGAGACTCTGTCCATAGGACAACAATCAGTCGTATACTGCACAAATCTGGCCTTTATGGAAGAGTGGCAAGAAGAAAGCCATTTCTTAAAGATATCCATAAAAAGTGTCCTTTAAAGTTTGCCACAAGCCACCTGGGAGACACACCAAACATGTGGAAGAAGGTGCTCTGGTCAGATGAAACCAAAATCAAACTTTTTGGCAACAACGTTATGTTTGACGTAAAAGCAACACAGCTCATCACCCTGAACAAACCATCCCCACTATCAAACATGGTGGGGGCAGCATCATGGTTTGGGCCTGCTTTTCTTCAGCAGGGACAGGGAAGATGGTTAAAATTGATGGGAAGATGGATGGAGCCAAATACAGGACCATTCTGGAAGAAAACCTGATGGAGTCTGCAAAAGACCTGAGACTGGGACAGAGATTTGTCTTCCAACAAGACAATGATCCAAAACATAAAGCAAAATCTACAATGGAATGGTTCACAAATAAACATATCCATGTGTTAGAATGGCCAAGTCAAAGTCCAGACCTGAATCCAATCGAGAATCTGTGCAAAGAACTGAAAACTGCTGTTCACAAACGCTCTCAATCCAACCTCACTGAGCTCGAGCTGTTTTGCAAGGAGGAATGGGCAAACATTTCAGTCTCTCGATGTGCAAAACTGATAAAGACATACCCCAAGAGACTTACAGCTGTAATCGCAGCAAAAGGTGGCGCTACAAAGTATTAACTTAAGGGGGCTGAATGATTTTGCACACCCAATTTTTCAGTTTTTTATTTTTTAAAAAAGTTTGAAATATCCAATAAATTACGTTCGTATATCTTTACGTTTGAAGCCTGAAATGTGATAAAAGGTCGCAAAGTTCAAGGGGGCCGAATACTTTCGCAAGGCACTGTATGTTCACTATGATGTTCATATAAACAGGGGGGCCTCTAAATTGGGGTTAAATATGGTGTGCAGAATTATTAAGTTTTTAGAGGGTAAATATACCCAAAAAATATGTTTAATGAATTTGTAATAAAGATATATTTTTTTAGCATGCAAGTGTTTGGGTGAATTATTCTGAAAGAAGGCTCAACACCATTAAAAATCTTGTCTTCCTTTAAACGTTCTTTCTAGGTTAATTTAGGATGCGGTGTTGATCTAAAAACTAAACTCACTTTTGTTGAAACCTTCCTTATGTTATGTATATTTTGGAATAATGACTGATATATGCACTAACTGTTCTTTATTTTGTTTCTTTCTCTAGGACCAAGGCACAGTGGGGGTGATTTTTAATGTGGGCACAGATGATATAGCTATCGAAGAGCCAGGGGCCCTTGTAAGCGATGGGAAGTATCATGTGGTACGATTTACACGTAGTGGGGGTAACGCTACCCTACAGGTGGACAGCTGGCCGGTCAATGAGCGATACCCTGCAGGTGAGGAAAGCTATTATGTAAATGAGTTTTTGGGATACCGGTATCCTAAAAGTGTACGCGTCTTCAAATAATTTGCATTTAAAAAGTTATTCTTCATATTATAGCTGTCTTGTATAAGCCAATCAATTGATTAATATGTTTATATTAAATTATAGAATTAATTCCACTTTAAAGCTTCTTACAGAGACCTTCCAGGTCTCTAAAGTACACAAACATCCAGGCCCCTGTAAGAGAAGAACTCCTTAGCTCAGCTCTCCTGGTGGCTCATGTGCCCCAGCTTCTTCATGTGCCTCTATCCTCCACCACACATTGTGGTTCCTTCCTGCTTTGTCCTGCAATGACATAATGGTCATAAAAGGAGTCATCAAAAAGGTAGGAGTCACAGTCACTCGAAAGTGTTAAATGCTGCAAACTCTGGAGGCTGCAACAGTGGAACTATGGGGAAGTAGGACACATGGGCCTCTGCTGAGGCAACTTTAAGAGCTCTTTTCTTGCAGAGACCTAATGGAATGCGTTTTTTAGAGAAATGATAGAATCTCTTTTAAATCTATACTTATTAGGTATAAGGAGAAAAAACAAAGTCATTAGAAAGCCCAAGATGAAAGAAAAACAAAAAAAAAAAATAGTTGGCACAGCCCAGCAGCTATAAGCCAGAAATTATTTTCCACACCTTGGTGGGAAAATGTGTCTGAAATCAAGCAAATCTGTTTCAATGTAAAAAATATGAAGCTGGGTGAAAGAGGGGGGGGGGGGGGGCTTTATTTCTTTTTTTCTACATCTAGTGCCTAATGCTGTTCGTCATTAACACAATGTTTCCAAGGTCAAACATTATAATAAAATTATAAAAACATAAGAATTGACACAGAGGTTATAAATACCTATATATTTTAGTTTTGATTTTTATATTGGGGTTTGGATAGTTTTATGTACCAATACTTGAAATTTAGACTCGTCCTCTGCTTAAAGAAAATGTTGAACCAAATTTTGGCTGTCAACTATATATAAACTACCTGCTGTATGGTAGCGTGTAGTAAAAGATTTGAGATCCTAATCTTTTAATGTATATGACTGAATTCTGACTAAAAAAATAAACCTTAATTAAATTAAGAAAAAGTACTCATAAATCTAATGCTTAAAATCATGTGGCGATTTGATGTTAGACATTCCTAACTTAGCATCTTAATTAATATCTAAACAGAACTAACTAGCATTTAGGCTTTAATCCTTTCTGCCTCCACTACAACCACATATAGTTAACTGAAACTCAAAATTATAATTGGAATGCAAGATTTGGGAAACGTCTAGAATGGTTACTGCAATTCTTTTTCTTGAAAGACCTTTGTAAATAAATTGATCAATGTAATTTATTGTTTTTTAACAAGACTGATATTACTAGCATACTATTTTGTATGCAGACATTCTTATTTGCAAACATCAATATAACATAACTAACAACATAACTAATATTTCCACCAGCGCAACCAATATAAAATGCAATCAATGTAACAAGTCCCAATTTTGTGTAAGAATTCCATGCAAGTCTAAGTGATGTTCAGAATAATGTAACAAAAAGTTCATAGTATTCAGTGACTTTAGTGACTACCACCTCTAGCTGGAATGCCTGCTCACCTTTAAGCAATGACCCCACTACAAAGTCCTAATCGCCTGTTTGTATAGCTCTCTGGATGCCACAGGGAAACTCTTCCACAAGACATCCCTGGACCACGATGAACTCCTCTAGGAATCTCGATCAATCGTGTATGGCTAAATAATAATAAGGGGTAAGGTAAAAACTACACACAGGGATTAAAAATACTAAAACAAGAACGAAAAATTTTACTGAATAGCGGCTCCTCCCACCAGCGATAGAAATTCTGGAATGTATTTTCTGCATGTCATGCTTTGCAATGGAAAGGTCCAGCCGGACCTTTTCAATTTGAGATGTTAGTGCTGCCTGACAGGTTTGTATGGCCTCCATTATATGTTTGCGTGCACTGCCCTCTATCTTTCCTTCTCTGGCGTCAGCTCCAAGCATTGTCTCCTGTTCCTGTGAGGGATTATCAGGCACTCTTCTAATACCATTCATCCCCATCTGCCCAGGACTAGAGTTGAGCGAACACCTGGATGTCCGGGTTCGGTGGGTTCGACTGAACTTGAAAAAAAAGTCCGGGTTCGTGAACCGGACTTAACCCGAACTTTGCCCCGATCCCGAACCCCACCGAAGTCAATGGAGACCCGAACTTTTGAGCACTAAAATGCCTCTAAAACAAACAAGAAAAGGGCTAGAGGGCTGAAAATGGCAGCAAACTCATCTTAAGAGCATGGCAAGTGCTCTGCAAACAAATGTGGATAGGGAAATAACTTAAAATAGCATAAAAACAGAAAAATAAAAAATATTCATCTTGAATGATGTAGGAGGAGGACGAGGCCCATTTGGAGTAGTAGGTTGAGGTGGCGGTGGATATGGCGGTGTAGGTAGAGGCGGCGGTGGAGGAGGAGGAGGAGTCCCATATGGAGTAGGAGATTGAGGTGGCAGTGGATGTGGCGGTGTAGATGGAAGCGGCGGTGGAGGAGGACGAGGTAGGCAACACTGGTTTTTGTTGTTAATTTTATTTCTTTTTAAATCAGGGTACACTCCAAAATAGTTAGAAAGATCAAATACAACAATGGCTGGGTAAGGCCGGTATACATGTCTATTCTGCACAAGGTACGGACAAGTCCTGTGGGATCCATGCCTGGTTCATTTTAATGAACGTGAGCTTGTCCACATTGGCTCTGGACAGGCGGCTGTGCTTGTCTGTGATAACGCCCCCAGCCGTGCTAAATACACGTTCAGATAATACACTGGCTGCAGGGCAGGCCAGCACCTCCAAGGCGTAAAGGGCAAGCTCAGGCCATGTGCCCAATTTGGAGACCCAGAAGTCGAAGGGGGCAGACCCGTCATTCAGAACCTGTATAGTACGTAAGGAACGGTAAGGAACTGTATATGGTATATGATAAGGAACGATGATGGTGGCGGTGGGGGGGGGGGGGCTTTTTTCTCCCTTCTGGGTTGAGTCTGGCCTTGGAAAAGGTATGTGTCCCTGGTTGTGGGCCGGGCTCTCCCAAAGCTGTCCAAGTTCTGAGGCCTTCTGGTAGGGACGGGGCTGCACTGGTCTTGCCAGGGACCGGGATTCTGAAAAGCCTGTGGTGTATGTGCCCCTGGAGTGGCAGTCCAGGGGTTCCATAATTCATGGTGGATGGCAACACTATGAGTATGGCACCAAGGACACTGCACTTCCTACACTAATTTTTCACACCTGCCTCTAGGGCCGGGTCAGGAGTCAGGACCTGAGAATTTTTTTATTCCTGGCCGAAGGGCCTGCCATAGTATTGCAACGTGGCACTAACCTTGCATTTCTCCACTATCCCTCTCCCCCCTTTTATGTGTTGTGTGTCTCACATTTTGTGTTTTGTATTGTGGCGGTACACTTTATTTTGCACAGCGTGATTAGTAGAGTGTAGGTCCTTGGGCCTGTCCCTGAAAGTCTTGGGAGGGGGTGGATATGGCCTTCTGGCTTGGTTCGCCCTCTCTCATGGGGTCTCTTTTCGGGAGAGCCCCACCTTGTACTTGGGGTGGTCTGTTTCAGCAGACCTCCTAAAGAATGGGGCTGCCTGGTTTCGGCAAGGTTAGCCAGTGTAAGTACGCCAGTCCCTGTCAGGAGCCTTGCACCCCAGGGGATCAGGGTCAAGGACCATGTGTACACCCTGTGCACTTTTTGTTTTTCACTTTTTTGGTGTGCACTTTGTTATGCACCCACCGGGTGATAGTCTGAGTGTGTTCACACACCAGGGGCTTAAAAAAAAAAAAAAAACAGCTGGTGGTCCTGGTTGTTGTGGCGTGCTGACAAAGCTTTTCCACATTTCATACATGCTAACCCTGCCTTCTGAGGTGCTGGCGGTGCCCTGGCTGCGTTGGCGACCTCTTCCTCCTCTGCCTTCTGATTTTGCTCAATTTCTGTGCAACTCCTACTCTTCAATTCAATATCATGTGCTAAATGGCTGTTTAATTTTGTGATTATAACAAGAAGCTCATTATACATTGTATTTACTATATTACTATGTCATTTTCATTATAGAATTATATATTTTCTATGGATTTTAATGTATGATTATTAATAGTAGACATGTATGTTCCAGAAATAATATGTCTATTCAATAAAATGTTTTCTATATCTATTATTTTGGTTTGTCTCCTATAGTCCATGAGGGACACCAGTGCAGTTGTTCTGCGCACAAATTGCAATTGAATCACTTTCTGAAAACATGTATTACTGCAATGTGGCGACAATGGTAGAACCTCAGCACTACACCTAACAAAAAAGGGATTGTGCCTCTATAACCAAGGATAACCAATGGCCACTGACTAATAAGGTGAGGAAATTCTACCTACCGGGGATAAAGGAAGCATACGCCACGGCGCACACCTCTTATTTAATTGTAAGACCAGGGGTTCAATATTGTCTTGCTGATAAACATCCAACATTGGACCCACTTTGATGCCCAAATACACCATATCCTGCACCCATTTCAACGGTGTCTGGGTATCAATTAAAGGGACGAGTGGATGTAATGGAAAAAGGACAGACTTAGACCAATTGATACGTAAACCAGAGAAGAGACCAAAGATATTGAATAGTTGTAGGGCCCTATGTAATGAGGTAGAGGCATCAGCCAAGTAAATCAAGGTGTCGTCTGCATATAAGGACAATTTCTCCTCAATAACACCTACTTTAATGCCACGGACCCGTGGATCCGCCCGCCACGGGGGGGAGGGCTCAGAAGTAGAATCAGTCAGGAGGGAGCAGAGGACTGAAGGCAGTGGTAGGGTCAGCAGCGACAGTAGGTCCACAACATCAATTGACGGGTCTGTGCGGGAAAACCGCAGACCAAACAGAAATAAACATAACCGCCAATCGCGTTTAACTTCCGTAAAACTAACAGGGGTATATGCTAATGCCAGGAGCCTAGCTAATAAAATGGATGAGTTGGAAATGTTAGTACATGAGGATGACATAGACCTTGTGGGAATAACAGAGACTTGGTTTGACCCCTCACATGACTGGCTGGCCAATATCCAAGGGTATTTGGTGTACCGGAAGGACAGGGTAGGAAAAAGAGGGGGAGGGGTATGTCTCTATGTCAAGAACAATATAAAGGTGATAGAAAGGAGTGACATTACGGATGGGATGAGCATGGATTTAGAATCTGTGTTAGTTGAACTCGATAGGGAAGAAGATAAGAAAAAAGTAGTTGTGGGGGTTTGCTATAGGCCACCTAACCAAGGGGAGGAGGTAGAGCAGGAATTTTTAGCACTAATGGGTAAAGTGGCAAAACTGGGATCAGTCATCATATTGGGGGATTTCAATTATCCCGACATTGACTGGGAAGAGGGGACTGCACACTCACAGAAGGCCCGTCTATTCACGGAAACCTTACAGGATAATTACATGTCACAGTTGGTTGATTCCCCTACCAGAGAAAACGCAGTCCTGGATCTATTGATCACTAATGACCCAGACATAATCTCGGAGGTAGGAGTCCAGGACAACCTGGGCTCTAGCGATCACAGGATGATCACATTTAGTATAAATAACAATATAACAAGGCAAGTGGGGAACATAAGAACCCTAAACTTCAGACGGGCAAACTTTCCAAAATTGTACTCATTGATGGAAAGGGTAAACTGGGACCAAACCCTGGGATCCCTGACCACAGAGGAAAAATGGGAATGCTTTAGGAACATATTAAGCAAATGTATCTTGCAGTGCATTCCTATGGGAAATAAATTTAGAAGAGACAAAGCCAAACCTGGCTGGCTAAACCGTCGCGTTAAAAAACTTATTAGGGGAAAAAAATTGGCCTTCAAGAAATATAAATCAGAGGGCACAGTATCGGCCTTCCAGCAATACAAGGAGGCAAATAAGAAAAGTAAACAAGAAATCAAGATCGCTAAAATCAACTTTGAGAGACAAATAGCGGAGGATAGTAAAAAAAAAACAAAGAAATTCTTTAAATATATCAACAGCAAAAAAACTAGGGCAGAGCATATTGCACACATAATTAACAATGATGGGAGGATGGTTACAGAGGACACTGAAAAAGCAACCGTGCTGAATGCTTTTTTCTCGTCAGTCTTTACACAGGAAAAGGAGGGGTACACTGACCATGACTGTATGGTTAGTAGTAGTACACAGGACTTGCCACTATGGCTAACAGAGGGTGAAATCAGGGAAAGACTGGATAAACTTAACACAAACAAATCACCAGGTCCGGATGGCGTACATCCGAGAGTACTCAAGGAACTCAGTAAGGTTATATCCAGACCACTGTTCCTGATCTTTGCTGACAGTATTAGGACAGGAGATGTACCAGGGGATTGGAGGAAGGCTAACGTGATTCCGATATTCAAAAAGGGCCAGAGGCATATCCCGGGAAATTATAGGCCTGTCAGCTTGACATCAATAATATGTAAACTTTTGGAGGGGATGATAAGGGACTATATCATAGAGTATGTTAAAGACAACAACATCATCAGCAGTAACCAGCACGGGTTTACAAATGGGCGTTCTTGTCAAACCAATCTCTTAGCATTCTACGAGGAGGTGAGCTAGATAGGGGCAGACCAGTGGATGTGGTGTACTTGGATTTCGCTAAGGCGTTTGATACAGTTCCCCACAAGCGCTTAATTTATAAAATAAGGTCTGCAGGTATCGACAGCAGGGTTTGCTCTTGGATACGGAACTGGCTAAAAGGCCGTGTCCAAAGGGTGGTAATAAACAGCGCATACTCAGACTGGTCTGAGGTAGTAAGCGGGGTGCCCCAGGGCTCAGTCCTGGGACCAACCTTGTTCAATTTATTCATAAACAGCATTGAGGACGGGATCAGTAGTTCGTTATCAGTTTTTGCAGATGACACAAAATTGGCCAGGGCAATAACTGCACAGCATGAAGCAGATATCCTACAGAATGACCTGGACAAAATTACGGAGTGGGCAAAGACATGGCAAATGAGGTTTAACGTGGAGAAGTGTAAGGTTCTGCACTTGGGGACTAAAAACATAAAAACACAATACACGTTAGGGGGGGAACCCTTGGGGGAATCAAAAATGGAGAAAGATCTGGGAGTCTTGGTTGATGATAGATTAGGCAACAGCATGCAATGTCAAGCGGCGGCTTTCAAAGCCAACAGAATATTAGCATGCATAAAGAAAGGGATGTGTTCCAGAGATAAGACTATAATCCTTCCACTTTATAAAACTCTGGTCCGACCGCATCTGGAGTATTCTGTCCAGTTCTGGTCGCCAGTCCTCAGGAGGGATGTGTTGGAGCTGGAGAAAGTCCAGAGAAGGGCAACTAAACTGATTAGGGGGTTGGAGGACTTTAACTATGAAGAGCGGCTGCAATCGCTCGATTTATTTTCCCTGGAGAAGAGACGTCTGAGAGGGGACATGATAGCAATTTATAAATATCTTAATGGGGATCTCAGCTTAGAAAAAAAAGCTGGAGAGGGTTTGTATCCCACCCACCGTGGACCTCATAGTCCCACCTAGAGGGTAAGTGTCAAAAGAGGGCACCCTATTACCCCCCCCCCCCCTAAAAAAAAAAAAAAGGGGGGGGGAGGAAACTCTGGCGTTTCAATAAAAAAAATAAATGTATCAGATCACCCAGGTATCCCACAAATTGGCCAGGTAAAACATCAAAAAAGGAATCGCATCTAATTGGGAGTACATCACTACATGACATGACACCATGTCTCATGTCACCATGTTTCGATTACTCCCATAAGGAATACATATACACATATATCATTATCATTAATTATATTTAAATTATCATAAATTGTCGTGCATTCCAGGCATTCCAAAAAAAAAAAAAAGAGGGAGAAAAAGGAGTAAACGTATAAAGCAAAAAATATCAAAATCACTATTACTCCGTAACCAATATATTGGTACTCCAATATTTGAAGCTACAATCACAGTAAGGGATCTCCAAAATGTCTCCAAATATCTCCAATATCTCCAATGACATCTAGATCCATTATTTGTCAACAAAAAAAAAAAGGGAGAAAAAAAAAAAAAAAGAGGAACAGATTCGGATTCAGTCTTGCTTATATGTCTCAAGCCATGATAGCACCTCTTTAGGAGAAGAAAAAAACGCACATGATCACCGTCCTGAACCCGCTGTTTAGCCGGGAGTGCTATACTTAAGCCCTTTTTCCCTTAACTTAAAGCGGGCTTGGTCGAACGATTTCCTTTGACGTTATGTTTCAACAGAGTAGTCAGGAAAAATAAAAAGTTTACCACCATCAAATTTCACTTCACCCTGAGAGCGGGCTGCTCGTAGGACAGTGTCCCGGTCACCATAGTGAAGGAACCTGAAAATAAGCCTGCGGGGAGGGGAGCCAGGTGGACCTCGCGCTGCTGGTATCCGATGCGCCCGCTCCACTGAGAAGTAGGTAGAAAACTTAGCGTTTGGTAGGATGGACGGGAGCAGGTGTTCAATAAAGGTCACTGGGTTAAGTCCTTCGGACCCCTCCGGAGACCAATAATCTGCAGATTATTCCTGCGGTTTCGGTTCTCTGCATCTTCCGCCCGCACCTCCAATTACTTAACCTTAGCCTTAAGCATTTGAATATCCGAATGATGGCCTTTCTGTGCGTCCTCTACCTCCGAGACCCGCAATTCCATCCTGGTCACTCTGTCCCGAAAGGTGTCCATATCTCTACGGATAAGCCCAATATCTGATTGTACACTGTCAATTTTAAAAGTCAGGGCTGTCTTGCAGTCTACTATGGCTCGCATGAGTGTCTCCAAACTTGCAGGTGGCTCTGATTCCCGGATCACAGCAGTCTGGTCAGTCTGAGACGCCATAGTTACCATAGGCTTGAGCGGTGAGGTCAGTGCTTCAGCCGCACGGCGTGTTTGTACACCCCCCTTGCTCTTTGGCACCCCTTCCAAGGAGTAAGCAGTGCTTGAAAAGTCTGGATGGCCGGTTTTAGTGCAGTCTGCCTGGGAAGTTCAACAGGATGAATGCCAGAGTCGGGAGCTCAGTTAGCACACTTCTGCTCCCGGCGCCGCTTTGGACACACCCCCCTGTGGAATTAACTTATTGAAAATTAGTTACCTTCCGAAGTTTTTGTATTTTTTTCGTAATTCCCCTAATGATATGTCCAAAACCTTCTTTTCCAGACTAGACAGTATGGTGACAACCTTCATATGGGCCGGGCACACTCCACGTGTCGCAAGGCGTACGCTGTACCTCCCACTTTCAAGAGGGGGTTTAGCGTTTCCCAACTTCAAACTTTATTTCTGGGCGGCTGTACTGGTGACGGTCTGGTGGTGGTTCTCCCAGTCCAAGTTTAATTCCGCAGTGACACTAGAAGCAGCCCTATTGGGATCTTATGCGGCTCTTAGTAATCTTGTTTTTTGGGGTGAACGAGCGCATCCCCAGATTACCAGTCTGATGAAGACGGTGCTGCGCATATGGACTCGGGCACGGGTGGTATATAAGAAACCTCTATATATATATATATCCCCCCACACTCCGCTGTGGGGTAACCCTAATCTACCACATTTGCAACAACTTCCTGATCCCCAGGTATGGGCCGCCAAAGGGATTGTGACCATGAAACATGTTATTAAAAATGGAAGACTCCCAGGGTTTGAGGTTTTCCAGCTCATACATTTACTGCCTAGCACTATGGAATTTCGTTACTGGCTTAGCCATGCTATGCGGGCTCAGTTCCAGGGCCCGGTTGTCCTGGAATCGGACCCTTTGGAGAAAATGTTAACTTTTAAGGTTATAGGAAAAACCCTCTCTGCTATATATCTCCTCCTTTCAACGGACTATAGTCAGAGAATGTATAATAAATGGAAGGGGGATATTCCAGACTTGACTGTTGAAGACTGGGAGGACTCGGTTAATAGTTATATTCCCTCAATGATAGCGGCCAGGGATAGATTTATACAACTTAAATTCTTACACAGAGCATATTACACGCCTCAACGTTTTGCTAGGATATACCCTATGAATGATCCTTCTTGTACTAGATGTGGGCGTGATATTGGTACCTTTTTACATGTTGTCTGGTCGTGTCCTGAGCTGGCATCCTTTTGGAAAGCGGTGACGGACACTATAGGGGACATCTTTGATATTACGATTCCTCTGGACCCAAAGGTAACTTTATTGAGCAATCTTACAGAAGTGGTTGGGGATAAATATGCTAAAATGTGCATCACTTATGCCCTGTTTTATGCCAGGAGAGAAATCCTTCTGCGGTGGAAGCTACCTGAGTCTCCCACCCGGACAACCTGGATAGCCGCCGTTACTAAGACACTTCCATTCTATCGTTTTACTTACGGCAGTAGGAACTGCCCTCAGAAATTCGATAAAGTTTGGTCAGCATGGATTGATGCTGTAGGTGTGCCAATGTCACCTGCTCTACAATGATAGAAGCAGGATATGATTTAAATCCCCCCCCTTTTTTTTTTTTTTAAATATATATATATATATATATATTTATTTAATATAATTCTCCCAATTATGTTTTTTTTTTTTGTGTGTTTTGTGCTTGCATGTACGGATAACTTGTGTGCAGAGTAATGTATCTCAGTTGTAACTATTTGTCTTGTTTATATGTTTAATAATAAAAGAAAAATTAATTTGTAAAAAAAAATAAGGTGAGGAAATTACCTGAAACTGGATAATCTCATGGGAAAAAGCCCCTACAGCCATGGTCAACAAGGCGGTTTTTTGAGTCACGTGGGCAGGCTGTAAAGGTCTCCCATCAATAGCCTTAATGGCAAGTGGGGAGGCACGAGATTGCAGAGTTATGAAGTGCTGCGACACTGAAGCACTATCTATGAACAAGCCTGCAGCCCCAGAATCAATTAGAGCCTGGGTTTTGATGGAACACTCAGACCAGGAAAGAGTAACCAGAACTAGAGGCTTATCCTTCAGGATAGCTGGGGACGCAAAGATTCTACCTAAGGTCTGTCCCCTACGGGATCTCAGGTGCGGACGTTTCCCAGACTGTTAAGACAAGACTTAAATAAGTGACCTGCCTGGCCATAATCTCTCCCTCCTCCTAAAGGCCCTCACTTCAGCAGAGAGATGCGTGAAGCCCAGCTGCATGGGCTCTACTTCACTGTAGGACTCGGGCCCAGGAGACAAGGGAGGTGAGGGGGACATGGCTAGGTATGCAAGTTTCAGAGCCAAATGTACAGGAGTCTTGCACAAGCGCTCCTTAAAGGAATGTCTCTCTCGGAGTCTGGTATCAATGAGAATGGCAAACGAGATCAACTCCTTAAAATTCTTAGGTATGTCTCAGGCTGCAATCTCATCTTTATTGTTATTCAAGAAACCATGAGAAAAAGCAGCCAGGAGAGCCTCATTGTTCAAACTTCTGCTGCCAGAGCACGGATTTCTTTGGCATACTCGGCAACAGTTTTAGTACTCTGTTTGAAGGATATGAGGCTTTTGACCAGTGGCGGCTGGTGCTCAAAATTTTTTTTTGGGGGGGGGGGGCGCAAACAGGAAAATGTAATAGGCATTGCTTTGCGGCAAAAAACGCTGTAAAAAATTGCGTGACTTTGTGGTTGCAAAAGTGTGAAAAGGGGCCTTCAGTAATTAAGGTATAGTTTGCCCCCTTTCAATGCAGAGATGCCAGCGTGCCCCCTTTCATTGCAGAGATGCCAGGGTGCCCCCTTTCAATGCAGAGAGGCCAGTGTGCCCCCTTTAATTGCAGAGAGGCCAGCGTGCCCCCTTTCAAAGCAGAGAGACCAGCATGCACCCTTTCAATGCAGAGAGACCAGCGTGCCCCCTTTCAATGCACAGTGACCAGCATGTCCCCTTTCAATGCACAGTGACCAGCGTGCCCCCTTTCAATGCACAGTGACCAGCGTGCCCCCTTTCAATGCACAGTGACCAGCATACATGCCCTCTTCAATGCAGTGACCAGTGTACATGCCCCCCTCAATGCAGAGACCAGTGTACATGCCCCCTTCAATGCAGTGACCAGCGTACATGCCCCCCTTCAATGCAGTGACCAGCGTGCGTGCCCCCCTTCAAGCAGTGATCAGCATACATTCCCCCCAATGCAGAGACCAGCATACATGCCCCCTTCAATGCAGTGACCAGCATACATTTCCCCAATGCAGAGATCAGAGTGCGTGCCCCCTTCAATGCAGTGACCAGCATACATTCCCCCAATGCAGAGATCAGCGTGCGTGCCCCCTTCAATGCAAGTGACCAGCATACATTCCCCCAATGCAGAGATCAGCGTGCGTGCCCCCTTACTTACCTGGAGCAGCAGCAGCGGCGGGTTGCTTCTCCTCAGTCCCGGGCTGGTGGCGCATCTCCTCCAGTCCTCCCGCTCCCGCCCTTCTCCTTGGCCAATGGCATGGGGTTTGCCTTGCGGCCAATCAGGAAGCGCGTGTCGGACACGTTTCCTGATTGGCCAGGAGGAGGATTGGTGTGACAATAGCGAATTTTCATTCGCTATTGTCACACAATGGGTGGGCTCGGGCGCACTGCTCTGCGCCCCGGCTCCACCCTTTGCATCACCCTATTAGAGCCTCTGGCTCTAATCAGGTGATTTAAAAAAACCCATTAAGCTGCATGCGTCCGGCGCCCCTGCATGCAGATTAGGGGGCAGGACGCATGGATGGGGGGGAGGCGCCCATGCGCCCTAAATACACCGGCCGCCACTGCTTTTTGACAGCAGAAGTGGAGCGAGCGGGAGTCTCAAATATTCTTTAAAAGTCGGTCCCAAACTCAGGGTAATTCTGGACAACGGGTTTTTGCGTCTCCCATAGAGGTTTTGCCCAAGCCGAGGCTCTATCAGAAAGCAAAGAAATAATAAAGCCTACTTTGCTTCTGTTGGGAACGCCTAGGGAAGAATCTCAAAATATATTCCAACCTGGTTAAAAAACCCTCTGCAGTGAGCTTGATCGTACTGGGGAAGCAGAGCAGAGCCAATCATACCTCTTAAAGAGGTAGTATTAGGGGTGCCTGCACAGAGACCGGAGCAGCAGCAGGGATGGCTTGCAACACTAGTAACACAGATCAGGAATGTAGTCAAATATAAAAGCCAGGTTTTGGATGCCAGAGGGGGTAATCTGATGAGCATGAATCCGGAACCCAGAAGTCAGCGTTGTCAGAAGCCAAAGATCAGGAATCAGAAGAGACGTCAGCCAGGCAAAGTCATACACAGGAACACAGCAGACACACACTGGGGATTTTGACCATGTGAGGGCACGAAGGGATTGATCAAGGCAGTTTAAATGGCAAACTTTCAGATGTGCCCATGATGATTTACACTCTTGTAAGTGTTTTTAACCACTTGTAATAAATGTACCCGTTTTAATACTGCACTTAGTGGCGCCTCCCCCCCCCCCTCTTTTTTCTTGTACATCTTACAGAGCAAGTGCACTCTCTGAGGATGGCAGCCAGAACTACAGTGTAAATTTTTCTGCATGGACAGCAGACCCATGCTATGCCCTATATTACAGGGGACCTCAAACTACGGCCCGCGGGCCGCATACGGCCCTCCAGGGTCCGAAACCCGGCCCGCCGAGGCTGCCTAACCTATGATCAACACGGCCACTCTCCTGCTTTTTTTTTGCGAGTGCAGGAAATCGGCTCCTTAGCTGAGAGGAGGCAGGACGGAGAGAAGACATCCTCGGGTCTGAGAGGAGGCGGGACGGATTGCTTAGCTGGGAGGAGACGGAATGGAGGTAGAGAAAAAATTTAATCAGGCAGCTCTGCATTATTACAATCATGCTCGACCTCCGTCCCGCCTCCTCCCAGCTAAGCAGTTCGCCCCGCCTCCGCCCCGCCTCCTCTCAGACCAGAGGATGTCTTCTCTCCGTCCCGCCTCCTCCCAGCTAAGCACTTTGTCCCGCCTCCGCTCCGTCCTGTCTCTTCTCCGCAAGTAATCGGTCCCGCCTCCTCCTGTCAGCAGTGACGTAATGGCGCCGGCGAGGCGCCATTTTTAAATCTGAAGTAAAGAACTGCAGTGGCCCAGCAGTAGCGCGTGCCTCTCATCGCGGCCAGGTAAGACCCCTCCACAGCCTCTGACCACCTCCCCCTGTACCATGTCCGCAGCCTCTGACCACCTCCCCCTGTACCATGTCCGCAGCCTCTGACCATCTCCCCCTGTACCATGTCCGCAGCCTCTCACCATCTCCCCCTGTACCATGTCCGCAGCCTCTGACCACCTCCCCCTGTACCATGTCCGCAGCCTCTGACCATCTCCCCCTGTACCATGTCCGCAGCCTCTGACCATCTCCCCCTGTACCATATCCGCAGCCTCTGACCATCTCCCCCCTGTACCATGTCCGCAGCCTCTAACCATCTCCCCCCTGTACCATGCCTGCAGGCTCAGACATCTCCCCCCTGTACCATGTCCGCAGCCTCTGACCATCTCCCCCTGTACCATATCCGCAGCCTCTGACCATCTCCCCCCTGTACCATGTCCGCAGCCTCTAACCATCTCCCCCCTGTACCATGCCTGCAGGCTCAGACATCTCCCCCCTGTACCATGTCTGCAGCCTCAAGACATTTCCCCCCTGTACCATGTCCACAGCCTCTGACATCTCCCCCCTGTTCCATGTCCGCAGCCTCAGACATCTCCCCCCTGTACCATGTCCGCAGCCTCAGACGTCTCCCCCCCTGTACCATGTCCGCAACCTCTGACCTCTCCCCCCTGTACCATGTCCGCAGCCTATGACATTTCCCCCCTGTACCATGTCCACAGCCTCTGACAACCCCTGTACCATGTCCACAGCCTCTAACCATCTCCCCCCTGTACCATGTCCGCAGCCTCTAACCATCTCCCTCCTGTACCATGTCCACAGCCTCTAACCATCTCCCCCCTGTACCATGTCCACAGCCTCTAACCATCTCCCCCTGTACCATGTCCACAGCCTCTGACAACCCCTGTACCATGTCCACAGCCTCTAACCAACTCCCCCCTGTACCATGTTCGCAGCCTCAGACATCTCCCCCCTGTACCATGTCCGCAACCTCAGACATCTCCCCCCCTGTACCATGTCCACAGCCTCAAGACATTTCCCCCCCTGTACCATGTCCGCAGCCTCTGACCATCTCCCCCCTGTACCATGTCCGCAGCCTCTGACATCTCCCCCCTGTACCATGTCCGCAGCCTCAGACATCTCCCCCCTGTACCATGTCCGCAGCCTCAGACATCTCCCCCCTGTACCATGTCCGCAACCTCAGACCTCTCCCCCCTGTACCATGTCCGCAGCCTCTGACATCTCCCCCTGTACCATGTCCACAGCCTCTGACAACCCCTGTACCATGTCCACAGCCTCTAACCATCTCCCCCCTGTACCATGTCCGCAGCCTCTAACCATCTCCCCCCTGTACCATGTCCACAGCCTCTAACCATCTCCCCCCTGTACCATGTCCACAGCCTCTAACCATCTCCCCCTGTACCATGTCCACAGCCTCTGACAACCCCTGTACCATGTCCGCAGCCTCAGACATCTCCCCCCTGTACCATGTCCGCAACCTCAGACCTCTCCCCCCTGTACCATGTCCGCAGCCTCTGACATCTCCCCCTGTACCATGTCCACAGCCTCTGACAACCCCTGTACCATGTCCACAGCCTCTAACCATCTCCCCCCTGTACCATGTCCGCAGCCTCTAACCATCTCCCCCCTGTACCATGTCCACAGCCTCTAACCATCTCCCCCCTGTACCATGTCCACAGCCTCAGACATCTCCCCCCTGTACCATGTCCGCAACCTCAGACCTCTCCCCCCTGTACCATGTCCGCAGCCTCTGACATCTCCCCCTGTACCATGTCCACAGCCTCTGACAACCCCTGTACCATGTCCACAGCCTCTAACCATCTCCCCCCTGTACCATGTCCGCAGCCTCTAACCATCTCCCCCCTGTACCATGTCCACAGCCTCTAACCATCTCCCCCCTGTACCATGTCCACAGCCTCTAACCATCTCCCCCTGTACCATGTCCACAGCCTCTGACAACCCCTGTACCATGTCCGCAGCCTCAGACATCTCCCCCCTGTACCATGTCCGCAACCTCAGACCTCTCCCCCCTGTACCATGTCCGCAGCCTCTGACATCTCCCCCTGTACCATGTCCACAGCCTCTGACAACCCCTGTACCATGTCCACAGCCTCTAACCATCTCCCCCCTGTACCATGTCCGCAGCCTCTAACCATCTCCCCCCTGTACCATGTCCACAGCCTCTAACCATCTCCCCCCTGTACCATGTCCACAGCCTCAGACATCTCCCCCCTGTACCATGTCCGCAGCCTCAGACATCTCCCCCCTGTACCATGTCCGCAGCCTCAGACATCTCCCCCCTGTACCATGTCCGCAGCCTCTGACATCTCCCCCCTGTACCATGTCCACAGCCTCTGACAACCCCTGTACCATGTCCACAGCCTCTAACCATCTCCCCCCTGTACCATGTCCGCAGCCTCTAACCATCTCTCCCCTGTACCATGTCCACAGCCTCTAACCATCTCCCCCCTGTACCATGTCCACAGCCTCTAACCATCTCCCCCTGTACCATGTCCACAGCCTCTGACAACCCCTGTACCATGTCCACAGCCTCTAACCATCTCCCCCCCTGTACCATGTCCACAGCCTCTAACCATCTCCCCCCTGTACCATGTCCACAGCCTCTAACCATCTCCCCCCTGTACCATGTCCACAGCCTCTGACAACCCCTGTACCATGTCCACAGCCTCTGACCATCTCCCCCCTGTACCATGTCCACAGCCTCTAACCATCTCCCCCCTGTACCATGTCCGCAGCCTCTAACCATCTTCCCCCTGTACCATGTCCACAGGTAAGTTCAACTTTACTGAAAATCTGTTAGGTGATCTTACACCCCCCCCCCCAGTCCCACTGACCCCAGAGTCCTGCGATCACACGCTGTGGGACATTGGGTCATGGCTTTACCGGTCCGGGGTGTGAAATCCCCATGCCACTGATTGCACATTAGTTCCTGAGGCCATGGTTTTAAATATTGTATTGTTTTTCCTGTTCTTTTGTGCACTACAAATAAACATGTGCATAGGAATTCGTTCCTATTTTTTTCAAACTATAGTCCGGCCCCCAACAGTGTCGGTGGGACAGTGAACTGGCCCCCTGTTTAAAAAGTTTGAGGACCCCTGCCCTATAATAACAATCCAGCTGACTCTATACTATTGGAAATTGTGGAGTGCCTGACTCCCATCAATAATCCTTTAAATAGCAAAAGGGGACTGGCTGTAGGCTGGACTAATGAGGCAGGTAATGGTAACCAGGTAGGTCACTGTGGAAACAATGAGTGCCTGGTAATTGACAACTGAGAAGCTTTGAGCACTGAGAAGAGAGCGGCTAGTATTAACAGAAGCCCAGCCTTGACAGCAGGTTACAAGTCTGAGTTACACAATAGGTCTGAAGCTAGAATTATTTCTCTTACTCTTACGTTCACAGCGATACCTCAAAAGTATTGTGCGATCACCATTTTCATATGGGTACTCACATAAGCACGGAGGGAGGGGAAGCTTTAAAAAAAAGTGTTGTTTTTTTATTTATTTTATTCAAAACTTTTTTTACATTAACTCTAACTTTTTTTACCAAATCGGCCAATCCTTCCTGCGTTTGACCAATCGATCCTTCCTGTGTTTGACTGACCAATTCTTCCTGCCATTGACTGAACAATCCTATCTGCAATTGACCGACCAATCGATCCTTCCATCGATCAATCGACTGATCCTTCCTTACCTTGATCCTTCCTGCAATTGAGTAACTGATGTTTCCTGATCGACTGATCCTTTCTGCTGTTGGCCGACGGACTGGTCCTTTCTGCAGCCGACTGATCCTTCCTTCGACCAATCCTTCCATTGATTGATCGACCAATCCGCCCTTTGATCGATTGATTTTGACTTCGATTTTTGCTTCCTTTGATCAATTCTTGCTTCGATCGATCCTTCCATTGATCGATCCTTCCATTGATCAAAAGATCCTTTGATCCTTTTTTGGATTAAAAGATCCTTTGATCCTTCTTTTATTTCAACTGACCGATCGTTCCTTCGACCAATCCTTAAATGTTTTGATCAATCCTTCCTATCTTTGATCCTTCCTTCATTATTTTTGTGCTAGTAATTTTTTGTAATGTTATTTATCCTTTTCCATATACAAATTAGTTAAATAACTGGTTGATTCTGCCTGTTCCTGTCAGTAAATGGACTTTCCATCATCCTGCTCTCTCTGCAGCAACTGAATCTCCCTCTCTCCCCTCCCTTCCTTCAATTTCCGGGGTCTGTGTGAAACCAGTCCACTCCCCGCCCCTCCCCTGTCCTCCTGAATCTAAACCAACAGAGGAATGTGAGTCCCTCCCATTGGAGTCCCTGTGCTTGAGAGTAAGACCTTAGCGAACCATGTGACTGCACAGGAGCACTACTGTGAAAAGGTATTTAGAGATTATATATCTGAAAAAAAAAACACTGCCATTACTATTGCCCCATTAGAGAACCTATCATGGGAGTTTATTATGGAGACTTTAAAACCACTTTATTCTCTTGGCATCCGTAGGTGTACCAGGTGGTAGAAGACAAAGGGAAAACGTGGGTGGGTCGAGCTGAACAGTCAACTGTAGAAGTGCATGCACGTGGGCTTGTACTCCTGGCCAAAAAGGCTGGAACAGGGGACATGACCGATATATATTGAATCATGTTCCTGGACATTGTTGACATATCCAGCTGTAGTCTAGGATAGCTGTAATGAGGGAGTGTAGGAGGGAAGGAGTACAGTACCAGTGATAAAGAATTTTGTACAGATTCTCCTTGTAAGTTGTACAGATGGACGGTCTAGCACGTTATCCCAAATTTTGCCCCATTCCTCTGTTGTAAACTCTCTATTCAAAGCCTGTTCTCATTTCACCATGTAAATGTGTTTGGTGGAGGTATCAGAGCTAGGCATCATTAAAATGGTATATATTTCAAAAAGCAGAACCCTGCAGGTTCTGCCGGCAACGCAAGCTGTTGCATCGATCTTTTAAATTGGTGTAGGGGAGGAATGTTTTAGTGCATACATTCAGGAGATTACCAACATGGAACAAATATTTAAGTTTGCAGGGTGTCTAAGGCTGTCAGGCAGGGTAGAGTTGTAAAGAAAGGAGGTTAGCGGCAAAGCTAGAGATGCTAGATGAAACTTGGATTACAAGTCTTCCAATTTTTTCTAGTAAACCTTGTCATATGTAGAAGATCCAAGTCCCTGAGTGCAACCATAGGTCCCCATGTCAGGGAATTGCAATGTATCGGGCAGATCATAACTTTTCAATTTCTGTCTATTTGTAGTAAGATTGTAGAGTGTACCAGGATAACACTGGTTAATTAGTTAAGTTCACTTTTTTTTTTTTTAACTTCCAGCTCCCACATGTACCAATATACCATGATGTAGTTATGTTGCAGAAAAGATATAGCTTTCTAAGTATTTTAGGACAGCCTTACCTCACCATTCAGCTTTCTCTATAGAAATGTTCATGACTTCCTGGTATATAGATTTAGGACATGAAAACAGTTAAGAAACCGGAAGTAATTTACCAACTGACCTTATTAGCACACAACCTGCACCTGCCCTCCCCTTCCCTCCACCCAGCTCTGTACTAACATTTCAGCCAATGGCTGAGAGCGCCGATAGGAGTGTTCTGGTGGGGGGCCATTCCCCTGTCAGAACACAACAGCTCAGTGGGGGAGATCACTGTACTAAGGTCAGATCATTAGTTCAGTGGAGCTGTCAGTTTTAAACTAGTGGTGTGTACCAGGCTTTAGGGAGATCTTACAGAGATTGCAAAATCCGACTGAAATATTTTTCCCAATTATAACATGTGATACTGAAAATTTTAATTAATGATATCTTTAGGAAGTATTTAATTTAGAAAGCAAGAACAGGGGGTGTGGCCTGGATCGGCATGCGATAGGATGCATGTAGCTGGAGCTTCGCCGGACTATCATCCTTACCTGCTTATCCTGTTCCCCCGAGTCCGCTACTAGTGCACCGCTGCTCGCTGGGACACTCCAACACCCCTGCAGCTATGTCCCCACCGAAAAAGTCGTCTGAGGCGGCCGCCAAACTAGATAAGTTCCGCCGCCAGGACAAGGAAGCTTGCCCTCAAAATGGCGCAGAGCGCCCTTCAGGCTCCGGAGCGGTGGCGGGAGCTGATAACACGGCGGTCCTGGAAGCGATCTCGGCATGTCAGGCAACTCTCACCAGCAAGATAGACAAGGTGAAAGTTGATCGCTCTCTCATCAGACAGGATATGCGGCAGCTGAGGGACAGGGTGTCAGAGGCTGAAACTAGAATTGGCAACATGGAGGATGCCCTCCCCTCCCCTTCATCACTCTGCCGACCATCTCCAGCAGCAGGTTGCTCAAATCCTACAGAAGCAGGACGATTTAGAAAACAGGCTGCGCCACTGTAACCTGAGATTCGTTGGCCTGCCGGAGGGTGTGGAGGGATCTGACCCCGCCGCCTACCTGGAGCTGCTGCTCATCCAGACCTATGGCAGGGAGTCCCTGTCGCCCACATTCGTGGTGGAGCGGGCACACCGAGTGTCGGGTCGCCCGCCGCCCCCGGGGGCCCCGCCGCGCACATTCATTGCGAAACTCCTCAACTACCGCGATAGGGACGCCATCTTGCGCCTGGCGAGGCTGAAAGGCAATATTCCCCTGGACAATGGGAGAGTGGCGGTGTTCCCAGACTTCTCGGCAGAGGTGCAGCGACGCCGCAAGGGATTCCTGGAGGCCAAGAAGAGGTTACGGATAAAACACATAAAATATTCCATGATGTACCCTGCTCATCTTCGGGTGGAAGGTGAGGACCGCGTGCATTTTTTTGAAGATCCTGAGGCGGTCATCTCCTGGCTGGAATGCCTGGAGGCCTGCGCTTAGCGGCCGGAGGTCGACTTCTCACCTGATTGATGCTTCCCTCTGTTTTGTCCTGTATTGTCTTTTCTTTTGCCGAGGCCTTCTGATGGGGGTCGACCTTGGCCGGAACATCTTCCCCCTCTTTGCCTACCCCCTCTGTACCGGACCATCCGGACTGTGGACACTCCTGGGCTACAGGACTCCTGGGGTACAGAGGGGAGCTGCTATTTTTTCCCTGACTTGGACGGCCTTCCTTATTTGTTTCATGCACTACTTCCTTTCACCAGGGGACTCAATTCGTCTCGGGTCCGGCGGAGGATGCCGGGTATCTTGATGTTTTCTCCACTACCTGGGCTGCGTCCACAGCCCGTCCTGCCGCCCAGCGGTTTTTCGCCCCCTGCACCCAACTGGTTTGGGTGCCTGGTCCCCATGGATTTATTTTTCCCCCTCTTTCCCTAATTTCTCATTACGTTTTCCATTGCTTAATGTCCTGAAATGGTGTAGTGTACCTATTACTGCTACTTTTATGTCTGTGCTGACAGCTATGTGTCTCCTGAGGTTGGTGTGCCGTGTGGGGGGGTTTGGGACCCTGGAGCTGCAGCGCCTTGATTTTATGCATCAGTCTGGATGGCCGCCTTAAAGTTGATAACCTGGAATGTCCGGGGCATCCGTGATAAACTTAAATGTTCAGCCGTGTTTGCCTTCCTTAAAACTCAAAGGGTAGACATTCTCGTTCTTTTGGAGACTCATTTGGACGGCCAGATGCATCTTTCCCTGCGTAGGCCCTGGATTGGCTGGTCATACCACTCTGCGTACACCTCCCACTTCAGGGGTGTGGCGATTTTAGTGGCTAAGATGGTGCACTTCCAGCTCCGGGGCTGCCAATCGGACCCACAGGGCAGGTTCATTTTTTTGCGGGTACTGATTTATGGGGAGCCCTTTTTGCTTTTAGCCTTTTATGTCCCTCCCCCTTTCTCTATGACGATAATAGCGGCTGGTCTTACATGTCCCAATTTCCTAACATACCGGCTATTTGGATGGGAGATTTTAATAATGTCTTAGACCCCTGTTTGGATCGATTGCATCCCCTCCCCCAGGCCCTGGTGACCAGCACTAGATTTGCTAGGTTGCTGGAGGCTGCGGGCCTGGTGGACTCGTGGCGGTTTATGTTTCCCCAACAGAGAGCTTACTCGTGCTTCTCCTCGACGCACCGTACCATGTCCCGAATAGACCTCATCCTGGTCTCCCAGGTTCTGTCCCCGCGCCTGGTGGCGGTCGGGTTCTCCCCCCGGTCGCTGTCGGACCACAGTCCCTACTGGATGACGCTTAGGCTGGACCGGAGCAAACCGCGCCCGACCTGGTGTCTCACCCTTATGTGGCTGACCTTGATGCCTGAGGAGACCCCATTGGCCACCTGCTGGACCCAATCTTTACCGATAACGAGGGAACAGCTCCCCCGTTGGCGGTAGGGGAGGCATTCAAGCTGCACGCTAGGCTTTCCCTACAGACCCATATAAAACAATTTAAAACTGACTCGGCGGCAGCATACTCCCGTGCGGTGGCTGAGCTGCGGGGTGCTGAGGATGCGTATCTGCCGGACCCCTCGCAGGCGAATGCCTCCAGATTGGGGCTTCTGACGCGGGCGGTCTCCCAGATAGAATACGAACGTGCCAAGCCTAAGTTACTTTTCCAAAAGCAGAGGATCTTTGAACAGGGTGAGCGGGCGGGACGATTGCTTGCCTATCTGGTACATTGCGAGGACAGGCCACCTGTGGTGATCACCCTGCGCTCTGACTCGGGCACTCCTGTTACTGACTTGGAGGAGGTGACGGAGCGGTTCCGTCTCTTCTTCAGCCAACTGTACTCCTCCAGAGCCCCCGCGGATGATGCGGCAATGCATGTGTTCTTGGACACGGTGGAATTCCCCTCGCTGACAGAGGAACAGGTTCTGCTTCTGGAGGCCCCCCTCACGGAGTAAGAGGTTGCTGAGGCTATGTCCAGGTTTCCCAGGTCGAAATCCCCGGGCACTGACGGTCTTCCCATAGAATTTTATGCCCAATATTCGGAAATTCTTATCCCTAAATTGCTACATTTGTTCACTCACATGTTTGAGGAATTTACCTTGCCCCCCACCATGCGGGAGGCTATGATCGTGTTAATCCCTAAACCAGGAAAGGACCCTCAGTGCCCGGAATCTTATCGCCTTATCTCTCTCTTGCAGGTAGACATTAAGATACTTGCTAAGATCCTGTCCATCCGCCTGAACAAGGTGATCTTATCGCTTGTTCACGAGGATCAGGCAGGATTTATGCCTGGCAGGAATACGTCCTTTAATCTCCGCAGGCTCTTTATGAATCTCCAGGCCACACATGAGAACTGCGGGGAGAGAGTAGTGGTGACTCTGGACACGGCAAAGGCCTTCGACTCCGTTGAGTGGGGGTTTCTGTGGGAATGTCTCCGGAGGTTTGGATTCGGACCCAACTTTATCAAGTGGGTCCGGCTCCTGTATACTGCCCCGACCGCCAGGGTGTTGGCCAATGGGTGGCCCTCCGAGGGGTTTCCACTCGCTAGGGGGACCAGGCAGGGGTGCCCACTCTCCCCCCTGCTATATGCCCTGGTGGCGGAGCCGCTGGCTATTGCCATCAGGGCCCACCCGGACATACACGGCCTTCGTGTGGGCCCCCTGGTGGAAAAAATTAGCATGTACACCGATGACACCCTCCTGTACCTGGCGGACTCAGGGGACTCCCTCACTACGGCCCTTTCCCTTATAAATACGTACGGCACCTACTCTGGACTGCAAATTAACGCCCTCTATGCTCCATCACTACAGCCTTGTCTGGGCGATCGTGATGGCCAAACTCAGTTACCCCCCGCTCCATGCCCTCATGCCCCTATGACATAACGGGACCGACCCTCCCGGAATTCCGTACAGTGCCGGACCCTGAGTTGTGGGGGGGCAAGGGAATATACTATCTCTCCCACATAGTGACGGGATCCACCCTCTGCACCTTTGATGACTTGCGAGTTTCCTGTCAGCTACCGGAACACATGCTATTCCGCTACTACCAAATTAGGCATGCCTTCCAGGCACAGGTCATGCCTGACATGCCCCCCTTGGAGTCCCTCCCGGTCTTAGAGATAATTAGGTGCACTGAGCCTAGCCATTTGATCTTCATCCTGTACTCGGAGCTGCACTCGCCCTCCTCCACCTCTATAGCGTATGCCCTAAAGGCTGGCTGGAAGTCGGAGGTCAGCGACATTGAGGATGAGGACTGGAGCGATGCGCTGGAGACATGCCAGCAGGTGTCCCCTAATTTTTCTGATAGGCTAACCCAATTATTTATAGTCCACCGCACTTACCTTACTCCAGTTAGGCTGGCAAGATACCGACCTAATCTTTCTCAGGAATGCCCTATGTGCCATTCCGCCCAGGGTATGTTCCACCACCTCCTCTGGCTTTGCCCCCAAATTCATGCCTATTGGCAGCAAGTTGTGACCTTCCTACATGATACCATGGGCTCCCCACTTCAGCTAGACCCTAGACAATGCTTGTTGGGTATCTACCCAGAGGATGCTATGGATAAGTCTACAAAAATCTTCCTGCAACACTCCCTCTTTGTAGCTAGGAAATTGGTGGCCAGGCAATGGATGAGGGAGACCCCCCGGGTTTCCCACAATGGCTGAAAGAGGTCAATTCCATTTTGCCGTATCATTGTATTATGTATAAAAATCGGGGCTGCCCCACGAAATACAATAAAATCTGGGACAGATGGATTCAGAATCCGGCTACTTGTACCTAGTGGCTCTACTACCACTGCTACTGCACGCATGCCCTTCTAGTTGTACTGCACCGTTCTCGGTACTTCTCCCCCCTGTGATTGTTATCTACTCGCTTCTCCTCTATGTCAGCAATGTATACAATGTTTTTTATTCATGACTACACTACTGTTTGTGAAATTTTGTTTTTTTTCACAATAAACTCTCTGTTTTTGAAAAAAAAAAAAGAAAGCAAGAACACTCGGTAAATACCACATAAAACAGTCGATTCAATAAAGAAAAAAAAATGTATGAAAATAATAGTGGTCCAGGCATGCAATACTGAAGGAATGTAAAAATATAAGAGCCGGTTTGGTGTAGTCTCTACCTTTTTTTGGCTTAGTAGTCTCTCAACAGTATTGCATAGAAACCAAAATATGTATAAAAATACAAATGTTATATTTAGTGAAATCTTATTTTCTTCTGTCATTGCGCCTGATTTTCAGAGACTTTTTGTGCATATACAACTATTTACTTCTTTTTCTGCATAAACCTTCTAATCACTTCAAACATAATATGATGGACATGTACTGTATATCACAATTGTCTAATCCCTTGTTAAAACATATGTCATATGTAGTGGTAATATTTTTTCACAAATATCTGTGGAGATATCTTTGGCCAATATTTTCGCAAGACAGAATCAAAATAAGAATAGACCAGACAGAATTGGATTAGGAATAGACAGGTGTGGAACTTGAGCTGTTAACAGAAGGGGTGTCATCAGTTTTAGGTTTTGGCAGAGGGATACCACTGTGAGACTTTGAAGAATACCAGAATGACAACGGGGGGGGGGGGGGGGGAGATTTACTGAGGCCTGGTTCACACCAATGCATTTTTTTGATTTTTTTGGTGCTTTATGCAGAAAGGCACTGCAGTCCATTTAACATGCGACTAAATGTGCTCTGTGAATGACCGTGCTCTGTGAATGACCGTGCTCTGTGACTGACCGTGCTCTGCAACTGACTGTGCTCTGTGACTGACTGTGCTCTGCGACTGATCGTGCTCTGTGACGGTGAGTGTCTGGGAGTACCCGTGAGTGTTTGGGAGTACCGGTGAGTGTACCGGTGATTGTCTGTGAGTACTGGTGAGTGTCTGGGAGTACCGGTGAGTATCTAGGAGTACCTGAGAGAGTCTGGGAGTATCTGTGAGTGTATGGGAGTACCTGTGAGTACCTGAGTGTCTGGGAGTGTCAGTGAGTGTAGCGGAGTACCAGAGGGTGAGAAAGTAGAGATAGGAAGCTAGGAAACAGCCACACAGGATAGACTTAAATTACTGAATCCCCATTAGATTAGATTAGTAGGTACAATGCCCGGCGGGTGTGGAGATGCGATTCTTCTTGAACATCTTGTGGTATGTATACGTTCCTTGATCATGCGATCGAGGGCGAATACAAATGCACAAAATGTAAGCACATTGCTTCCATGGAAGCTCAGGTCCTGAATCTAGGGAAGCAGGTGCTGGTGGTAGGGGACTCAATCAGTATAAAGACAGACAGTGCAATCTGTCACAAAGACCGTGAGTGCTGAACAGTCTGTTGTTTATCGGGCGCTCGGGTTCGGCACATCATGGATCGGGTGGACAGATTACTGGGCGGGGCTGGGGAAGACCCAGCTGTCATGGAACACGTGGGTACCAATGATATAGGCAGAGGAAGATGGAGAGTCCTAAACAATTTCAGGGACTTAGGCGCTAAGTTGAGGAATAGGACCTGTACCTCGGGCCACACCAGAGAGGCAGCGGGAGATTAGGGAAGTTAACAAGTGGCTGAGGAGCTGGTGTAGTAAGGAGGGTTTCGGGTTCCTGGAGAACTGGGCCGACTTCTCAGTCGGCCACCTGCTCTTTGGTAGGGAGGGATTGCACCTAAATGGGGAGGGTGCAGCTGTACTGGGTGAGAGGATGGCCATAAAGTTAGAGGGGCTTTTAAACTAGGTGATGGGGGGGAGGGTACAGATGTAGAATTAGCCAGATGGGAGCAAGATTCAGAGGGCACAAAGGGGGACATTAGCGTTAGGGTGTTCAGAGCCCCTAAACCCAAGGTGGGTATGGGGAAAAATCACAAGAGCAGCCTAAAAACAACATCAAACGATGCCAGAAGCCTGGCCAACAAGATGGGAGAGCTGGAGCTACTGATGTTTGAGGAGGACTTAGATTTTGTGGGGATAACAGAGACTTGGTTCGACAGCTCTCATGATTGGATGGCGACCATTCAGGGGTATTCCCTTTATTTCAGGGATAGAGGAGGTAAAAAAGGGGGAGGAGTATGTCTGTATATAGTGATGTACGAACATCGGCCGGGGCAGTTCGCGAACTTCAGCCGCAAATTTTCTCAAAAGTCAGCGAACCGCAAGTTCGCGGCGGGCCCCGTTAACCTTAATGGGAGACAAACTTTAAAAACCTTTAGGTCATATTTGCAGCCACAAAAGATGTACTAGCTGTGCACAAATAGTCCCAGCACATGGACAATGTCATAACAGAAGTATTGCAATTGAAAAGGTTGCCCTAACATTTTTTTTTATACAACAAAATGTATTTATTTTTTTTTCATAAATAAGCCAGCACTGACAGCAGCCAATAAATACATGTCAAATACATATAGGGTCCATTCACACATCTGTAAAATGGGTCTGCATCCGTTCGACAATTTGGCGGAACCTTTACAGACCCATTTATTTTCAATTCCAGTCTGAAAAATTTGGCATTCACAGGATAAAGAAGTAAGTGTTGGCCAGTATTGGTTTCCAAAAATTAGCCCACATGAGTTTACCTGACAGCTAAGAACAAAGAATTTGGTGGCTAAAGGTACATTAGGCATTCACAGGATACAGAAGTAAGTGTCGGCCAGTATAGGCCCCAAAAATTAGACCACGTGGGTTTACCTGACAGCTAAGAATGTAGTATTCTGTGGCTGAAGGTACATTAGGCATTCACAGGATACAGAAGTAAGTGTCGGCCAGTATTGGCCCCAAAAATTAGCCCAGATGGGTTTACCTGACAGCTAAGAACGTAGTATTTGGTGGCTGGAGGTACATTAGGCATTCACAGGATACAGAAGTAAGTGTCGGCCAGTATAGGCCCCATAAATTAGACCACGTGGGTTTACCTGACAGTTAAGAACATAGTATTTGGTGGCTGGAGGTACATTAGGCATTCACAGGATACAGAAGTAAGTGTCGGCCAGTATTGGCCCCAAAAATTAGCCCAGATGGGTTTACCTGACAGCTAAGAACGTAGTATTTGGTGGCTGGAGGTACATTAGGCATTCACAGGATACAGAAGTAAGTGTCGGCCAGTATAGGCCCCATAAATTAGACCACGTGGGTTTACCTGACAGTTAAGAACATAGTATTTGGTGGCTGGAGGTACATTAGGCATTCACAGGATACAGAAATAAGTGTCGGCCTGTATAGGCCCCAAACATTTGCCCACATGGGTTTACCTGACAGCTAAGAACGTAGTATTTGGTGGCTGGAGGTACATTAGGCATTCTCAAGATAAAGAAGTAAGAGTCAGCCAGTATAGGCCCCAAAAATTAGCCATTCAATGGACATGAAATGCCTTTTATGCCGCTGTAGTATTTAGCGAAGCCAAGGACCAGGAATTGTTGTGGGTGGATGGCGGTTTGGCGGATATTTGTGGCCTGGCATGAGGAATTTCAATGAAACATGGTCTACTGGTCACATGTGTTGAATTCCTCAGAGATCCATGCCTCATTAATTTTTATAAATGTGAGGTAGTCTACACTGTCATGAGCTAGGCGAATGCGCTTATCGGTCATGATTCCCCCTGCTGCGCTGAACGTCCTTTCGAACAGGACACTGGAAGGGGGGCAAGCCAACATTTCCATTGCAAATTGTGCAAGCTCTGGCCAGAGGTCAAGGCTGCCCACTCGGTAGTCCAGGGGTTCATCACTCCTCAGAGCGTCCACATCGGCCGTTAACCCGATGTAGTCGGACACCTGTCGGTCTAGGCGTTCCCTGATGCTGGATCCGGAGTACAGCTGTCGATGGTACGGCTGAAAGAAAGATCTCATATCTGAAGTGACCAAGACATCTTCAAACCGCCCTCTTCTTGCAGGCGCTGTTGGATTGCTACCCGCAACAGTCTCTCTGTGAGTGGAAATTCCTCTGGCAGCGCACGCAAAAGCAGAATGCAACATTTCCCGCAGCAAGGCCTGGAAGTGCTGCATTCTGACCGCCCTCTGTGATTGTGGTAACATTTCCGCCATTTTGTGTTTGTACCGGGGGTCTAAGTACGTTACCACCCAGTACTGGTCCTAGGCCTTTATGCGTTTTATACGGGGGTCCCCCTTAAATCACTGCAGCATGTAGGCCCCCATTCGCACTAAACTGGAAGTGGTGTACCTGCTGGCGGGTCAGCTGGGTGATGGGTGAGATGATCGTGGAGAAACCTTTCACGAACCTTCTGTAAAAATTGGCAAAGCCTACAAACCGTTGGACACCTTTTTTGTCAGAAGGGGCTGGCCAATCTAAAATAGATTTTACTTTCTGAGGATCCATGGAGATTCCATTGGTGGAGATAATCAGTCATAAATCTGAATGGAATCCTTCTCAAAGTCGCACTTTTCTGCCTTTACATAGAGTCCATACTTCCTCAGGGAGGCAAGCACTCTTTTAACATGAGCCCGATGGAGCTCCAGAGTGGCAGAAAAGATGAGGATGTCATCTAGATAAACAATCAGAAAGTTGTCCAGGAATTCTCGGAAGATGTCGTTCACGAGATGTTGAAAAGTCGCTGGAGCATTGCACAGCCCCAAAGGCATGACCAAGGCATGACCAAGTACTCGGAAGCCAAATCGTGGCCAAATCGAGTTCTGAATGCTGTCTTCCACTCATCTCCCTCTCGGATACAGACTAGGTTATAGGCTCCTCGAAGATCAAGTTTGGTGAAAATCCGGGCAAGCCGGAAGCGCTGAACAAGTTCAGGAATAAGGGGAAGAGGGTACCGGTTCTTAACAGTAACCTTGTTGAGTTCTCGGTAGTCCACACAGGGTCTTAAAGAGCCATCTTTTTTCTCCACAAAGAATATGCCAGCCCCAGCAGGAGAGGAGGAGGGACGGATGAACCCCTTCTCCAAGTTCTCATTGATGTAGACTCTGAGGACTTCAAGTTCCTTCTCGGATAAAGGGAATATCCTCCCAAACGGGATCTCAGCTCCAGGGAGTAATTCAATGGGACAATCATAGGAGCGGTGAGGGGGAAGGACCTCGGCTTTCTTTTTATCAAAAACGTCCATGAACTCCTGATAGACTGCAGGGATGATGTAAAGGGTGTTGGGTACAGGTTGAACCGCCAAGCAGGTAGAAGAACTATGAGGCCCGGGAGAGAGGCAGTGATTCTGGCAGTACTCAGAAGTGAAGAGGATCTCCTTCTTGACACAATTAATCTGAGGGTTCTGGGCCTGCAGCCAACGGAGTCCTAGGATGATGGGGAACATGGGTGAAGATATTACATCGAAACTAACAAACTGTTGATGGCCAGAGTCCGATGTAGTTAGAATAGGACAGGTCTCCCGGGTAACTGGACCGGAGCTGGGCAGGGAACCATCGGCTAAGTGGACCTCAAGTTTTTGTTTCCTAGGCTGCAAAGAGATACCCAGTCTCTTAGCCAAAGCAAAGTCCAAGAAACAGCTGCATGCCCCGGAATCAATGATCGCCAGGAGCCGAACCTTCCCTTCCGCCACCTGTAGGGAGACAGGGAGAACAAGGTGAGAGGAGGAAGGCTCAGAGACTTGACAGTTCAGAGAGCTTCGTAGGTAAGACTTACTGGGTCTCACAGGGCAGTTGCGCAGGAAATGGCTGGTCACACCGCAGTAGAGGCAGAGGTTGGCCTGCCGGCGACGTTGTCTTTCCTCAGGAGTCAAGGAGGTGCGAATCAAGCCGATCTGCATGAGTTCTCCATCCGTGCTCAAGGTAGCAGGTGACCCAGTAGGAGGTGCAGTAGCTGATGGAACTTTAGGCAATACCCAGGTGGGTCGAGAGCCTTGGTAATGCTCGGAACGTCCTTCTCTCTGACGTCTGTCCAATTGAATGGCTAGTTGAATAAGACCCTCGAGAGAAGCAGGGGTATCGACACGAGCCAGTTCATCCTTGAGGATTTTGGACAGTCCATGGCGGTATTGATATTTCAGAGCCGCCTCATTCCAATCAGTGTCTGCGGCCCACCTGGGGAAGTCAAGAGTATAGTTCTCTGCTGGTCGTTTACCCTGTTGTAAAGCATGCAAGACTGATTCGGCAGTAGCGGCACGCTGGGGGTCCTCATAAAGCTGAGCCATAACCTCAAAGAAGGAGTTCACCGAATTCAGAGTGGGTGTTCCAGAAGGTTATGGGCCCAAGTTTGGGGTTCCTCAGATAGTAGGGAGATTATGAACCCCACTTTCACAGTCTCAGAGGAAAAGGTCCTAGGCTGGAGGGCCAAGTACAGCAGGCATGCATTTTTAAAGGACCTGAATTTCTTTCGTTCTCCGCGAAAACGTTCAGGTGTTGGCACCCGTGGCTCTGGTGGAGGTGCCATTGCAAAATGTGGAGAACTGGGGTGCTCTTGTTGTGAGGAGGCAGAAGTGGAGCTGGCAGAGAGCTGGCTGGGATCAGCAGGAGAAGTTGTTAAATGCTGCAGACGTCCTTCTAACTGGAAGTAGCCATCTTGAAGCCTCTGGACTGCTTGGGTCAGGGTGGCGACTTGTTGACATAGCGCCTCGAGCGGGGAAGCACCTCTGTCGGCCTCAGACATGGCTGGATTATACTGTCACAATCTGGATGGAGGCCGGAGTGCAGAGAGGGCTTCCCTTGCAGCTCAGTGCGAGTCACCCCTGGAAGTGGTACAGGAGGTGAAGCGTCCCAAGTAGCACAGGTTGCCTGTGGTGAGCACCAGATGATTTCAGGAACTCTGGGTAAGGCAGGCAACTAGAGAAGTAGTAAAAGCCAGGCCGAGGGTCAAACACCGGTGATCAGTCCAAGAGCAAGGTAAGAAGCAGAACAGAGTCCTTAGGCAAGCCGGGGTCATACACTGGGAAAACAGGCAGGTAGTAGCAAGAGCAAAGTCCGAGAAGCAAGCCGAGGGTCAAACATCAGGAGGAGATCAGATGGTTCAGAAACAAGCCGGGTCACAACAGGAAGTCCAACAGGAAGCACAGGAAGCTGAGAGATAATCAAGCAATGATTCTGCTCCTATGGCCACCTTTTATAGGCCAGCAGAGGGCAGTGTCAATTGAGGCAGGAGCGACCATTGCTATTACTGGCAATGTTGCCAGTTCTCCTACGGCCATTTCCCTGACGGGCCAGCAGAGGGCTGTGTCGATTGAGCCAGGAACGTCCATGACTAGTACTGGCAGAAATGCCAGTACGGCTGCATCCCTGACAGTAGAACTTAAAAGGGAAGGCACTATAGGTAAGGTAATATTGGGCGTATGCTATAGGCCCCCCAACCAGAGGGAGGAGGGGGAGGCGGACCTCCTTTTACAGATAGGATTGGCAGCAAGAATGGAAATGGCAGAAGGAACCACGCATTTAGCCAAGGCTCGGCAGTTCCTAAATGTTTTGCAGGACAATTTTATGCGGTACTTGACCTGCTGATTACCAACAATACAGACCTGCTCACGGATATAGAAATACGGGGCAACTTAGGAAACAGTGACCATGGGTCAATTAGATTCAGTATTTATCATAGTAATAGGAAGCACAAGGGTAATATTAGGACACTGAATTTCAAAAGAGCCAATTTCCCAAAACTGCGCTCTCTGCTAGAAAATATCAAATGGGATAGAACCCTGGGAACAAAGAACATGGAGGAAAAATGGGAGTGCTTCAAGAGCGTACTAAACAAAGGGATTGGCCAGTGCATTCCAAAGGGAAATAAATTTAAAAGAGCAAAACTAAACCCTGGGTGGCTAAACTCCAACATAAAAATGCATATTAATACTAAAGAAAAGGCCTTCAAAAAATACAAGACTGAGGGGTCATTGGCAGCATTCAAGCATTACAAAGAATGTAATAAGATATGTAAAGACGAAATCAAGGCGGCTAAAATAGAACACGAGTGATATATAGCGGAAGAGAGTAAAAAGAACCCCAAGAAATTATTTAAGTATATAAACAGTAAGAAAGCGAGCCCAGAACACATTGGCCCCATAAACGATGACAAGGGAAATATGGCGGACTTTTCAGTCTTCACAAAAGAATCATGGAAAAAATTCTCAATGTTTGTATTTTTAACCCCTTTAAGACCGGAAGATTTTACCCCATTCCTGACCAGGCCATATTTCTCTGTCGCTCATTGACAGACGCAGTCCTCTTTGATTAATATCAAATTGGGTTATACTGCCCTCTACAGGAGTAGGACACTAGGCTGAAGAAAACGTTCTGGCCACACCTTAGGGGCAGTCCCAGAGGGTATATCCTCTCTCTCTCTGCTGCAAGATGTCAGTTTTTTTCTGTCTAGTCAGGAGTAAGGACCTAAGTTCCTTGCTGGGATCTTTGGTCCTGGCAAGATTTTTTTTAAGTTAGCTTTTTTTCTCCAGTTGTTCCTGTGAGATCTTCAAGCAATTATGCCGGATCTGGGCGACGGGCTGGATGTTGAGGTCCAGTGGTCACCCCAGCCGGCCTACAAGCGCGTGCAGATTCCAGCTCCACGCTGGATCGGCCGCGACACATTTAAACAATTTTGCTGGAGCTGGGCGACGGGCTGGATGTTAAGATCCAGTGGTCACCCCAATCAGCCTACGAGCGCGTGCAGGCCCTAGCTTCGCGCTGGGCCGGCCGCGACACTTGCAAGCAATTATGCTGGAGCTGGGCGACGGGCTGGATGTTGAAATCCAGTGGTCACCCCAGCCGGCTTGCGAACGCGTGCAGGCCCTAGCTTTGCGCTGGGTCGGCCGCAACATAGTCCCACTGGTCGGGGACTGGCCCTGCAAGTTAAACATCTCACCAGGACGCCTATGACCAATCGGTGTTGGAGTCGCGGCGTCTGTGTTGGCCGACAGCCCCCCAGCCACGGTGAAGAGGGGTTCTGTCAGGAGTTGGTGCCCGCCTGTTTTCCGGTATGGTCAGTAACATGTTCCCCTCTCCCTCTGTCTGGTGGACGCGGGCCCCCTCCGTGGGATAATCGGACCCTCATAATCTCGGGTTCCCCTTTATCTGGTAAATATACTCCTCCTATCTCCCCCACCGATATAAGGTTGGTAAGTAAGACCTGTCCTGTAAAGCCAGGAGGCTTGGTTCAAGAGCTTACTATCCTGTAAGTCACAACAAGGGTAAAGGTGGAGTATGGGGCCGCATTACTAGTAACTCGGTCATACAGTTTGTCAAGACACTTACCGTTCAATCGCTAAGGTTGTCAGAGGCATGGAACAACATCCCTTCGAGGTTGTCAGGGATGGGGATGGCACCGCAGGCATTCTCACTGTCAGATACCTACCGGTGGTTCGGTCGGTTGCAGCATGGAACACTGGCTCTTGGAGCGATCGGTCGGCTGCAGCATGAACCCAGGACGCCATCAGGCGTCAGTTTGAAGGAGGTATGGGACCGCGGGAGTTACCGATGTAACTTGGTCGGCTGCAGCATGTACTCAAGACGCCATCAGGCGTCAGGTTAAAAGGGTCAGGAGTTACCGATGTAACTCGGTTGGCTGCAGAGCGGTCACGGTGCGCGGAGCGCCATGCTATTGTGGGCCACGCGGGGCCACCATTTTGGCATAGTCCAGATGTCCCCGCTATGGCGGCGGCCATCTTGGATCCACCCAGACTCGTGGAGCAGCAGTGGGAGTTCCGGAAAGGGCGGGGCCGCTTCCTTTACCCGGGTAAATCAATCTCAAGACTTCCTGTCCTGTAAGACAGCACTGAGAGCAGTTCGATAAGGAACTTCTGTTCATCAGGTGGTAAGCCTTGGGGGTATCTCTTCTCTCGCTGAGGGGGCTCCAAAGCAAGTGGTCACTGAGCGGCGCTATTGCGCTGAGGCATTACCTTAAAGAGAAAAAAGTTTTTTTCTTTAATTGCAAATTTTTGTCATTTGTTTGCTGACAGGTGCCTGGCTTTGCCATGGACCCTGTGACGCATGTATCCCCACCTGATCCCCTCGAGGTGGCCGTGGGACCCTCCAACTCTCCACTCACTATAGATGCATTATCAGCGGTCCTGGAGTCTTTTGTATCCCGGGTGGAGGTGGCCTGTCAGGGACAGGGGGCGAAGAAACGACCCCCGCCTACCCCTATTTCATCTGACATATCAGATAAAGATTCTGAGCCTGTCGCTGAGGCTGCAGGTCCTTCTTCGGGGGCTTGTGTCTCAGGTACCGTCTCCTCAGATAGTGAGGAGGATGTTTCTGCTTCTGCCATAGCACAAGAAGAGGCGTTGGTGGATGCACTAGTTGTATCTGTCCGGGAAACCTTAAGACTTGAGGTTACACCGGCAGAAGTAGCTGATATTGAAATTCCTTTTGGTACTAACAAGCCTACCAAAACGGCGAAGGTGTTTCCCTTGCCCAATTGTTTTGGTAATATAATTAAAGAAGAATGGGGTCGTCCGAAACGAACTCCTGGTATTTCCAAACGGATTGCTAGGCGCTATCCGTTTGAGGAATCTCTACTTAAGAAATGGACGGTACCACCATTGGTGGATTCACCGATTTCCAGACTAAATAAAGCTACTGTTATCCCGTTGGAGGACGCTCCGTCCTTTAGGGATCCGGTGGATCGTAAGGTGGAAGCGCTATCCCGCTCCATTTTTTCCCTGATAGGGTCAGCCTTTAGGCCAGTGGTTGCCATTGGTCTGGTTTCACAAACTTTGACAGAATGGACCAAGTTGTTACGCTGTGACCTAGAGGGGAGAAGTATGCCCCCGGCAGTATCAGATTTGCTGGAGCAGATGATACAAGGGCTACAGTTCGTCTGTGACACCGCTCTGGACGCCACTCCATTATTGGGGCTTTCATCGATTTCAGAAGTGGTCCTCAGGCGTGTGTTGTGGTTAAAGTGCTGGTCGGCGGATCAAGGTTCCAAAAAAGCCTTTGGCTAATCTCCTTTTTCAAGGGAATCGCCTGTTTGGGGCCACCTTGGATGAGATTATCAAGGATCTCACTGGGGGCAAGAGCACTTTTTTGCCACAGACTGCTAAAGGTAAAGGACCTCGTCACAGACGGGGACCTTCTTTTTCCGCTCATAAAAAGTTTTTTCGTTCCGCTGGGGCGGGCGATAAGGCGAAGCCCTCCAAAGCCCCTCCAGGGGGTTTCAAAGGGCGCTGGTCGGGTAAACAAAAGTCCGGCTCTTCCAGAGCTGAAGATAAAACCACAAAAGCCTGAAGGTGCGCCCCCACCCATCTCTGGGGTGGGGGGGACGTCTTCACCGGTTTCCGGATCCATGGCTTTCCAGAATCCAGGACAAATGGGTTCGCGAGGTCATACGGTCAGGATACAAGATCGAGTTTCGATCACTTCCACCGGTGCGATTCTTCCCTTCCAATATTCGACTATCCCCGGATCGCTTAAAAGCTTTTCGGGGGGCAGTGATGGACTTGATGCAACAAGGAGTGGTGGTCCACGTTCCTTGGACAGAACGTTTTCAGGGGTTCTATTCAAACCTGTTCACAATACCCAGGAAAGAGGGCAAGGTGCGTCCAATTCTGGACTTGAGAGCGCTCAATTGTTTTGTCCGGGTACAAAAATTCAAGATGGAGTCCATCCGAACAGTGGTGGCCTCCCTGCATCAGGGGGATTTCCTGGCGTCCATAGACATCAAGGATGCCTATCTTCATATTCCCATTTACGCAGGACATCAGCGTTTCCTTCGTTTTTCCGTGGGAGAAAACCATTATCAGTTTGCGGCGTGACCCTTTGGTCTCACCTCTGCTCCCCGGGTCTTCACAAAGGTGTTAGCCCCAGTTTGGCGCTGTTGCGACAGCGGGGCATATCGTTTCTAGGTTACCTAGACGATCTTCTTCTCCGTGCGGAGTCTCCGCAGGCTCTGTTGCTAAACTTGGAGATCACGATGATCTCTTTGCAAGAGTTCGGGTGGCTGGTGAACCTGCAGAAGTCATCTCTGGCTCCCACCAGGAGACTGGAATATCTGGGCCTAATTTTAGACACATTCCTAGCAAAGGTGTTTCTCCCTGCAGAGAAACTCCAAAAGATTCAGTCAACGATTCAGATGTTACTGTCCGTCAACTGGCCTTCCCTTCGGACTTGCATGAGGGTCCTGGGACTGATGGTGGCCTCCTTCGAGGCAGTACCGTTTGCCCAGTCTCATACCCGAATCCTTCAAAAGGAGATTCTTCTCAAATGGAATCGGAATCCCGATTCCCTGCACAATCGGATCCGGCTGAGCGAGCGGACCAGGGAGTCTCTGGTCTGGTGGCTTCGGTCTCCGATGCTCAGCCAGGGAGGTAATTTCTTCCGATATACTGGACAATTGTCACCACGGATGCCAGTCTATCCGGATGGGGAGGAATTCTCGGCAGATTATCTGCTCAGGGGCTTTGGTCCCTGGAAGAGTCCAGGTTACGATAAATGTGTTGGAACTGAGAGCGATCAGACTTTGTCTGATTCACTGGACCGAACAGCTCCGGGGCAGCCCGGTTCGGATCTGGTCGGGCAATGCCACGGCCGTGGCTTACGTCAATCACCAAGTGGGCACCAAGAGTGTCCTGGCGGCCATAGAAGTGGCCAGCATTCTTCGTTGGGCGGAACGATTTGTTCCAGCTCTCTCCGCGGTATTCATTCCGGGGGTGGAAAATTGGCAGGCAGATTATTTCAGCCATCAAATTCTGGATCAAGGGGTATGGTCTCTTCATCCAGAGGTATTTCACCAACTGTGCCTTCGTTGGGGCACCCCGGATGTGGATCTGTTGGCATCTCGGCTCAACAGGAAGGTGCGGAGGTTTGTGGCTCGCTCCCGCGATCCTCTAGCAGACGCCGCAGACGCGCTGGTCGCCCCGTGGGGGCAGTATCAGCTACTGTATGCCTTCCCTCCTCTCAAGTTGCTGTCGAAACTTCTTCGCAGGATAGAGGTAGAGGGAATTCCAGTCATCCTTGTGGCTCCGGATTGGCCCAGTCGGGCCTGGTATGCCGACCTAGTCAGGCTGATCGCGGACGTCCCTTGGCGACTTCCTCTCAGGGAGGATCTGCTGTCTCAGGGACCGATCTTCCATCCTGCTTTACGATCGCTGGCTTTAACAGCCTGGCTGTTGAGACCCAGGTGCTGAAGGACAAGGGTTTGTCAGCTTCAGTTATTCCTACTCTAATTAAAGCGAAGAAAGCGACTTCTAGAAAAGTCTATCATCGCACATGGAAGTCTTATATTGCGTGGTGTGAATCCCTTGGATTTCCTCCACGTGCCTATTCGGTGACCCGAATCTTGGCTTTTCTGCAACAGGGGGTTGAGCAGAAGCTGGCCTTGAGCACTATCAAGGGTCAGGTTTCAGTGTTAGCAATCTTATTTCAGAAGCCTTTGGCTGCTCATTCCTTGGTGCGGAATTTCATCCAGGGGGTGCGGCACCTGGCTCCGCCAGTGCACGCGTCCTTGCCGCCCTGGGATCTTAATTTGGTGTTGTCGGTTCTTCAGAAACCTCCCTTTGAAGATATTGGGGAGATTCCTTTGCTTACGTTATCCCAGAAGGTGGCCTTCTTGGTGGCCATCACTTCTGCACGCAGGGTGTCAGAACTGGCCGCATTATCCTGTCGTTCCCCATACCTGGTGGTTCATAGGGATAAGGTGGTTCTTCGTCCGAATCCATTCTTCCTTCCTAAAGTGGTTTCAGAGTTTCATCTGAATGAAGATATTGTGTTACCTTCCCTGTGTCCTAAGCCCAGTCACCCTCGGGAGTTTGCGTTACATTCCTTGGATGTGGTTCGGGCAATCAGAGTATACTTGAAAACTACGGACTCGTTTCGTTAAACGGATTCACTTTTTGTGATCACGGATGGCCCCAAAAAGGGGTTGCCTGCATCTGCCGCGACTATCTCCAGATGGATCAGACAGACGGTGGTACAGGCTTATTCTATTAAGGGTCGGAATCCTCCGTTCCCTGTTAAGGCGCACTCCACTCGGGCGCTTAGTGCTTCCTGGGCCTTCCACCATCAGGCATCAGTGGTTCAGGTTTGCAAGGCGGCTACCTGGTCGTCGGTTCATACCTTTACAAAATTTTATAAGGTTGATGTGATGGCATCGGCGGATGCCTCTTTTGGCCGCAAGGTTCTGCAGGCCACAATTTGAGGAGACCGTTGGTCTACCTCGAGGGTTTTTTTCTGTTGGGTTTTCAGTTGAGTCTCATCCTTTTGTCTGATGAGCCTTTAAGACTTCTAGTCGGCACCGGTTGGGCCTTCTGGATTTGAATTTTGATTTCTGTTATCCTACCCCTCATTTGTGGCACTGCTTTGGGACGTCCCAATTTGATATTAATTTAAAGAGGACTGCGTCTGTCAATGAGCGACAGAGAAAAATGGATTTTTGTAAGATCTTACCGTAAAATCCTTTTCTCTTAAGCTCATCGACAGACGCAGTACCCGCCCCTCTATTTTTGAGTTGGGTTGGGTTAAATTCTCTGACACTGCTTTGTGACATAACTGACATCCTGTAGCAGAGAGAGAGAGGATATACCCTCTGGGACTGCCCCTATGGTGTGGCCAGAACGTTTTCTTCTGCCTAGTTGCCTAGTGTCCTACTCCTGTAGAGGGCAGTATAACCCAATTTGATATTAATCAAAGAGGACTGCGTCTGTCAATGAGCTTAAGAGAAAAGGATTGTACGGTAAGATCTTACAAAAATCAATTTTTTGCGATTCGGCACTGCGTTATTTTAACGGACAATTGCGCGGTCGTGCGATGCTGTACCCAAATTAAATTTATGTATTTTTTCCCCCCACAAATAGAGCTTTCTTTTGGTGGTAATTGATCACCTGTGCTTTTTTTTACTTTTTGCGCTATAAACAAAAAAAAAAGCGACAATTTAGAAAAAAATTGCTTTTTTTTACTTTTTGCGCTATAAACAAAAAAAAAGCGACAATTTAGAAAAATATTTTTCAAATTTTTTTATATGAAATCCCCCCCCCAAAAAAATTTAAAAATCTAAATGTTTTAACATTTCAGGCCAATTTGTTTTCTGCTACATAGGTTTGGTAAAAAAAATCGCAATAAGCGTATTTTGATTGGTTTGCGCAAAAGTTATCACAGCTACTAACTACGGAAAATTTATGTAATTTTTATTGTTTTTTTTTAACTAGTAATGGCGGCGATCTGGCGCCAATCTGCAAATTTTTTTGCGGGACTGCGACATTGTGACAGACAGATCGGACCCCTAACTGACATTTTTGACACTTTTGGGGGTACCAGTGACATTACTACAGTAATCAGTGCTATAAATATGCACTGTTACTGTAATAATGACACTGGCAGGGAAGGGGTTAACTTTATTGGGGATCAAGTGGTTAATATATGCCTGGTGCTTACTGACGTGTGTGGTGGGAGGGGACTGTGTGACACAGGCACAGATCGTAGGTTCAGCTATGCTGAATCCTGTAATCTGTGACTGTCTTTCACATAGGAGATCCGCCCGCTTTGTTTATACAAGCGGGCGGATCTCCTCACTCGATTCCGACGATCGGGGAAGAACGGTGGTGATCACCGTCTCTCCTCCCCTGGCCCGACTCCCGCTGTGTCTGAATACAGCGGGAGCGAGCCTCCGGCTCACAAGGGGAGGAGTCCAGCGACGTAGGCCTACGTCGCTGGACGATAACGAGCCACTTTGCCGCAGTACGCTCAATGTGAGCGGTCGGCAAGTGGTTAAGGATAGTCTACAGACGGGTATTGTGCCAGTTGATTGGAAAAATGCCAACGTGGTACCAATATTTGAAAAAGAGCCGAGATATATCCCAGGTAACTATAGGCCGGTCAGCCTAACATCAGTAGTCTGCAAGATTTTGGAAGGGATGTTAAGGGACCATATACAAGACTTTAGTAATGAAAACGGTATTATTAGTAGTAATCAGCATGGATTCATGAAAAATTGTTCTTGCCAAACCAATTAACCTTCTATGATGAAGTGAACTGCCACCTAGATAAAGGTAAGCCTGTGGATGTGGTGTATCTGGACTTTGCAAAGGCGTTTGACACCGTTCCCCACAAACGCTTACTGTACAAACTAAGGAATGTAGGTATGGACCATAGGGTGAGTACTTGGATAGAGAACTGGCTCCAGGGGAGAGTACAGAGGGTTGTGATTAATGGGGAGTACTCGGATTGGGCGGGTGTGGAAAGTGGGGTCCCCCAAGGTTCTGTTCTGGGACCAATCCTGTTTAATTTATTCATAAATGATCTAGAGGAGGGGATATCTAGTACAATCTCAGTATTTGCAGATGATTCTAAACTAAGCATGCCAATATCTTCTATGCAGGATGTGGAAATCTTTCAAGCGGACCTGAACAAAATAATGGGGTGGGCAACTACATGGCAGATGAGGTTTAATGTTGAAAAATGTAAAGTAATGCACTTGGGTGTCCGAAACACGAAAGCAAGCTACTCACTAGGGGGTAAACCTCTGGGTGAATCTAAGATGGAAAAAGGCCTGGGGGTCCTAGTGGACAACAGGCTTGGCAGTGGCATGCAATGCCAAGCCGCTGCAAGCAAAGCCAAAAGAATACTGGCATGTATAAAAAGGGGATTCACTCCAGAAATAAAGAGATCATTCTCCCACTCTACAAGACTCTGGTCCGGCCACATCTGGAGTATGCTGTCCAGTTCTGGGCACCGGTCCTCAGGAAGGATGTGCTGGAACTGGAGAGAGTCCAGAGAAGGGCAACAATTAGGGGAATGGAGGGCATCGGCTATGAAGGAAAGACTACAAGCATTGAACTTATTCTCTCTGGAGAAGAGACGCTTGAGGGGGGATATGATATCAATGTACAAATACTGTACTGGTGAGGACCCTAGCATAAGGAACAAACTTTTTAGAGAAAGGGAATACAAGACACGTGGCCACTCATTAAAACTAGAGGAAAAATGGATTAACCTTAAAATACGTAAGGGGTTCTTCACTGTCAGAGCAGTAAGGATGTGGAATTCGCTTCCACAAGCAATTGTATCAGCAGGGGGCATCGATAGTTTCAAAAAACTATTAGATGGGCACCTTAAAGACCACAGCATACAGGGGTATACAATGTACTAACACACACACACATCATAGGTTGAACTGGATGGACTGATGTATTTTTTCAACCTCACAAACTATGTAACTATGTAACATGGTTTCCTATGGGACATGTTCACATCCATGCTTTTTTCAGCTGCTGTATTTTTGGAAAGGGTCAGGGATTTTTTTAAATGCAAAACAGTGCTTTTTTTGGTTCCATAGATTTAAATGGAGAAGCTACAGAAAAGCATGTAGTATATTTTTGCTGTGATTTTGCCACATCTTGCATTTTTAATCTGCCCAAGAACAAATTGGCCAAGAAAAAAAAAAAACATAAAAAATGCAAATCATGGTAAAATTACGTGTGCAAAAATGCGAAATGCACTGTAGAATGTACCAATCGTAAACTACAAAGATGTTTAACCGAGCCTTAACCTCCCTAGCAGTCTGATTATGTCAGGATTTCTGCGTTAAAAGTGGTACATTGTTTTGCATGGAAATCTGTTGTTTTATATTTTAAATACCCCCCGTCGTCCTCCCCCGCTGTCCTCCCCCGCCATCCTCCCGCTGTGTGCTCAGCCGAAGCCGCCACCTGTCTTCCGGCTCCCTTCCCTGCGAGCGTTGCGACACAGAGGAGGTGGAACCGGCGGCAATTTAAAAAATGACATGATGCAAAGTTGTGATCGTAACGGATTACACTGTATCATACCATTTCACCACAGGATTTCACCTGGTGGCTTGCCTGTGCTTTTCCAGTTCGTGGGAAAATTCGTCATCAGGTACGGAAAGTGACAACCGTGACGATTGTGATGTCTCTTTCTGCCACATAGCTCCGTTGGAAATTCTGAAGAATTATTTGATATACATGCCAAATTCCACAAGCTATGTGCCAGAAAGAGACATCAGAATCATCGCTGTCATCACTTTCCATACCTGATGACGATTCTTCCCACGATTTGCTATCGCTCAGTTCTTCAAGTAACTCAGTTTCGCTGTCACTGTTTTCCAGTTCGTCTAAAAGCACTTTTGCGCAAAAAGAATGCTTTTTGGACGCCATGGTCTTTCTTTATTTTCCAGGCACAAAGCACTGGAAAAGCACAGGCAGGGTACTGGAAAAGTCACCAGGTGCAGTCCTGGGGTGAAATGACACTTTTGAATTTGTGATGGTTCCACCCCCCTGCGTTGCAACGCTCGCAGGGAAAGGAACCGGAAGGCAAGTGCTGGCATCGGCCATGCACAGAGTGGGAAGAGAGTGTGAGGACGACAGGGAGGACGGCGGGGATTGCAGGGAAGGTGAGTAACATTCTGGGGTAATCCCGAGTGTGGCTCGGGGTTACTGCTTTTGGTACTGAAAGTTAACACTGAGCCACACTCGGGAATACCGCCAGGGAGGTTAAACTGGAGCACAGAGAATCTGCCGCAGCTATGCATATAGTACTAGACAATCAGCTACTAGGTGTTATTGTCAAAGCTGCATTGAGCAGCTGATTGGTTACTATGAACAACTGCACCAGATTCTCTTCAGACAAAACAGACTTGTCCAAAGATATAGAAATGAATTTGCCAAATATCACAGAAAAAAATTACTTTTTTTAAATTTTTGATATAGTAAGAAGGGTTAGGACCCCAATCAATTTTTTTTTTTTGCCATCTGTGTCCCATTCGGGACATTTTCCCTCTGGTAGTATTCTGACATCGAGTCAAAATGTGGAATTTTCTTTCCCTTTCATCCTCAATAATAAGGAGAAACAGTAGAAATAGAGAAAGTGAATCTCTCTAATGGTCACAAACAGCAATAAACTGAGAGGTGTTCTAATCTACAGAATCTCACAAAAGTGAGCACACCCCTCACATTTTTGTAAATATTTTATTAATTTATTATTATTATTATTATTATAAAGCTCCAAGCCCTCCAAAATGGAGCTTTGGAACTTAATCATGTGACCTTTTGGAATATACAAAAGCCCTACCACTCATTCCCCCAACTAGCTCTCATGAAGGGGGAACACCCTGAAATTCGTAAGCAGTTTTTTTGAGGTCTACATCCTTCCACGGCCTGCGGCAGCTGAGGATGCCCAGTGGAGACCCCTGGTGGTCCCTCATTGCTTATTGCTCGTGTTTCATAATCTGTTTGGGAGTATAATGTGTATACATGTCTATTACAATAAATTGTTTTAAAGATAATGCACTAGGCTGGTGCGCCCTCTGTCCATTTCTCTTTTCCAGTGGTTGTACAGTGAGTCTGATTAGTGAAGACCCGACTGGTCACCCTGTGCCCCTAATAGAAACAGGGTAACTTACACATAAGAGGGCCGGGGAAGCTGGACAAGGAGTTTCCCAACCTCTCTAAGGTAATCTAGGTTCCACAAGCCCCCCACCCAAAGTGACTCATGTCACAGCAACCAGGTGAGGAGTGCAAAGACAAGTGTGTCTTGCCTACAGTCAAGCATAGTGGTGGGAGTGTCATGGTCTGGGGCTGCATGAGTGCTGCTGGCACTGGGGAGCTACAGTTCATTTAGGGAACCATGAATGCCAACATGTACTGTGACATACTGAAGCAGAGCATGATCCCCTCTCTTCAGAGACAGCACCGCAGGGCAGTATTCCAACATAATAACGACCCCCAAACACACCTCAAAGACGACCACTGCCTTGCTAAAGAAGCTGAGGGTAAAGGTGATTGCCTTGTCAAGCATGTCTCCAGACCTAAACCCTATTCAGCTTGTGTGGGGCATCCTCAACTGGAAGGTGGAGGAGCGCAAAGTCTCTAACATCCACCAGCTCTGTGATGTCGTCATGGAAGGGGACTTCAGTGGCAACCTGTGAAGCTCTGGAGAACTCCATGCCCAAGAGGGTTAAGGCAGTGTCAGAAAATAATGGTGGCCACACAAAATTTTGACACTTTGGGCCCAATTTGGACATTTTAACTTAGGGGTGTACTCACTTTTCTTGCCAGCGGTTTAGACATTAATGGCTGCGTGTTGAGTTATTTTGAGAGACAGCAAATTTACACTGTCATACAAGTACACTCACTACTATACATTTTAGCAAAGTGTAATTTCTTCAGTGTTGTCACATGAAAAGATATAATAAAATATTTACAAAAATGTGAGGGGTGTACTCACTTTTGTGAGATACTGTATCTCTGCTGTATCCATCCCAGTGGATATGATGTCATAAAATAAAATACCGATTGGTTTCATGAGATAAATACCACAAATTTCGATGAAATAACACATGCCTTTTTTCTGAGCTTTTTTTTTGTGAATGACAGAAAGAAGGGCTTTTATGGGTGTTTCTGATATAAAAAGTAAAAGGGAAACTATCCTGGTGAGAAGCCATACAGGACAATTAGTGGACAGGCTTACCTTTATATGGATATAGCACTAAAGCAAGGCAGGAGTGTAGCCATTATGTCAGAAATGTCTTGAAATAGGGGCCAAGACTAACTTGTGACTAGGAGAGTGGTGAATGGGGCAACAACATGTTTAGGGCCAGATTAGAGGGGACCTCTTATACACAGAGTTGGTTTACATTCTGTATGGCATTAAAAAATGTAAAAAAAAATGCATAACACACACATGCTCAGTCAGAACGCTGTATGTGCGATTTGCTTGAGCTGCCAAAATGTGTTTTTTAAAAATGATGCCATATACTGTACTAGTCCAGAGTGAAAACATTTACAGATGAAGGCCAGCAAAATATTGCTTCCAAAGATACATTTAAATAGATTTAATAAAATGTTATTACTATATATTATATATTATTTACCTATTTTTTTTTTTTATTATTATGTTATTATTTTTAGGGAGACCCTTCTTTCGAGGGGGCCCAGGGCCATTGAACCTTTTGCCCCCTTATAAATCAAGTGCTGAACAAATGTATAGACAGTGGGAGTGTGTGGCTGCATTCTGGCCTGTTTGGCTATAAAGGCAGATACTGTAACCTGACTAGGCAGACCATAGTGATGAAAACAGACTTGACAGTACAAATGATCCAAAAATTGGACTACAGATCGTCCTTTTTTTTTTGCACTTGCATATCGAACATAAAGAGTTTACTAAAGTTACAAAAATTTTTGTACAACGAAATAAAAAATCGGAAATTATGTCATGTGTTGTAGTGTATTTGTATTGTATTTTCGTATGTACTGATTAAACGAAAATTGTACGATCTGGTATCATACGAGAAAAAATTTGTGCTGGTCCGATTGGACAATATCAGATGAACTGTCTTGATGGGCTCTCGAAAGCGCTGTACTAATGATCCGATTATCGTATGATCGCGGAAAAGTGGTACAGTATTTTTAGTCCAATTTTTGGATTGTGAGTACAGGCCTTTATAGGATGGAGTAGTCCAGTTAGCCTGGAGCTAGACAATCGATTAAAAGACTGATTCTGGGTGTAACCAAACTAAGGGATGTTGTAATTTCCTTTTGTGTCCTGTGCAATACTGAAACTCTGTGTGGGAAATCTGATGCAAAAGGACTTTTGTCTTGAATACAAGTGGGTGTCAAAGCCCTTAAATGTAAGTTTGCCAAGAAGACTTACCCTGGATGATAATCTTTACTGTATGTGTGTGTGTGTGTGTGTATATACAGTATCTCACTAAAGTGAGTACATCCCTCACATTTTTGTAAATATTTTATTATATCTTTTCATGTGACAACAATGAAAAAAATGACACTTTGCTACAATGTAAAGTAGTTAGTGTACAGCTTGTATAACAGTATACATTTGCTGTCCCCTCAAATTAACTCAACCCACAGCCAATAATGTCTAAACCACTGGCAACAAAAGTGAGTACACCCCTAAGGGACAATGTCCAAATTGGGCCCAAAGTGTCAATATTTTGTTTGGCTGCCATTTTTTTCATGCACTGCCTTAACCCTCTTGGGCATGGAGTTTACCAGAGCTTCACAGGTTGCCACTGGAGTCCTCTTCCACTCCTCCATGACAACATCATGGAGCTGGTGGATGTTAGAGACCTTGCGCTCCTCCATTTTCTGTTTGAGGATGCCCCACATATGCTCAATAAGGTTTAGGTCTGGAGACATGCTTGGCCAGTCCATCACCTTTACCCTCAGCTTCTTTAGAAAGGCAGTAGTGGTCTTGGAGGTGTGTTTGGGGTCGTTATCATGTTGGAATACTGCCCTGTGGCCTAGTTTCCAAAGGGGGGGGGGGGGGGATCATGCAGTATGTCACAGTACATGTTGGCACTCTTGCAGCCCCAGACCATGAAACTCCCACCACCAAGTAGGGATGATCGAACTTTTGAAAAGTTCGGTTCGGCCAGAACATCCGAACTTCCCGAAAGTTCAGCCCGGATTTCAGAACCCCATTGAAATCAATGGGACCCGAACTTCGGTAATCAAAAAACACCATTTTTAAGCCCTAAAACCCAATAAATGCCCCTAAAAAGTGCCTAGGGTTCTGGGTCATGCCCCATTAACTATTAATCACACAAAAAAAAAGTTCTTAAAAATTGTCATTTTTGATAAAAAAAACAATTATTGGAAAAAAAAAAAAAAAAGAGAGAGATTTTTTGATTTTGACTTTGGATTTAGTATCTGGGGGGTCTAAAAAATGTACATGTGAAGTCTCAGCTCTGTAGCATGTCCAGAACCATGAAAAAAAAGATAATTTTTCAGTAGAACAGGGATGTGGGACCCTCCTTTAACACCTATATGATCTTTTTTTCTGGTTCTGGACATGCTACAGAGCTGAAACTTCACAGGTACACCTTTTAGACCCCCCAGACACAAAATCACACAAAAAAACTTCTTAAAAATTGTCATTTTTGATAAAAAAGCCAATTATTGAAAAATTAAAAAAAAAAAAAAAAAAAGAGATTTTTTTATTTTTACTTTGGATTTAGTATCTGGGGGGGGGGTCTAAAAAGTGTACATGTGAAGTTTCAGCTCTGTAGCATGTCCAGAACCATAAAAAAAAGATTGTTTGTATTAGAAAACTTTCAGCACAGGAGGTTGGCTTCGCTGCTGTAACACCTTGCCGGTTTAATAGCAGGCATTTTTTTGGGTTCTTTGCAGTCAGGAAAAACATCTGAACTTGTGTATAGTGGTATATATACACACATAATTATATGTATATAGACACCTAGCCATATATAGGTGTGATAGTAGCAGAAATATATTACTGTAAATGATTTAATTAGCTCAAGCATTTATTTCTGCTACTATCACACCTATATATGTCTAGGGGTATATATACAGACATATATGTGTATATATACCCCCTATACACATGTTCAGATGTCATGTCTGACATCAAACATGTCCTCAAAAAAGCACTGGCAGTGGCAGCCCCTGCAGCATAAAAAATGCTTGGCTGGTGAGAAGCCATATTCCAGTTCCGAAGCAACTCAGAGAAATGATCATTTCTCTATAGCGGTCACCCTGCTATGGAAGGGTTTTGTCACCCTGCCATAGCAGTCACTGCCAGTTAACCCTACACTACACTACGGTCCCCTTACACTTAACACTTTCCCTACAGAAACTAAATTTTTGAAGCTAACTAAAGTGTAAAGGAGCACTCTAACTACACTAGATATCCCTTTCCTCACACTAATAAATAGCTAAATGACACTTTTAAAGTAAAATTAACAGAACTGCTTCCACTCTCTTCCATGTCCAGTATAATAATGCTAGGAATATGGCGGGGGCGATCTTATATACTGGGGGGCGTATTCACTAATGATTGGTCTAGGGACCCCCTAGTCACTCCAATCACATTCCTAGCATTCTCCTGCCCCCTCAATTGGCTTTTGCTAATGGTTCTGGTCCAATCACGGGCTTTTAAAGCCCATTTCCTGAAGCATTGCATTTTGGTCGGTTCTGGTTGCCGAATTCCGAACTTTTTGGGCAAAAAGTTCTAAATTCGGCCGAACCTCGAACACCCAATGTTCGGGCCGAACCGATGGTCGACCCGAACCGTTCGATCATCCCTACCACCAAGCTTGACTCTGGGCAAGACACACTTCTTTTTGTATTCCTCACCTGGTTGGCACGACAAATGCTTGACACGATCTGAACCAAATAAGTTTGTCTTGGTCTCATCAGACCACAGGACATGGTTCCATTAATCCATGTCCTTAGTCTGCTTGTCTTTAGCAATGTGTTTGTGCGCTCTCTTGTGCATCATCTTTAGAAGAGGCTTCCTTCTGGGACAACAGCCATGCAGACCAATTTGATGCAGTGTGCAGCGTATGGTCTGAGCACTGACAAGCTGACCCCCCACCTCTTCAACCTCTGCAGCAATGCTGGCAGCATTCACACATCTATTTCCCAAAGACAACCTCTGGATATGAAGCTGAGCATGTGCACTCAACTTTTTTGGTCGACCATGGCGAGTCCTGTTCTGAGTGGAACCTGTCCTGTTAAACCTCTGTACAGTCTTGGCCACCTTGCTGCAGCTCAATTTCTGGGTTTTGGCAATCTTATAGCCTAGGCCATCTTTATGTAGAGCAAAAATTATTTTTTTTGATCCTCTGAGTTCTTTGCCATGAGGTGCTATGTTGAACTTTCGGTGACCAGTATGAGAGAGTGAGAGCGATAACACCAAATTTAACACACCTGCTCCCCATTCACACCTAAAACCTTGTAACACTGAGTCACATGACACCAGGGAGGGAAAATGGCTAATTGGGCCCAATTTGGATATTTTCACTTAGGGGTGTACTCACTTTTGCTGCCAGCGGTTTAGACATTATTGGCTGTGGGTTGAGTTAATTTTGATGGGATCTGGTGATTTTTGATTGAGCTAAGAAGCAGTGTGTTAATTAAATAAATATATTTATTGTATTTGAAGTACTGTTGATTAGTTATTTATTGCAGGTACTTTTATAGTGCTGACAATTCAGTTCTTCGCATATTGATCATTACATCATATACTGTAAGTCCCTACTTCACATGCATACATACACACACCAGGGCAGCAGATTTGAACTAGCGGACTGTAAGGAGCCTTTATCTTTTATTTATATGTGTTCTTTATTAATTAAAGGGGATATTGCGTACTTCATGATGAACTATATTATTTGCATGTACAGCTGATTTCCCATTTCTTGCAATCCATTTCAAAATTATTTTATTGGTGTGTTAGTAAAGGGGGCATGTTTGGACTAATCTATTTAAATCTCTCTTAACCAGTTGTTAACCTCTGTAAATGTTCCATTAACTGTTAACTTCTAACCTTTCACCTTTCAGATTCTAATTCCTCTAATGTTGTTTTATTAAAACTTTATAAAGGGAACCCAGATAGTGAAAGACTGGCACTTGCCCGTCAGCGCATCCCCTACCGCCTGGGTCGTGTTGTAGACGAGTGGCTGCTAGACAAAGGTAATTTCTATGGGGACTGGGAAGTTAGCTTAAAATGGCAAAAGTGAGAAGGTGAAGAGAATTCTTGAAAGTAACACTCACTACATATAGCGGTCACTTAATTTTGTTTATGAATGTCCCATTTTACTCCAGTTTTTATTTTTTCATGCTACTTGCATCACAGATGATTTTAGAGTTATACATGATTTATAGTATGTAGAAAAGGATTTCTAAAGGCAGTTGGAAGAGATATAGCTTTGAGTTCATACTTAAGGACCTAAATTATTTTGTTATAAAAAAGATTCCTTGTTCTAGGGTCTATATGTTGCACTCCTACCACTTTGCACTTTTTCATAATTTTTTATAAAAATATTAAATACAAATTTCAAATCCACTACAAGAAATGACTACTAAAAGACATAAACACGTTTAAGGCAAAGAATTGATGAGTTGCCCCCTGTATCCTTCAAAAAAACTTTAGGGGCTATTGAAAATGTTTTTTTTTTTGCATTGTTCAACAAGAACAAGACAATAAATCACATTTTCTTTAGAGTTTCCACTGGTAAAACATTTGTGATGTCTTGTAAGATGTTAATGTATATTAAAGGTAATGGATTATTTAGCATTTCTATAAGGAAAACTCATGAATTAGGATTGTTTTTCTAGAACAGGTAAACATGAGATATGTTCCCTTAGGTTAGGTTACATTTCAAGCAGATACTGTATAGTTATTTACATATCACCCCACCCCAACTCAATTTGTTTAGCCTCTTGATTTAAATAATTTCATATTGTATTGTATCTGATTAACAGAAACTTTTTTGAGGAAAATAACTTTCACTGTGTTTAGGGCATTCATACTTTATATTTTTACAGGATTTAAAGTATTTGCAGTGATTTAGCATATAAAAAGAGATTGTACAGTTACACTACAATTCAAGGCAAGATGTTTAGGGGACCCTGCTTGTGGGAGCTGACAAGCTCAAAGGGAAGGGCAAGTAATTCAAATGAGAATAACTGTAGGAATGAGAAGGGGATATCTAGACAGCTTGAGGTAGAGCATTACATGGGATGGTAGAGGCTCTGTAGTCCTAGAGGCAAAATGGGAGAAGGTGACGAGGAAGCTAGAGAGCATGAATAGCATGAGTATCAAAGAGGATGGTTTGGGTGATATTTTGAGACAAGATTGGTGATGTAGCTGGTGGTAGAGTTGTGGATGGTTAAAAAAGCAATGTTTTGTCATTTGTTTTTTTACATGTTTATGAATGAAGGAAGTAGAATACATTTATATATATAAATTGAAACCATTGCTTATAAGAAAACCTTTACGTTGGACCAGGCAAAATAACAGGTTGGCCTAGTAACGAGCCCTGCAAGGGCTTTCTCAAGCTCACCGACCACAGCAATCTACCGCTGCAGCACTGAAAATTTGATCAAGACTATTTGTTCTTACAGACATGCCTACATAAGGATATTCAAGCCTGTTGATTTACAACTACATTAATGAGTGCAACACTGTAAGAAGCTATAAAACTGCCATATGTTCCCCCATACACTATGAGGAAATTAAGTGATTCATGCTGTCATGTAGATTAGGTAATTTGTCTAGCCCAAGAAAAATACAAGTTTGCCATAAAGAACAAAGGTTGGAGAAACTTGTTACTACCATCACAAGAAAAGCAACTGGATCCTAAAGGAGCAGAGAATAATGTTTTGGGGAGGATTATTGCCAATTATCTTCAGACATCCCTCCCTCCCCACTACAATCCATCCCTCTACAATATTTCCACTAATTTTACTGGCTCTATGAAAATGTTAAAGTGTTTGTTACGCTAAAAAAAAAAAAAGAAAAAATGGATCCTGTTCCTTCAAAGAACGAACAACAGCACGGTGCTTGTGCTGTGTCATTTGGGCCCTTGCATCATATAAAATACCTGGCTGATCCTGCCTGGTTCTGTCCTCCCCTGTAAACTGACAATGGTTTATCAAGGCTGCTGAGCCCTGACATTGTGTTCAGTTTACGTGCCTCCATCACCTGCAGCTCTCCTCTGTCCTCTCCCCCCTCCCCTCCTGCTCCATCCGCTCCCCAGCCCTCCCCTCCTGCTGCTACCTTAACTCAGTGTTCTTTCTACAATCCCCTTCTCTTATGGTAAATAATGTCCCTTGTGTATGGGTTTTCTTTTCATGGTGCCGCTCAGCGTTTACGTGACCGGCCGCCTCTCTCCTTCTCTCCTCTCCTACTCCTGGCTGACGTCAGTAGGGCATTCTCAGTCTCGCCCGCTGTAGCTGTCGGGTCGAGAGAGGTTGGCCGGTCCCATGAGTGCTGAGCGGCACTATAAAATAACGCATATAGCTGCTTATTTTTTAAAAAAACACATACACTGGGGGCAATATTTACTATACTGAACAAAATTATAAATGCAACACTTTTTGCCCCCATTTTTCATGAGCTGAACTCAAGGATCTAAAAAAAACAGGATGCATCCGTGAAGAGAACACCTCTCCAAAATGCCAGATGCCACCGAATCTGAGCATTTGCCCACTCAAGTCGGTTACGACTAAGAACTGCAGTCAGGTCGAGTCCCCGATGAGGATGATGAGCACGCAGATGAGCTTCCCTGAGACAGTTTCTGACAGTTTGTGCAGAAATTCTTTGTTATGTAAACCGATTGTTCCAGCAACTGCCTGGGTGGCTGGTCTCAGACGATCTTGGAGGTGAAGATGCTGGATGTGGAGGTCCTGGGCTGGTGTGGTTACACGTGGTCTGCGGTTGTGAGGCCGGTTGAATGTACTGCCAAATTCTCTGAAACGCCTTTGGAGACAGCTCATGGTATAGAAATTAACATTCAGTTCACGGGCAACAGCTCTGGTGGACATTCCTGCAGTCAGCATACCAATTTCACGCTCCCTCAAAACTTGCGACATGGCATTGTGCTGTGTGATAAAACTGCACATTTTAGAGTGGCCTTTTATTGTGGCCAGCCTAAGGCACACCTGTGCAATAATCATGCTCTCTAACCAGCATCTTGATATGCCACACCTGTGAGGTGGATGGATTATCTCAACAAAGAAGTGCTCACTAACACAGATTTAGACAGATTTGTGAACAATATCTGCGAGAAATAGGCCTTTTGTGTACATAGAAAAAAATCTTAGATCTTTGAGTTCAGCTCATGAAAAATGGGCACAAAAACAAAAGTGTTGCATCTATAATTTTGTTCAGTGTATAATAGAGGGGATTGTAGAAAGAACAATCAGTGGCTTAACAACCACTTTGAGAGTATCAAGGTAGGCTAAAGATTACAGAAAATAAAGGATAAATAAACTTGGTATTGTAGTTCCCAAGTGCATAATAAGAAATCACAGGGCCCCATAGCAAAAATGGCATAGTGCAATCCCTTTTTTTTTACCCCCTTATTGTTGGTGGTCAGAGGTGGGCACAGATTATCGTAAACCTTTTTTACCCTCTTAACATTAGTGGTCAGAGATGGACAGCCTCTACTGTATCTTTTTAAGGCATACAATTTGCAATTTTCTTTCCTTCAACCACGGCTATTGTATTCTGACAGTGGTAGGTTTCCCCACCATCAGAATACAATGATCACTGCTGCCGGCTATAGTCAGCAGCAGTAATCAAACAAAAAAAAAACCTGACATGCTGATTCTACTGAAATCGATCAAAAATATGACTTCAGTACAACAAGCCTGCCCATAGGTGGATTCAAATTCGTCCAGTTCCTGTTAAACTGGACACATTTTGATTGATCTTTGGCTGGCTTTAGGCTCATATGAATAACATTAGGACTAGTGGCCACTGCAAAGGACTTTTGTAAGTTTTAGTATAAAAACTAAGTAAGCACACCACACTATAAATGTGTTTTACAGGGTTGTATTAAGCTTTAAAGTGAAATTAAAATACAAATGAATATGTGTAAAATCATATGGTACACATAATGCATTTAAAAACAGTATTGGCACAAAATTTCCATGCAATGCTGACACTGCAGCGTGCGAGTGTGTAAATATTGTAATCTCTACAAAAACTTTTGCCATGTAGCCAAAACTAGAAGACAGTACTCAAAAGGAGTGCTGAAAAATCCATAGGCAAGATTGAAGCAAGAGCTCTGATGAAAAATAGGGGGCAGGAATGTGTCCAATCTACGATTCCTCTTTCTCAGAGATCTCCTGCAGTGGGCATTAAATGGAATACCAAACAAAATAAGTAACACACAATGCCTTCAAAAACACACATTTCACAGTAGTGCACTAGTGTGGATAAATCAAATTAAAATCTTGTGAAATAAATGAAAAACAAAAATGATATAAAAAGTGACCATATAAAATATTATATATAGAAAGTGTAAACTCAAGTCCGAATATGTGGTAAAGTGGGTATATCAAAAAGATCCAAACAGTACACTATAAATTCACCACCTAAGTGATCTGTGCCAATTCCACTCCCTATAGGAATGAAGCTCACCAGATGCTGTTGTCATTCACTCTTGTGTCTGGCAATTAACACATTGTTGCAGAGCCGGTACAGGGGGGGGGTTCAAAGGAACGGATGCCCTGGGCGGTACAATTTATTAGAGGGAGGGGGGCGCAGTAAAGTGTACTTCTAAAAGGTGTCTGGACTACTGTGCGTGTGATTGATACAGCTAGTAGCTGTAGCTGCACCTCCTGCAACAATGTGCTGAGTGCGCTCCTGCACTCGGCACAAACCTAGAGCAGACCAGCCTGTCATTTCGGATAGAGCCGACACTTCCCCCTCCCTAACAGAAAGGAGAGAGAGCTGCTTCTGCTCCTCCTCCCGCCCTCTCCTCCTGTGCTTGTGGGAAGATTGAACACCAGCAACAACCAGAAGAGGAAAGATGGAGTCTGATCCATCCCATCCCATCCATCCACTCCATCCCTTCTCTCTTCTGCTTCCCAGTGAGTACTCTGATGTAAGGGGACCCCTTCCTTCCTTCCTCCATCTCTCTCCATTCCTTTATTCATTCCTTCCTCCCTCTCTCTATATTTCTTTCTGGCTGATGGAAGGAGGTTATTTACCAGTTATATTTAATTTCTGCAATATGTAGCATGAGGGGCTTAATGTATTGCTGCTAGTCACTGTTACATCAGTAACACTGACACTAGTGCCACTAATGCAGCACAAAGGGGTTAATTAACCACTTGCCGACCGCCGCAAGTACATATACTGCGGCAGTCAGCCCCGGCCAGGCAAAGTGACGTATATATAGGTCACTAGCCTGTCACTGGCTTGTGAGCCAATAGCCCTGGCTTGTTCCCTAACAAGTCAGTGCGTGTGACCGGCGGACCCGATGTCGCGATCGTTGGCCGGGAAGGGAGAAAGGCAGGCGGCTAATGTAAACAAGCCGCCTGTCATTCTCCCCTGTGTCCCATCACAGTTAGAAACACGCCCCTAGGACACACTTAACCCCTCCCTCTCCAATACAGTTAACCCCTTCCCTGCCAGTGTCATTTTTACAGTAACAGTGCATATGTATAGCACTGATTACTGCAGTAATGTCACTGGTAACCCCAAAAGTGTCAAAAATGTCAGTCAAGAGTCCGATCTGTCCGCTGCAATGTCGCAGTCCCGCAAAAAAAATCGCAGATCGCCGCCATTACGCGTTAAAAAAAAACCCACCAAAAATGACAAAAATCTTTCCCTTTGTTAGTAAACGCGATAACTTTTGCGCAAACCAATCAAAATACGCTTTTTGCGATTTTTTTTTTTTACCAAACATATGTAGCATAAAACAAATTGGCCAAAAATGTTAAAAAATTTTGATTTCTAAATTTTTTTTGGGAATTTCATATAAAAAAATTTTTTTTGTTTATAGCGTATGATCAAAAAATCACACAGGTGATCAAATACCACCAAAAGAAAGCTCTGTTTGTGGGAAAAAAAGGACGTCAAATTCATTTAGGTACAGTGTCGCACGACCGCGCAATTGTCTATTAAATTCACGCAGTAAAAAATCGCAAAAAAAACCCTGGTCAGGAAGGGGGTAAAATCTTCCGGGGCTTAAGTGGTTAACTGCCACTATTCACTAATGTATCAGTGACCAGCGCAATACATTAACCCTCTCATGCTGCATATTACAAATTGAGTCAAACACCAGTGATAAACACAAAGTTCCAATGTGCTAATAAAGGTTCTTTGGTAACACCCGCCCATCTGGCACCTTCAATTGAGTGTTCCTGTGACAGTCACCTCCACCATAGATAAAGTGCTCGCACCAGATTGCACGGACTTCACGCACCAGTAGCGCGGTGACATCAGCACATCACTCCATCAGCTGACGTCACCGTGCTTCTCAAATCCCGGAAGGACAGGAAGCTGCAATTAGCCAGCTGGCTTGTTTTGATCCTAATGCGATTACATGTTCTTCTTGCTGTAAGTGCAATATTGTATACCTTGAATAAAGTTTTTAAATATTTTTACACTACGGCGAGCAAGACTTTTGTATTTTGGGGACCATCTGTGATATATGTTTCCTGGGTCCACTTGCCATAAGACCTTCCTGGGACAGCTAACCACTTCTATACCTGGCCTATTTTGGCACTCCTCACCTACATGTAAAAATCATAATTTTTGTTTGCTAGAAAAATACTCAGAACCCCCAAACATTATATATATAATTTTATTAGAAACCCTAGGGAATAAAATGGCGGTCATTGCAACTATTTTATGTCACACAGTATTTGCGCAGCAATTTTTCAAATGTGTTTTTTTTTTTTTTAATAACAGTTTCATGAATAAAAAAACACTAAAGTTAGTCTAATTTTTTTGTATAATGTGAAAGATAATGTTACACCAAGTAAACAGATACTTGACATATCATGCTTTAAAATTGCGCACACTCGTGGAATGGCGCCAAATTTCAGTACTTAAAAATCTCCATACGTGACGCTTTAAAATTTTTTACAGGTTACCAGTTTAGAGTTACAGAGGAGGTCTTGGGCTAGAATTGTTGCTGTCGCTCTAACATTCACGACGATGCCTCACGTGGGGCTTGAGCAGTGTTTACATATGTGGGCGCAATGAATGTATGTACGTAAGCTTCTGCATGCAAGCATGCGGGGACGGGACGCTTTAAAGATTTTTTTTTATTGTTTATTTTATTGCTATATTTTTACATTTTCTTTTGAAATATATATTTCTTTTATCACTTTTATTCCTAATACAAGTAATTTTAAACATCCCTTGTAATAAGAACAGGGCATGACAGGTCCTCTTTACAAAGAGATCTGAGGTTTATAAGTCCCTACATCTCTCCTCTAGGCAGGAAAGACTGAGATTAAAAAAAAAAAAGAAAAACCTCGACCTTTCTATCCAAGATCACGGCAGTATTTACAACTGCCAGCAGGCCGTACGTGACGACATAATGTTGCGCTCGGGCCCCCGAGAGCCATAGAGATTGCTGGGGACCATCTGGTCCTCAGTATTCTCTATGGTGAACTTACACCGCCAGCGGATTCCTTCTCCGGCTCCCCGATCACCCGAGCAAGCCAGTAGAAGCCTGTAAGAACTATCAAGAGGCTTAACTGGGGGGGGCGCAGTTTGCCATCTTCGCCTTGGGCGCCATGTGACCTTGTCCCAGCACTGCATTGTTGCATTCAAGAGCTGCTACAGATTGCCAGTCTCTATCCAGATTGTAATACCCATCTCCACATGTGGGAACAAAAGTCAAGACAGGGCCTCTAACAAATTCGCCTTCACATTTAAAAACACTAGCATGCCGGGTGCCTCAGTATTGTGATCTCACCATCCCCTCACACCGTACTTCCTGGGTCACCGTCTAAGTGTCAGATCCAGTTGTAGTGTAGCCATGCACCAACGTGTTTCATCACTTCCGACTTCGTCACAGGGGGTGGCTGCATGGCACGGCAATGAAACTTAAATATAATCCTCCTCCTTGCTTTAACCCTAATGCTGTTACTCGCCGAAACCTTGCCCATAGTTCATATAGACTTTTAATAAGGACTTTATTGAACAATCTGAATATATTCAATAAAAAACGTACAATAGGGATACTCTGATGAACAGATAAATAGTGAGATTCAAAGGATGTTGACTATCCCAAGAGACCAATATTTGGAGACTAGTGTCCAAAGTGATGGTGCAGATAATAAACAATGAAGTTTCATCTCAGATTTCAACTGCCAGTACAGAGAGATTGAAAATATATTCTCTGGGCATTGGCATGTTTTAATGATGAAAATAAAAAATGGAGGTATTCGCGCTCGGAATTAATGCAAAACAAAACACAAATGTAATCAAACTAATAGGCAGCCAGCTTAACAGGTAGATTACACACCCAACATACAGCATAAGATCATAGAAGCAGCGCCTAAATAATGAATAATCATAAAAACATATGACATTCTTTTATATGATGGAATACTAATAATGAAGTCCCAGAATTAATATGTTTTAATGATGGACAGAGTATTACCGGTATTACCTAAGAGACCTTCCTTTATTTATAGGAAAGCCCCCAGTTTTGAGGATATTGTAGTTAAAAAGAAATGATAGACCATCATTTTGGCCTGGCCGCAAAGGCTTTGTGGCTTGTGGTAAAGCGTGTCATTATGCAAGGAACAATGTTAAAAGATGATCTTCCTTTCATTCTGACCAAACTGGTTGAGCCTTTGAGATCATAGATCTCATTACCTGTGATACCACCCATGTTGTTTAAGCATTAGTCTGCCCATGCGGAATGATGTTTATAGGACGTACAAAAAGAGCCCTCAAAATAAGAATTGGGGAACATGTGACCATTATTATTAAAGAGTAAAGATATCATAGTGTATCACAACATTATATGATCTAAAAGAAGGTGTCTGAAGCTAAAAACCACATCCACCCGCCCGGCGCTCATGGATTGAATATATGAGTATTTAGTGAAAAAATTATAAATATCTAAAATCATATGATTAAAATATTTAAATTAATTTATGTGTATCCCTGGTATACAGTAGCAGCCACTGTAAACAAAAACTCTATGTATATAAAATGTAAACAATGCAAATCACCGTGTCTGAGTCCTATTCAAGCATTATGCACATTCAGCGGCGCATAAACATACTCTTTAAAGGCATGTTATAAATAATCTGTCCACATATCATAAATAGTTCATAGTGTTCAGAATATGACTGTCCAATCTTTGTGCAGGAGAAACAGATAAAATGTGCAGTCTTCTTCAGTTTAAAGGCACCAGTGTTCTTAAACAAAGGATCAATAACCTTCACCACACCTTCCGTGATCCCCTATGAAATGGACACTCACCACATCTCACAATAATTTAAGCCTGTATGCATCAGCTGCATGAGCCCTTGCCCCCGGATAATCAGCCGTCTCCAGTGAATTTTCATAACCAGGACACTTTCAATAGCTCCCTCCAGCACAGGGTCAGGCACCGTATCTCAGCCAAATCAATGTAAGTAGACAACAGGAAACAAAGGATAGCGTAATATTGCTTTAACTTTATTTCCACAATACACAACACTCCAAGCCCCCTCAATATATCTGCTTACATTTGATCATATTTATAAAGCTTTTCAAACTTAGGTCTGGGGACCGGGTATGTACCGCTGCTCGCCGTCCGCGAGCTATGGCGCCTCCTTGCAATAGGATGTGTCACTCTGCGGCTCTAGGCGAGTTCCGGAAAGTCAGCTGATACCTCCCTCGGTCTCCAAGGTAGCAACGTACGTGCGTACTGACGCGTTTCGTCACGTGGACTTCAACTGAGGACATTATATGAGCTGTCATGCTAGAGACCCATCCACACTTCAATTTTGTGGTGTAGAGAGGGTACTTCCATCATGGAGGGGCTTTAATAGAGTAAGGGATGTTTCAAAAAAAGAAACAAAATCAATTCATATGTTACATATGATGAGCCCTGAAGGGTTTAACATTGAATTAGACATCAACTGTTTTATTAGCAATTATTCGAAATCAAGACTAAATAATGGTTTCACACTGACAATTTTGTAAGAAAAAAATAAATAAAATGTTTTATGCATTTTATATTTGTTTTGTATAACCACTGTATAGTGGATTTATATTATTAGGATGTAGATTTTTAATGAACTTTGTTAATGTTTAGATATCACTCTTTCAACCCCAATATGCTTTACCTTTATAGTAGATCAATGTTATAATATAGTCTAATATTCAGCCATATACTGACCATTGAACTGGTGTCTACCTCATTAGTTTCACTCTCTCCTTGTCCTCCTCCTTACCTTCCAACTACTAAACAATTACCCGTAGAAACCTTCGCCATCTTAACCCTTCACTTCTTTTTTTCTGCTACAGAATGTCTCTTCTGAGACACAATCTCATCCCTGTTCTGCCCCAACATGGCCACTTCTGTCTACAACAGTTCACTGTCATCTACCCTGGGTGCCTTAGCCCCCCCTCACTACACACAGAGTCAGGCCCTGACCGCTATAACCCTGGCAGACAGACAATACCAGAAGCCTCAAAAAACGTAGCCGTGCTCTTGAGCGTCTGTGGCGTAAGACTAAGTCACAGCAAGATTTCAGCCAATATACTGTACATCTGCCCTCCAAAAATACAATTCCTTCCTCCACACTGCCAAACAGACCTATTTTATCACTATCATTAACACCCTCTCACACAGTCCCCGTCAACCCTTTTCTACCTTCAACGCTCTACTTCGTTCTCCATTACCTCCACTCACTAATTTACTCACTGCCCAAGAGATTGGCAATCACTTCAAATATAAGATTGATACAATTCGTGAAGTGATATTTACACTACAGATATCTCCCTCACCTTACACTCCTTGTCCTCCTGCACAATCAATACTTCCCTGGTTTAACCCAACTACTGTAGAGGAAGTCACTAAAATTTTTTCTAATGCCCACCTAACGTCCTGCCCCCTGGACCCTGTTCCTTCTCAAATACTACGGTCACCCTCTGGCTCTATCCTACACTCTTCAACTCATATCTTCATCCTCTCCCTCTCCACTGGCATCTTCCCCAACTCTCTAAAACCTGCTCTAGTCACTCCCATACCAAAGAAAGCCTCACTAGACCCCACCAATCTTAACAACTTAAGACCCATCTCCTTACTCCCTTTTGCCTCCAAACTCCTTGAACGTTTAGTTTACAACCTCCTGAGCAAGCACCTCATTGAGAATAACCTTCTTGATCCCCTTCAGTCTGGATTTCGCCGGCAGCACTCCACAGGAACATCTCTCTCACAGAAAACTTACAAATGACTTACTAACAGCTAAAACCAATGGTCATTACTCCGTACTCTTACTCTTGGACCTCTCTGCTGCCTTTGATACTATTGACCACACCCTCCTTCTCAAAAAACTCAATTTGCTCGGTCTCCGTAAATGTGCTTTCCATTGGTTTGAATCTTACCTATCTCATCACACCTTGTGTCACTTACAATTCCACTTACCCCCCTGCAACTCCTCTTACTGTTGGGGTCCCCCAAGGTTCTGTGCATGGACCGCTACTATTCTCAATGTACACCTCCCTGGGTCAGCTAATAGCCTCCCATGGCTTCCACTACCATTTCTATGCTGATGACACCCAAATATACCTCTCTACCCCTCAGCTCACCCCATCGGTCTCCTCCCGCATCACTGATCTACTAGCAGACATATCAGACTGGATGTCACACCACTTGCTCAAACTGAATCTATCTAAAACCGAGCTCATAATATTTCCTCCTCCACGTGCCCCTTACTCTGAATTCTCTGTCAAGATCAATGAAACAGCTATCAGTCCTTCCACACATGCCAGGGTGCTAGGGGTAACCCTGGACTCTGCACTGTCCTTTCAGGCTCACATCCAATCCCTGTCCAAATCATGCCGCCTTAACCTCCGCAACATCTCTAGAATACACCCCTTTTTAACCAACGACACCACCAAGCTTCTAGTTCACTCCTTGGTTATCTCTCGCCTCAACTACTGCAACTCCCTCCTCATTGGATTACCTTTACATAGATTATCCCCACTTCAGTCCATAATTAATGCTGCTGCAAGATTCATCTACCTTACCAATCATTCAGTGTCCTCCACCCCTCTCTGCCAATCCCTTCACTGGCTTCCACTCACCCAAGGAATAAAATTCAAAGTACTAACAATAGTTTACAATGCCATCCACAACTCTGCCCCCAGCTACATCACTAACCTGATCTCAAAATATTAACCAAGCTGCTCTCTTCGGTCCTCCCAAGACCTCCTGCTCTCTAGCTCCCTTGTCACCTCCTCCCATGCTAATCTCTAGGATTTATCCAGAGCTTATCCCATTCTTTGGAACTCTCTACCCTAATCTGTCCAAATGTCCCCTAATCTATGCATCTTTAGACGATCCCTGAAAACCCTTCTCTTAAAGAAGCCTATCCGGCTACTAACTAATACACTGTTTCACTTTCTCCATCAGCTCATCCCCCACAGCTATTACCTTTTATATCAATTGACCCTCCCTTTTAGATTGTAAGCTCTAACGAGCAGGGCCCTCCGATTCCCTTTGTACGAAATTGTCTTGTAACTGTAACATCTGCCTTCATTTTGTTAAGCGCTGCGTAAACTTTTGGCACTGTATAAATCCTGTATAATAATAATATTGATCCAGTTCATTTAGGAGAGATTTGGCTGGACTGTGATTGTATTCAGCATATGTGGGGTTAATTGAACAGACGGACGATTACAAGGTGATAAAGAGACTCATTTTATTGAATGGAATAATTGTTATGTATACCTTGTACAGGTATGCATTTTATTTTCACTGTAATGATAAATACAACTTTTTAAACACATTGATTGTGTAGTATGCTTACCTAATTGCTATACTAGATATTTTCAGACTGCTGTATGCACTTTTAGTAAATTCAAGCACCCTTTGTAAATATAATTGGAATATTCAAGTGTGTTTACTTTTTAGGCTCCATGCAAACTGTCTTTAAAAAAATGGCAGTTCCATTGGCAGTAAAAAAAACGCTCATATAGAGTATATGTTTTTGGTTCAAATTTTAGACGAGTTTAGGAGAGTTTTGTATTTTTTCTGCCAGAAAGCTCCAATCAGAAACGCAAACCAGAAGGTTTTTATTTTCCTACTTTTGAACATTGAGCTCAAAACATGCCTGTAATCATCCCAATGTGCATGGACACATAAAATAACATTGAGCTACCTCTACAGGCAAAACACAAGAATCAGCTATTTTTAAACCAGTGTGCATGGATCCTTATACGTACTAGGTTTCCTAACACTTACAAGTTGTAGCCAGACAGTCTAAAATGATGGCTCTGCATTCCACACCTGCAGGGATGGCTATTCAAATATTGACTTTTGTTGAAGAATTTGGGTAGAAAATCAGCCGAACAGTGACTGCATCCAATCAGATAGCCAGCATGGGAGATTTCTTCATCTGCCGTGTTTAGTGTCTAAGAAATCAGTTGATATGTCTCATTCAGCCTCAAACTGAGAGAAATGAAATTGTGTACGGCTAGCTTAAGCTGTAGTGGTTGGAACAATACACTGAATATATTTCCCTGGCCTGCAAGTAACATAGCAACTGCATGGGCTGTAATGACTTTAGTTGTGCCCTTGGTAAGACCAGTTTCCTGGGCATATTTCAGCATCTCTTTTCCCTGCCAGTGTACTAAATCATGTCCATGTGTTTTCTTTTAGATAAAAGGACAGTCTAACCAGAGACATTTTTAAAGCTGCCAAGTCAAAAAACTGCTAGGTGTATTTGGGTGACTATAACAAGGAAGAAATTAAAAGTAGAGATCACAAGGTGGCCCCTTGGGTCTTGCTTTCCCTAGAGATTGCAGTTTGTTCTACTACTGAAACAACACAGTGTTAAAGAAAAGTAAGCAGCGTTTGATTTCCACCAACACAAGAAAAAAAAATGATATGAAGGAACTATGATGGGCTGTATATACTGGCACAACGTCCTGATTATCCAACAATTGTAAATAGTTTCCAATAGAACAGAATAGACATTTGAATTTGAACATACACGTTAAAGCTAAAAATGTATACAAATTTTATTAACAACAGATTAAATTTGTTTACATCAATTAAAAAGAAAAAAAAAAAGCAGTATTCTATTATTATGTCTCCCTCTTTTCAAAATGATCCCTAGACACTAGTATTGTCTAGTGTTTGACAGTATATGGCTAGATTAGGCAAAAGGCATTAGTCTTGCCAAAATTGTTACAGGGATCAAGGATCCTGCTTTTCCCTCCAACTAGGCTTTTCCCATTTGACTATCTTTCTCGGGAGGATTTGGGAGAACACGATTTCTATATAAATATGCATGAAGAAAGAGAATATGTAGAATATGTTTCAGATCAAGGGAATAACCCCTAAGCAAGGATATGGTGTAGCTCTGTAGGCTATTTACCTCCCCCCACAATTCCCCCCCCCTTTAAATTTCAATAAAAGTTTACATGCATTGTTTTCCACTCCCTCCCATCCCATTTGTTTCTTGAATGTGCCCCCTGCACTCACCCCGAGGAGTACATGGCATAGCTGTTGTCTGTACAGGACTTTAATTCTGAGTGTAATGAGTATTTATATCCACACAACTTTACTAAATTATGCTTTTTATGTAAGACAATATCTGAAAATAATACCATGTTCTAGAACATTTTCTTTAATCATGCATATATATATATATATATATATATATATATATATATATATATATATATATATATAGTTGTTGTATCCATCCAAATCCTCCAGAGGAATAGGTCATATCTAATAAAATGTATCAAGAAAAGACAGGATCCCTGTGACACAAAGACTAATGTGTTGTGACAGTGAGAGTCTCTCCCACTATGTAAATTGGTTTAAAAAGGACACAGGACTCCCATAGAGTCAGTTTGAGAAGTGCCAACAGATGTTTTGTGAGCAGAGAAACCCGTGTCTTAAGTTTTCTCTGAACTTGGTAGTTCCAAATCGGAGCCAGGAGCTTGAAGGGTCCGAAGAGTATTGGGATATAGCCTTCAGTCCTGTGTCCAGGTTTTCCTGAAATTCTGCAGGTTGTGTTTGTCTAAGCGCACACACTCGTTATGAGCCAGATCTGAGCATGGTTAAGGGCAGTTGCTGCTGTTTGGAGACTCCAGGGTCAGTAGAGCTGGGAGTTCCTGTTAGAAAATGCAACTCTTGTGAGCTGGATACCTTGTCCAATGACTGGGAAAGTCTGGAGAGCTACAAGAGTCTGGGGGACCAAGACAGGGTCTGGGGGAATGAGGAAACTGAGGAGGCTAGAAAAAGTAGGGTGCTGGAGGAAGTCCAAAAGTCTCTGAAGTAGTTGAGCAAGCTTGAGGGGGGCTGGAGAACCTTATTGAGAGGCCAGGAGTAGTACTGTGCAGTAAAATACTGTAACTGAGGCTGAGTGAGCTTGAAAAGTCAGTATACTAGCAGCTCATGCAGTCATGCTGCCAAAGTGTAGCCAGGTGGCTTGGTATTTTTTTCATTATTTGCTGCTGAGTGAAGTTGAAACCCCTGCGTAGGAATCCTGGATGAACCTTTTAATTTTTGTTGAAATAAAGTGGGCTACCAAGCGCGTAACTATAGCCCCTGTCTGCTGTGGACTCACTGTACAAAACACATCTACTCTGAGAGTTAAGCACCCCTATATAACATTGGCATTTTGCCTAACGTTTTCATATAATGTCAGATACTGTGTATAGGGATTTGTTCTGCTTACACAATTTAGCACTGACAGTGTGATCTCTATAACTGGTCCAGTTGTTGATCGCTTAACTTACATTCTCAGTAGCTTGGCAGACAGTGACTCAATCCAAATGACATCTTGCAGATTCAAGGAAAGCATTAATCCAAACGTGTGCAAATCATAACAGATCTACATCAGATAGGTCAAAATATCATAGTGTGTTTAACTTCAGCAGAATGCAAGACGTGATGAATAGAGGCTACAGTATGAGGAGGAGGGGGGGGGGACTATATATATATATATATATATATATATATATATATATATATATATATATATATATATATAAAGCATCCCCTAGCCAAAGAGTGAGGTAGTGACAAATTTATTGAAGACAAATAAACAACGCATGTGTAACATGATACTCCTCATCAAAATCTATGATTTCAATAATAAAACATTTGAGAATCAAGTACAAACATTAAGTGAAGCCTTGTAAAGGAATTTAATGTGTCTTTAAGACAGAAGATGAGTGTAACTTCGGAGGGGAAGGCAACAACATGCACCAGTCCTTCTTACCTCCCTTTGAATCAAGTTGTTGGTTTTGAAGATAAATCCTCTTTAATGGTGGGATATCCTTTACAGATGTTCCATTCATGACACTCTTTATGGTCCTCAGTATTGGTTTGCAAAATGGTGAGCAACATAAATAAATCATGTGATAGCTCAAACAACAGGTGCCGCAATCAGCTGGATTGAGGTCCATAGGCATAGTGCTATTGATCGGGATTGGAGAACCTTGACATAACAATAGAATGGTTTTGTTTGGTTATGTACAGTATGTAGCCCAACAATATCTTGCTGTGTGTAAAAGTGAAAAGAGTCTATTTCATGTTTATTAAGCTCAGCAATTTCTACCAATACAGCTGAACAAAATTCAAGCCTTGGAATAATATGTGCTGGTTTTGGGGTCAGCATGACCTTACCAAGGGCAAAACCCACACTTTGTCTCTTGGACCTATAACTTTGAGGTAAGCTACTGCAGCTATTGCTTCAATGGAAGCATCAGAGAGAACATGGGTATTTCTTCTGGTGGCATTTGTTATGGATGCAGAAACATAATAATGCGGTATCTTAAGGTGTTCTAGTGTTTTAAGGACTCTTTCCATGATTCAAAACTTTGTTGTTTCTCTCCGGGTAATGGGGTGTCCCAATCTGTGTTTTCAGAAGTAAATTGTCATATTGTCAAATCTTACCCTGAATGGTAAAGGGTGCTATAAAACTTAAAGGATCGTAAATGCTGTTCAAATCAGACATTGTTTCATGAAGTGCTTGGCAAAGTTTGATATTGAAAAAGGGAAAGATCAGTTTCTAGCTCAAATCCCTTTACATTATTAGCGTAGTTGTCAGAAGGAAAGGCTTTCATTACCTTGTCACTATTAGAAACAATTTTGTGAAGCCTGAGGTTGGCAGCTGCTAGTAGAGATGGCCTTGCGATTCGCCCGGTGGTCGGTTTGCGGCGAATTTTGCTTGTTTGCTACCCGCCAAATTTGCGAACACATGGCGCCATTCGCGGCGGCCATTTTAGTTTACATTGGGGAGAACTTTGACCCATGACACAGCCGTCAGGTGGAACGGGACAGCCAATTGAAACATTCCAGCACATGGACAGTCCCCCTACCCTATAAATAGACCTGACCTGGCGGCCATTTCACATTACGCTTTTTGCCAGTGTAGGGAGAGGTCTGCTGTGCAGGGAGAGTTTGCTAGACACATTTAGCGCTGTGAAGATCCACAAAAGTCCTTTTCAGGGCTGGTATTTCGGTATAGGCCTTCTACAGTCTCTTTTCAGGTTAGGGACAGGTATCCAGTCGGTGCCTTAGGGGCAGTTAGAGATCGGCTGCAGTCACACAAATGCTATGTTAATGTCCACAAAAGTCCTTTTCAGGGCTGGTATATCGGTATAGTTCCAGTCTCTCTTCAGTATAGGGACAGGTTATTCAGTCTGTGCTGTAGGGCAGTTAGAGATCGTCATCTGCAGTGATAGGGTCTATTACAGTCTCTTTAGTATAGGGAGAGGTATCCAGTGGTTGCTGTAGGAGCAGTTAGAGATCGTCAGCAGTGACGCAAATCGCTCTGTTAATGCCCACAAAAGTAATTTAAAGTGCTACAATGTCTTTATAGGGTCTATTACAGTCTCTTTGGTATAGGGAGAGGTATCCAGTGGTTGCTGTAGGGGCAGTTAGAGATCGTCAGCAGTGACACAAATCGTTCTGTTAATGTCCACAAAAGTCATTTAAAGGGCTGCAATTTTTTTGGTATTGCTGTGCAGTGCACAAAAAAAGGGGGGTGGGGGGGGGGGTTAATCCACAGTATAATATACTTTGTAGAAGGCATATTATAGTGGATTAGTAGTATTATTGTGCACTGTACCGCATTGTGACAGGTGTTGTGACTGAGCATTGCTGCAGCAATACTATACAGAGTGACAACAGTTACTGGCCAATTATTTGTAGAACTGGTTTGATAGACCAGTGGCCCCCCAAAACCACATATTGAAGTGGGGTGTTATCTGAGTATACTTTTACAAGTGTATTTGTGTCCTGCATTAATATTGCCTCTTTTGCTGAGTGAAGTCTGATACACACAGTGCCAAACTCCCTGGCCAATTTTTTCAACAACTGGTGTGATATACCAGTGGCCCCCCAATACCACATATTGAAGTGGGGTGTTATTTAACAGTATACTTTTCTAAGAGTGTATTTTAGTCCTGCAAAAATTTGGCCTCTCTTGCTGTGTTGCTGGCCAATTATTTGTAGAACTGGTGTGATAGACCAGTGGCCCCCCAGTGCACTGTGTTGTGGAAATTAATAAGGCTTGGAGCATAGAAACCCGATCAGTGCGCTGAAGATTAATACGCATCAAACGCCATTAATAGCTTGTGCTGAAAAGCACAAATGTACCGCTCTTTTGCATAAGGTTTACCAATCGCTCGGCGACAAAAAAAAGGAACAGACCCGCTGGGTCATATCGATGCCTTCTGCCGGGTCTCTCTCTGGGTATCGCTATACCAAAGGTGGGGGGACCTGAACCTCAGAAAAACCACTCAGGGCCCTTTCGAGGCATGAGGGTGTGACCAATAGTCTGTGAAATTTTATTTCTCAATCCCTGCAGCATATAGCCTGTGAGCCAAGCAACTGAGCAGCCATCAAAAAACCAAATAAAACCAGAAAAGGAGTTGCAAAGTATGGCTCAAACAAGGGTGAGGTATGTAGAATTACAGGTAAATTTTATTGAGGTGAAAAAATATAAAAAAAATATCAAACAACAACATCAAACCAATGCAAAATGTAATATGGAAATATATCCACTGACATGAGGATAAAAACAGCTGTATGGGGTCCTGTATAGTGAAAAGCCGCTACCACACTATCCTAGGACTCCACCCACCACCCCGAAAAAACACCCGGAGATCAACCTTTCACTTAAATTCAGGGGGTGAAACATTCATGAACCACTTGAGAATCTGGTTGTGGGGAAGTTACTTCCAAGTAGATATCGGTTCCCGACTAAAGATGATGTCGGTCTGGTGGTGTAGAAGTTTCAGTTCATATTATAACGGAGATCTCCACAGATGACCGCTGTGTGTGGGGTCCTTGCACCTGGGTATGGTGTAAAGACTGATGACTCGCTCTATCACAAATTCGCTCTGGCAAATGGACATATAATTATATGGCTTCAAATTCCAGGTGAAGTCCTCAGATACCATGTAAGCAGGAACACTGCAGTAGACACCATATAGCAAAGCACGGACAATTAGCTATAAGCAGACAAGACAGGCAGACACACAGCTGGAAGCGGTGATTGAATGTAGATGGTCTGGTATTGATCCAGTTTCAGTGTCTAGGCAGTCGGAACACCTAGTGAATGAGGCATCCTCTGATCTGTGTATGTAACAGTCCGTGATAGATCAATGTGCTCACTGGTAGACACGATTTGTGAATCTCAGATCGTACGGTCAGCCATCCAAAGCAGTCATGTCAGTTATGTGTGTATCGCCAAGACAGACATGTAAGCAGACGTGTTAGCACACAAGTAAAGCCGGTTACTGACCGTATGGATCCTGTAAGTCCGCGTATTGTGCGCTGCACATTCTGTAAAGTACTCCGTAGTCAGTCCATAAGCAAGTCCGGCTATGGTGTCCGATGTGGTTGATCTGCTCAATATGCAAGCCATTGCGTCCGCCAGTGAGTGTGGGAGCTGAACATCCACCGAAGGGGGGTTTGTGCACCAAGCATCCGGAAGTATGGAGGCGGTCAGAGTTACGATCGGGGTGGAGGGTGGAGTCCGTGAGTGTGGCAGCGTGTGACGTAGAAGCGTTTCGCGTGACGCAGCACGCTTCTTCGGGACTTCTCTCTGGGTATGTATGTGGGTATGTGGATGCGTGAGTGTGGGTAAGAGCGAGTGGTTGTGTGTGTGTGTCCTCTGTGTGAAAATCTCTCTGTGTCTGCATGCACGCGTGGGTGTGTGAGCTCTGTGTCCATGTGTGTGCTTCCTCCTGTGTGAGTTTCCTGTGTGAGTCTCAGGGTAGGGCTTGGTTTATTTACAGCAAGTGAACAAAGGGGGGTTACAAGGAGTGGCTTCAGGACCACCAATCACAGAACATGTATACAGTACATTCAAAAAATACAATAGGAACTGGTGAGGGAATGCCCATGAATTAACATGACTGCATACAGAGACACCCGACTGCCACAAAGGACAGAGCACATGGCTTCTCACTATTCAGTCATGTCAATCCATAAACATGGACTCATTACCTGTTAGTGGATCTCGTCAAATATAGTTCATATAAACCATATTTAATAGTGACCATTATATTTGTTCCAGTGGATGGGACTTTATTATATCTGCATAAGAAAATAGCAGCAGTATTTCAGTCATATGGATCAAATGCGACTGAAAGATGCCATCCATTAATCTTGGCTCGCCTATTTATCTTCAAGGATAAGGAAGCCATACTTCCTTTGGCGAGGGAGCGGCAGAATATACAATTCAACGGTGTGCGTGTGTCCTACCCGGACTTCTCGGCTGAGGTCCAGAAGAACAGGGCCAGTTTTTCGTCAGTAAAGCAACAGCTGCAGCGCATTGGGGCCACCTATGCCATGCTCTACCCAGCTAAACTGCATATTACTGCCCGGGGGCCAGGCCCATTTCTTTGAAACCGTGGAGGAGGCCTCCTCCTGGCTGGACCACAATGAGCACCTTCTGCGTCCAGCTGGATGGGATAGAGCAGAGGAAGACTGATACCTACCCTTGCTGTGTGATTCGCCCTCGGTTGGGATGATTACCTTGGCACCTGGTGGATTCCTGTGTCCGTGCTGTGGAGGACTAATGGCACATACTCTATCCCCTACTTTGCGGAGTTTGTGATTACATTTGTTTCGAAATCTACGGACATATCTTTTCATATAGTTTGTGATGGAACCCTTCCGTAATTCGGCAGAGGAGCCATGTAGACGGCGGGAGAGACCTGTTGTCCTCCATTCATCCATCTTGTTTCGTGTCCTTGGTACTACCTATGTGTTCCCTTGTTGGGCTCAGTTGAGTCCTCGGTTTGGCCTCCTATCAGTTTTTTGTTTTTTCCACTACCACCACTCACTCTACAGGTGCATGCATCGCCAGCCTGTCCTCGGAACTTTGACAGGCCCCTTTCTACCTTCCTACCTTCCTACCCTACACAGGTCCCAAAACACACTCTACCATACCATGACTGTTCCTATTGTTTCCTGGAATATTAGGGGTATCCATGATCCTCTGAAGCGCACCATGGTGTCCACATATTTGTACAAGCATTTACCGCCCATATGTGCACTTCAGGAGACTCACCTCACGAAGGACTCTCTGTCTACCTTTGGATTTGCTTGGGTGGGCAGGGCCTACCACGCTACCCACATTAGTTACTCCAGGGGGGTCAGTGTGCTGGTCCATGGGTCACTGGACTTCTGGGAGATTGCTCACTCAATAGACCCAGAGGGTAGATATGTATTCTTAACCTGTCAATTGTATAATTTGAAATGTATCCTTGTTTTTGTGTACATACCTCCGCCTTGCCACACCGAGGTCTTGCGAGCCTTGCTGATGTACCAGGTGGGTTTCCCGGGTATCCCTCTTTATGTGATGGGGGACTTTAATGGCTATCTGCATCCTGTTCTGGACAAACACCCCTCTGCACAAATGGTTAACCATTCTGGTCCTACTCCCCTGTGTAAATTTATGACCGAAGTGGGCTGGACCGACCACTGGCGCAATACACATCCGCTGGAGCATCAGTTCTCCTGCTTCTCAAAGTCTCCAGGATTGACCTATGGCTTAGTTTCTGGGATGCCACTAGACATCTGGTTGATCTTTCATCCATAGATGTGTCTTGGATCACTCCCCGTTGGTAGTGTCCCTTGAGGCGAAGTTTCCCTCTCATTTGCCACGTGCACCCTGGAAGCTTAATGCCTTTTGGCTAAAGCTGTTGCCTAGCCTGGAGGGGTTGGAGGGAACAGATTGCCTCCTTCTGGCAGGATAATTCTGATCATCGTCCCCTCAGCGCCACATGAGAGGCCTTTAAGGCTTTTCTTAGGGGTTGGCTCATACGGGAAGTCCAAGCCATTAAGAGCAATACAGTGGCCCAGGGGGAGACGTTGGCCTGCCTGGTACAGCAGCTAGAGAATACGTTCACTGCAGATCCTACTGATGACAACAAAAATAGTTGGCTGTCTGCCCAGGAGGCCTTATCTCATATGGCCACCTCGGCTGCCGAAAGGAAATGTTTTTTTAGCAAGCTGGCTTTCTATGAAGAGGGGGAACAGACTGGTCGCTTATTGGAAACTTTGGCACGTGCCCACCAAACTACTCCCAGCTATTGGGGCGCTGAGACGGCCTGATGGCTGACTAGTTAAAACCCCTGACATGATTATAGACACGTTGGTCTCCTTCTACTCCTCGTATCAGTCACAACAACTTTTCTCTGAAGACACAGATTGACACTTACTTGCAAGCCATACAGTTACCTTCCCTGTCCGAGGAGTCGCGGCGACTTTTGGACGCCCCCCTTACATTAGAGAAACTACAAACGGTGACCAGCTCTTTTCCCAACTCGAAAGCTCCAGGTTCAGATGGGTTACCTGTAGAAATATACAGACTATTCGAGGCTGAGACCCTTCCCCATCTGTTGAATGTGTTTAATGAGCCTAGGAAACATAGAACGTTGCCAGACTCTATGACTAGGGCGACCATAATACTCAACCCTAAGCCTGGAAAGGACCCCCTGGACCCTGGCTCTTACAGGCCAATCTCACTTTTACAAAGCGATATCAAAATCCTTGATAAAGCACTAGCCATCCGCCTCAACAAGGTCACTCTACCATCATTCATCCCAATCAGTCTGGCTTTATGCCCCAAAAATCCATGGCCATTAACCTACGGTATCTCCAGTCTACTCCTGCTAATGGGGAGACCAGAGCTCTGCTATCTCTAGACGCCCATAAAGCATTTGATAGCGTAGAATGGTCCTTCCTGTTGTGTACGATGAGACACTTTGGTTTTGGGGAGGGTTTCATCTCATGGGTACAACTCCTTTGCACCAACACGTCGGCAGTCATTAGCGAGGCAGATAGAATATCCAGCCACTTCCAACTGTATAGGGGAACCCAACTGGGGTATCCCCTCTCCCCTCTCTTATTTGCTCTGGCCATAGAGCCTTTGGCTACACTGATTTGGTCGAACCCGCGGATAGTTGGCTTTCAATATGGTCAATTTCAGGAAAAAATAATGTTCTATGCTGAAGACACTCTATTATTATTGGGAGATGTTGGCCCCTCTCTTGAGGAAGCGATGAGGGTTGTAATTCAGTTTGGTACTTACTCAGGTTTGGTGATTCATTGAAGCAAGTCATCCCTGATACCATTAGATACCCCTGCGGAGGGCTCTCCTCCCTTGCCCGCTGATCTTCCTGTTTCCACCTCCTTTAAGTATTTGGGTAGTTGGGTACTCCTCACCCATTATATTTTCTTAAACTCAATATGATTCGTTTCAGGCCCAAAGTTAAACTCTGGTCTAGGCTTCGCATGTCTCTTGCAGGCCACGCAAACCTTATAAAGATGATACTTATGACCCAGCTCCTCTACGTCCTTCATAATTCCCCTGTCGTGATCCCTCTCAAAACATTCCACATTATTAATACCATATTTAGGTCCCTTCTTTGGCGCACCAGTCACCCTAGAGTAAAATTAGAACAGCTCCAAAAACCCAAAGATGCTGGTGGTTTGGCTCTGCCTAACCTGTGGCTGTACTATCTCCCATCCCATTTGCAGCAGATAGCTTGTGCAGCTTTCCTGCGTGACGGGGAGGACACGCGACTCGAGACCCCATTACTAAACTATTGCTGGTAATGACGGGTGGGAGGGTTGTCTTTAGAGGCTTGGAAGCATTGGTCTTTGCCAAACCCTACCTATGTCATCATGTAAAAGGTATGCAACAAGACTAGGCAGTTGCAAAGTGTCACCGGATTTACAGCCTTTAGTCCGATCTGGGGCAATGCCCATTACCCAGATCTTGCTAAACTAACCCATGGGCCTAGGTGGGAAAGGATGGGAGTGGTTTATCTAAAGCAGATATTCTCTGGGGGCGTACTTCGGCCCTTTTCGGAGCTTAGCTCACTGTTCTGCCTGCCAGACTCCATGAAATTTTACCAGCTTTTATCATGACTATTACCAGCTACAACATGCTGTGAGGGCGCAGCAGGGGACGCACCAGTGGCACCTTTCTCCTACCCCCATTTTTAACTATGTCAGTGAGGTTACTTCATACAAAGGATTTATCTCCCAATGCTATCACATGCTACTGATGGTGTTTCTTGGAGGTTACCCGAATAACGCTGCTACCCGGTGGGAGAGAGATGCGGGCTCCTTTGAGGACAAACAGTGGGAGGAGGCCCTGTTGTCTGTCCAACGCTATTCACTCAATGTGGCACAACACTTGTCCCAACTATATCTGCTCCTGAGAGTGCACTACACCCCAGACAAACTGTTTAGGATGGGCACAAGAGACACCCCCATGTGTTCTAGCTGTTGCCAGGATCACTGGGACCTCATTCACATGGTGTGGAGGTGCCCGAAGCTGCATCTATATGGGCAGGCGGTTATAGGAACAGTTAACAGAGTTTTCCAGGTATCTTTAAAAGAAGACCCCAAGCAATGTATTCTCTGGATCCTTGGTGACCTCTCAGTAGATGACATTGCGGTGCAGGCTGTAGGGAGGGCACTGTTTCAGGCACGCAAATTGATTTTGAGACACTGGATCTCCCCCAGCCCTCCCACAGTGGAGGAATGGATAAAACAGATGGGAGGCACTGTGCGTTTAGAAAAACATATTTGGCAGCACCAGGGCTGTTCTGCTAAATTTTAGAAATTATGGCACCCCTGGTTAGATACCCTGGGTCTGTCTCAGACAGAACTAGTCCTGAACAGTATCCTGTCGACTTAGGAAAAAATATATGGGTGTGCTCACCATACTGTTGTGTGGCTTGATAATCCCCCTGGCCCGCCAGGATGTATTTGCAATTTATCTTGATGCCCTGATGTACCCTAGATGTGATGTTAGCCTGGTTGGAATGGTGGCATTGTACACTGTACATGTTCTTGCTTTGCTCTGTTTCCTGTCTTTCTTTGTATGCATATTATGGAAGTGTGGTGCATGTACCACTTATTGCTTTTTGACTTGTAGTGGATGTTAACCTTAATAAACTTTTTTTCTGATTAAAAAAAATGGTACAGGGGTGTTAACCCTTCCCTATGCTATCCAAAAAACGTAAAAATTATTCTTTTGGCCTAGCGTCCATGCCGGACTGGAGGGACTGCGGGCGTTCTGGGTGGCGGAGGTGCCGGAGCTGGATTCTGAGGACTGGGAGGGTGTTTGGGACTACCCCTTCAAACACTTGGTCTCCTCCAGAGACCAATCTATGCAATTTAAAATATTGCATAGATTCCACTTAACGCCGATTAGATTACACAGAATATTCCCGGATACACCGAGGTCTTGCTGGCGTTGCCAATCGGACGCTCCCACTCGGCACTCATATGCTATGGCATTGTCCAGCCTTGTTGTCATACTGGTCTGGGGTCTTGGCATTCATTGCCAGATTAATTACCATTAGTGTACAATCTAAGATTGAGATCTGCATCCTGGGACTTGTAGATGCATTGGTCCATTCCACAGCTGCCCGCACACTGTTAGGTCTCTTGCTGTTTTATGCAAGGAAACTTGTAGTGATGTGATGGAAGGAAACTGGGGCTCCCACTATCTCTCAGTGGAAAGCCTTGATGAACTCAGTTATACCACTGTATAAGGCAGTTAATGCCAGTCGGGTTTCCCCCAAAAATTTACTAAGGTTTGGAATCTATGGTTGGAGACGGAGGACACCACTGTCGGCCAGGCAGATGCCGCCATTGCTGGGTGCTAGACCCCCCTCGTTGCTGTTGCCCTGTCGTTTGGGGGGTTGCTGGATAGTAGCCATCTCTCCCTACACTCAATGGTTTCTTGATTATTGATGGTTCCTTCTTCTTTATCTTTCCATTTTATTATGAGACACACACTCATGCTCCTTAAGCTGCAGCCTATAGTTGGGGTTTTGTTATAGTTACATAGTTACATAGTTAGTGAGGCTGAAAAAAGACACAAGTCCATCCAGTTCAACCTATGATGTGTGTGTGTGTTTGCTTTTAACCGTACATTGTATACCCCTGTATGTTGTGGTCTTTAAGGTGTCCATCCAATAGTTTTTTGAAACTATCAATGCTCCCCGCTGATACGACTGCTTGTGGAAGAGAATTCCACATCCTTACCGCTCTTACAGTGAAGAACCCCTTACGCACTTTAAGGTTAAACCGCCTTTCCTCAAGTTTTAGTGAGTGGCCACGTGTCTTATTGTATCTCCTTTCTCTGAATAGTTTGTTCCTTATGCTAGGGTCGCCAGTACAGTATTTGTACATTGATATCATATCCCCCCTCAATCGTTTCTTCTCCAGAGAGAATAGGTTCAGTGCTTGTAGTCTTTCCTCATAGCTGATGTCCTCCATTCCCCTAATTATTTTTGTTGCCCTTCTCTGGACTTTCTCCAGTTCCAGCACATCCTTCCTGAGGACCGGTGCCCAGAACTGGACAGCATACTCCAGATGTGGCCGGACCAGAGTCTTGTAGAGTGGAAGAATAATCTCTTTATTTCTGGAGTGAATCCCCTTTTTTATACAACCCAGTATTCTGTTGGCTTTGCTTGCAGCGGCTTGGCATTGCATGCCACTGCCAAGCCTGTTGTCTACCAGTACCCCCAGGTCCCTTTCCATCCTAGACTCACCCAGAGGTTCCCCCCCTAGTGAGTAGCTTGCTTTCTGGTTTCTGGCCCCCAAGTGCATTACTTTACATTTTTCTACATTAAATCTCATCTGCCATGTAGTTGCCCACCCCGTTATTTTGTTCAGGTCTGCTTGCAAGATTTCCACATCCTGCATAGAAGATATTGGCATGCCTAATTTAGTATCATCTGCAAATACTGAGATTGTACTAGATATCCCCTCCTCTAGATCATTTATGAATAAATTAAACAGGATTGGTCCCAGAACAGAACCTTGGGGGACCCCACTTTCCACACCCGCCCAATCCGAGTACTCCCCATTAATCACAACCCTCTGTACTCTCCCCTGGAGCCAGTTCTCTATCCAAGTACTCACCCTATGGTCCATACCTACATTCCTTAGTTTGTACAGTAAGCGTTTGTGGGGAACGGTGTCAAACGCCTTTGCAAAGTCCAGATACACCACATCCACAGGCTTACCTTTATCTAAGTGGCAGCTCACTTCATCGTAGAAGGTTAATAGATTGGTTTGGCATGAACGATTTTTCATGAATCCATGCTGATTACTACTTATAATACCGTTTTCATTACTAAAGTCTTGTATGTGGTCCCTTATCATCCCCTCCAAAATTTTGCAGACTACTGATGTTAGGCTGACCGGCCTATAGTTACCCGGGATATATCTCGGCCCCTTTTTAAATATTGGTACCACGTTGGCTTTTTTCCAATCAGCTGGCACCATACCTGTCTGTAAACTATCCTTAAAGATCAAGAATAATGGTCTGGCAATCACCTGGCTGAGCTCATTAAGAACCCTTGGGTGCAAGCCATCCGGTCCCGGGGATTTATTTATGTTTCTCTAGTTTAGCTCTAAGTCTATCCTCTGTTAGCCATGGCGGCACTTCCTGAGGTGTATTATTTAGTTCGGCCTTACAAGCGGGGTTCGTGTAGCCCCCCGATTCCTTTGTGAAGACTGAAGAAAAGAAATTATTTAACACTTCCGCCTTTTCTCTGTCCTCAGTGGCCATTTTTCCTTTATCATCTTTTATGGGGCCAATGTGTTCTGGCCTCGCTTTCCTACTGTTTATATACTTAAAGAACTTCTTGGGGTTCTTTTTACTCTCCTCCGCTATATGTCTCTCGTGTTCTATTTTAGCCGCCCTGATTTCGTCTTTACATTTCTTATTACACTCTTTGTAGTGCTTAAATGCTGCCAATGACCCCTCAGTCTTGTATTTTTTGAAGGCCTTTTCTTTAGCTCTAATATACATTTTTATGTTGGAGTTTAGCCACCCAGGGTTTAGTTTTGCTCTTTTAAATTTATTTCCCTGTGGAATGCACTGGCCCACCCCCTTGTTAAGTATGCTCTTGAAGCACTCCCATTTTTCCTCCGTGTTCTTTGTTCCCAGGGTTCTATCCCATTTGATATTTTCTAGCAGCGAGCGCAGTTTAGGGAAATTGGCTCTTTTGAAATTCAGTGTCCTTATAGTACCCTTGTGTTTCCTATTACTGTAATTAATACTGAAACCAATTGACCTATGGTCACTGTTCCCTAAGTTGTCCCGTATTTCTATATCCGTGAGCAGGTCTGTATTGTTGGTAATCAGTAGGTCAAGTACCGCATTGTTTCTTGTCGGTGCATTCACCATCTGACCCATGAAATTGTCCTGCAAAACATTTAGGAACTGCCGAGCCTTGGCTGAATGCGCGGTTCCTTCTGCCCAGTCTATATCAGGATAATTAAAGTCCCCCATTATAATGACATTTCCCATCCTTGCTGCCAATACTATCTGTAACATGAGGTCCGCCTCATCCTCCTCCCTCTGGTTTGGGGGCCTATAGCATACGCCCAATATTACCTTCCCCACCGTGCCATTCCTTTGAAGCTCTACCCATAGGGATTCTGCCTCGTCCATAGCTCCATTATTAATATCATCCCTCATATTTACCTGTATACTGTTCTTAATATACAAACATACCCCTCCCCCTTTTTTACCCTCTCTATCTCTGCGATAAAGGGAATACCCCTGAATGGTCGCCATCCAGTCATGAGAGCTGTCAAACCAAGTCTCAGTTATCCCCACAAAATCTAAGTCCTCCTCAAACATCAGCAGCTCCAGCTCTCCCATCTTGTTGGCCAGGCTTCTGGCATTGGTATACAAGCCTCGTAATTTTGATTGGTTACATTTATCCTCATTTGATGTTTTTAGGCTGCTCTCTTGATTTTTCCCCGTACCCACCCTGGGTATAGGAGCTCCGAACACCCTACCGCTAATGCACCCATTTCTGCCCTCTGAAACTTGCTTTCCACTGGCTAATTCTACATCTGTACCCTCCCCCCCATTGTTCATTTTTTATTTTTATTTTTTTCTGTGTTTTGTGTTCATTGAGCCAGGGTATGCCCTAAGGCTCTGTTATTGTACCTTTTCTTAAAAATCAATAAAAAGAATTAGTAAAAAAAATAAATAAGATAGATAGATCTTTTGGCTGGAGCTAAACTTAAAAAATGTACCTGTTTCGACTTACAAACAAATTTGACTTAAGAACAAACCTACAGTCCCTATCTTGTTTGTAACCAGGGGACCGCCTGTACCGTCCAGGTGGTTAGTAGTGCACTGACATATTTTTGGGAAAGTAGTATTTTGGTACAGTACCGATAGTCTAATGATAGTTTGAATAAAAGTGAGCTTGAAAGAAAGTGAGCGTGAAAGTTCACTCGAGGCTGGGTGATTCAGGGAAAGTGGAGACGGCAATAGGATGCGGGGGTAAAGAGGAGAGAAGGCAATCAGAATGTTTTGTGCATAGTTCCGGAAGACGGTGTATTTCTTTTACTTCTTTCGGCTTATGTTGGGTAATAGGCAAGAGGGGAAACACTTGGCTTAGGAGTTTGTCTTTTAATGGTTAGAGAGTTTGGGTGAATTGTGAGGCGGCAGGGGAGAAAGTTTACCTTGTCTGGAAGGCGGATAGGGGTTGAATACCTTTACCAATAGTCCGGTGTGGTAGTGTAACGCTCCTGCGTTTTTGTTATAGGCTGGATTTACAGCTGCAAAATCTCCACTCAGTAGTCATGTAGAGATGTGTTGAATACCAGATCCAACTCTCCAGGACTCATCACCGTGGGCCTGTCAGCTTCAACATACAGATATATACACACTCAATGAGATGTTCCTGGAGTGATAGGATGTATATGATAGTATGAAGGTGATGTGCTGAAGGGACAGGTGTGAACAGTGACAAGGATGGTAAGCACTTGATAGGTTTGTACAGGAGAGTTCAAGATGGTATTTAGGAATGCAGATAGGTTAGTATCGAGTATGCTAACAGGTGGTGAGGACAGCAGATGACAAATACAGGATAGACTAACCCAGTGCAAGGATAGATAGTAGTAGACAGGAGAGCTAGCAATCTATGCAGCAGTGCAGATGATAAATGGTAGTAGACAGGAGAGCTAGCAATCTATGCAGCAGTGCAGATGATAGATGGTAGTAGTCTCAAGAGCTAGCAATCTATGTAACAGTGCAGATGATAGGATAGTATGGATAGGTAGTAACAGTCCTTAATGCAATAATAGTAGTGTAAGTTATGGAGGTTTCCCCTGCGGGGTACTTATCACTATAGTATAGTAGTAGAAGGGTCCGGTGATGAGGAAGTGATCCAGTAGCGAGATACAGGGATCAGTAGCGAGGTTCGGGTCTGAGGAAGTGATCCTGGTAGCGAGATACAGGGATCTGTAGCGAGGTTCCACAGCGAGACACGCTTGTAAGCATAGATGCAAGGCAGGTTGAAGAGTGAAGGGTGAAAGCAGCATGCCGGGAGTGATCGGGTGGCGAGACACAGGATCAGATATGAAACAAGTTCAGGTAGCGAGATACAGGAGCGAGTAACATCTGGTATGCTGACTTCAGACAGGGACGATCCAACCATGACGGTTGAACGAACATGTGAGTGAGAACGCCGGCGGTTGAAATAGCCGCCCTGCGGCGCTCAGTGATGACAGCATCGGTCTTAAAGGTGTATGCACACCTACCAGAAGAGAATGGTGGGACGCATACACAGAATGGAAAGTGGAATAAGGGTACCAGAGGTACCAGAACATTACAGTACCCCCCCCCCTTAAGGCCGGCTCCGGAAGGCCTCTAGAACTGGTTTTTCCGGGTATTTCGAGTGAAAATTGCGAATCAGTCTAGGGGCATGTATATCAGAGGTATCCAGCCAGGTGTTGTCTTGGGGCCCATAGTTCTTCCATCGTACTAGATATTGGAGTCTTCTTCTGTGGATACGAGAATCCAGAATCTCCTTTATCTCATATTCTTCTCCGCCTTCAACTTGTACAGGAGGTGGAGGTGGGATGGTAGGCCTTATTCCTTGGTTAGGAACATGTGGCTTCAATAGCGACACATGGAAGATGGGATGGATCTTGAGATCTGCCGGTAAGGTGAGCTGTACTGCAGCTTTTCCAATTAGTTTCCTGATTGGGAAGGGTCCCAAGAATAAAGGCCCAAGCTTTTTGCTAGGGATCTTTAATCTTAAATTTTTTGTTGATAGCCAAACGAGGTCCCCAATAACATACTGAGGAGAAGGTCTTCTACGAAGGTCATAGTACCTTTTTTGTTGACTATGAGCGTGTGATATGGTAGTATTGAGTAAACCCAAAGAGTCTTTTATTTGGGTAAGGTAATCCGAGGCTACTGGGTTACTCGATGGCAGGATGCGTGGTGGAAGAAGAGTGGGATGAAACCCATAGTTCAAGTAGAATGGACTATGCTTCGTAGTACTGTGGGTTGCGTTGTTGTAAGCAAATTCCGCTAGAGGAAGGAGATCCACCCAATCATCCTGCAGGTATGATGTGTAGCAGCGTAGATATTGCTCAATGCACTTGTTGACTCTTTCAGTCTGTCCGTTGGTCTGAGGATGGTAGGGAGAAGTGAGCTTTTGCTCAATGCGTAAAATTTGACAAAGTGCTTGCCAAAATTTAGAGATAAATTGTGAACCACGGTCGGACAAAAGAGTCTTTGGAATTCCATGCAACTTGAACACATGTTTCATCAATAGTTCCGCTGTTTGTTTGGATGAAGGTAGTCTACGGATAGCGATGAAATGTGCCATCTTTGTCAAGTGGTCCACTGACACTAGGATGGTATTAAATCCTTTGGAAGGTGGTAGTTCTACTATGAAATCTAAGGACACAACTTCCCATGGAACCTGGGGTATTGGTAGACTACAAAGTAGTCCAGATGGTTTTGTAGTGTCAATTTTGGACCTTGCACAGATGTCACATGAAGAAACAAATTTTTGTACAGACATCTTCATATCAGGCCACCAAAACTGCCTGGTGAGCAAATTAAAGGTTTTCGTCATACCCATATGTCCTGCCATGGGTACATCATGCGATAACTCCAAGATCTTGGTGCGCATAGTAGGGGGTATGTAAAGTTTGTCATTGTAATAGAGGAAGCCTTCTGCATCAGTACTTAGTTGTGGTGGAGGTGAATCCATTCCTATACTGTGCAAAATCTCTTCCTTCAAGGATCGGACAACACCAATAATGCGTTCATAGGGTATTATGGGAATGGAAGGGATTTCGGCGCAGTTATCTTCGGTTAGTCGTGATAGCGCATCCGCTTTTTTATTTTTGTCTGCAGGCGTATAGGTCACTAAGAAATTAAATCTTAAAAAGAATAATGACCATCGTACCTGCCGGTGGGAAAGAGTCTTGTTAGTCTGGAGGTATTGAAGGTTTTTATGATCTGTATATATGAGTATTGGTAACTGGGTACCTTCGAGCAGATGTCGCCAATTCTCCAGTGCCAATTTTATGGCAAGCAACTCCTTTTCACCCACTGGGTAATTCACCTCTGGGCTGCTTAGTGATTTTGAAAAGAAAGCAACTGGGTGGAGTGATGAAGTGTTTGTTGGTCGTTGGGAGAGAACTGCTCCTACTGCCATATTTGACGCATCTACCTCTAGAATATATTGGAGGGATGGGTCTGGATGGCGTAGTATGGGAGCAGAAGTGAAGCTTGATTTTAATAAGCAGAAAGCTTGATTTGCTTCTTCTGACCATTTGAATGGTTTTTTTATACTTGTCAGTTGTGTGAGAGGTCTCACAATGGCGGAAAAGTTCTTGATGAACTTCCTATAGAAGTTCGAGAATCCTAGGAATCGCTGTAGGGCCTTATGAGTTGTTGGTATAGGCCAGTCTAGAATACAGGATATCTTTAATATTTCTCTATCGCTCATTGACAGACGTAGTCCTCGGTGATACAGAACCTTCGGGTTATGTTGCCTCCACAGGAGCAGGACTAGACAGGAAATTAAAATGCTCTGGCCACACCCTAGGGGCAGTCCCAGAGGGTATATCCTCTCTCTCTCTGCCTCAGCAAATCAGTTATTTTCTGTCTAGTTAGGAGTAAGGACCTAGATACCTTGCTGGGATCTTCGGTCCTGGCAAGATTTTTTTCTTAAAAAGATTTTTTAGACAGCTTTTTTCTCCAGTGTTCCTGTGAGATCTTCAAGCAAGAAAGCTGAACTGGGCGACGGGCTGGATGTTGAGATCCGGTGGTCACCCCAGTTCAGCCTACGAGCGCGTGCAGGCCATAGCTCCGCGCTGGGTCGGCCGCGACAAAGTCCCATTAAGGGACTGACCCCGCGAGTTAAACGTCTCGCTGAAACGCCAAAGACCATGAGTCACGGCGTCCGTATTGGTCGACAGCCCTCCCGCCCCGGTGGAGAGGGGTACTGTCAGGAGTTGGTGTCCGCCTGGTTCCGGTATGGTGAGTAGTATGTTCCCCCTTTTCCCCCTGACGGGTCTTGTGGTGAACGCGGGCCCCTCTCTGTATGGTAAGATAGAGTCCCCCTCTATCCTATAACATGGCACAGATCCCCCTACTTTGAGTGTGATTTTATGTGCAAAAAGCCAGGAGGCTTGGTTTGGGAGCTAACAATCTAATTGTATACATGTTTAAAAGATTGTAATCAGTGGCAGTCTGGGAATCTTACTGTGATAAGAATAAGGTACCTACCAGTCAGAAGCCACGGACATGTAGACTGCCTTCCTAGTCAAATCTCCAGCTATAGCAGGCCTTCCGAACGGCCATGAGGTCCGCCAGGGCCGGTACCGCCAACCACGCCAAAAATCCCCATGCAGAGATAGTGTTGTGTGCCCTGCAGCACACCGCTATTCGGTACAGGCCGCCGCCATTTTTTTTGCTGGATTGCACGAGCCGCCATTTTGGCGTAGCCTCGTGTCTCCAGCATGGGGGCGGCCATGTTTGAGGTGATCCAAACACCTCGTGGAGCTAGGGGAGGCGCCGGAAGGCATGCAGAGGGGCGGAGCCGCCTCCTTTCTTCCTGGGCAGCCAGCCAAAAGACTTCCTGTTTGTCAAGACAGCGCTGTAACCTGTTGCAGTTAAACTCTGAGCATCAAGTGGTGAGCCTGGGGGTCTATCTCTCTCTCTCTCTCTCGATCGATAGGGATCCCTAGCAGGTAACACTAAGGGGCTTTTGTGGCGCTGGGGGTCTGTGAAAAAAAAAAAAAAAAAAAGTTTTTTATTTTTGAATTATATTATCCGGGAAGTTACTGGAATAATCATGGACCCTGCCACACAAATTCCCCCACCTGTTTCCCTCGAGGGGGCCACGGGACCCGCCGGTGCACAGAGTGTAGAGGCGTTTACAGCAATTTTGGAGTCTATGGTGGCTCGGGTGGAGGCGGCCTGTCAGGGACGAGGGTCAAGGAAGCGACCCCCGCCTACCCCTATATTATCTGACACCTCTGACTCAGATTCAGAGATGGTCACTGCAGTTGCAGGTCCCTCTGCAAGGGCTGTTACCTCAGGTAAAGCTCCCTCAGACAGTGAGGAGGACGTTTCTTCTCCCGCTATAATTCAGGAAGAAGCATTGGTGGACGCACTAGTTGTGGCAGTGCAGGAAACCTTAAAACTTGAGGTTTTACCGGCAGAAGCAACTGATACAGAGATTCCTTTTGGTACTAACAAGCCCATCGAAACGGTGAAGGTTTTTCCTGTACCCAAGTGTTTTGGTAATAAGATTAAAGGAGAATGGGAGCATTCTAAACGTACCTTTACTATTTCCAAGCGTATTGCTAGACGCTATCCGTTTGAGGAATCCATCATTAAGAAATGGACGGTACCACCAGTGGTGGATCCACCTATTTCCAGGCTGAATAAAGCCACGGTTATCCCAGTGGAGGACACTTCGTCCTTTAAGGATCCGGTGGATCGAAAGATGGAAGCAGAGTCCCGCACCATCTTCTCTCTGATAGGGTCAGCATTTAGACCAGTAATTGTTATTGGTCTAGTTTCCCAGACACTTACGGAATGGGCGAGATTGGTACGCCAAGACCTTAGGGGAAAAGATATTCCCCAGGAAACATCTGATTTGATGGAACAGATTATACAAGGGCTACAGTTTATCTGTGACGCAGCCTTGGACACTACTCCCCTATTAGGGCATGCATCTATGTCAGCGGTAATCCTCAGACGTGTGCTGTGGTTAAAATGCTGGTCAGCTGACCTAGGTTCCAAAAAGACCTTGACGAATCTCCCCTTTCAGGGGAATCGTCTATTTGGGGCCACCCTAGATGAAATCATTAAGGATGCCACTGGGGGCAAGAGCACTTTTTTGCCACAGGCTGCTAAAGCTAAGGGACCTCGCAACAAGCGAGGACCTTTCTTTACCGCCCATAAAGGGTTCGCACGCCCGGCTGGAACAAGCGGGAAAGGCAAGACTCCTCCAGGAGGGTTCAAGAAAGGCTGGTCGGACAAACAGAGGACCAACTCAGCCAAACCCGAAGCAAAGGAGTACACAGCCTGAAGGTGCGCCCCTACCCGGTTTGAGGGTGGGGGGGCGTTTTCACCGGTATTCAGGACATTAGATCGAGCATCAACTACCACTACCGGTGCGATTCTTCCCTTCCAACATTTAAGTACTACAGGGAGCGGTAGTCACCGTTCCCTGAATAGATCTTTTCCTTTACCTTTTCCTAAGATTAGTCTCAATTCCCCACAGGAATCGGATCTGGTTGACCAGACAGGCCAAGAAGCCTCTAGCCGGGTAACTTCGGTCCCTGAGGTTCAACCAGAAAAGATCACCCTTCCTGATAGCAATCAGGTATCTGATAAATGTGTGGGAACAGTAACCGACCAGACTTTCTCGGATGGTCGGGGCCAGATAGCTCTAGGGACGCCTGGTTCAGATCCAGTCAGCACCAGTGGTCCTAGAAATTCTAGGCTGGCCTCGTCAAGCCGGCCTGGCCGACTTGGACAGGCTAGTCGCAGACGTTCCGTGGGAACTTCGTCTCAGGGAGTGTCTGTGGTCTCAAGGACCAATTTACCATCGTGCTTTACAGTCGCTGGTTTTAATGGCCTGGCCATTGAGACCCAAGTACTGAAGGACAGAGGTTTGTCAGCTTCAGTCATTCCTACCCTTATTAAAGCAAGGAAAGCGACTTCCAGCAAGGTCTATTATCACACATGGAAGACTTATATTGCGTGGTGCGAATCTTTAGGATTTCCTCCACGTACCTATTCGGTGACTCGAATATTGGCTTTTTTGCAACAAGGGGTTGAGCAGAAGCTAGCCTTGAGCACCATCAAGGGTCAAGTTTCAGCATTAGCAATCTTCTTTCAGAAACCTTTAGCTACCAAGTCCTTGGTGCGGAATTTCATCCAGGGGGTGCGGCACCTGGCTCCACCAGTCCGCGCGCCCTTACCCCCCTGGGATCTTAATTTAGTTTTGTCGGTTCTACAGAAACCTCCCTTTGAAAACATCAGGGAGATTCCCTTGTTTACTTTATCCCAGAAGGTGGCCTTCTTGGTGGCTATCACTTCTGCTCGCAGGGTGTCAGAACTGGCTGCATTATCATGCCAGTCCCCATACCTAGTGATTCATAGGGATAAGGTAGTACTTCATCCTAAGCCATCCTTTCTTCCTAAGGTGGTTTCAGATTTTCATCTGAATGAAGATATTGTACTACCTTCCTTGTGTCCTCAGCCCAAGCATCATCGGGAACATGCGTTGCATTCCTTGGATGTGGTTCGGGCAATCAGAGTATACCTGAAAGCTACGGAATCATTCCGTAAGACGGATTCACTTTTTGTGATCACGGATGGCCCCAGAAAGGGTTTGCCTGCATCTGCCGCGACCATTGCCAAATGGATTAGACAGACGGTGGTACAGGCTTATTCTATTAAGGGTCAGAGTCCTCCGTTCCCTGTTAGGGCGCACTCCACTCGAGCGCTCAGTACTTCCTGGGCCTTTCGCCATCAGGCGTCAGTGGTCCAGGTATGTAAGGCGGCCACCTGGTCGTCGGTACATACCTTTACAAAATTCTATAAAATTGATGTGACGGCATCGGCGGATGCCTCATTTGGCCGCAAGGTTTTGCAGGCCGCAATTTGAGGAGACCGGTGGTCTACCTCGAGAGTTTTTTTCTGTTTGAAAAATTTCTTTTTTGTTGAGTCTCATCATTAAGGATGAGCATTGTAAACTTCTAGTTGGCACCGGTTGGGCCTTCTAGATTGGGATTTGATTTCCATTTTCCCACCCCTCATTTGTGATACTGCTCTGGGACGTCCCGAAGGTGCTGTATCACCGAGGACTACGTCTGTCAATGAGCGATAGAGAAAAATGGATTTTTGTAAAATCTTACCGTAAAATCCTTTTCTCTTAGCTCATTGACAGACGTAGTCCCCGCCCCTCTGTTTTGGAGTTGGGTTGGGTTAAAATCTCTAAAGACTGCTTTTTGACATAACTGATTTGCTGAGGCAGAGAGAGAGAGGATATACCCTCTTGGACTGCCCCTAGGGTGTGGCCAGAGCATTTTAATTTCCTGTCTAGTCCTGCTCCTGTGGAGGCAACATAACCGGAAGGTGCTGTATCACCGAGGACTACGTCTGTCAATGAGCTAAGAGAAAAGGATTTTACGGTAAGATTTTACAAAAATCCATTTTTCTTCTTTATGAAATAGGCATTTTTTTAATGTCACGTATAGACTGTGTGAGAGCAGTCTGGACAACACAAGTCTTACATGTTTTATGTGTTCAGGCATAGATCGAGAATAGATAAGTATATCGTCTAGGTATACTACAACACAGACATCAAGTAAGTCTCTAAAGATGTCGTTTATGAATCTTTGGAAAGCTGCGGGAGCATTACATAGCCCGAATGGCATCACAAGGTATTCGAATAGTCCGTATCTGGTTCTGAATGCTGTTTTCCACTCATCCCCGTCACGGATTCGGATTAGGTTGTATGCCCCTTTCAGGTCTAATTTGGTGAAATAAGTAGCCCCACGCACTTGTTCAATAAGTTCAGGGATAAGCGGCAAAGGATAGCGATCCTTTATCGTAATCGTGTTTAATTGCCTATAATCGATAATAGGCCTGAAACTGGAATCCTTATTGCGGACAAAGAAAAGTCCTGCAGCAGTGGAAGAAGTAGAGGGTCTAATGAATCCTTTTGTCAAATTCTCATCCAAGTATTCCTTGAGGTGAGAAAGTTCATCCTGTGAAAGGGGATAAACATGACCAAAAGGCAATTTGCTGTTAGGGAGTAGATCGATAGTGCAATCGTAATCCCTATGGGGAGGCAACACTTGAGCATTTTTCTCAAGGAACACTTCGGACAGATCCTGATAGCATAGTGGTGCAATTTCATCTGACACCACAGACAGAATCTTCCCATAAGATGGGAGGTTACACGTATTCTCACAATAGTGAGAAGGGAAAACCAAAGTCCGTTTTTTCCAATCTATGATTGGTTGGTGTGTGTGTAACCAGGGAAGTCCCAAAATAATAGGAAAATGGGGTGAGGATAGTATATCAAAAGTGATGGTCTCCACATGTGACTCGTTGGTAGTGGCAAGGAGTGCCTGTGTCTGGTTGGTGATTGGACCAGAAGACAGTGGAATACCATTAATGAAACTAACAGAAACAGGCTTAGATTTTGAAATAATAGGTATTTTATTTAAGGTAACAAAGCGTGTATCAATATAGTTTCCACAAGATTCAGTGTCGACCATAGCCTTGGTGGTGATCCTAGTTTGGTCCCACTGTAATATTAAATGAACAAAAAGATAGGTGTTAGAAAAGGAAGTCGTTAATCCTCCCAGCAAGACATTTGAACACTCACCCTCTTTTTTGCGAACAAGGGGACAGGTGCTTATCAAATGATCCGGGGATGCGCAATACATGCAGAGATTTCTGGATGTTCTTCTAGCTCGTTCAGTAGTCGTTAAAGGTGGGCGTATGGTTCCTACATCCATGGGAGTAGGGTCAACGGCCGAAATCCGAGAAGGACTAGACAATGGCATTCCCATCTTTTCAGCCCTTCTTTCTCGCAGTCGTCTGTCGATGTTGATACTAAGTTGTATCAAGGCCTCCAAGGTGCCAGGTAAATCCGCTCGGGCGAGCTCGTCTTTAACAGCTTCCGATAACCCGAGTCTGAATTGAGTTCGCAAAGATGTGTCATTCCACCCTGAATCAAGGGTCCATCTTTTGAACTCAGATACAAAGTCTTCTACAGGTCTCCTTCCTTGTTTCAAGGCCCTCAACTGCATATCAGCAGTACTCTGCCTATTGGGGTCATCGTATAAGCTGGTGAGTTCCGCTAGGAATAAAGAATAGGTGTTGAGAATCTGATCATTATTCTCAAAGAGAGAGTCTGCCCAGGCCCGTGGATCACCCGTCAAGTATGAAATAACGGTACAGACTTTTATTTGATCAGTGGGGTATGTACGAGGCTTTAACAAAAAAAGCAATTGACATGCGTTTTTGAATTCCCGAAATTTTTTTCGGTCGCCTGTAAACACTAGAGGGGGGTTTATTTTAGGTTCAGGAGGCTGAACAGCAGTAAGCCGTGAGAGCTGGGTTACCTGCTGTGTTAAAGTCTGATTCTTTTCTTGTACGTCAGTCAGAGCAAGTATTAACGCTTTTACTTGTTGTGTTAATTGTGTCACTTGAGTGGGTAATTCTGCTGAATCCATTTTTAAGGTTCGTTCAATCTGTAACGCTCCTGCGTTTTTGTTATAGGCTGGATTTACAGCTGCAAAATCTCCACTCAGTAGTCATGTAGAGATGTGTTGAATACCAGATCCAACTCTCCAGGACTCATCACCGTGGGCCTGTCAGCTTCAACATACAGATATATACACACTCAATGAGATGTTCCTGGAGTGATAGGATGTATATGATAGTATGAAGGTGATGTGCTGAAGGGACAGGTGTGAACAGTGACAAGGATGGTAAGCACTTGATAGGTTTGTACAGGAGAGTTCAAGATGGTATTTAGGAATGCAGATAGGTTAGTATCGAGTATGCTAACAGGTGGTGAGGACAGCAGATGACAAATACAGGATAGACTAACCCAGTGCAAGGATAGATAGTAGTAGACAGGAGAGCTAGCAATCTATGCAGCAGTGCAGATGATAGATGGTAGTAGACAGGAGAGCTAGCAATCTATGCAGCAGTGCAGATGATAGATGGTAGTAGTCTCAAGAGCTAGCAATCTATGTAACAGTGCAGATGATAGGATAGTATGGATAGGTAGTAACAGTCCTTAATGCAATAATAGTAGTGTAAGTTATGGAGGTTTCCCCTGCGGGGTACTTATCACTATAGTATAGTAGTAGAAGGGTCCGGTGATGAGGAAGTGATCCAGTAGCGAGATACAGGGATCAGTAGCGAGGTTCGGGTCTGAGGAAGTGATCCTGGTAGCGAGATACAGGGATCTGTAGCGAGGTTCCACAGCGAGACACGCTTGTAAGCATAGATGCAAGGCAGGTTGAAGAGTGAAGGGTGAAAGCAGCATGCCGGGAGTGATCGGGTGGCGAGACACAGGATCAGATATGAAACAAGTTCAGGTAGCGAGATACAGGAGCGAGTAACATCTGGTATGCTGACTTCAGACAGGGACGATCCAACCATGACAGTTGAACGAACATGTGAGTGAGAACGCCGGCGGTTGAAATAGCCGCTCTGCGGCACTCAGTGATGACAGCATCGGTCTTAAAGGTGTATGCGCACCTACCAGAAGAGAATGGTGGGACGCATACACGGAATGGAAAGTGGAATAAGGGTACCAGAGGTACCAGAACATTACAGGTAGTAGGATAAGGTTGATTGCAGGGGAGGTATGTGGTTGGAATGTCTTTTCCGGCAGCGTCTCTTACTGCATGAGTCATCTGCCACGTTGTGTCTTGTGAAATGCAGCTCAGGAATGTGTGCTATGCAGTTCAGGCGGATAGACATGCTCTTCGTTGAGCTGGGGAAGCAGTCGAGCTCTCATTCCTCTGGGTACCTTGAGTAGGAGGAGGAGGATAGTGAGCGGTGCCGTCGTCATCCCCTTTGTTCCTCTGGACGGATGTCCTCCATGGATGCTGCTCGTCTTGAGGCGGAAATTGCTATACCAGTCGGGCAGATCAATAGGCGGGATTTCCAGGGTGCTGCGAAGTGATCTAAATCTTCCGGGACCCTTAGATTTGCTGTGCGGCCTTAGTGAGTGGTGGAAAGGCAGAATGTGATTGCTCTGGAGCGCAGGAGATCTAATATAGGCTTCCGCTCCTTTCTGCGCTGGAGAGTGATGTTGGAGAGGTCCTGGTATATTTTAACTTCTGTTCCTTCAAAAGTAATACAGCCTCTGGTGCGGGCTCTTCTTAGAATTTCCTCTTTCAAAGAGAAATTTACCAGGCATCCTATCAACTCCCTGGGGGGGATCGGGTTCTCTGCCTCGAGGCCGCAGGGCCCTGTGGAGGCGTTCAAATTCTATTGGGGCATCGTGGGGTCTCAACAGAAGATCATTGAAAAGGGCAGTGATGGTCTGGGCAAGGTGATTGTGTTCAATTGATTCTGGAAGTCCTCTTACCCTTAAGTTGTGGCATCTGCCACGGTTGTCCAGGTCTTCCAGATGTCGGTGGAGTTCCCTTAGATGGATAGCGTGGGATTCAGTTAATTTTTTAACTTGGCATAGGGAGGTGTCATGGCGGCCTGTTGTTTTCTCCACCTTCTCTACCCTCTTGCTGATAAAGTGTATGTTTTCTCAGAGTTCTGAGATGGCAGCCGACAGAGTGTTTTTCAGATCAGCAGCAATCTCCTGTAGGTCAAGGAGGCTCAGTGCTAGGGCTGCTTTAGCTGAGCTCCTGTCCTGGTAGCAAAGCGGGCTTTTGTTAGGTGAGCATGATCTTCTAGAGGAGGCCTGTGGTTCAGACATGGTGCCCTTCTGGTATTGTGTCTGGAATATTTCGGGGATATTCCGGTTTAGCTGTGAGTTTTGGTCTCGGGGTGATCTGGATCGGGTGGCAGACATACTGCGGTATGTACTCCTCATTCTGGGTAGAGTGAAGCCTCTATTGTGAGCAAAGTAAGACCTTGGGTTTGCAGAGCTTGTGGATTTGGCAGCTATCATGGACCAGGCCCAGACCACGCCCCCCTCTGATTTCCATTTGAATGAAGACATTGTGTTGCCTTTCCTATGTCCAAGGGCTAAACATACTAAGGAAATTGCCTTGCATTTCCTGGAAGTGGTTCGGGCAATCAGGGTCTACCTGGCAGCTACGGAGGCTTTTAGGAAGTCAGACTCACTATTTGTACTCACGGATGGACTTCGAAAAGGGTTTGGGGCTTCTGGTGCGACCATTTCCAGATGGATCAGACATATAGTGATTCAGGCCTATTCAATTAGTGGTCAGGTTCTTCCTTTCCCTGTCGAGGCGCACTGTACTCGGGCGCTTAGTGTCTCCTAGGCCTTCCGTTATCAGGTATCAGTAATGCAGGTTTGCAAGGTGGCCACCTGGTCATCTGTGAAGACTTTGACAAAGTTTTATAAAGTGGATGTATTGGTATCTGCGGATGCTTCTTTTGGCCGCAAGGTTTTGCAGGCTGCTGTTTAGAGGACCTGGTCCTCTTTGAGGGTGTATTGTTTTTTTTCAGGTGAGCTCCAGTTGTTATGGTTGAGCTCCATGTTACCTGGTTGGCTATGGTTAGCCTTGGGAAATTTTTTCTGCTGTTTTACCACTCCTCATATTTAACACTGCTTTGGGACGTCCCAATGGTTAAGAAGCATGTGTCAGTAAATGAACAAAAGAGTGGTTGTATACCCCCTGGGACTGCCCATAGGCGTAGCCACGCTTTTTTTCTGCCTAGTGTCCTATTCCTGTAGGAATCCTGCAGTATAACCCAATGGTTAAGAAGAATCAGGAGCTGTGCCCATCAATGAAGATCAGAGAAATGGATTTTACGGTAAGTCAAAAATCCAATTTTTGTCAAAAGTATTGGGACACTTGACTTTACACACACATGAACTTTAATGGCATCCCAGTCTTATTCTGTAGGGTTCAATATTGAGTTGGCCCACCCTTTGTAGCTATAACAGCTTCAATTCTTCTGGGAAGGCTGTCCACAAGGTTTAGGAGTGTGTCTATGGTAGTGTTTGACCTTTCTTCCAGAAGCGCATTTGTAAGGTCAGGCATTGATGTTTGATGAGAAGGCTTGGCTCGCAGTCTGCGCTCTAATTCATCAAAGGTGTTCTATTGGGTTGAGGGCAGGACTCTGTGCAGGTTAGTTAAGTTTCGCCACCCCAAACTCGCTCATCCATGGTTTTATGGACCTTGCTTTGTACACTGTTGTGCAGTCATGTTGGAACAGAAGGGGCCATCCTCAAACTGTTACCAAAAAGTTGAGAGAATGAAATTGTCCAAAATGCCTTGGTATGCTGACACCTTAAGAGTTCCCTTCACTGGAAATCCCCCCCCCTCTCCACCAAATGATTTGGACCAGTGCACAAAACAAGGTCTATAAAGACATAAATGAGCGAGTTTGGAGTGGAGGAACTTGACTGACCTGCACCTCAACCTGATAGAACACTTTTGGGATAATTGAGAGAGAGGAGCCAGCGAGCCAGGCTTTCTCGTCCAACATCAATGCCTGACCTCACAAATGCTCTTCTGGAAGAATGGTCAAACATTCCAGTAGACACACTCCTAAACCTTGTGGACAGCTTTCCCAGAAGATTTGAAGCTGTTATAGCTGCAAAGGGTGGGCCAACTCAATATTGAACCCTACAGACTAAGACTGGAATGCCAACAAAGTTCATGTGCTTGTAAAGGCATGTGTCCCAATACTTTTGAGAATATAGTGTAGTAAGACATACAGGATACAATAGAGCTCCAGCCCCGCTCAGCAAAGGAACTGCAAAAATGGGTGCTGGGGCAGGACGCTCTAAGTGGTAAAATTCACAAAAAATAAACCCCATAATAAATGTGGCTAGAAAAGAAGCAGCAGAAAACATTACATTCAGTAATCTTCAGAACACCCTGCAAAGGAGCTGTGTTTAGGCCACTAAAGTCCATAGGACAAAGAACTGTTAAACAGGAGGTAAGCGAGCTGCCAACTGAAACAGAATGGGGCGAGAAGCCCCTCAGTGTCCCATGGAGGAAGTCTGTGGTAGTGTGTTGGACAAAAGTAATTTGCGACCTCGAGAGCGTTCCTTAGAGCATGCAGGCCGTGGTTAACCCCCTTAGCGGTATCCCCGAGCGTGACTCGGGGTGGATTTTTTATGCTACTATCGGTATCCCCGAGTCACGCTCGGGGTGGATGTGCAAGAGCGTGCAGCGGTGTCTCTTATCTTCTCCTGGCGATCCAGTGATGATCTCCCATTGCTGTGATCGCCAGCCGAGATCCCCACCGCTCGTCCGTCGGTATGATGACTTCCTGGTTCGGTTCCCTGCAGCAGCAATGGTGCATGGGAGCGGAACTGGGAGGGAAATTCAAATGTTGCACAAAACACAAACACATAACATTTATATTATATATATGTGTATATATATGTGTGTATATATATGTATATATATATATATATATATATGTATGTATACATATATATATATATGTATATGTGTATATATACATATATATATATATATATGTGTATATATATGTATATGTGTATATATACATATATATGTATACACACACACATGTATACACACACACATATATATATATATATATATATATATATATATATATATATATATATATACACACACACACATATATATATAATATATATATATATAATATATAACGCATGAATTATAATCTAATCAATAATATAATTTTATTATATAATATAATATATATATATATATATATATATATTATATAATAAAATTATATTATTGATTAGATTATAATTCATGCGTTTGTGTTTCAAATTTTTCACATCTGGGATGTCTACTAGAGTCTTGTTTTGGTCAGGTTTATGTCAGTAATTACTAAGAATTGTAGGCCTATAATACATAACGCCAAATTTCCATGCAAAAAATTGTACCGCTTTTGGTACATAATTCCTGACATAATGATACCGCCAGGGAGGTTAAGGCTCCATAGGTACAGTAATGTCTGTGGTGTGATGCCATTTCAGGATATCCACAAGCGCTAGCCCAAATTGTGACAGTAAATGAGAGAGGTCATCCTTGGTGAGCAGAGTGACAAACCTTCTGTCTTTCTGGACCTGAAGACTAAAGGGGAACCCTCTATTTGCAGGTTATACCCACCGTGTGTAAGAGTGTCCTCCATTGCATTAAAGTACGTTGAGAAAGGTCCTGTTAGAAAAAAAGGTGTGCCCGTCAAAATAAAAAAAAGGCCTCTTTCACATGCTTTGCATAATGCAATCTTTGAGGATTTACTTGCTCAACTTACTAATAATGTCACTGGGACTAGACATGTCCTTTGAGGGGTGACGAAGTGCCCGGGGAGTCCTGTCAATTTCAACTAAATCTAAGGAGAGGACCAGGATTTCCTGAAAGATCCCCTGGAGCCTTGATATAATATCCTTAGCCACTATCGCTTCAGGCAGCCCCCGGATATGGATATTACATCGTCAGCTGCAATTTTCATAGTCATCCAGTTAGCAAAGAAGGGCCTCAATCCTCTGATCTTGTGAAATGTGTTGCTTACTGTTCCTAATGATGTCAGATACCTCTGAGCCCTGATCTTGTGAGGTGTGGAGCTGGAGGAGGCAGGGGGAGCAGATTAATTCACCAACTGAGGAGATGGGATTGGAGAAGCGGTAGAGTGTCATGAAGGCTGGGCTGTAGCTGCAGTGTCCCGCTGCTGCACCACCTTGGAGGTCTTCATATGTGTTCATTTGCTCTCAGCAAAGGAGGAGTCGTTGGAGCCCAGGCAGGAATTGGTGGTCCCCCAGGCTGGGAGGATGCTCTCCGTTGCCAGGACATAGCAGGGTCAGCTGCTTAAGTGGCAAAAAACCCTGGTTCAAGCTAAGAAGGCAGCGGTCTGAGTGGAGCTCTGGCACTCTGCTTCCATACTCCTGTAATGTTCCGGTACCTTTGGTACCCTAAATTACACTTTCCACAAGTGTATGCGCCCCACCATTTACTTTTGGAAAAGGTGCGCATACACCTTTAAGACTGGAGCTGTCATCACCCAGCGCCGGACTAGATGGCTATTTAAAGCGCCGGTTCTCACTCACATGTGTTCGTTCAAACACCCTTACCTGGATGCTAACCTTGCTTGAAGCTTCCATGCTTGCAAGCTTACCTCGCTGACGGAACCTCGCCGCGCTGATCCCTGTATCCCGCTACTGGATCATCCGCCTCTCCTGAACCACCCTTCGGCTGTATCGCTAATAGTGCTAAGTACCCCGCAGGGGAATTCTCTATAAACTTATACTAAGCTTACACTATCTAGCTCTGCATAGTAAAGACTGTTTATCACATCTGCATAACTAGATTGCTAGCTCTTGAGACTACTGCTACTTTTCTGCACTGGGTTGATCTCTTTTGTATGTCCACCTGCTATTCTGTCATCTGCTACCATACAACATTGCTAAACCTTCCTGCATCCATCTGCTACTGTCTCACCTTCAAGTGTCTATCACCTACCACCTCCACTCAACCTATCCCTCAACCTTCATCATTGTGTTACCACATACATAAAGTCATTCTAGGAACCAGCTTGCTAATTGTGTGTATTTACTGGCTGAAATAAGACCTTCCACACATGATGAGTCATTGAGGTTGGGAATGGTATCTCAGCATATCTCTTACATGACTACTGACGTGGAACTATTTCTGCAGCTGAAAATCCACACCATATAAGAAACGCAGGAGCGTTACAACTCCTCCATGTCCAAGCCACGCCCCCTGCCAGATTTTTTTGGAAAGCTTTGAAACCTTTTAAATAAAACATCCTCTAAGGCTTCTGGGCTACACTCAAGTCTGTCCCAAGCAGCATTAAGACTTGCCACAGGATTGTCTTTTGATACATTTGGCAGATTTGGGACCTAGCCACATGATAAGCAGATTTTGTTCTGTAGTTGTGACATTTAGTTCATTGATTGTCGCCTTGAAGGTGGATTTCCAACCTCTGTCATTTTCAAGCTTGTTTGGTGAGCTTTTTACAAAACAAGTATTTAACAAATGGTGACATGTCTGTGTTTTCAGACTTTGAATGCTGCATGAGGAACAATATTAGTTACATTGACCTGTGTGCTGGGATTGAGTGACTTTGGTATGGTGGTGCAAAAGCATTCATTGGCTCAGCAAAAGCAATACATTATCTCAGAGTTGATTGCCATGTTGTGTTGCAGCTGTGGAGCAGTGTACTTGATAGGAGGTAATTGAGTAGCCTTATGATAAGATGCCATGTCTATTATCTTATATACTGGTGTCTACAGCTGTGGTAAAAAAGCCTGGTGTGTTGAGGAATGAGAAAGCAAATTGTCTTCAGAGGTGGTAAGTGCAGTGTACTGACCTTGGTTTAGAGATACAGCTGCTGTGGCTGGGAGCTGAAGATTTGGGAGAGAGTGTGAGGAATATAATGCAACTGAGTGTCTGCTGAGGGTGAGAAATATGATGCAACTGAGTGTCTGCTGTTGGTATGTCCTTCACTTTCACTTCACTAGCAGCTTGCTCTAAAACCTTTAATCTTGCCATGGCTATGGCATACTCGCATTACTTCTCCAAAGCTTTCCTCTCTGTTCTCTTGCGTGCAGCTTCTGCTTTCATCTTTGCTTCCATCTGTACTTTATGCATCCATCACTGCTGTCATATGGCTGAAAGGCTGCCTACATTTTAGATGCTTCAGCGATGGTGCAAGCCTTAATAAGTTGCTGGCTGAAAGTTGAAAATCTTGATTGTAGAGACTTGTTGGATCTTGAGGATTGTCTCATAAATGTAAAGCCGTGAGATTTAGGTTCATGAAGTTGTGTGATTCTCGCACCTACCTTTGTCTTTGTTTATAGTGCTAAACTGTCTTTCTCTAGATTAGGTTTATCAAATCTCTTTAATTCTTTCTCTTCATTGTTATGCCATTTTAAGGGGTTAGTATATTTAAGGCACAGTCCTTGATAACTCTCATAGGTAGGAATGAATTGTTTAAGAGCACCCTCTAGCTCAGTGTTTCTCAACCTTTTTTCAGTCAAGGCACCCTTTAAACATATGCACAATCTTGAGGCACCCCATTCAAAAAACGTAAAAGAAACTAATAGTTTTACATAATGCAGCAGCATTGACACACATAGGACACTCAACAATTCTTTAAATATATCAACAGCAAAAAAACTAGGGCAGAGCATATTGCACACATAATTAGCGATGATGGGAGGATGGTTACAGAGGACACTGAAAAAGCAACCATGCTGAACGATTTTTTCTCGTCAGTCTTTACACAGGAAAAGGAGGGGTACACTGACCATGACTGTATGGTTAGTAGTAATACACAGGACTTGCCACTATGGCTAACAGAGGGTGAAATCAGGGAAAGGCTGGATAAACTTAACACAAACAAATCACCAGGCCCGGATGGCGTACATCTGAGAGTACTCAAGGAACTCAGTAAGGTTATATCTAGACCACTGTTCCTGATCTTTGCTGACAGTATTAGGACAGGAGATGTACCAGGGGATTGGAGGAAAGCTAACGTGATTCCGATATTCAAAAAGGGGCAGAGGCATAGCCCGGGAAATTATATGCCTGTCAGTTTGACATTGATAGTATGTAAACTTCTGGAGGGAATGATAAGGAACTATGGCTCCTTTCACACGGCCGCTCCGTGTGTCCGCAAATCATCCCATCCGTTTGCGGATGATTTGTGGACATAATGTAAGTGAATGGCACTGCGGGTGTCAGCGGAATACCATCCGCTGACACCCGATTTTCCTCCTTTCAGTTCTGTTCCGTTTTTACAAATGGAACAGAACCCCATTTTTCCTTCCGTGTAAAAAACGGAAAGGAAGGAAAATCGGATGTCAGCGGTGTCATCCGCTGACATCCGCAGTGCCATATACTTACATTATGTCCGCATATCATGGGATGGGATGGGATGATATGCGGGCACACGGAGCGGATGACAGAAATGTCATCCGCTCCGTGGAAGAAAAAAAAAAAAAGTCCCGCAGCGGACCTTTCACACGGAGCGGCCGTGTGAAAGGAGCCTATATCGTAGAGTTTACTAAAGACAGCACAGCCATTTGTAGCACCACTAATTGCACTAATTGTAATGCAATGGACAGTTCTGTATTTTCCAGTGGATGTACAACCTCAACTTGCAATCAACAGTTATTTAAAGCAGAGCTCCACCAAAAAGGGGAAGCTCCGTTGGTTTTCTTTCTCACCCCCCGAGTCCGACAGCTAGCAGCGCACTGCAGACTGGAGTAGTAGAGAGAGGAGTCAGGGCCCGGGGGCAGAGGACATCAGTGTCCTGCTCCTGTGCCCCCTTCACCTCTCCATGTTAATGGAGAAATATGGTTTTTGACTTTTGTTTAACCTAAACACATTGCTAATATCACTATCTACATGTATATAGTTTAAGTATTGATATTTGCACGGTTTAGCACTGAAAACAGCCTGTTTATGTACATTTTTGCAATGCCAGTAAAAAAATGGTGCCGTCCGTAAATTTTGGATGTTCTGCCAGTAAATTTCCCTCTGGGGGGTTGGTTAACACTGCCCGGATGGCGTACATCCGAGAGTACTCAAAGAACTCAGTAAGGTTATATCTAGACCACTGTTCCTGATCTTTGCTGACAGTATTAGGACAGGAGATGTACCAGGGGATTGGAGGAAAGCCAACGTGATTCCAAAATTCAAAAAGGGGCAGAGGCATATCCCGGGAAATGATAGGCCTCTCAGTTTGACATCGATAGTATGTAAACTTCTGGAAGGGATGATAAGGGAATATATCGTAGAGTTTGCTAAAGACAACAACATCATCAGCAGTAATCAGCGCGGGTTTACAAATGGGCGTTCTTGTCAAACCAATCTCTTAACATTCTACGAGGAGGTAAGCTGTGAGCTAGATAGGGGCAGATCAGTGGATGTGGTGTACCTGGATTTCGCTAAGGCGTTTGATACAGTTCCCCACAAGCGCTTAATCTACAAAATAAGGTCAGCAGGTATCGACAGCAGGGTTTGCTCTTGGATACGGAACTGGCTAAAAGGGCGTGTCCAAAGGGTGGTAATAAACAGCGCATACTCAGACTGGTCTGAGGTGGTAAGCGGGGTCCCCCAAGGCTCAGTCCTGGGACCAACCTTGTTCAATTTATTCATAAACAGCATTGAGGACGGGATCAGTAGTTCGATTTAAATTTTTGCAGATGACACAAAATTGGGTAGGGCAATAACTGCACACCATGAAGCAGATATCCTACAGAATGACCTGGACAAAATAACGGAGCAACGACATGGCAAATGAGGTTTAATGTGGAGAAGTGTAAGGTTTTGCACTTGGGGACTAAAAACATAAAAGCACAATACACGTTGGGGGGGAACCCTTGGGGGAATCAAAAATGGAGAAAGATCTGGGAGTCTTGGTTGATGATAGATTAGGCAATAGCATGCAATGTCAAGCGGCAGCTGCCAAAGCCAGCAGAATATTAGCATGCATAAAGAAAGGGATGTATTCCAGAGATAAGACTATAATCCTTCCACTTTATAAAACTCTGGTCTGACCGCATCTGGAGTACTCTGTCCAGTTCTGGTCGCCAGTACTCAGGAGGGATGTGTTGGAGCTGGAGAGAGTCCAGAGAAGGGCAACTAAACTGATTAGGGGATTGGAGGACCTTAATTATGAAGAGCGTCTGCAATCGCTTGATTTATTCTCCCTGGAGAAGAGACGCCTGAGGAGGGACATGATAGCAATTTATAAATATCTCAATGGGGATCTCGGCATAGAAAAACAGCTATTCAGTCCAAGGGATTGCATGAGGACTCGAGGGCATACAATGCGATTAGAGGAGAAGCGTTTTAACCTCAGGCAACGTGGGGGGTTCTTTACTGTTAGAGGTGGTTTCTGCGGGAAGTATGGTGGCTTTCAAACGACTCTTAGACGTACATCTCAAGGATCAGAACATTCAGGGCTATGTGAGATGATTACAGCCACACACACCTATACAGGTTGAACTGAAAGGACTATTGTCTTTATTCAACCTCACCTACTATGTAACTATGTAACATTAGAGATGATTTATTTTATACACCTTTGCACACTGGTACTGAATAGTATTCCAGTGTTTCTCCTCTGCCTCAGTTTCCCTCCCTCATTCAGTTAACGTGACTCCAGTGCAGAAGGAGAAAGGCAAACAAGGACACCCTCAAGTGCTCAATGTCTTCATTATCATTTTATGACATCATCATTTATAAGAATTCCAACAGCTGGATTACATGGTGCCCAAGGTTGTAATGCTGCACAAATTAAAACCAGTGGCTTTGTGTAGCAAAAAATGCAGGCGAGATCCACCTGCCAGCATGCTGACAATTTTGGGCAATGTTTTGCATTTTGTCAAGGCACCCCTAAAGAGCCCAGAAGGCACCCTGGTTGAAAAAGGCTGCTCTAGCTTCAGTACCTCATAGGAAGGCTGAGAAAGGGATAATATGCAATCAACAGTGTTAGACCATAACCGATTGACATTAATCAGCAGTAGAGTTGAGCGGACACCTGGATGTCCGTGTTCGGCGGGTTCGGCCGAACTTTAAAAAAAAGTCCGGGTCCATGTCCCGGACTTTTGCCGAACTTTTCCCGGTCACCGAACGGACCCGAACTTTCAGGCACTAAAATGGCTCTAAAACACCAATGGAAAGGGCTAGAGTGCTGCAAATGGCAGCAAAACGTAGTTAAGAGCATGGCAAGTGCTCTGCAAACAAATGTGGATAGGGAAATAACTTAAAACAACAAAAAAAAAAGAAAAATAAAACAATGTTCTTCATCTCTGAAGGACGAGGCCCATATGGAGTAGGAGGGAGGTTGAGGTGGTGGTGGATGTGGCGGTGTCATAGGCGTGCGCACAGGGTGTGTCGGGTGTACCTGGGCACACCCTAATCACCTAGGGCACATAGCATTATCGCTCTGTTTGCCAGTGAGGAGATGGGAAAGATCTCCCTCGGACCTGCTCTGCTCTATTTCTCTTTGCCAGCAGGGAGAGTAATGTATCGGGGCCATGTACATGTAGGCAAACACATGCATGTGTATTTAAACTTTGGGGTGCACACCCTAATGCAATAGGCTGCGCACACCTATGGGCGGTGTAGGTGGAAGCGGCGGTGGAGGAGGACCAGGGCCGGATTAAGAGCATCATGGGCTTGGTGCTGAGGATTTTGAAGGGCCTTAAGGGCCGTGCCTTGGCATGCACCCAGAGGAGGAAGGGTGCAGCCATGCATGCCTAATTCAACATGGGATGCTGTCTCTGAAGCCCATAAACACATCCATGCATCGGCAACTGTCCCTCCTTGTCCAGCCTTCGTGCTGTGTGGGGAGGTTCTGAGGGAGCTGCCTGGGGAAGCGAGCATAGAAGCCAGACTTTTGTGTTTACAAGTGACAGAAGAGCAGTAACAGTGAATATGGCCAACCCGGGGCCTATATTAAGGTAGGGGCCTGGAGCTGCAGCTCCAATAGCCCCTATGTTAATCTGGCCCTGAGGAGGACGAGGTAGCCAACACTGCTTTTTTTCAGAAATTTTAAATGAGGGTACACCCCAAAAGAGTGAGAAAGAGCAAAAATAGAACAATGGCTGGGTAAGGTCGGCATCCATCGCTATTCTGCACAAGGTACGGAAAAGTCCCGTGGGATCCATGCCTGGTTCATTTTAATGAACGTGAGCTTGTCCACATTGTCTCTGGACAGGCGGCTGCGCTTGTCTGTGATAACGCCCCCAGCCGTGCTAAATACCCGTTCAGATAATACACTGGCTGCAGGGCTTGCCAGCACCTCCAAGGCGTAAAGGGCAAGCTCAGGCCATGTGCCCAACTTGGAGACCCAGAAGTTGAAGGGGGCAGACCCGTCATTCACTACTTGTAGGCGTGTGCACACATACTGCTCCACCATGTTGGTGAAATGCTGCCTCCTGCTAAGACGTTCCATATGAGCTGCTGGTGCTGCTGTTTGTTGTGGCGTGCTGACAAAGCTTTTCCACATTTCGGCCATGCTAACCCTGCCTTCTGAGGTGCTGGCGGTGCCCTGGTTGCGTTGGCGACCTCTTCCTCCTCCTCTGCCTCTGCCTTGGCCTTGTGCTTCCACTGTGGCCCCGCTGTCAGGTGGGAATGCCAGCAGCATCGCGTCTACCAGCGTGCGCTTGTACTTGCGCATCTTGCGATCGCGCTCCAGTGAGTGAATTAAGGACGGTACGTTATCCTTGTAACGGGGATCCAGCAGCGTGGCCACCCAGTAATCAGCACAAGTTAGAATGTGGGCAACTCGGCGGTCGTTGTGGAGACACTACAGCATTTAATCGCTCATGTGTGCCAGGCTGCCCAGAGGCAACGAAAGGCTGTCCTCTGTGGGAGGTGTATCGTCTGTGTCCTCTGTATCCCCCCAGCCACGCACCAGTGATGGCCATGAGCTGGCCTGGGTGCCACCCTGCTGTGAACATGGTTCCATCTCCTCCTCCAGCTCCTCCTCCTCATCCTCCTCATCCTCCAGAACTGTGCTCCTGCTGGACAATTGTGTCCCTGGCGTTTTGTGTGTGCAGGAACCCACCCTCGGAGCCCCTTGTGAATGACTGCCCTGAAAGCCTTGGAAATGTTACCTCTTCATCCTCCTCCTCCTCATTCTGTGCCACATGCTCTTCCATCATCGCCCGAATTGTTTTTTCAAGGAGGCATAGAAGTGGGATAGTTAAGCTGAGAACGGTGTCATCGGCACTGGCCATGTTGGTGGAGTACTCAAAACAGTGCAACAAGGCACACAGGTCTCGCATGGAGGCCAAGTTATTGGTGGTGAAGTGGTGCTGTTCCGCAGAGCGGCTCACGCGTGTGTGCTGCAGCTGAAATTCCACTATGGCCTGCTGCTGCTCGCACAGTCTTTCCAGCATGTGCAAGGTGGAGTTCCACCTTGTGGGCACGTCACATATGAGGTGGTGAGCAGAAGGGCCGAAGTTACGCTGCAGCGCTGACAGGCGAGCAGCAGCAGGGTGAGAATGCCGAAAGTGCGCACAGACGGCCCGCACTTTCTGCAGCAGCTCTGACATATCGGGGTAATTTTTAAGGAACCTCTGCACCACCAAATTCAGCACATGCGCCAGGCAAGGGATGTGCGTCAAACCGGCTAGGCCCAGAGCTGCTATGAGATTTTGCCCGTTATCGCACACCACCAGGCCGGGCTTGAGGCTCGCTGGCAGCAACCACTCATTTGTCTGCTGTTCCATGCTCCTCCACAACTCCTGCGCGGTGTGTGGTTTTTCCCCCAAACAGGCAAGTTTTAAAACTGCCTGCTGTCATTTACCCCTGGCCGTGCTGAAGTTGGTGGTGAAGGTGTTACGCTGTCCGGATGAGGAGGCGGTAGAGGATGAGGAAGCGGAGTAGGAGGAATTAGGAACAGGAGGCAAACTGAAGCGCCCTGCAATCCTCGGTGGTGGAAGGACATGCGCCCAATTGCTATCCGCCTCAGGCCCATCCGCCACTGCATTTACCCAGTGTGCTGTTAGGGAGATATAACGCCCCTAACCGTGCTTACTGGTCCACGTATCGGTAGTTAGGTGGACCTTGCCACAGATGGCGTTGCGCAGTGCACACCTGATTTTTTCCCCCACTTGGTTGTGCAGGGAAGGGATGGCTTGCCTGGAAAAGTAGTGGCGGCTGGGCACGACGTACTGTGGGACAGCCACCGACATAAGGTTTTTAAAAGTGTGCGTCTCCACCAGACGGAATGACAGCATTTCAAAGGCCAAGAATTTTGAAATGCTTGCATTCAGGGCCTGGGATCGCGGGTGGGTAGGGGGGTTCTTCCTCTTCCTCTCAAGTGTTTGGGAGATGGAAAGCTGAACGCTTCCACGGGACATTGTGGAGATGGTTGGTGACCCAGGTGGTGGTGTTGCTGACAGATCGTCTGTTTGCGGGGTGGCAGGTGCCGGTATCACTACAGATGTGGCTGGAGCTGCCGAGACTGCAGCAGAAGAGGATGCAGGATGAGCCAGAGACGTTTCTTGGTTTTGAAGGTTTATACTCCACTGCAGCTCGTGCTTTGCACTTAGATGCCTGATCATGCAGGTTGTGCTCAGGTTGAGAAGGTTTATGCCTCGCTTCAGGGTGCAAACCACTCGTGTCCTGTCATCAGCACATTTTCTAAAGAACTTCCACGCTAGAGAACTCCTTTGAGCTGGCTTTGGTGCGCTCGTTCCCTTGCTGCATTGGGCAGTAGCAGGCGTAGTGTCTAGGGCACGGCCGCTCCGCTTCTGCACCCTGCTCCCTCTTCTGCTGTGCTGGTGGCTCTGTGCTAAACCGCCTCTTCCTCCAAACTACTCAGGTCACCTGCATGACCTTCATTCCATGTGGGGTCGAGGACCTCATCGTCCTCCACATCATCTTCCACACAGTCTTCACCCCTGCCCTCCTTGTCGGTCTCCACAATTCTGAACGCCGCAGCAGTTGGCACCTGCGTTTCGTCATCATCGGAGACGTGCTGCGATGGTCCTTGCATGTACTCATCTTGAGAAATAAGTGGTTGGGCATCGCTGCACTCAATCTCTTCCACTTCTGGGGAAGGGCTAGGTGGATGGCCCTGGGAAACCCTGCTGACAGAGTCCTCAAAAAGAAGAAGAGACTGCTGTACTTGGGGCTCAGACTGCTTGCCTGATTTGCAAGGGGGTGAGGTGAAAGACGGTTGGACATCGGCTGCAGGTGCCAACTCTGACCTTTCTGCAGTAGACTGGGTGGGAGACAATGTGAAGGAACTGGAGGCACTGTCAGCAGCAAACCAATCTACTATCGCCTCTACGTGTTCTGGCATCATCACTTCTAGAGGCGTATGATGCCCTACCAAATACTGATGCAGGTTCTGTCTCCTACTAACACTTGAGGAAGGTGTTTCACTTGTGCGTGTAGCTGGCACAGATGGACCACGTCCTCTCCTTGCAACAGGAGCTCTACCAGCAGCACCACGACCCAGGCCACGGCCCCTATTTGACAGTCTCCTCATATTTTAGTAATTTTTGATCTTGCCATAGAAAGGTGTTTATTGAATAGTGGAACAAAACAACAACAGTATCGCACGGGTGTATCTCACAGTCAAATATGCAAACTATGCCGCAATTTAATGTTTTTTACCCCAAAAGGGTGTATATTGAATAGCGGAATAGGAAAAAGGATAAAAAACGGTGTATCTCACACGTACAAACACAGACTAGGCCCCGATTAAAATTTTTTGTACCCTAAAGGGAGGATGAGGAAGATGAGTAGGAGGAGTTGGGAACAGGAGGCAAACTGAAGCGCTCTGCAATCCTTGGCGGTGGAAGGAGATGCGCCAAACAAATTTAAAAGGAGTATCTCACACGTACTGATACAGACTATGCCGTAATTTAATTTTTTTACACTCCAAAAGGGTGTATATTGAATAGCGGAATAGGAAAAATGTTATAATACGATGTATCTCACACGTACAAACACAGACTAGGCCCCAATTACAATTTTTTGTACCCTAAAGGCAGGATGAGGAAGAGGAGTAGGAGGAGTTGGGAAAAGGAGGCAAACTGAAGCGCCCTGCAATCCTCGGCGGTAGAAGGAGATGCGCCAAACAAATTTAAAAAGGTGTATCTCACATGTACCGATACAGACTATCCCGCAATTACATTTTTTACACTCAAACAGGGTGTATATTGAATAGCGGAATAGGACAAATTTTACAAAACGGTGTATCTCACACGTACAAACACAAACTAGGCCCCGATTACAATTTTTTGTACCCTAAAGGCAGGATGAGGAAGAGGAGTAGGAGGAGTTGGGAACAGGAGGCAAACTGAAGCGCCCTGCAATCCTCGGCGGTAGAAGGAGATGCGCCAAACAAATTTAAAAAGGTCAATGGAAAGAAAAGAGAAGGCGCCTGGCCCTTTAAAAAGATAATTGAACCTGCTGCCCCTTTAATTGTATTAAAACAATAAAAAGGTATATATCATAGGTAAAGGGGGCGCTGGTGATCTTAATTTATGTATCACGTGTTATAAAAAATTTATAAGTGATTTAAAGTGCAATAGATGTGATTAAAAAAATGCTACAAGTGTAAAAATTGTAGATATTAATCTACTATTAGTGCAACAAGCAAAAGAAAAGTGCATACCAGTGCAAATTCATTAAAAAGTGCCCGTGCTTCTCAAAGTAAATAAATCCACAAAGATGTGGATCAGTGAATACACCAATGAATAAATATATAAAAATCACATACAAAAAATCACATAAAAATATATATAGAAATATATGAAAATATATAAAATATAAAAATATATATATAAATATATTATAAATGTGCTCCAAGTAGTGTCTCTAAAAATCCAGGCAATATCATGCAATCAAAATTGTGCTTGGTGAATTCTTATTTTTTCCATTCACAGTGCTCCAGGTGCTGGGGTGTGACAACCGTGGCCTCTTACCAGCTAGCAGCAGGTCACAAAGACCCCCAATGCCTGTGATCCCTTTATGGGTGGATCAAACCTCTCCTCGATTGCTTGGATCTCTTGCTCCTATAATACTCGAGTTGGACCATATTGTCCCCCCATATATATAAAGATATAGAAGAAGAAAAAAAAAAAAAAATAGCCTCCAATAGTGAAATACTGTTTTATTCTCAAAAAAGCATATACTAAAGGGTGACAATTAGCCTCTTACTATTTGTTGTGCCCTCCTGGCACTGGGCAATTCGGCAGTACAAAATCGTATTGGGTCTTAGGAAGATATTCTCCGGGGATCTGCAGCACCCTATATCTCCTTTCCCCCTCCTTTGTATTGCGGCGGTGGGTGAGTGTCCCAGCCTCTGCTACGAATGCCTCTGTGTGTTACTTCCGGGTTAGCAATGACCACCATGCATTTCGCTTATCTAGCGTCATCAGGAGATGCGCCAAGCAAATTTAAAAAGGTGTATCTCACATGTACCGATACAGACTATCCCGCAATTAAATTTTTTACACTCAAACAGGGTGTATATTGAATAGTGGAATAGGACAAATTTTACAAAACGGTGTATCTCACACGTACAAACACAAACTAGGCCCCGATTACAATTTTTTGTACCCTAAAGGCAGGATGAGGAAGAGGAGTAGGAGGAGTTGGGAACAGGAGGCAAACTGAAGCGTCCTGCAATCCTCGGCGGTAGAAGGAGATGCGCCAAACAAATTTAAAAAGGTGTAACTCACATGTACCGATAGAGACTATCCCGCAATTTAATTTTTTACACTCAAACAGGGTGTATATTGAATAGCGGAATAGGACAAATTTTACAAAACGGTGTATCTCACACGTACAAACACAATCTAGGCCCCGATTAAAATTTTTTGTACCCTAAAGGCAGGATGAGGAGTAGGAGGAGTTCGGAACAGGCAGGAGGCAGACTGAAGCACCCTCAAATCCTCGGCAGTATGAAATGCGCCCCAAAAATTGGAAAGGTGTATCTCACACGTACCGACACAGACTATCCCGCAGTTTAATTGTTTTACCCAGGTGTAGTTTAGGTGTTTAGGTTTAGGTGTAGATTAAATCGGGGAATAGAAAATATTATCAAAAAAAGGTGTATGTATCTCACACGTACAGAACCTGACTAGGCCCCAATTACTATTTTTTGTACCCCCCAAAGGCAGGATGAGGAGTAGGAGGAGTTCGGAATAGGCAGGAGGCAGACTGAAGCACCCTCAAACAGGCAGCACCCTCAAATCTTCAGAAGTATGAGATGAACCCCAAAAATTGGAAAGGTGTATCTCACACGTACCAACACAGACTATCCCGCAATTTAATTGTTTATACCCAAAGGTTTTGATTGAATAGCGGAATAGAAAATATTATCAAAAAAAGTGTATGTATCTCTCACATACAGAACCAGACTAGGTCCCAATTACTATTTTTTGTACCCCCAAAGCCAGTATGAGGAGTAGGAGGAGTACGGAACAGGCAGCACCCTCAAATCTTCAGAAGTATGAGATGAACCCCAAAAATTGGAAAGGTGTATCTCACAGGTACCAACACAGACTATTCCGCAATTTAATTGTTTATACCCAAAGGTTTTGATTGAATAGCGGAATAGAAAATATTATGAAAAAAAGTGTATGTATCTCACACGTAGAGACCCAGACTAGGCCTCAATTACTATTTTTTGTACCCCCAAAGGCAGAATGAGGAGTAGGAGGAGTTCGGAACAGGCAGCACCCTCAAATCCTCAGAAGTATGAGATGCACCCCAAAAATTGGAAAGGTGTATCTCACAGGTACCAACACAGACTATCCCGCAATTTAATTGTTTATACCCAAAGGTTTTTATCGAATAGCGGAATAGAAAATATTATCAAAAAAAGTGTATGTATCTCACACGTAGAGACCCAGACTAGGCCCCAATTACTATTTTTTGTACCCCCAAAGGCAGGATGAGGAGTAGGAGGAGTTCGGAACAGGCAGCACCCTCAAATCTTCAGAAGTATGAGATGCACCCCAAAAATTGGAAAGGTGTATCTCACACGTACCAACACAGACTATCCCGCAATTTAATTGTTTATACCCAAAGGTTTTGATTGAATAGCGGAATAGAAAATATTATCAAAAAAAGTGTATGTATCTCACACGTACAGAACCTGACTAGGCCCCAATTACTATTTTTTGTACCCCCAAAGGCAGGATGAGGAGTAGGGGGAGTTTGGGAAAGGGAAGCACCCTTAAATCTTCAGAAGTTTTAGATGAACCCCAAAAAATGGAAAGGTGTATCTCACACGTACCAACACAGACTATCCCGCAATTTAATTGTTTATACCCAAAGGTTTTGATTGAATAGCGGAATAGAAAATATTATCAAAAAAAGTGTATGTATCTCACACGTACAGAACCAGACTAGGCCCCAATTACTATTTTTTGTACCCCCAAAGGCAGGATGAGGAGTAGGAGGAGTTCGGAACAGGCAGCACCTTCAAATCCTCAGAAGTATGAGATGCACCCCAAAAATTGAAAAGGTGTATCTCACAGGTACCAACACAGACTATCCCGCAATTTAATTGTTTATACCCAAAGGTTTTGATTGAATAGCGGAATAGAAAATATTATCAAAAAAAGTGTATGTATCTCACACGTACAGAACCTGACTAGGCCCCAATTACTATTTTTTGTACCCCCAAAGGCAGGATGAGGAGTAGGAGGAGTTTGGGAAAGGGAAGCACCCTCAAATCTTCAGAAGTTTTAGATGAACCCCAATAATTGGAAAGGTGTATCTCACACGTACCAACACAGACTATCCCGCAATTTAATTGTTTATACCCAAAGGTTTTGATTGAATAGCGGAATAGAAAATATTATCAAAAAAAGTGTATGTATCTCACATGTACAGAACCAGACTAGGCCCCAATTACTATTTTTTGTACCCCCAAAGGCAGGATGAGGAGTAGGAGGAGTTCGGAACAGGCAGCACCCTCAAATCTTCAGAAGTATGAGATGAACCCCAAAAATTGGAAAGGTGTATCTCACACGTACCAACACAGACTATCCCGCAATTTAATTGTTTATACCCAAAGGTTTTGATTGAATAGCGGAATAGAAAATATTATCAAAAAAAGTGTATGTATCTCACACGTACAGAACCAGACTAGGCCCCAATTACTATTTTTTGTACCCCCAAAGGCAGGATGAGGAGTAGGAGGAGTTCGGAACAGGCAGCACCCTCAAATCTTCTGAAGTATGAGATGCACCCCAAAAATTGGAAAGGTGTATCTCACACGTACCAACACAGACTATCCCGCAATTTAATTGTTTATACCCAAAGGTTTTGATTGAATAGCGGAATAGAAAATATGATATAAAATAGGTGTGATTTATCAATAGCACATGTGAACAGTAGTGTCTTATATCATTCAGCTCTGCTGCAGGCTATGGAGGGAAAAAAAAAATTCCCCTTTTAAGTGTAATTTTTTAACTGGATTAGTACAGACTATGCCACAATTTAAGTTTTTTTAACCCAAGGCTGTATATTGAATAGTGGAATAGAAAAAAGTGTATGATTTTTGAAACTACTCAATAATAGCACATGTGAACACACACAGCAGTGTATTATCACAGTCAGCACAGTGACAGCAGCACTGAAGGAAAAACGCTGCACACAGTGACTGATAGAAAAAGACTTTTCTCCCTCCTCCTCAGTGGGCAAAAAAGATTGTTTTCACTGCACCCCACACACAGCAAAATTGATGTGGACCAGCTCTGCTGCAGGCTATGGTAGGAAAAAAAAAATTCCCCTTTTAAGTTTTTAATTTTTAACTAGATTAGTACAGACTATGCCACAATTTAATTTTTTTAACCCAAGGGTGTATATTGAATAGTGGAATAGAAAAAAGTGTATAACTTTTGAAATCTCTCAATAATAGCACATGATGTGAACACTGAACACAGCAGTGTATGATCACAGTCAGCACAGCACAGCACTGAAGGTCGGAAAAACGCTGCACACAGTGACTGATAGAAAAAGACTTTTCTCCCTCCTCCTCAGTGGGCAAAAAAGATTGTGTTCACTGCACCCCACACACAGCAAAATCGATGTGGACCACTGACACCTGCCTATCTCCAGCCTCTCCCTAAAAGGATTGATAAGATCGGTCACTGCAAACCCCCCCCCCCCCCCCACACAGCAATATCGGTTGTAGAACACTGACCCTAAAAAAGCAGCCTCGCCCTAAAATGCCCTACAACTCGCCCTGCCTAACACACTCCGACCTGTCCCTCAATTCTATCCAGACACAAATGGTTTTTGCCTGTCTGTCCCTAATCAGCAGCCAGCACGTATGATGTGTGCTCTGTCCCTGAACTAACACAGCAGAATGACGCAGCGGCGCTGGCTCGAACTTATAAAGACTTGGTCACATGCTTCAGATGGCCAATCACAGCTACTAATACATTTGTAGGCATGGCTGGGATGGCTTAAGGCACACCAGTTAAACGCTTGTTGATTGGCTGTTGAAAGCCCGCCATGAAAAGCGCGCCAATGCATACAAAACCCGGAAATAAAATGACCAAACACGGATTTTTACCCGAATATACAGTAAAGTTTTCGGGTCCGTGTTCGGGTAACAAAAATCCAATTATTCGGTACGAACACGAACAATACAGTCCGTGTTTGCTCAACCCTAATCAGCAGTTCTTCTTTATCAGCTTCGTAATTGTGTTGAAGGTTCCAGTTTGGTTTTACCTAGCATTTACCTCATCTGCTTACTTCCTGATCTGGAAAGCATTCTTGTTCTTGCTGTGACATTTTTGGGTAATGAAAGAATCAACTGGCTGTCTAAGAGAAATGTATCAGTTGCTTAGCTCTGTGTGTGTTTGTGGAGCACAGACTTCGTTCTGTCTAACTTGTTTGAGAAGGTTAAACAGAAATCAGATTAGCATGTGGCATTGCAGGCAGTTTCCACTGTATACATGTACTGTATAAAGCACAAATTATATAAAATACAAATTGTATAAAAGTCCCATTAGGCACTCACTGTCGTATTGGTTTTGTAGGCTGTAAGATATTGTGCTGTGATTTAGCTTCCAGGTATGTACAAGTTTGGATGATAATGGCTGCACTGTCCAAAGCTGCTGTATATCCTGAATTCAAATCTCATCTCACAGTATATTCCAGAGCTACAGATTTTGACTGGAGCTAAACATTTTTTAAACTGTTCTGCTTTAGCAATCTAAGCACTAAAAGTGGGATCTCTATAATGGATCTAGATCTAGTTATGGGGAGATAGCCTAAAGCCCCGTACACACACGCAGATCGTCGTCATACAAATGTTCGTCTTTTCTCCCCGGGATGTCGGTGTCTGTTGAAAAGTGCAAAGACAGCACAAGGACAGCACAAGAATTTTGTCCGCAGACTTCAGCTGACTGCAGAAGTGATGTCATGTAATGGTTAACTTTCCCTGTGTTTTTTATTTTCTGAGCATGCCCAGTCTTGCAAATCTGCGGTCTGTCGGCTGATTTCTGTACTGACAGGCGAACAATCGTCCGTTCTGGTGTCTGCAGACAAAAATTTTCATGTTTGCAAGAAAGACTCTTGTCCGCAGATTGTGTGCAGACATCTGTCGGAGGCACCATACTAACACGCATACAATCGGCAGATCTTTCGTCCGCCGACGTTTGTATGACGACGATCTGCGTGTGTGTACGGGCCTTTACTTATGCCCCATACACACATGCAGATTATCTGCAGACTTTTGTCTGCAGACTTACCTTTTCTATGTAGTGCAAGGGCCTGCCGGATCGCATACAAATTGAAAGTGTTTAGGTTTGACCTCATATTATATGGTTTTGGTAAATCTGCAGACAAAAGTCTGCAGATAATTTGCATGTGTGTATGGGGCATTAGTCTCAGTAACTTAGCAGACAATGACTCGATCCAAATGACATCTTGCAGACCATGGAAAGCTTTAACCCAAAGATGTACAGATTATAACAGATGAACATCAGATAGGTAAAAACAAAAAAATCATAGTGTGTCTAGCTCCAGCAAAATGGTGAATGCAGGCTAAAATACAAAGAAAGATGGGACTAACTATATAGAGCACCACTAGCAAACGGACAATGCATGTGTAACTTGTAAAAGGAGTGAGATATAATAATTGAATATGCATTTTTTTAAAACTTATGTAAAAATGTTTTTTTAAATGTCAATAACATTTGTATATATATATATATATATACAGTATATTTTAATAACTATATATAATCAAAGGCCCCTAGAAAGTCAATTTGATTGGATACTATTTACAATTATAGCATAAAAATGTTTCCTGGCAATCATTGATTTGAAAATAAACATGGGAATGAATCATGTGTTTTAATGTCTGCATAGCGTACTGAATGATTTTATCCATCTTAAACCACTTCAATACCAGGCACTTTCACCCCCTTCCTGCCAGGCCATTTTTCAGCTTTCAGCACTGTCACACTTTGCAGGCTGGTACACAAACCTGTTGTTGCTGGGGTGGGAGATCGGTGCTATGTTCAGGATTGAGGAGGGGGGGGGGGGCAAACATGTCATATTTACCAGCCCCTTCCTGAATGAACACAGTGAGTGATCGGTACTGATTGCTCCTGTGTTCATTCATTATGATGTATAGTAAACTGTGTTTACTATGCTTCAGCTTGTGAATGAATAGGAAATCGCTGTATAGAGACTTCTATTTATTCATCTGTAGGTTCAACTTAGGCTGCAGAGAAGAGGAATTAGAACTCTTGTCTTTAGTTCCTTTCTCTGTCTCAAAAAATAGACATCATCATGTTTCACCCAGGATCCCTCCAATAAAAAAAGTAATGAAAAAAAAAAAAGGAATGAATATCAGCGCAGATAGGCAGCCCTATTGATATCAGTCAGGAAGCATCGGCTGCACTAACACAGCCACTGCTATCAATTTGAGTGCAGATAAATGTCTCTGAACCCACACTGTCTGCGTTCAGGGCTGTGTATCAACACCCACACAGATGTCAGATGTATTTCTAATGAAAGCAGTGATCTGAGAAACATTTGCGCAACTGTTGTAGGGATTGTACTGGGGCCGGTATGTTCCCCAGTATAATTCCCCTAGGTCAGTCTGACTGACCTGAGGGTGATTGTACTGGGGGACAGATTTACCCTGGAGAGATTATACCGAGAGACAGTTTGACCTCGGGGGGGTGGGGGGGATTATACATTAGACCATATGAAGAAGATTGTACTGGGGGACATACTAACCTAGGGGGGAAAGATTGTACTGGAAGACAGACTGACCTTGCTTCATTTAACCACACCCCTTCTACCATTATTGAAATTTGGCCACACCCACTGTTCTCTGTGGCATGCTACGTGTGCCACATTACTAATCTGCCAGTACCCCAGGTCTTTTACAGTATTAGCAATGCTCCTGGCACAATGAAAACCATGGCTACTCTTTACTGTGGCACATAAGGCACACCACTTTTTTTTTTTCTTTTTTTATCAAGCATCGGGGGCCAAACTTATGATCTTTTTTTTTTTTCAAAACATTTTATTAAATAATAACAGCATACATAGAGCAAGAACATCATGGTATGCAGTTGGAATTACACATAAACCCAGGTGCATCTATAACACCGAATATCGCAGCAAACAAGAAAACACCTTGGGGATAGTATGGAAATGGGAACCATATTGAAGGGTCAGGTAGTTGGGGTAGCCGCCTAAACGGTGAGATCCGGGACGGGGAAGGCTAAAACTGTACGTCAGTGGGGCCCCCAGACCCCGACACCCCCATGGGGGAACTTGCTGTGTCAGCGAGCGGGGGGCCAACACCATGGAAGTGAGGGACCCGGCAAAGATGGCTCATATTACGGGCACCGTAATTGTGGTCAATGGAGGAAAAGCGACCACCAAATGGTGGTCAGACGACCCTATGTGAGGAGCGGATGGGAGGAGAAAAAGGAGAGAAAGGGTAGGAGGAGAGAGGGTGAGAGAGGGAGAACACAGGGGGGAGAGAAGGGGGAACGGAAAAGGGGGCAAAAGGAAGGACACGAGGAAAAAGTTAGAGCAAGAATAAAAGAGAGCAATGGGGGGAAAGGCAGTGGAGCCCGAACATCCGGGAAAGCATCCAAGGGAAGCTGAATGGCCACCATGAGAATGTCAGGTGTGGGTGGAACGGCCACAATGAACTATGTGCTCAGCCTCTGGAAATCAGGAAGGGATTGGAAGTGTGTCCAGGACGCCCATGTCGTATAATACTGGCGGTGAGAGTCCTTGGCTTGAGCAACAATGTCCTCCATCTCGGCCACTCGCTGTACCCTCCGCAACCACTCAGCGATTGTGGGAGGGGAGGTCGACAGCCAGTGACAAGGTACACACATTCTGGCTGCATTAATAAGGTGCAATGTTAGGGATTTTTTATAGCTGGCATAAGATAAGGAAGTATGATGGAGGAGGTATTGTGCCAGAGTGTAGTCAGGCGTATAAGTGGTGATACGGGGGATTAAGGCGTGGACCTCTCGCCAGAATGGCTGGATGAAGGGACAATCCCGACATCTCCAGCACAAGGGAGAGTTTGTTGCGGAAAATTTGTGCAATAAGTTGGGGGTTCTGTACCATTTGGAATAGAGCTTGTAGCCAGTTTCCTGAGCTAGCACATTCAAGGACCCCTTATGCATGTGATAGAGAATGCGCGACCAGTCGTCCCCAGAGAGGGCCAGGCCCAGTTCCTTTTCCCAGCGCGACCTAAGTGCATCTGTGGGTGCATGCGCAACGGGGAATAGCATAGAATAGAGAATGGAAATCCTGTGTCAGTGCGGGCCTGAGGCATCGCAAAGGCGTTCAAACGATGTAAGGGACCGAGTCCAATCCGCCAACGGCTGAGTGTGGTTCAAAAAATGACGTATTTGGAGAAAGCAATAAAAGGGTATAGAGACCCTCGGGTATTTATGAAGGAGATCTGGTTAGAAGAGTAAACGGGATCCCTCAAAAAAGTGGTGAGCCTGAGGAGGCATATCCAAGGAAGGAAGTCAGGGGAAAAATGCAAGGTCGTGAGAGGGTTGCGTTTCGTGGAGAGATGTAGCTGCTTGCAGATCGTGCGAAAGACCCGTAAGGGGATGCGTGAGTATGGGACGCGGTGTTGTGGACTGTGCCATCCAGGGGAGGTGATGAGCAGGGAATGCAGAAATGGCACCTTCAAGACGCACCCAATCTTTAGAAGCCGCGTGGGCATGCCAGTCCATGATCCTGGAAAGATGACATGCCCAATAATATTTTAGCAGGTGTGGGAACCCCAAGCCTCCTTCCGGCTTGGGGCGGGTGAGCATATCCCAACCAAGCCTAGGCTTCTTAGATGACCAAAGGAACTTGGAGCACATGTGCCGGTACAATTTAAAGAAAGCTGGAGGAACGTGGATCGGTAGAGCCTGAAGGACATAAAGCAGACGGGGAAGGATATTCATCTTCACAATGGCAACTCTGCCAAACCAAGAGAAGGGGCCCTGCGACCAGGATTGTAGATCCTTTTCAACCGTGTGTAGGATTGCTAGGTGATTTTTGGAATAGAGGTCCGACAGATTGCTCGGTAGTTGAACCCCAAGATATGTAATAGAGTGAGGGACTGAGGGTCCCATTGAAACGGGAAGTTGGTTTGGCAGAGTTGCAGGAGCGAAGGAGGGAGGGAAATATTAAGGGCACTCGACTTGGAATAATTGACTTTCAAGTTGGAGAGATCTTGGAACTGTTTAAGGACCGAAAGAAGGTTAGGGACGGAGAGCAGGGGGTCAGTGAGGAAAAGCAAAATGTCATTGGCATATGCAGCCAGTTTGTACCTCTTGCCCTTCAGAGATATCCCCTTGATGTCCGGGTTATCTTGAATCTGGCGCAGAAGGGGTTCCAGTGTGAGGATGTAGATTAGAGGGGACAATGGGCAACCCTGCCTAGTACCATTCGACACGGAGAAGGCGTCCGACAGAGAGCCATTAATCCTGACCCTTGCTGTGGGAGTAGAATACAGGATAGAGACATATTGCAAAAAACGGTCCGTCAAACCGAGGGCCCTGAGCGTCTCAACCATATAATCCCAGGCAACTCTATCGAACGCCTTCTCCGTGTTGAGAGACAGGAAGAAGCCAGGGGTATGGGATGTGGAAAGCCAATGATGTAAATGGATAGCCTTGGTGGTGTTGTCCCTGGCCTTCCGGCCGGGGACAAATCCAACCTGATCAAGGGAGATTACTTCCGGGATAGAAGGAAGGAGGTGATTCGCCAACACCTTAGCAAACAGTTTAACATCCACGTTAAGCAAAGAGATAGGGCGATAATTGGGGACCAAAGCAGCATCCTTACCTGGTTTGGGAAGGACAACAATGTGGGCCTCCAAGAAGTCTGATCCCAGGGAAGGAGTGTCGGGGAACGCATTAAAGGCATTGACCATATGCGGAACCAGCTGGTCCGTGAAGGTTTTGTAATAGCCCACCGTAAGACCATCCGGGCCCAGGGATTTCCCTGGTTTGGACTGCTTAAGGGCCGTCAGGACTTCCATGGCGGAAATGGGCGCGTCCAGATCTTTTAGAATTTCCTCCGAGAGCGGGGGAGGGGAGTACTTGGACAGAAATTGTCTTATTTTGGACACTCTGGATTGCAGAAGCTCCGGCGAGTCTACTCGTGGCAAGTTGTACAATTCCGAGTAGTATCGAACGAATTGGGCAGCTATATCAGGACTAGAAACAAATGCTTTACCTGAGGAATCAGATATGGAGTGAATAGTGTTAGCTGCCCTCTTCTTTTGAAGAGCTCTCGCTAGCAATTTACCAGATTTATTGGCGTGTTCGTAAAAAAAAAACCGTGAGAGAGGGCAAAGTTACGGCGAGCAGATCTCCCCAGAACCTCAAGCAACTCCTGTCATGCCCTAATAAGTTCCTCAAGGGTACTAGACGCCAGGGATAGTTTGTGGGCACGTTCCAAACTACTTTTCTCTTACGTCCTCCGACAGTCGCCGCCGCCTCTAAGTCATCACTGTTGGGTATTGACTTCCGTTCCGCAGGAGTAGCATAAAGACTTAGTCAAAAGAACAAAGGCATTTGCATATACACACCCATGGGGGCTGTCCCATCTGGTCAATACCCCCCCCTGCAGTGACCACTCCCAACTCAGTTTCTTTCTGCCTAGCGTCAGGAGTAGTTAGGATTCCCTGTGCTGGGGCTACAGTCTCAGCCTAACTTATCTTTTATTTGATTTTCTTTGAAAATGTCAGTTTTTCTTACTTTACTAGCTGTTTATTTTGTCAGCTTTAGTTTTAGTCGATTCCGATGAAGATGGATTCATGCGGTGCTGGGATTCGGACTGACCGCCCTGGTTCTCCAGGGCAGAGGGTCAGATGGACCCCCAGCCCGCCATCGATCGTTCAGCCGTGGTTCGTCCTGGCACTATGAACAACCCATACCTGCTCGCAGCACGGATGCAGCCGTGAGGTGGCTACCTCACAGGACACATCTACGATGCTGCAGTGTCATGTCCCTGGCTAACGGCACTCCCTGTCAGATGAGGACAGCGGCTTTCCGTTCTGAGAGCCTCCCCACGCCATCTGGTACAGGTAAGTACTTTTGTGTGGGGCCTCTGTCTGGGGTGGCAGTCCTGTGTTGCTGTGTGTCCCCCATGTCTGTGCCTGTGTGACTCCCTAATGCGGTCCCTGTGGGGATCGCTTGTGCATATGCTGCGGTGCTGTATGTTTGGGGGTCCCCTTCCCTGTGTCACTTCGGTTAGGGTTGCCACCTCATCCCTTTAAACCAGGATACACATTTATTACACAGGTTCTGTGGCTGATTAAGGTGGTAATTAAACTCACTTGGTGAATTATGTCCATTATATCAGCCTCAGAACCTGTGTAATTAATATGTGTCCTGGATTAAAGGGATGAGGTGGCAACCCTAACTTCGGTGCTTGTTGGGGGTGCAGACTGTGTGTGTGGCAGCCGCAGCGGGGTACAACCGCGCGGTCCACCATTTTAGGTATGGGCAGGCATGTTTGGCTTCTCTATGGGCAATACTGCATGCTGTTTTGGCGCCATCCGCCACCATTTTGCGGTAGCAGAACGATCGTTCCGACCGCATGTTCGGCGGGCATTTTGCCAGAGCCTTCCATTCAGTCCTATGGGGCAGCCATTTTCCCTGAGTCATGCAGCTTATAGTTCAGCCTATTCTGACAGCACTTCCTTTTCCTCTGAAGCAGGACATCGGTGGTAACACTCTGCGGGGCTCTGCAGATTATCTCTCTCAATTACTTTCTGTATTGTCATTTCTGGCTCAGTTTTTTCTTCTCCTGTTTGGGGTTCTTTGTCACTGTAGCTGTAGCGGTGGGCTACGCACTCCGCAGCGGTCTTAAAGGGGCAGTACAAAATTTATTGCACTGTTGTTTTTTCATCTTGAGCAATGGATTCTCAGGACAGCAAATTCCCCCCAGCTCTGGTAGGGGACCCCAGTTCTCCTGTGGCCCCTCTGAGACCTGATTTGGCCGCTGTGGTGGTGACCTTGGTGTCCAATATGGAAATGCTGATGGCTGAACGCGCTGCTAAAAAGAGGCCCAGATTGTTTCTCTCTTCTGATTCAGATGGTGATATGGCTGCTGCAGCGAGCGTGCCCTTTTCAGGGTCTCACTCATCCTTGGACCCCCTGGGGTCTGAGGGGGAGGCAGAGGTGGAGGGGGTTGATACCTCCTCCCCGGGGTCGCCTGAAGAGCGAGCGACCATGGATGAATTGATAGTTTCTGTTAAGGAAACACTGCATTTGGAGGATGAGCCCAGTCCTCCGGGCATTGTGTCCTCCTTTGGGACACACAGGACTCGCAAGTCGGCACAGGTTTTTCCCTGCCCCGCTGAGTTTCATTACACGGTTAATGAAATGTGGCGCACTTTAAAACGTCCATTTCTGGTACCTAGTCGGTTCAAATTGCTTTATCCATTTGCACCGGCTATGGAATCACGATGGTGTGTGCCTCCACAGGTAGATCACACTGTGGCCGTATTGAATAAGGCTACCTTGGTTCCTTCTGAGGATACCCCGGTTTTTCGGGATCCCGCGGACCGGCGGTTGGAGTCATTAGCCCGCCATTCCTATACGGTGGCGGGCTCGTTGCTCAGACCCATTTTTGCGTCTGTTTTGGTGGCTCAGGCGGTGGCTGATTGGACTAAGGTGCTTAGGAGCAACCTCGTGTCTGATGCTGTTCCGTCTGCCCGGCTGGATATGGTGAATCAAATTCACCAAGGAATCATGTATCTGTGTGATGCGGCCTTAAATGAGGCCCCTTTAGTAGCACGCCTGTCTAGTGTCTCGGTACTTAACCGGCGACTGATATGGCTGAAGAGCTGGTCGGCTGACCAGTCCTCGCGGAAAACAGTTGCTGATTTTCCCTATGCTGGTTCTCGCCTTTTTGGCGAGGCGTTGGATACCCTGGTGAAAGGCGTCACAGGGGGCAAGAGCACCTTGCTGCGCCAGAATCCGAAGAACAAGGCCTTTCGTGGCAAGCGGGGTTCTACGTCTCGATCCACTCAGGGGTCCTTCCGTGCCTTTCGGAACCAATCCAAGGGAAAGCCCTTCAAGGCCCAGGGCAGCCAGAAGAAGCCCTGGGCGGGTAGGCAGGAGTCAGGCAATGCCAGCTCGGCGGGTCAGTCCAAATCTGCCTGAAGGGGCGCCCTCACCTGTTTCAGAGGTGGGGGGACGTTTGCGCGGTTTCCTCCAAACTTGGCTGCTCTGGATTTTGGACAGGTGGGTTCAGGAAATCATTCGATCAGGGTACAAGATCTAATTCCTTTCCCGGCCGGCGGGCAGATTCTTTCCCTCAAATCTTCACTTGCCCCCTCGCCTCTGCAGGACCTGCATCAAGCGGTGTAGGACCTTCTTGCTCAGGGGGTGTTTTTCCCGGTGCCTCATCGGGACAGGTTTCGGGGATTTTATTCCAATCTGTTCACAGTGCCCAGGAAGGGGGGCAAAGTGCGTCCTATTCTGGACCTGAAGGCGCTGAACCGCTTTGTGCATGTTCGGAAGTTCCGTATGGAGTCTTTCCACTCGGTGGTGGCCTCCCTGAGTCCAGGGGAATTCCTGGCCTCGATAGATCTGGAAGATGCGTACCTGCACATCCCCATTTTCGAGAGTCATCAGCGGTACCTTCGGTTTGCTTGGACCATCAACGTTCAGAAATCGACGTTGTCTCCAGCGGTTCGTCTTCCCTTTCTGGGAATGATTCTGGACTCTGCTCAGGCAAAGGTGTTCTTGCCGGAGGACAAGCTCCGGATCTTGCAGGACGGGATCAGGTCCCTCAGGGACAATCCGTCCTCGTCACTCAGGACCTGTATGCGGTCCCTGGGGTTGATGGTTTCGGCATTCGAGGCGATACCCTTTGCTCAGTTTCAGGTGGTCAGGTGGGACAGACTGCCTCAGTCCCTGGATCTGAGTGTCTCATTGAGTCGTCAGACCAGATTGGCTCTTCTGTGGTGGCTCCAGTCCCCGGCGGTGTCGGAAGGCAAGTCCTTCCGTCCGTTGTTGTGGATGGTGATTACCACGGATGCCAGCCTGTCGGGCTGGGGTAGAGTCCTGGGCAACCTGTCTGCCCAGGGCGCTTGGTCGGAGGAGGAGTCCTCCCTCCCGATAAATATGCTGGAATTGTGAGCGATAAAACTCTTGTCTCTTCCAGTGGTTGGACCGACTTCGGGGCCGTCCTGTTCGGGTACAGACGGACAATGCTACCACGGTGGCTTACATCAACCACCTAGGGGGCACCAGAAGTGCCCGGGCGGCCCGGGAGGTGACCGAAATTCTGTCTTGGGCCAAGACTCATGTCCCGTCAATCTCAGCAGTTCACATTCCAGGTGTGGAGAACTGGCAGGCCGACTATCTGAGCTGCCAGACCCTGGACCAGGGGGAATGGTCCCTGCACCTGGAGGTCTTCCGAATGCTGTGTGCGAAGTGGGGATCCCAGGACGTGGATCTGTTTGCATCTCGGCTAAACCAAAAGGTGGAAAGGTTCGTGGCAAGAACGTGCGATCCACCGGTGAAAGCCTCGGATGCGTTAGTGGCCCCTTGGCATCAGTATCGTCTGATGTATCCCTTTCCTCCGATTCAGTTGCTATCCTTAGCCTCGGAACCGCACCTGGTGATTCTGGTGGCGCCGGACTGGCCACACCGGTCCTGGTACGCAGACGATTGTTCACCTGGCAGTGGCGCCTCTGTGGCGGCTGCCTCTGCGGGAAGATCTCCTGTCTCAGGGTCCGATCTTCCATCCTGCTTTACAGTCGCTGGCTTTAACGGCCTGGCTGTTGAGACCCAGGTCCTGAGGGACAGGGGACTCTCCCCTGAGGTCATCCCTACCCTTGTCAAGGCTAGGAAAACCTCCTCTGGTAAAATCTATTACCGTACCTGGAAGGCTTATTTCACCTGGTGTGAGTCCAGGGGGTTCTCCCCTCGCTCATACTCGGTGTCGAGAGTGTTGGCCTTCCTCCAGTCTGGGGTGGACCAGCGCCTGGCGCTGGCTTCGATCAAGGGCCAGGTGTCCGCACTTGCTATTCTTTTCCAACGCCCTGTGGCGTCTCATTCTCTGGTTTGCACCTTCATTCAAGGTGTGCGACATTTGGCTCCTCCCAGGAAGGAGCCCTTACCTCCATGGGACTTGAACTTGGTTCTGTCTGTGTTACAGCGTGCTCCCTTTGAAAACATCCGGGATATATCGTTGCCTCTGCTGTCTAAGAAGGTTGTTTTTTTGGTGGCGATCACTTCGGCACGCAGGGTGTCGAAACTGGCAGCGTTATCTTGCCGTTCTCCGTACTTGGTGATTCACCAGGGTAAGGTGGTCTTGCGTCCGCATCCCTCCTTTCTTCCTAAGGTGGTCTCTGAGTTCCATATTAATGAGGACATTGTCCTGCCTTCGCTTTGTACGAAGCCTAAGCATCCTAAGGAGGTTGCTCTGCATTCCTTGGATGTTGTCAGGGCGATCAGGGTTTACTTGTCGTCTACGGAATCTTTTCGGAAGACGGATTCCCTCTTTGTCCTTCCTGAGAGACCTCGGAAGGGCATGGCTGCGTCCGCAGCGACTATTGCCAAATGGATCAGACAGATCATTGAACTGTAACACTCCGGCGTTTGTTTAGTGAACTGGATTTGCAGCTGCAGAATTTCCACTCAGTAGTCGTGTAGAGATGTGTTGAATTACCATATCCAACTCTCCAGACTCATCATTGTGGCCCAGCCTGCCTCACCATGCAAATATACAGACACTCAGATAAGATGTTCCTGGAGTGATAGGTTGTATACGATAGTACAGAGGTGATGTGCTGAAAGGACAGGCGTGAGTAGTGATAGCAATGATAGGCACTCAATAGTAATGTTCAGGAGTGTTAGCAGATGGTGATAGATAGTATGCAGATAGGTTAGCAATCATGTACAAATAACAGGTGGTAGGGGACAGCAGATGAAGAGTACAGGAATTGCTAACTCAGTGCAAGGATATAGATGATAGTAGACTCAAGAGCTAGCAATCTATGTAACAGTGCAGATGATAGAAATAGTAATGCATAGATAGCAACAGTCTTTAGTATGCAAGAGTAGATAGTGTAAGTTGATAGGAAGGAATCCCCTGTGGGGTACTTATCACTAGTTGGTTTAGAGAGATGAGGGGTCCGGTAATGAGATAAGGATCAGGTAGCGAGATACAGGATCAGTAGCGAGATACAGGAAATAGCTGGAGGCTTTGGCAGCGTCAGACAAGGCTGTATAACAAGCGGTTTGCACGAACGCCTTGTGAGTGAAAGCCGGCGATTGAAATAGCCGCTCACAGCGGCGCCTAGTGATGACGTCATTCCGGCTTAAAGAGATAGGCAGGTATATGCGTTCCACTTAGCTGAAAATGTGGGACGCAATGCAGAAGAAATGGGCTGGAAGGGTACCGAAGGTACCAGAATCTTACATGAACAGGCCCATGCTTTGAAGGAACGGGTTCCACCCTTCCCTGTTAGGGCGCACTCTACCAGATCTGTGAGTGTGTCCTGGGCCTATTGGCCTCGGGCCTCTGTGGCCCAGGTGTGCAAGGCTGCGACTTGGTCGTCAGTGCACACTTTTTCCGAATTCTACAAAGTAGATGTTCTGGCATCAGCTGATGCCTCCTTTGGCTGCAAGGTTCTCAGTGCAGCGGTGCCTGGCTGTTGGTATTTGCTTTCCTGGGCTGTTGCTCCTGTTGAGCATTGTTTTCTGTTGCCCAGCAGGTTCTCTTACTGTGCATGTAAGGTTCCTTTCTCTGATGTGGGTATTGCGTTGCCTTTGCTACGGTTGCGTCTCCCACCCCTCATGTCTATATTGCTTTGGGACATCCCAACAGTGATGACTTAGAGGCGGCGGCGACTGTCGGAGGACATAAGAGAAAACTGAATTTTTGTAAAATCTTACCTGTAAAGTTCCTTTCTCTGAGTCCTCCGACAGTCGCCGCCCCCGCCCCTCTTTTGGTGTTGTGTTCTTATTACCTACTGCTATGCTACCAAACTGAGTTGGGAGTGGTCACTGCAGGGGGGTATTGACCAGATGGGACAGCCCCCATGGGTGTGTATATGCAAATGCCTTTGTTCTTTTGACTAAGTCTTTATGCCTAGCTACTCCTGCGGAGCGGAAGTCAATACCCAACAGTGATGACTTAGAGGCGGCGGCGACTGTTGGAGGACTCAGAGAAAGGAATTTTACAGGTAAGATTTTACAAAAATTCTGTTATTTTCGACAGAAGTGCCTCCGTATGAGCCACGCATTCCTTTTTGCGCTTAGAAGCCAGCGCTAGGAGTTCGCCGCGAATCACACACTTATGAGCCGCCCACAGAGTGACAGGGCTGGTATCTGGGGACGCATTCTCTGAGAAGTAATGTGTTAGGCGATCGGTGAGGGCTGCAACGCATGCAGAGTCAGACAAAAGGGAGCCATCTAAACGCCAAGCTCGTGAGCACCCCGAATGGTCCGGGAAGGAAAGGGTGGCACTGATAGGGTGGTGATCTGACAGAAACATTGGCTCTATGGTCGCAGACGAGAGTACTGGCAATAAGTCCTGCGAGACAAAAAAATAATCAATACGAGAGTAGCGGTCGTGGGAGGGGGGGGGGGGCAAATAGAAGGTGAAATCCTTGGTAGTCGGGTTTAGGGTGCGCCACGAGTCGTGCAGGAGCAAAGTCGTCAGCAAGGTTTTGATAGAGCGCAAAGCAGCATATTGTAAAGACGAAGAGCCCGCAGATGTGTCCAAAAGGGGGGACAAGGCTACATTGAAGTCCCTGCCCAGGATAAGCTGACCGGAGAAAAACCCCGTCAACTGTTGGAGAGTAGAGCGGAAGAAGGGGACGATTTTTTTATTGGGAGCATATACGTTGGCCAACGTGAGGGTGCGGCCTTGGAGCGAACCCTTAAGGAAAAGGAATCGACCATGCTCGTCAGCCAAGGACTCAGACACGACAAAGGGGCAATGTTTGGATAGGAGGATAGAAACCCCCTTAGATTTAGAATCCTTTGAAGTTGCATGATAGGCCGTAGGATATTGTTTCGGGTAGAGTTTTTGGATGCTATCAGTGCGGAAATGCGTCTCCTGGAGAAAAATGACATCAGCCTTCGTTTTGCGAATGACGAGGAGAAGCTTGGAATGCCTCTCGGGGATGTTCAGGCCTCTCACATTGAAAGAATATAGTTTGAGCGTAGCACGCATGGAGAGGGAAATCTTGGTTTATCAGAAGGAATAAAGAAAACGAACACAACAGTTGATGGGGAAGGGAAGGGAGGGACAAGGAAGGACGGAGGTGAGGGAGAGGAAAGCAAGGGGGTAGGGAGGGAGGGGGAGAGAGAGAAGCGGTGTAGGTTTTAGGGGGGGACCACTACCCAATTCGGCCAGCCGAGACTGGGGGAAGTGGCAAGGTATGTATTCAGAGAAGTAGTGGTGTAGTAGAGTGCTATAGAAATTGTATGGATAATTGAGGTGAAGGGACCACTAGGTGGGGTTGGAGTAGGGCAAACCGGAAGATGGGATGAGAACCGGGAACCCAATTAGAGAGCCTGGCCACGAGCCTAGAAATCCTTAGCCTATACTTGGAGACTATCAAGTACTGTGAGACCGAAAGGAGGTGTACAGGATCTAACCCACTAAACATTTTAGCAATGTATATCCATGCCCACCAACGGAAGCGTGTCAGCTGGGCAAGCATGGGTATGCCCATGGAGGAAGGAGGAGAGCCTACGTCCTAGTCTGAGGGGGCTGACTACCAAAATCCCTGATGCAATAGGCAAAGGCACCACCCCATGATACAAACAGAGCAGAAACATGGAAAGAAAAAGGGGGGGTCCAGGGAACCTCTCCAGTGAGTGCAGCAGAGGCATAAAATGGAGGGGGACACGGGAAGAGGCAAGGGGGACAACCGGGAACCCATGTTAGAATACATTCGGCAAGTATGATACTAACCGATATAGCAGAACTACCACCATAACGTGTAACGTCATGCTGCATGCAACAGCTATGCTCCCCGTGACACCTTCCAAGGTTGTCCTGCCCAAGAGGAACTGTAGGTTAGAGGGCCAGGTGGAGGGAGGCAGGAGGGATAGGAGGCCGTATAGCAACTGCAAAGGGGAAGTGTGGTAGCATGGATCAATAATTTGGGAGAGCCTATTCCCAATTTGTAAGGAGGGATTCTATAAGTCCCAGAAACGTCATCGGGGAGCATAGGAGCACAGGAGCAAGGCATAGAGAAACACTCGGCATAAAAGAACATACACATAACCTTAAAGGAACATGGAGAGCAATAAACAGGCAGGACAATATTGAATATAAACAGAACCCTGAAATGGAGGCACCTCAAAGGCACGCACGTGCCATAGTAATATTTCGGCATCCAGCAAAACCTAGCCGCCAGGGGGGTAACCGCACCCATTCCACCAGACCATAAGTAGGGGAACAGGCGAAGCACCCCCAGGGCGGCCACGCTCAGCGTGCATGGTCCAATCAGGAGGAGGCGACCCATCGCCCCACAAAACCAACAAAAGAGAAAAGGAAAACAAAATCCTAAATAGGGACGGCAGGTACACATGTCGCCGCGGTGATAGGGACAGGTGCAGCCAGCAGAGACGCGAAGCTCAGCTAGTGAGGATATGTCAATCAGCCTACAAACACAGATGGATGAAACCCAGCCTCCCACCCAGTGAACCAGGTCTCCCCCCCAGTCACACAGCTACAGGAATTATAAAGGGAAGGGCAGGGTATCCCTGTCTGTCCGACCAGTCCCCATGGCGGTCCCGGCACTGCAGCCCAGTAGAGCCGAGCCCCCATGCCAGAGCCCCCCGGGCCTCCAGGGGCAGAGAGGGATAGAGAACTGCGCAATCCCACACACTGTACCATATCCAAAGGCAGGAGACACCGGCCTAAGTATCAGGGCCGATGACCCCATGGTGTTGTTTCCAGAGGGTGAGCGGTTTCTCCGGAATCTCACCTCCTGGGCGTCCATAGGCTCACCCTCCCGAGGTTCCTCGTGGTCGGCAGGACTTCTGAACTCAGCGTACCAATTGGGGAGTGCCATGAAGGGGATCCCCACCATGGAGCAAAAGTGAGGTAGATCTTCCAGGACCCTGAGGAGGGCCGTATGGCCCTGCAACGCTGCAGATAAACAGAATGGGAATTTCCATTTATAGGCAATGTTCCTAGCTCTCAGAACATCCAGTAAAGGCCTAAGCTCACGTCGGCGCTGTAAGGTAATGCCAGACAAATCTTGGTAAAGCTGCACAGGGGAGCCTTCACACTCCAGGTTTGGCCTATTCCTGGCTTTCCGAAGTATATCTTCTTTTAGGCGGTAATCCACCAAGCAGCACACCACATCCCGCTGGGGGTCGCCCTCCCGCCCTCAGGGCTCGATGGATACGTTCCAAATCTATGGGGAACTGAGGAGGCTGATCCAACAGGGAATTAAACAGGGCGGTTATGGTAGGGGTTAGGTGGTCCCCTTCCACCGCCTCAGGCAGGCCCGGAGCCTCAGATTGTGGCACCTACCCCGATTATCCAGGTCCTCTAAGTGGCGCTGCATATACCTCATCTGCAGAAGGTGGGAGCCAGACTTGTGGTAGAGATCCCTGATGGCCATATCCTGCTGGGCCGTAACATTTTCTACCTCCTGTACCCGGCCTGTTAAAGTTTGTATGTCCGTCCTCAGTTCTGATATGGCCGCTCCCAGGGTATTCTTAATATCAGCTGCTATGAATTTGAGATCGTCCATGCAGAGCTGTTTTAAAGAAACCGGAGGAGGGGGGTCCGGGTCAGAGCCTCCAGAGGCGACAGCAGCATAGGACCGAGCGGATGAGGAAGGATGTGTGGCAGGCGGGGAGGAAAGCCCGGTCTGTGCCATGGTCGCGGCCTGGGAGCAGAAGAGCTCCGGGATGCTCGGGCTGATCTTTCCGGCCGTGTCCCTCGGGGAGCGAGAGCGGGTGGCAGAGGCTGACGAAGCCATCCTTACCGGCGCTGTGTTAGGGCAAAAGTCTCCGTGCGCTGTTTGTGAAGGCTCGTGTCGGGGGGAGCTCGTCTCTCAAGCAGCCATCTTCCAGCGCATCCAGACCACGCCCCCCCCAAACTTATGATCTTGAACATGGGCCCATTGATTTCATAAAATGCCCCTGATGGCAACACATGGTGTATTTGCATTTATTTTGAATGGCACTCCAACACACCTATAAGGTAAAAAAATAAATAAAAGGAACCTAGGCTTTTAGCATATCACAACATACATATATGGATGTTCTGAGCATAATGCCAAAAATAGGTGTAGCCCATGTTTGGGCTCAATTTTTATGCCTCGTTTCCACTGAGCGGATCGGTTCGGGTCGGTTCGGTACGGTACGCTATTTTGGGTGTTTCCATTATGAAAGTGGCCCATACAACCGAACCAAACCGCACCATTCCTGGTCCTGCTTCAGATGTAGGGCCATAGGAAATGGTACGGTACGGTTAGGGCGGAGCTACTGGCGTCACACGATAGATTCCACTGATTGGCGGACAGGGAAACTCCAATGCTCACGTCAAATGAAAGAGCAAAACAAACACCTCATTTGGTGTAAACCCTGCATGGTCCCTGGTGGCCCGACTTGCAGTGGAAACGCTCACCTGAATAGACCGGACCATTCTAACCCTTCCAAACTGTACCGAACTGAACCGTTCCGCTCAGTGGAAACGAGGCATTACTGTCCATTCAGAGTACATAGATTATTTACCCTTGCTGAAATATGGTTAATTTGAGTAGTAAAATTGTTTTTCAACCTTTTAGAAATAGGCCCCATATTTGTTTTTTACTTTATGCATTTATGTTAGGGATCAACTGATTATCGGCAAGGCCGGTATATCGGGGGCCGATATGCACTTTCCCTGATATATCGGAATCGGCTCCAGAGGTTAACGATATTGCCAATATTGTCGTGATGTCATTGCGTATGTTGCGCCACGCACCTCCGCACACTGGGACAGCTTCTGCCTTCTTAGTCCACCTCCCTCAGCCTCGTCTAGAGTCGGGGAGTCTCAGGATATTAAGTGTACAGTGCACACAGTGTGTTTAACACATACATACACACACCCACAACTGCCCGGTGCCAGCCAGCCAGCCACTCACACACCCACAGGCCTGTAACAGCCCTGCCTGTACCAGCTAGCCAGCCACCGGCCCTGGGCCTGTACCAGCCAGCCACCCACCACACAGGGTGCCAGTCAGCCACCCACCAAAGGGTGCCAGCCAGCCAGCCACGCACCACAGGGTGCCAGCCAGCCACTTACCAAAGGGTTCCAGCCACCCACCACAGGGTGCCAGCCACTCACCCACCAAAGGGTGCCAGCCACTCATCACCACAGGGTGACAGCGAGCCAGTTTTTTTAAGCCTATATTCAATTTCAGTAGTGTCTTTCAAATTTCAATGGAGATGGATGCAGATAGAAAAATTAAAAGTGTGGTCTTGGACTATTTCTCGTCTCCATCTCCAGGAAAGGCAGCAGTGTGCAACACATGCACAAACTTTGTAAGCATGGGATCAATAACTGCAAAAATCAAAAATACATCAAATCGTTAGGCCCATCTAAGAGTTCATCATGTTGAATTATATCATGCAGCACAGAAAAAACAAAATTAATCACAAGGTGAAACATCACTATCCCAGGCAACAATAACAGATATGTTTTAGAAAAAAAACAGGTGGCTAAAATCAGATGGAAAATCCCAACTGCTGGACAGAGTAATCACAGAGATGATGGTCACTGATAACCAGCCATTTACAATGGTGTCTGACTCTTGATTTAAGTGGTTGATGTCCATAGTTGAGCCAAGGTACACACTGAAGAGTGAGAAGTATTCTCGAACCGAAATGCTGGGAAAGATTTACCAAAAGGTCATTGAGAAAGTAAAGGCTATGCTAAAACCAGAGAATGCTGGCAACTCACTCTCTTTCATGACTGACTGCTGGTCAGGACAAACAGAATCACTAATGAGTCTTACATGCAACTTTATTGACAGTGGATGGACAAGAAAACATTTGGTGTTTATTACAAAAGTGAAGCAAGGATCCCACACTGGGGAGTACATTAGAGAAAGGTTTCTAGGCATGATAGAAAAATGGGGAATCATTAAAGACTGAGTGATGCTTGTGCTTCGAGACAGCAGAGCAAACATGGTGAAAGGAATGAGACTTGCTGAAGTGTCAGACCTCAGTTGCATGGCACACACCCTCCAACTTGCGGTAAATGATGGTCTGTCAAACCAGAGAGCTTTGTTTGACATAATTAGCATGCTGAAGAGGTGCGCAGGCCATTTCCACCATTCAATCCTTGCCAAGTAGCAACTGAGATGCATTCAGGAAGACTTTGGCCTACCCAAAAACAACTTGATTAACGCTGTTCCAACACGATGGAACTCAACACTTCACATGCTGCAAAGAATGCTGGAGCAGAAGTGAGCTCTTACCATATATTCAGATGAATATGGAGGATATTCTTGTCCTACTGCTGATCAGTAGAGATGTCGCGAACATAAAATTTTATGTTCGCGAACGCGAACTTCCGCAAATGATCGCGAACGGGCGAACCGCCATAGACTTCAATAGGCAGGCGAATTTTAAAACCCACAGGGACTCTTTCTGGCCACAATAGTGATGGAAAAGTTGTTTCAAGGGGACTAACAGCTGGACTGTGGCATGCTGGAGGGGGATCCATGGCAAAACTCACATGGAAAATTACGTAGTTGACGCAGAGTCTGGTTTTAATCCATAAAGGGCATAAATAACCTAACATTCCTAAATTGTTTGGAATAACATGCTTTAAATCATCCAGTGTGTGAATACGATCAGGTATGATGTTGTATTGATCAAGTAGTGTTTCACAGTGACAGACCAAACTCTGACAGACCAAACTCCCCGTTTAATGCACCGCAAACAACCGCAAACAGTCCATTTGCAGTGGGCACAGTACAGTCTGTGGGCCTAGCACTCACTGGCAGGCAACTGCAATTATATTACAGAGGAAAAATTAAATTACTTTTTATCTGCAAGGTGCTATGCCACCCTATATGAGTGGTGGGAAGTGGGCACAGTATGGTCTGTGGACCTGACACTCACTGGCAGGCAACTGCAATTATATTACAAAGGTAAAATTAAATTAATTTTTTATCTGCAAGGTGCTGTGCCACCACCACACAGTGCCGGGAGAAGTATCTGAAATTCAGACTCACCAGACGCCTATGCCTAACCACTCTCATGGACTAGCCAACAACAGCATATAGTAAAATCAGGTTTCCTCCAGATCTCTGATTTGTGCCGCAAAGACTCCTCTGAAAGATTTCCTGGTAAATTTATAGTGAGTCTGAATTTCAGATACTTCTCCCGCCCCTGTGTGGTGGTGGCAAGCAAGGGTGGTCCCCATAAGTCGTGATCCTTCATGTTTGCACTTTCATTGCTCTATGCACTTTATACCTATGGACTTTATGGACTCCTATTGATGTGATTTCATGCTTTTATGTATTTATGATTTTATGCTTATATTTATCACATCTGATTCATACATTTTGGTATATCTTATCATCCTATATATTTGGTAAGAGGTTATCACCATCCCTGCGCTACTGAAATTCGAATGAAAAAGCCAGTTCCTGTTTTTTCTGGATGAATTTTATTTTTTATTATAGGAAAAATGAAATTATTTTTTTATCTGCAAGGTGCTGTGCCACCCTAAATGAGTGGTGGGCAGTGGGCACAGTACAGTCTGTGGACCTGACACTCATTGGCAGGCAACTGCAATTATATTACAGAGGAAAAATGAAATTAATTTTTTATCTGCAAGGTGCTGTTCCACCCTATATGAGTGGTGGGCACTGGCAGTGGGCACAGTTCAGTCAGTGGGCCTGACACACACTGGCAGGCAACTGCAATTATATTAAAGGGTAAAAATTAAATGACTTTTTTATCTGCAAGGTACTGTGCCACCCGATATGAGTGGTTTGCACACCGTACAGTCTATATATATATATATATATATATATATATATATATTGTACAGGACGCCAAGGTTGGGTCCTGGACAGTCGCTATATATCTCCTGTGTTTGGGTTGTGGTCTCTTTAAGGGAAGTTGGGAAATGTTCTGGGGGTCACCCAAGACGGGTGAGAAATTCCTGGAAATAGCTAAAATCAGGAGGACTGAATCGCAGTTCTCTCTGTGTTGAATAGAGAGATATTTGGGACCCGGAATTTGGGGGGCTCTGTAGTGATATTCGGGTGGGAAAGAGCCCCCACCCCTGACCATAAGGGATTCCAGCACACACAGGGTTAAGACCCATGAGAAGCAGTCCTTAAGAGACAGGAAGCAGCAATAGGTGAGTGTGGGGGAGGAGTAGTTTGGTGGTTGCACCTGTCTGAAGGAGCTGCAAGTTTGCTGGAAGCTGCTGAGAGGTCTATTAAGGACTGTTACAAACCTTGGGGTGAAGACCCATCCACAAAACCGTATGTGTTTTTTTTCCTTACTTTATTCCTTTGTGCTGAAGAAAAGCGGACTTTATTTTGTGTTTGATTTATGCACTGCTGGAAGCCTGTTCAAGTTTGCTGAAATAAAGCCTTTTTGTTTATGTTTTAAACGGTTGTGCACTCAATCCGGTGGAGCTAGAACCCCCAAACTTTACAACTGGTGTCTCGGATGCGGGCAGAGTGCATTTTGCAGCCGCAAAAGCCGTTTAAAACCAAAAACTGACATTTAAAGAGACAGTATACCTATGGCATGTCTTGGGTGAAAACAGCTCAGACACTGCAAACAGCAGGCGTGGAGGAGGTTATTAAAGCACTGGTGACAGCCACTGTGACCCAGCAGCAAGCCTCAGTAGAGGCAAACCGTCGCCATGAGGAAGCAATGGCTCAGCAGCAGCAAGCCCTGGCACAGGCTGTAAAGGCACAACAGGAAAGCACACGGTTGCTAGCTGCTCAGTTTACTGCCCAGCAGGAGTCCACTCAAGCACAGGTGGCTGCCTTGCAGGAGGCAGTACAGCGTTTGGCTCAGGGACGAGAGCAAGCAGTCATTGCCGATGGCAACCCAGTATCTGTGAGAGCCAGCCATTACTTGCAAAAACTGACCCCCAGTGATGATGTGGAGGCTTTTCTCACAACTTTTGAGAGGATAGCGGAGAGAGAGGGGTGGCCCCGTGACCAATGGGCTGGCATTATCTCCCCTTTCCTTACTGGTGACCCGCAAAAAGCCTACTTTGACCTTCCAACTGAGCACATCAGCGACTATGAGCGTCTGAAGGCAGAGATCTTGGCCCGCCTGGGGGTGACCACAGCTGTCCGGGCTCAGAGGGTGCACCGCTGGAGGTACAAACCTAATCGGCCACCCAGGTCCCAGATGCACGAACTGGTACAGTTGGTGAAAAAATGGCTGCAACCAGAGAAGCTGACAGGCCCGCAAATGGTGGAAAGGGTAGTGATGGACTGGTACCTGCGGTCCCTACCAGATGACCTACAGCGCTGGGTAAGCCATGGTGACCCTGCAACCGCTGACCAGCTGGTAGAGTTGGTCGAAAGATACACCGTGGTGGAAGACCTGCTCGGGCCTGTAAAGCATCGGGAACCCACACATAGGGCAACCAGGCCAGCCACAGCACCTAGGAGAGAAGCTCCGCCAGACGTTGTCACCCACAAACCAGTATCTTCAGCAGAACCACGGAGGTTGGTTCCTGTCCCAAGGATGGGAGACATACAGTGCTGGCGATGTCGGTCCTGGGGGCATACCCGGGCACAATGCCCACTTCAGGAGGAGCCTATGGAGTGCGGGACTGTTCGGAGAAGCTCTTTTTATGTGCAAAGAGCATGTGCCACCCATCTTGATATAGCGGCCGGACAGTTTGAATGTGAACTATGGGTGAACCACCTTCCTGCCAAGGCTCTGCTGGACTCTGGTAGCATGGTAACGCTGGTACATACCAGGGTGATCGGAAGACTCGGCCCAGTAAGTAAGACCCTACGGGTAGTATGTATCCATGGGGACACCAGAGAGTACCCCCTGGTGCCAGTGACTGTTGCCTATGGTGGTACCTCCGTGACACAAGAAGTCGGGGTGGTAAGAAATTTGATACATGATGTCATAGTGGGGCGGGACTGCCCACTGTTTTTTGAACTATGGAACCAGGTACAGTGTGAACAGCCTGGACAACCAAGGGGACTGGGGACCCTCGGCCTCGAAGGAACAGAGTCTGAGGGGTCCGGGCCTGAAATCCCCACAACACAACCCCCTGATGGGGAGGTACCTGTCACTAACAATGACATTGCAGAAAATGTTAAAGTGGACGATATTGTTTCTGTTTCAGGTCGCAAGACCGAGCTGACCTCTGAGGGGGGGGGAGTCTCCCCGTTACAGGTTATGCTGGGAGAGGATGATGAGGAACTCTCCCCATCACAGTCCCAGGTTGAGGAGAGTGAAGGGGAAACCTCCTCAAGGCCAGTGCATCCAGACCTGGACGTATCCAGGGGTGCGTTTGGCACCGCTCAATTGCAGGATCTTACCTTGGTCAATGCTAGAGAGCAGGTTTCTGTTATTGATGGGATCCCACAAATACCAGGTGCAGACCAGAGGTTTCCTCATTTTGCATTGAAAGATAACTTGGTTTATCGAGTGGCTGAAAGCCGAGGGGAAACTGTCGAGCAGTTGCTGGTTCCCCAGCCTTATAGGCGGATGCTTCTCGATCTAGCCCACAATGATGCACTGGGAGGACACCTGGGGGCAGAAAAAACAGAGGCCAGGGTAACTGACCGGTTTTACTGGCCAGGGGTAAAGGCCGAGGTTAAAAGGTATTGTGCGTCCTGTCCGACTTGCCAGTTAACTGCCCCGGTGTCCCATTACAGAAACCCCCTGGTAGCCTTGCCAATTATCGAGGTACCATTTGAACGAATTGCAATGGATCTCGTAGGACCCCTGGTGAAGTCAGCAAGGGGGTACCAATATATACTAGTCATCCTAGACTATGCCACTAGATATCCAGAAGCAGTCCCTTTAAGGAAAACTTCCTCTAAGGCCATTGCCAGGGAACTATTTCAAATGTTTTCCCAAACGGGGTTCCCCAAAGAAATATTGACGGACCAGGGCACCCCTTTTATGTCCAAAGTGATGGCGGACTTGTGCAAACTGTTCCAGATTAAGCAGTTGCGGACGTCCGTCTATCACCCGCAGACTGATGGCCTAGTCGAGAGGTTCAATAAAACTTTAAAATGCATGTTAAAAAGAGTGGTCCAGAAAGATGGGAAGGATTGGGATATGTTACTCCCTGCCCTGTTGTTTGCCATCCGGGAGGTTCCACAAGCATCAACGGGTTTCTCACCGTTTGAGTTAGTGTATGGGCGAAGGCCCCGGGGGTTGCTAGATCTAGTAAAGGAGACATGGGAAAGTGAGTCTTCCCCACACAAAACTGTGGTAGAGCATATCGCCCAAATGCGAGAGAGTGGCTAAGGTAATGCCGTTGGTGAGGGAGCATCTGCAGAAGGCTCAAGATGCCCAAAGAAGGGTGTACAACCGGTCAGCTAAAATCAGACAATTTCAAATAGGAGACCGGGTGGCCGTCCTAATACCAACGGTGGAGAGCAAGTTCTTGGCCAAGTGGCAAGGTCCGTTTGAGATAGTGGAAAAAATGGGGGAAGTGAACTACAAGGTACACCAGCCTGGGAGAAGAAAGCCATATCAGATCTACCACATAAATTTGTTGAAACCCTGGAGAGACAGAGAACAGGTGTCCGCAGTGATAGGTGTCCAGTCAGGGGACCCTGCAGGGATTGACCTGGTGAAGGTTGCTGCTACCCTGTCTAGGCCCCAAACCCAACAGGCAAAAGAATTTCTGCAAAGAAATAGGGACATGTTTTCAGGGTTACCTGGTCTCACCAATGTCATCGAGCATGACATTGTAACCGAGCCCAATGAAAAAATCCGGTTAAAGCCGTATCGTATCCCAGAAGCTCATAGGGTGGCAGTGTCTGAGGAGGTAAAAAGAATGCTTGAGCTTGATGTCATTGAAGAGTCGCAGAGCGAGTGGTCGAGTCCAATTGTGTTGGTGCCTAAACCCAACGGCACTCTTCGCTTCTGCAATGACTTCAGAAAGCTTAATGAAATCTCCAAGTTCGATGCATATCCTATGCCCTGGATAGAAAAGTTAATTGAGAGGTTGGGTCCAGCCAGGTATATCACCACGCTTGACCTCACAAAAGGGTACTGGCAGATTCCCCTAACCAAGGAGGCCAGGGAGAAAACAGCCTTCTCCACCCCGGAAGGCCACTTCCAGTACAAAAGGATGCCATTTGGTCTGCACTCTGCCCCTGCCACATTCCAACGGGCCATGGATAAAACTTTACGTCCACATCAAAGATATGCTTCCGTCTACCTGGATGACATAGTCGTCTTCAGCACTGATTGGGAGTCCCATCTTCCCCGGGTTCAGGCAGTCGTAGACTCCTTGAGAAGAGCAGGGTTCACCATCAATCCAGAGAAATGTGCAATTGGGATGGAGGAAGCCAAGTACCTAGGGTACATTGTGGGTAGAGGGCTGGTTAAACCCCAAATGAATAAGGTAGAAGCCATACAGGGCTGGCCCCGTCCCCTAACCAAAAAGCAGGTCAGAGCATTTTTGGGCATAGTTGGCTACTACCGGAGGTTTGTCCCCAACTTTGCCACCATTGCTGCACCATTGACTGACTTGACCAAAGGTAGAAAGTCAGTGATGATAAAGTGGAGCGCGAATGCCGAAGAAGCTTTTCAGAAGCTTAAGGCGGCATTATGCCAACATCCGGTGCTCGTAGCTCCCGATGAGTAGGAAGCTAACGACAGCAGAGAGAAACTACGCTGTGGTGGAGCGGGAGTGTCTTGCCATCAAGTGGGCTTTGGACTCCCTACGGTATTTTCTCCTAGGTAGGCCTAGCTAATGATTTCCCTATTAATTCAGCAACAGCAGCAGCAGCACTCTCCCTGCTCTAACTAACACTGCAGCTTCAGAATGAATCTAAGATGGATGCTGTACTTGCTTTTTTAAAGGAGGTGGGAGGGTCTGGGAGGGAGGGTATGCTGATTGGCTGGAATGTGCCTGCTGACTGTGAGGTACAGGGTCAAAGTTTGCTCAATGATGATGTATAGGGGGCGGACCGAACATTGCATATGTTCGCCCGCCGAGGAGAACGTGAACAAGCGATGTTCGCCGGGAACTGTTCGTAGGCGAAAAGTTCGGGACATCTCTACTGATCAGTGGGACATTGTAGCCAATGTCATTGAGACCCCCATAGAGGAAGTGACACTAAGGGTGAGTCATTACGACTCATCTGTGCCATCTGTCATCCCATGTGTGAGAGTGCTGAAGATGCTTCTTCAAGAGAATGAAGGACCCAATACACGTGGCACTAAAACATGTAGCAGGCCATGAGGGACAGCCTCGCCAAACATTTTGAGTAGCATGAAGAGAATAAAAATGTTGTGCTTGCATATCTTTTTGATCCTTGATACAAGAACCATCCTTTCTCTTCTGATGATGTATTGGCCAAGGCAAAACAATGGCTGAGAGAAGATATTCAACACGAGGTGCAGGAGGTTCCTGTCGAAAAGAAAAGTCAAGAAGAGCAGGTTTCTAATGTGGAAGAGCAGGATGCTTCAAAAAGAGAAAAATGTCCAAAAAGACAATGGACAGAAGAGAAACTTCATCGTGGTCGAATAGATGCCAGTGTTTTATTGGGGCCTCATGCGGAGGATTCTTCTGAAACTGCAATAATGAGCCTGGATGATGAACTTCATCTCTACTTGGAGGAACCAGTAATTGACAGAAGGAGTTGTGATCCTCTTCAGTGGTGGAAAGAAAATAAGGGCACACTACAAAAGACTTGCTTCTTATGCTAGAAGATGCCTTTCAGCTCCTCCTTCCTCAGTGCCAAGCGCGCGTGTTTTTAGTGAAGTGGCAGCAATTTATGAAAAAAACAGAAGCCGTTTAACTGTTGAACATGCTGAAATGTTATGCTTTCTGCACTATAATATTGTTCTACTTAACTGGGAGTATTGAAAGTGTAGTAGTATAGTACTAGTGTCCACTCCACTACAATCCATTCCACTGTCTAGCTTTTGTCTAGCTTTTTTTCTAGCTGTTTTGCACTGACTGTGCTGCGCTGCAGTCAGTGCAAAACTGCTAGAAAAAAAAGCTAGACAGTGGATTGGAGTCAGTGGACTACTGCTGCAGTAGTGCGCCACTCACTGCTGCAATAAGTTTAAATCACTACTGCAGTCACTGCTTAAATCACTATTAGTGCAATAGTGATTTAAAATTATTGCAGTGAGTGACTGTACTACTGCAGCAGTAGTCCATTGCCTCCCCACTGTCTACCTTTTTTTCTAGCAGTTTTGCTCTGACTTCAGTTAGTGATTTAAAATCATTTCAGTGAGTGCACTACTGCAGCAGTAGTCCACTGACTCCTCCAATCCACTGTCTAACTGTTTGTTTTTGTCTAGCTTTTTTTCTAGCAGCTTAATTTGAACTGACTGCAGTAGTGATTTAAAATAATTGCAGTGAGTGAACTACTGCAGCAGTAGCCCACTGACTCCTCCAATCCACTGTCCAGCTGTTTGTTGTCTAGCTTTTTTTTCTAGCAGTTTATTTTTCACTGACTGCAGTAGTGATTTAAAATCATTGCAGTGAGTGCACTACTGCAGCGGTAGTCCACTGACTTCAATCCACTGTCTAGCTGATTGTCTAGCTTTTTTCTAGCAGTTTTGCACTGTCTGCCCTGCAGTAGTGATTTAAAATTATTGTAGTGAGTGAGTGCACTACTGCAGCAGTTTGTGCATCATTCACAATCAGATGATGTCCCTGCAAACTGATGTCCCTGCAAGTGCGGTTTTCCTATCAGTTTTCATGCAATTAAGGTGTGAAGAATGAGCCCTTAATGTTAAAAATGTTAATAAACAAACATTAACATGTTCAGTAACAGATTTGTGTTGAAAATTGTGTTTATTTTGCAAAACCTTAAATGTTCAAAATATCTGCCCATACCGGGCGATACCGATTTGCAATGGCCAAAATATCAGTATTGGCAACGAAAAACCGAAATTGGTCGATCCCTAATTTATGTTGTTTACTTTGGCTCAGGAAATATTTACACATTCTGAATTATTTTATAAGTTAGAGAGTAACATACAAAGTGTGGTAATTACAAAGGCAGGGATTGTCCTAGTGCCTCCTGATTTTTTTTTTACTGAAAAGGGAAATCAGGTGGACCTTCATTGCTACTTAACTTTGCACACCATAATTTTATTCTGCAATTCCTATTGAATTGGCTATTAAAGAACAAATGTACTGAAATAAATGTGGAGGATGCCACTATTAACCACCTTTTAGAAATGCTAATTTCTCATCTGTCTCTAGCTGGAATCATTCTGAGCCTTTGGGGTTGATTTATTAAATGGAAATAAGCGGTTCACTTGGCAACGTAAGTTTCCTTTAGCTTGGTGAAAATTCCCTTTGCAGAGAACACCCAGTCACGCTCAAGAAAAACAAAATGGTATTTTTTCCATGCACATGATTGGATGGTGGAGGTTAGCAGAGCTTTGCTTCATTCGCTTAGCTAAGGAAAAATAATGTTACAAAGTAAAAATCTATTGCAAAGGGAGCAGCCATATGCTCATAGTAAATCAATCCCACTAATTCAGAACAAAAATGTAGAAAGACATGAATTCAAAATAAAATATGCATATGTGTTCTTGTTTAGTTATGAAGTACATCTCTGTAGTACATGCACATTGACTTATGTTTTCCCTTTAATGACCCTGTAAGTATGCAAAAAAACCTGTTGATCTGGCAGAAATGCACTCAGCTCCTAAGTCTTCTTCTGAGCTGTCAACACACAGCATTTTTGTGGACCTAAAGCATGATGTGTGACTTTGCCAATCAAAGGAAGCTTTGTATGCATCCAAAGAAAGGCTAAACATGAAAGACTAAACAGACCTCAGCAGGACTTAGTGATTGTAAGCCCCCGTTCACATAGGGGCGATCCGACTTCGGGTGGCGACCTCCTGAGGTGGTCGCCTCACAGGTCGCCTTTATGTGAACGGGGGCTAAGTGATCAGCTTGTAAAACAACACATTCAGTTTAAAATAGAAAAGAAAAGCAAAGCATTTTTGTTTAGATACAAAAAATTATAAATACCTTTTTTTTTTTTTAAATGTGATCACATATCCTCTGTTCTCAGCTGACATACGAGGAAGGAGCAGCAGCGGCACACTGAGCTTCCCAGTAAATGGCTGTACAGAGGGGGCGTGTCAGGACAAATCTGATCATTGGAGGAGAGCAGCCTGAGTTACCAGCATACAGTAGCTAGAGAACTGACTACGCTGTGCTCCACGCTGTGCTCTCCTGCTAGAGTGGTCAGTTTTTATAGGAAAGCAGAGAGACCGGCAGGAACACCAGGGATTTCACACAAAGGAAGCAATACAAAGAGACCAGGATACTTTCACATACAAGTAACATGGCACAGCGGGAACAAATGCTTTAATTTTGTTCTGGTTGTTGGACAGGAAGCTCCTATCCCACTGCTGGAATACTGCACTGTAAACTGGATGTTGCTAAGGCTACATACAGTTTATACATGCTCCCAGTGGCTGCACTTCTTAGTGAAAGTAATGGTTTGTTTGAACCAGCTTGATCCAAACAAATTATTTAAATTTTCCTAAGCTGGAGATCAGCTTTAAACTGGCCATACACTGTGCAAATTTTGACTTGTTCCTGAGAACCCTGCTGACCCTGCTCCATTTGATCGACTTTTGTCAAAGCAGCCTTTTGGATTTTCGGATGAACAATAGCTGCATCCAATCAGATGCAGCCGCAGTTTGGGTATTTTAATTGCTGGTCTTACCAACTGTCTTAACACAATAGCTGCAACAGTGTGAATGAAGGATATACTTTATGTGAGTTTTTTTTGTTGAGAACATTGAACATAAAAAAACTAATAGTGTATAGCCAGCCTAAGTGGCACAGTTGTCTTTTACTGTTCTACTCAATCCCTTCATCTATTCTATTCTCCACTACACATAAACAAATTTTATTAAGTAGTCCAAGCCAAGAAAAGGGGTGCTAAGTGAACTCTGTTTATCAGGCCAAAGAGTAAGAAATAGGAAAAGTTCAATGTTAGGGTTAATGTACACTTTCAGTAAGCCCAAAAATAGAACCCTCATATAATAGAACATACATATAAAAAAAGAAAAAGAAATGAAGGCCAAAAAGTAAGAATAAATTGCAGGATACCCTAAGAATCACTTTGTTTACAACCACTAAAATGCAAGAATCTATAAGGTTTGAATGTTTTTGTATTTGTTTCATTGACAGTCTTATGCAGAAGTTTATACCTGATACTGAAGTCTATGTTTAGCATTAGATATAAAGCCTAAAGAATGTGAAAGGAAACGAGATATCCATAGTCTCCAATCATGTTGTCTTTCATTGCCATCATGTGCTAGAAAAATGAGAGCTACAACTCAAAAAGGTAGTCACTTTTCTTTCTCCCAGTATAATAAGTTAAACCATTTAGAAGTGTTAACTTTGCATTTATAGCTTACAGACCATTAAAGCGATAGTAGAGTTGTCTATTAAAAATAAAAAGGTTACTTGATTAAAAACAAAATAAAAAGGTGGTCCCCTGCAGGTTTAAGCCATAATGTACTAGATTGCATCGCATATTAGCACATTATGACAGACTTACCTGCAAACAGAGCGCTTCAGTGCAGCGCTGCCACAGCTTTCTCAGAGCTTTCATCTTTGCCCGGTCTTCTTTCCAGGTTTCGTATCTTCAACCAACGTCGCTCCCATGCATGCGCACAGAAGTCACATCGAGGTGGCGCACAGAGTGGGTCATAAATGTGATCTGAGCTGCACATGTGCAGCTCAGATCACATTACCCGCTAAGAGGCAAGGGGGAAATCTATCACCACTAGGGTCTTTTCTGTTATAATAACCCTGCCTGGATTTTAGCAAACATGACTTTACTACCACTGATTAAAAGGTATACTTACTGTCCAGGACAGTTTTAAAAATTCAGCAAAAAAGCAGATACCCTTGCTGGGTATATTTAAAGGGTAACTCCACTTTCATGGGAAAAAAAATAGCAAATTGAAAAAATGATAGCATATACAATTGCGACAAAAGTCGTATTGTAATTAAATGTTATTAAAAAATTATTTCCTTTTCAATCTGCAGCACTGAAGTTTTCTGTAAAATGCAATCTCATATGGCTACTTGGAGGAGTTCTGTGCACAGAATGTGTACAGAACGCCCCCCAGATATGTAATTTCCTGCTTTTGTTATTGGCTTACTGATTTTCCTAGAATTCTGCACTAAAATACAAATCAGATTTCAAGCATCCCCTGCAACAAAAATGTTGTTTTTGGTAAGATACGCTAAAAGAGAATTTACGTATAAAGCGATAACGGGATACAGACCCTGCAGCTTGCTTCATTAGTGCCTTGGAGGTGCAGCAGCTGATTGATAATTATAAAATCACTCCCATACAGATTCACTGTGTACATGGACACAGACAAACAGCTTTTCCTTCAGAATAACAAAAAGGTAGAAATCTGCAACAACGTTTGATAAAATCCTTGCAATGTACATAGATCACCCAGAGGAGAATGTTTTTTTTTTCTCAACAAAAGTGGAGTTACTCTTTAAGTCCCAAATATGTTGTAATGTAAGGCATAAGGATTAAATTAATTGGGACGGATTGTTGTTGCATTACTTTACTGAAAGGTATTTATTGCTTCATCAAGGTAAATTGTTTTTTTTTTTTTTTTTTTTTTTTTAGGAAATTTTAACCTTTATTGGAATCTTAAAGTTTTAGTACTTTTTTATCAGATGTCTTTTGGTTAATCATTTGCTTCCATCTGACATATATCTTCTGTTTGTTTTTTCATTCACATTCACTAGTCCATATTCATACAGGTAATAATACCCAATGAATTCTCTTTTCCTTCTCAGTGCTTGCAATCCTAAATTGAAAAAAATATTTCTCTCTCAATATATATTTTTATATATATATATATATATATATATATATATATATATATATATATATATATATATATATATATATATATATAATGTAATTACATGCATATACAGTTGTACAAAAGTCTAACCTAAATTTAATCTTCTAATAATTTATGCTAAACAACTAATAAACTTTTTTGTTACCTGTACTCACTTATCGCTAATAATAGGCATGAGAGAGAGAACAACACAATTTAAAGCTAAAGGATAAAAAAAAAAAAATCGAGACTAATGGTAATTGCACAGAAAATGAAAATAATGGATTTTTAACCCTTTGCAAAAAAGCAAAATCCCCCCTCTAGCTGTTTAGGGATGTGGAATTCTGCTGATGTTTATGACAAACATAATTTTCTGCTGTTTATCTACTGTATGTAATAATGACTTGAGTACTGTTTAGTTAGTGATTCCAGAAAAACTATCTACGCTATACAAATGTGAATTAAAACATATTTGATATTTCAGATAGCATGCCATGATGTTTAAGTAGTAATTGGTATTAAATGTTCTTTTCTAATTTAATCATGAACAAATGCCACCGGGGCAAATTCATAACTTCTGTCTGGCTTTTTCAATTCATAGGTCCATTTTGGATTTTGTTTTATCAGAACTTAAGCATTGTTTAAGTGTTTAACCATTTACCACTAGCTAAATCACCTAGAAAGGTATATCGACGAATAAACTTTTTTTTTTTTTTTTTAGAGTGGGGAAGGGTTACAACTTTTTTTTTTTTTTACTGCTGGCTTCTGTGGAGAGATTCTGCAACCTGTCACCAGAACAGTGAGGTGGAATCTTCATCTGGGACACATACACTAATTTTGTTTCCATTAGTTTTTATTAGTAGATTTAAGGTAATGCATATCAAACAAATACAAATATCTGATACAAAGAATGGTTATCCTTCAAGATCTACCAATGGTAACATTCAAAACAGAAAGAGGCCTGAGATTACAAAAGGGAAGAGAAAAAGGGAAAAGTGAAGGATAAGTAAGATGTTTGGTACGATGATAATGGTCCAAGCTTGAACTCCGGAAGCTCCTTCCTACTCTACATGTATCAGGTAGTTAATCTCAGGCTCCCAAACCTGTTTGAACTGTGGAAATTTTATCAGTGAGGATGGCTGAGAGTTTCTCATTGATCATTATCCAGGATAGCTTGGCAGCCTTAGACAATTCAAATGGTATCACAGGGGACCTCCATGACTTTGGTATCATAATTCAGGCTGCCAAAAAGACAAGAGGTCAATTACCGCACGCATCATGGAGCTTTGAAAATTGGACAGCCCAGTAAGGCCTCTTGTGGATTCTTTTTTAAGGTTCATGCCCATTAGTGAGAACAGGAAATTGTTTACCCTTATCCGGAATCTATGGACTTTTAGGCACTCCCACCATATATGGAGGAATGAATCATCTTGGGAGCAGCCTCTAAAGCAGCGTGGAGAGGCTCTCGGGATATAGGAGGCCAATTTTGTTGGGACCATATACAGTATGTCACAAAAGTGAGTAAGCCCCTTACATTTTTGTAAATATTTTATTATATCTTTTCATGTGACAACACTGAAGAAATTACACTTTCCTACAATGTAAAGTAGTGAGTGTACAACTCGTATAACAGTGTAAATGTGTTGTCCTCTCAAAATAATTCAACACACAGCCATTAATGTCGAAACCGCTGGCAACAAAAGTGAGTACACCTCTAAGTGAAAATGTCCAAATTGGGCCCAAAGTGTCAATATTTTGTGTGGCCACCAATATTGCGCATAGAGTTCACCAGAGCTTCACAGGTTGCCACTGGAGTCCTCTTCCACTCCTCAATGATGACATCATGGAGCTGGTGGATGTTCCCTAACAACCTCCACCTTCCGTTTGAGGATGCCCCACAGATGCTCAATAGGGTTTAGAAATCGGGCAGGCTCCTAGCGAGGGCTCTCCAGAAAAAAAGGGCTGCCAACACCATCCACTCCATTGTTGATCAAGATGGTAAACTGTTGGCCTCAACCCCAGACATAGCGGCCCAATTTGTCCGATATTACTCTCAACTCTACAACCTGCCGCAGACGACCTCCCCTGAGTCCCAATGCTCTAGACTCCAAGCAATCAGACAATTTCTAGAACAATACTCTCCCTCTCCCCTATCAGAAGACGCTCTCTCTGACCTGGACGCCCCCATCACCTCGACGGAAATCCTGACGGCTTTGAATCACTCTAAACCTGGCAAGGCCCCGGGCCCCGATGGCCTTCCAGTGAGCTATTATAAAACCTTCTCAGACTTGCTGTTGTCGCACATGGTAGAAGCTTTTAACGCCTTCCCAGACGCAGGGTCGCTCCACACGGATCTACTAGAGGCACATATCGCGGTCATCCCAAAACCAGGGAAAGATGCCTCCCTGGTCCCTAACTACCGGCCCATATCGCTCCTTAATGTGGACCTTAAACTATACGCTAAAGTCTTAGCCAATCGCCTCCTCCCCTCTATCCCTGATATGATCTCCCTCAATCAAGTCGGTTTCGTCCCTGGCCGGGAAGCGAGGGATAATACTACCAAAGCCCTTCACCTTCACCATTGGCTCTCTACATCCAACACCCCTGGCTTCTTCCTGTCTCTCGACGCGGAGAAGGCGTTCGACAGGGTTGCCTGGGATTACATGACCGAGACTCTCAAAGCCCTGGGCTTAACGGGCAGATTCCTCCGGTTCATCTCGATTTTGTATTCCACCCCCACAGCGAGAGTCCGGGTCAATGGCACCCTCTCAGACGCCTTCTCCGTGTCGAATGGTACAAGGCAGGGATGCCCCCTGTCCCCCCTAATCTTCATTCTCACCCTAGAACCCCTACTCCGCCGCCTCCACGATGATCCGAATATTAAGGGTATATCTATAAAAGACAAAACCTACAAGTTAGCGGCTTACGCGGATGACATCCTCCTCTTCCTTACGGACCCTCTGACTTCTGTCCCTAATCTTCTCTCGGCCCTTAAATCCTTTCAAGCCCTTTCTAACCTCAAAATCAATTACACCAAATCCCGTGCCCTTAACGTGTCCCTGCCAACTTCGCTCTCGCGGCTCTGCCAAACCAACTTCCCCTTTCGTTGGGATCCCTATGCTATTACCTATCTGGGGGTCCAATTACCGCGCAGGCTTTCGGACTTATACACCAAGAACCACTTAGCAATCCTACAAACTGTCAAAATGGACCTACAATCTTGGTCCAAAGGACCTTTTTCTTGGTTTGGCAGGGTCGCGATTGTGAAGATGAACATTCTCCCCCGACTGCTATACATCCTACATGCCCTCCCTATTCATGTTCCCCCGGCCTTCTTTAAATCCTACCAACGTATCTGCTCAGATTTTATCTGGCGGTCACAGAAGTCAAGACTCCGATGGGACACACTTACCCGCCCCAAAGCGGAAGGAGGGGTTGGTATGCCACACCTACTTAAATACCATTGGGCCTGCCACCTCACCAGGGTAATTGACTGGCACGCTCATGCGGGTTCTAAGGACTGGGTGTCCTTGGAGTCGGCGGTTTCTGCCTTCCCTGCACACCACCTCCCTTGGGTGACGCCATCCAAGACGCCGCGATCAATTCTGACTCATCCCGTTACGGGAGCGACTCTGCGCCTCTTCCATGCGATACGCAGCAAACTAGACCTCTCCCCAAAACTTAGTCCGCTAATGCCCCTTTGCTCCTCTCCAGACTTCCCTCCAGGTCTCCCGTTCGTTCCCTCCACGGGGCCCACTTCAGACATGCCCTTTCAAGCCCGTCATTTCTTTGCAGACGGTCATCCTCTTACATACCAAGCCCTCAAGCTCAAATACCCGTCTATTGACTGCCCTTTCTATAGCTTTCTGCAAATCAGACATTTCCTGCATGGCTCACAGCCGGCGGTAGCTTGGACTCGATCCCTCACTTCCTTTTGAGAGACTCTGTGAGGCGCCTGGGCCGCATCGCCATCTAATTTCAATCCTCTATACCATGCTTTTCCCGACCGCCCATGCACACACGGAGGCACTTAGGTCTCGTTGGGAGGGAGACCTGGGCAGGAAATTCTCTGATGACGACTGGACGAAAATTTACTACCACATGCATAAGGGATCCCTGAACGTACTTGCTCAAGAAACTGGCTATAAACTATACACCAAATGGTACCGAACTCCTGAATTACTGCATAAGTTTTCAACAACCAACTCTCCTACTTGCTGGAGATGCGGCATACACCGGGGCTCCCTTTTGCATGTTTGGTGGGAATGCCCTATTGTCCAACCGTTTTGGAGGGAGGTACACTCCCTGATTTCCCGTATTACCACCTACACTCCCGACTTCACACCAGAGCAATTCCTGCTTCATCACACCTCCTTGCCCTACTCCGGATACAAAAAGTCCCTTACCCTGCACCTTATTAATGCAGCAAGGATGTGCGTGCCTTGTCATTGGCGCTCTACCTCCCCCCCCACAGTAGCCGAATGGCTAAGTAGGGTACGGAGGGTGGCGGAAATGGAGGACACGATTGCACAGGCCAAGGATGCTCACCACAAGTTCTACACAACGTGGGCCCCCTGGGTACACTTTACAACACTTCCTGACTTTCTTGCTCTTACCGCTATATCCTAAATGCTGTATAAGGCTGACCGGACTCTGAGTGTTTCTGATATCTTCCCCCTTACACCAGATGTTGAGATTTCATCCGAGTACCTCACACCAACACAGTAGACCTCAAACCCCCTTTTGGCGCTTCCCCACCCCCTTCCTTCTCCGCCTTTTTCTCTTCTGTTTGTTTCTCATCCCTAGCCTCCTCCCTCCTGTTTTTCCCCTCAACTTCCCCCCCCCTTCTCCCCTTCACCCTCCCCTTCCCATCCCGACGTTCCTCCGATCATTCCCTGGATACGGACCCGACCCCCCCCCCCACGGGCTTACACGATTGCCTCCATTGCTTCCCTCCTGTGGGTTTCCTTGGAATTCCACACCCCGAGACGGATCACACACATTTGGTGGTGGCCCCCTGTGTCCGGATACAGTGAGTTCCCCCTTGGGGGTGTCCGACCATGGGAGGCACCATCTATGCCCCTAATTGTGCCTTTTCCGTAACACATCCCGCACCTCTGGAGGTCCACACGGCCTCTGACTGTATGTTCTCCCTGTGGCCCCACATCAGAGTATGGGAAGCAGGACTGTTCCCGCACTACTTAAGGTATATACTACATGCTCAGTTTCAGTCTTGCACTCCCATGTGCTCCAATGTACGATTGTGTCGTGGTTTGTTCCTCCACCCTTATATTGTATTTTGGATGTTACTGTTGATATTTCTGTAACGCTTTGTACCATTCAAACTGCTGTTCAATGGTTATTTCATTCTACTGTATTTTATTTCAATAAAATGTTTTGGAAGAAAAAAAAAAAATAGGGTTTAGAAAAAGGGGGAATGGCCCGGGGGACTTTACATGAGGTGAGTACATGTGGCTGGGAATAAAAAACAAAATAAGATTGAATAAAAAAGTAACTTTTATTGCAATGAATAGACATCATGCGCTGGGACACATGAAATGTCAAACTGGTAATTGCTGTAAACAATGCATAACATTAATGATAGGAAGTAACATAATGTATACATCATAGTGGTACAATACGTCTCGGTCTCCAACATAGCCATAAATACATAATATCATGCTAAATTAGTATAATGCATCTTGAACTGATGCGTTTTGCGAGCTGTATGCTCGCTTCTTCAGAGTAAATGCATATAAATATGTCTAGAAAGAGAGAAGCACACATATTGGAGTAACAACAAAAATAATTGGATAAAGAAAAATAAAAAAAAAATGAAGATATTCTGTAAATATGAGGGACTCCGATGAAGTGCCAAATACTCACAGGCCAGTATAGCTGGAGTCAGAATGGGCAATGGTGAGGCGGCGGTGGGGGATGTCTGACCTGGGAGCTGAAGGGTCCAACTGGACCAAGCTGACAAACGGGCCCATGGTGGCTAGATGGTGGGTGTGTGCAGTGAGAGAGTAAACCTTCCAAATCTGTCATAAAAATGTAGGTAAAGTAGTATAAATGTATTAATATGGATAGGGTTATCGCATATATGGAGGTAGAAGGGTATTATGTAAGATATAGGAAGTGTCTAGGTCTAGAGTCATGCTTGGCCAGTCCATAACCTTTACCCTCAGCTTCTTTAGCAAGGCGTGGAGGTGTGTTTGGGGTCGTTATCATGTTGGAATACTGCCCTGCGGCCCTATCTCTGAAGGGAGGGGATCATGCTCTGCTTTAGTATGTCACAGTACATGTTGGCATTCATGGTTCCCTCAATGAACTTTAGCTCCCCAGTGCCAGCAGCATTCATGCAGCCCCAGACCATGACACTCCCACCACCATGCTTGACTGCAGGCAAGACACACTTGTCTTTGTACTCCTCACCTGGTTGCCGCCACACACGCTTGACACCATCTGAACCAACTTAGTTTCTCATCAGACCACAGGACATGGTTCCAGTAATCCATGTCCTTAGTCTGCTTGTCTTCAACAAACAGTTTGCTGGCTTTCTTGTGCTTCCTTCTGGGATGACAGCCATGCAGACCAATTTGATGCAGTGTGCGGCCTATGGTCTGAGCACTGACAGGCTGACCCCCCACCCCTTCAATCTCTGCAGCAATGCTGGCTGCACTAATACGTCTATTTCCCAAAGACAACCTCTTGTTATGATGCTTAGCATGTGCACTCAACTTCTTTAGTCGACCATGGTGAGGCCTGTTCTGAGTGGAACCTGTCCTGTTAAACTGCTGTATGGTCTTGGCCCCCCGGTGCTGCAGCTCAGTTTCAGGGTTTTGGCAATCTTCTTATAGCCTAGGCCATCTTTATGTATAGCAAAAATTCTTTTTTTTCAGATAGAAAACATAGAAACATAGAATGCGTCGGCAGATAAGAACCATTTGGCCCATCTAGTCTGCCCAATATATCTGAATCCTATGAATAGTCCCTGGCCCTATCTTATATGAAGGATAGCCTTATGCCTATCCCATGCATGCTTAAACTCCTTCACTGTATTTGCAGCTACCACTTCTGCAGGAAGGTTATTCCATGCATCCACTACTCTCTCAGTAAAGTAATACTTCCTCATATTACTTTTAAACCTTTGCCCCTCTAATTTAAAACTGTGTCCTCTTGTGGTAGTTTTTCTTCTTTTAAATATGCTCTCCCCCTTTACCGAATTGATTCCCTTTATGTATTTAAAAGCTTCTATCATATCCCCTCTGTCTCTTCTTTCTTCCAAGCTATACATGTTAAGGTCCTTTAACCTTTCCTGGTAAGTTTTTTCCTGCAATCCATGTACTAGTTTAGTAGCTCTTCTCTGAACTCTCTCTAGAGTATCTATATCCTTCTGGAGATATGGCCTCCAGTACTGTGCACAATACTCCAAGTGAGGTCTCACCAGTGTTCTGTACAGCGGCATAAGCACTTCTCTCTTTCTACTGCTTATACCTCTCCCTATACATCCAAGCATTCTGCTGGCATGTCGTGCTGCTCTATTACATTGTCCTCCCACCTTTAAGTCTTCTGAAATAATTACTCCTAAATCCCTTTCCTCAGAGAGTTCTTTGCCACGAGGCGCCATGTTGAACCTCCAGTGACCAGTATGAGAAAGTGAGAGTGATAACCCCAAATTTAACATACCTGCTCTCCATTCACACCTGAGACCTTGTAACACTACCACATGACACCAGGGAGGGAAAATGGCTAATTGGGCCCAATTTGGACATTTTCACTTAGGGGTGTACTCACTTTTGTTGCCAGTGGTCTAGACCTTAATGGCTGCGTGTTGAGTTATTTTGAGGGGACAGCAAATTTACAATGTTATACAAGCTTTACACTCCCTACTTGCCAAGCATGTCTCCAAACCTAAATCCTATTGAGCATCTGTGGCGCATCCTCAAATGGAAGGTGAAGGAGCGCACGGTCTCTAACATCCACCAGCTCCGTGATGTCATCATGGAAGTGTGGAAGAGGACTCCAGTAGCAACCTGTGAAGCTCTGGAGAATTCCATGCCTAAGAGGGTTAAGGCAGTGCTGGAAAAAAATGGTGGCCACACAAAATATTGACACTTTGGGCCCAATTTGGACATTTTCCCTTAGGGGTGTACTCACTTTTGTTGCCAGCGGTTTAGACATTAATGGCTGTGTTTTAAGTTAGTTTGAGGGGACAGCAAATTTACACTGTTATACAAGCTGTACACTCACTACTTTACATTGTAGCAATGTGTAATTTCTTCAGTGTTGTCACATGAAAAGATTTAATAAAATATTTACAAAAAATGTAAGGGGTGTACTCACTTTTGTGAGTTACTCTGCCATCGAAGTAGCACTTTATAATTTGCGTCTATAAGTGAGGCATTCATTTTTGCTCACATACACTCATTTTTTTTTCCATTAGGAAAAAACTGGAAACCGTGTCATCTTTTTAGTTGTCTGTGCCCCCACTGGAGATTTTTCCTTACTTCCTGTCTTGGTTACAATGTTATTACCATGGAAATATGTAAGGGGAAATTTCCCCAATAGGGCTTTAAACATTATTAGAACCCTGGTTAGGGTTCTACACTTTTTCCCATTCTTAAAAAAAAAATTGGTTTTGGCTTTCAGTTTTTATGTACCGTGTATAATTGACATAGGTGGGCCTGTTTAATATTGTAGTGTAGTGACTATGTGCAAGCTGCAAAGAGTAATAACAACCAATTCGATTTTGTTTAACTACAGAAAGAACGCCTAAGATATTATTTCTGCTTGGTTGATTTTTCATGTGTTTTTGCAGACCTTACCAGCTATTTGTGATGATCATCATTCTATGCAAAGTATGCACTCTTTCGACATGCCTATTCTTGATATCAAGAGTGTACAAATGCATTCATTTTTAGATTGAAACATAATGAAATGTATGGTCAATAAAGGGATATTGTGGTGTAGAAGGAAACTGGGACATATTTAACCCACTTCAATACCGGGCACTTTTACCCCTTTCCTACACTTTGAATGACAATTGCGTGGTCATGCAACACTGTACCCAAAATACACGTTTACCTTTTTTTGAGACGGTGCTTTCTTTTGGTATAATCACAACAGTTTTTTTTTTTGCTAAATAAAAAAGGACTGAAAATGTTTACAAAAAAAAAAAAGTTTTTCTTAGTTTCTGTAATTACATTTTGCAAAGAAGGTATTTTCTTCACGTATGTGCACTAATGAGGCTGCACTGATGAGCTACACTGATGGACACTGATTGGCACTGATAGGGCTGCACTCATAATCAGGGCACTGATCATCAGTGACCTGATTAGCAGTGTAAACTATACTGTGCTCTGACAGACTTGACGGTTACCAGATCTTCTTTCCTCACACAGAGACAGCATGTGAGGAAAGCAATGCCGATAACCTGCAAGTCTGTTTACATGTGATTAACTGTAATTGGACACAGCTGATCACAGGGCAAAGAGCCACTGTGATTGAATCTTTACCCTGATCTGTGATCAGCTATGTCCAAAGGACACAGCAGTCACAGAACATGCCATATGCACCCCTGTGGAAGGACATCTACAACTGGAAGCCCACGCTGTAGCCGTCCTTTGGCTATAGTGTGGGAGGGAACCAGTTAATAGCCAAGATAATATTTAATTTAAACAATCCATGCATTTTCTACTGACTCCAGTGCTACTACTTAAACAAGAAAGACAAATGTTAGTGACCATGCTGCAATAAAATATTAAACTGCAACCCTTCATTTATCCTCTCTGATTAGGGCAGGTGTTGAATGAGATGTTACATTATATTCATGGAATTTTCAGAAAAAACATAACAAGCTCATGGTTTGTCCACACAGGGGTGGATCTAAACAGTCACATTGAAGAACAAGTACAAATAGGCAATGTATAATATTAAATCAGCAAAGGACTAGCCAAAACCAAAGAGGACCAGTAGGAAAGTCAGACCAAACATTGCTTTTATTGCCAAGGGGTGACAATCCCCCATGGCAAGCTCATCTGGTAAAAGAAAGGAACAACAAAGCATAGAAAGGAAGAGAGAGGAAAGCAAGAGAGGAACAAGAGGAGGAAAAGGTATCACAGACTCAGGACTGGCACGAACAAAACTTATAAATGACTATAACCGGTCGGAGGTAAGGATGGGAAGCAGTAGCTTATCAAGGATTCACAGACTTTGGGAAACTTTGGACATTTGTTCATTGACAGTTATAATGATCAAATGGGTTTTCACATCCTTGAAGACAACCATAGGAGTCTTCCAGGTCTGAGATATGGTACATTTGGCAGAGATAAAAAAGTAGGAAGCCAATTTTTGCTGAGGTGCGAAAAGGCCGGGTATAGGAAAATGTAGGAAAGTCAACCTTGCATCCTTGCAAACTGTCACATAAAAATGTCTGCAGCAGGCCAAAACCCTTGATCAAAAATCCTGTCAGTCATGGGCAGGACCACCAGATATGTGGAACATCACCACTCTGACCGCAATTCCTAAAGCATCTATCTCTACCACCAGGATAGGCATGAGCAATCCAAGCTGGGACACAGTACGGTGGCAGGAGTACTTAATAAGGGGCTTCAAGAGTTGTGGAATTGAAGGAACATTTTCCACCATCTTCCAGGCCTTCAATGGCCTTCCCCCCTCAATGGAGGAACCAAGGTCTCGCTCCCACTGGGTCATATAGGAAATGGTTGCTAAGGATGTCGAGATATTACATTTTTTAAGTGTTAGACCATATGTTCATTATCCACAGATTAGGAACTCAAGGAAGAGACTTGTGGTCTTAAATACAAAAAAATATTTCAAAGCACTAACCAAAACCTTAAAATGGAAAGAGAAAAAAATGGTAGTCATTATAGATACACATACCAAATTTGCATACAAATAATGTATTTATAATTTATTCAATAGGAAATTTGCTCAACATTTGCTCATGTTTGATCAAAATTTAAATTGTCACATTCACTCTATTTTATCACAATGGTTTCCACCCCTTTCCAATTTTAATTTGCCTGTTGAAAATTTCACCAAACACAATTCATCAATGTGAAAGTTTCAGAAAACAAGATTCACTAAACTTAACATGGTATATCAAGAAAAAATAGGTAATGATAAAAAAACAAGAGGGCCCTGAGCCAGGCTCCAAACCTTAGTCCACCGAGTAGTCTATCGGAGCAAATTAAAGGAAATAGCCCCCCAAACACATATATTCGACATAGGTCAGAATAAAAAACTAACATAAAGAAAACTATATTGTCTTGTTCTTATTCAAAAAGTGGATCCATGCCAGCTTGCACAGAACAACAAAGCTTAGCCCATCAATCTATGACTGATCTCAAAACATCACGTAAAGTTAATGTATAGCAGGTAGGGTGGCAGAATATATTGTTACCATAGCTGTGTGCTTACAGCCCCCTAGGACTGTCAAATAGTACCATTCCCATAACAATAGAACGTCTCTCATAAAGAGAGATAGATGAATCAAATCAAAGAGCAGAGCAGAAGTATAAATACGGAAATAGTGAAGGGAAGAAAAAAAGGAAAAAGGAAATAGAAGAAAGAAATTTGCCCATCCAGAAATCCAACGCCACTCAACTATTGATCAGCAAGATCGGCCTGTAGTTTGCTATGATACTCTGATCTCTGTGGGGCTTCGGAATAAGTGTAATATAAGCTATGTTGGAGTCAGATGCTATAGTACCACCCTTTTGGATCGTAATAAAATATTGCGTCAGATGGGGAGCTAAAATTATAATTATTATACAGGATTTATATAGCACCAGCAGTTTACAGTTTAGCTTTCCAATAAAAAGAGGGTCAGCACAATTCAAAATACAGTTCAATACAAAAAGAATAGGAGGGCCCTGCTCATGGACCTTACCATCTAAAATAGCTGCAGATGTTTTTGTAAAACAAGGCTGTAAAGCCACTGGGACCAGGTGCTTTACCCGCCGGGTCCTGCTTAATAGCTAACACGACTTTCTCTGTCGAGACATCCTTCTCCATTAAATCTCTATGTTTCATCAACAAGGCTGGAATAGAAAGGTGGGCAAGGGACTGGTCAAAGTCCAGCTGATCTGACACTCACATATCTTTGTACAAATCAGTGTTAATTTTGTCGTCAAATTTCGATTTAGTTTTAGTCATAGTGTTTTGACTAAAAAGCCTTTTTGGTTCTAGTCATATTTTTGTCATGTGAATTATTCTAGTCAACTAAAATCTAATTTGTTTAGTTAAATTGTGAGGAGTGCTCTGGAGGGTCTGGGAAGGCCTGTAATGCATAGTGAGTGCTTCGGACGGTGGTCTGAGGACAGTGCTCTGAGGACTAAGGCCTGTAATGCACAGTGCTCCGGAGGAACTGAGGAGGCCTGTAAAGCACAGAGAATGCTCTGGACAGTCTGAGGGGGTCTGTAATGCTCAGTGAGGAGCACTCTAGATGGTCTGAGGAGGCCTGCAATGCACAGTGAGTGCTCGGAACAGTCTGAGGGGGCCTGTAGTACACACAGTGCTCTGAACGGTCATCTGAGCAGGCCTGTAAATGCTGCATAGTGCTCTGGACGGTTGTCTCAGGAGGCCTGTAAGGCTGCACAGTGCGAAGCACGCCACGCTATGGTCGCTACCTTGCTTGCTGGGAGGGGAAACACTCACAGGCTTTACGGGCGGAGCTCCAAGGAAAGCAGAAGTTCACATGGGAAAACATTCCTTCCTCACATTTTCATTTGTTGGCGAAAATTGGAATTGATTTTTTTTCCTAGTTTTCGTCAATTGGTGAAAATTTGAAGTCATTTTTATTTTCATCACTGGAAACATGCCAGGGGTGAGCAATTCCTTGTTCACACACCTGAATAGTGAACAATAGGTGAGGGAAAATTTTATTTCCTAAAGGTGAGAGCAAATAGAATAAAGTACATGCTAGATGAAATAAAACTAAAATATATTAGTGCATAGATATATAAATATATAAAAATGATCAAAATATTCAAAATATTAAACAAGTCCCAAAATGAAGTTCCTTTGTGATCTTGTGCAAAAAAGTGTCCTAATAAGGTTTCTCCAGTATTCAAACTGCTGGTATAATCAGCATAACTTGTAGCATAAGGGGTGCACACTCACCGGATTTGGTGGGTCTTGAGTGCCATATAAACAGAATAAAATAGAGATTATTGCGCTAACTTAAAAAATGTAAGCAGCTGACATCAATCACTGAACTAAGGAGGGTGATAAATCAATAAATACAAAAATATGTGCAGCGCTAGAAGAAAAAAATTCCCAACAAAATAAATTGTCCAATCGCAGGAAACATTCCACAAGTAACGTAAACAATTGATGGTGAGAAAAAGTCCAATATATAATGGTGCAAATCATATATAAGTGCAGCAAATCCCGTCACCAGTGAAGGTAGAAATATATTGCGCTCACCAGATGGATGGGACCCCAAAACACCTTATAGTGTAGGAGTCAAACAGGCTTAAAAATGATGGAGTGTCCCCACAGATTTTTCACCGATTCCAACGGCAACCATGCAAATCTCCGGTAGATGGAATAGTTCAGAGATTCCCCTTCCACATGGTGGGTGGTAAAACCGAAAAAAATGGAGGGACATATAGCGTAATATTGCTAAAATCAATTTAATATCAATAAAGCTGATACACTTACAGACATCCGTGAAAGACAGGCATATAAGATGTAAAACAGCTGGGCTGACCAAGTCCTCTTTACATGTTTCGGCATAAATGCCTTTTTCAAAAGATAAAGTCAGCAGGTAGCCAGTGTTCATATATATATATATATATATATAGAGGTAGAATTAATTGGGTACACCTGTAGGAAGTAGGCAGTGGACTGCATGGAAACCGGAAGTAAAACCGGCGTGCGTTCCAAGCCTCACTATGGTATAGCGCCAAAAATGAAGTCTATTAAATCATAAGGGGAAACAGGAAGTGATGAAATGCCTGGAGGGGATGGCATTAGCCATCGTACATCCCAAGCCTCTTTCTGAATTGTAAGACAGGAAGTGCTGACATCACATCCGGGAATAGGCGGAAGTGATGTCAGCGTCAAAACATCGAGGGGGGACGGCATTTAACCATCATCAACCCCAAGCCTCCATCTGAAGTGTAAGACCGGATATGCCGACATCACATCCGGGATTGGGCGGAAGTGATGTCAGCACGGCAAGGCGGACCGCTTTACCGGAAGTTGGAGCATATCAATACACCAGGTCAACAAAACAGAAATGGAGACAGTTCAGATTGGCCGATTCAGCGAGTAGTGAATATCGCCAATAAGAGAACAAAAAAAGGGGGAGAATAAAAAGATGACGTTATAGTTAAACAGCGCCAACAAAAAAGGGGAGAGGAAAAAATCGGTTTAGTTATCTAAACCATAATATATCAACATAGTGGGCTCATTTATTGAGAAACCAGTATATTGAAAAAAACAAAAATGTCAATTGTCCACAGTTGAAGGGACATAATAACATATTTTGTCTATATACAGTCCATAGTCTATCTCCATATTAGGTGACCCTTAATACAGGATATCTATAACAAAAAATATTTTTATTACATAACTACATGATGTATACAGCCAAAAGACAAATATAATAAAAATATTTTAAAAAATATCGTAAATAAAAATAATAAAATCACATAAAAGAACGAATGAGGATAAAGGGAACATATAAGGCTAAAGATAGCCAGAAAGGCAGATGGGAGTGGGATATTTAGTACGCTAAGCTGTGTTTATAAAGGCGTTTATATCCCACTCTATATTCAACCCAAAAGGATGGTAGGACTTCAAAGTATAGATCCAGTATGTCTCTCTCCTAGAGACACCACGAATTTTTGAGCCACCCCTCCAGGGAGGTACATACTGGTCTATGACCTGAAATAAAGTGCCAGTGGGATCTTTGTGGTGATAAAGAAGGTAATGTTTACCTACAGTATGCTTATCCTTGCCTGTGAGAATGCTCGTAATATGTTCATTAACACGCACATTAAAGGACCTTATAGTGCGTCCCACGTACTACTTTTTAAATGAGCCCACTATGTTGATATATTATGGTTTAGATAACTAAACCGATTTTTTCCTCTCCCCTTTTTTGTTGGCGCTGTTTAACTATAACGTCATCTTTTTATTCTCCCCCTTTTTTTGTTCTCTTATTGGCGATATTCACTACTCGCTGAATCGGCCAATCTGAACTGTCTCCATTTCTGTTTTGTTGACCTGGTGTATTGATATGCTCCAACTTCCGGTAAAGCAGTCCGCCTTGCCGTGCTGACATCACTTCCGCCCAATCCCGGATGTGATGTCGGCATATCCGGTCTTACACTTCAGATGGAGGCTTGGGGTTGATGATGGTTAAATGCCGTCCCCCCTCGATGTTTTGACGCTGACATCACTTCCGCCTATTCCCGGATGTGATGTCAGCACTTCCTGTCTTACAATTCAGAAAGAGGCTTGGGATGTACGATGGCTAATGCCATCCCCTCCAGGCATTTCATCACTTCCTGTTTCCCCTTATGATTTAATAGACTTCATTTTTGGCGCTATACCATAGTGAGGCTTGGAACGCACGCCGGTTTTACTTCCGGTTTCCATGCAGTCCACTGCCTACTTCCTACAGGTGTACCCAATTAATTCTACCTCTATATATATATATATATGAACACTGGCTACCTGCTGACTTTATCTTTTGAAAAAGGCATTTATGCCGAAACATGTAAAGAGGACTTGGTCAGCCCAGCTGTTTTACATCTTATATGCCTGTCTTTCACGGATGTCTGTAAGTGTATCAGCTTTATTGATATTAAATTGATTTTAGCAATATTACGCTATATGTCCCTCCATTTTTTTCGGTTTTACCACCCACCATGTGGAAGGGGAATCTCTGAACTATTCCATCTACCGGAGATTTGCATGGTTGCCGTTGGAATCGGTGAAAAATCTGTGGGGACACTCCATCATTTTTAAGCCTGTTTGACTCCTACACTATAAGGTGTTTTGGGGTCCCATCCATCTGGTGAGCGCAATATATTTCTACCTTCACTGGTGACGGGATTTGCTGCACTTATATATGATTTGCACCATTATATATTGGACTTTTTCTCACCATCAATTGTTTACGTTACTTGTGGAATGTTTCCTGCGATTGGACAATTTATTTTGTTGGGAATTTTTTTCTTCTAGCGCTGCACATATTTTTGTATTTATTGAGTGCCATATAGCAACAAGACCTTGCGAGCTTGTGGCTTCCCAAGCCTGTAGGTGACTGCTGGTCTCTGTAGTCCCAGCAGGCGTGCGTGCGTTCCACCTTCCGGGTAGCCTGGTGGGACGCAAACCGGCAGTCGCCGCTCTCCATTCCCAGGCAGTCACCCATAGCGGACGTGCACTTGTTTTACTTGTTTTTTACTCTGTATATCATATTTTATCGGCAAATCTTAATAAAACACCAACTTTTAAACGGTACTGCACTATTGGAGCACTTTATTTGTCCCCTCTCGAATTGGACCTGGAGGATCGGTTTCCAATACAGGAGTCAAGGACCATAGTGAACTACAGAGACCAGCAGTCACCTACAGGCTTGGGAAGCCACAAGCTCGCAAGGTCTTGTTGCTATATGGCACTCAAGACCCACCAAATCCGGTGAGTGTGCACCCCTTATGCTACAAGTTATGCTGGTTATACCAGCAGTTTGAATACTGGAAAAACCTTATTAGGACACTTTTTTGCACAAGATCACAAAGCAACTTCATTTTGGGACTTGTTTAATATTTTGAATATTTTGATCATTTTTATATATTTATATATCTATTGTGAGGGATTTAGCTCGGTGGCGGGCGTGAATGACCCCTTGGGGGGATTCGTTACACAGGGAGATAGCCGAGAAGTGGTTGCAAACAACAGTTTGGTTTATTCATGCAATTTTCTTCACACAAGTGCAAGCGTTGTTTGCTGAAGTTCTAATGATACATTTTCCAGTGCTTGACGTTTTTGAAGGAACTGTTTATTCCAGAGGGGTGATTCAAGCAACATGTCATCAACTTTCTGATGCTCACTCAGGACAGACCCCAAAACACTGATCCTTTTATAAACGGCATCAGGCACACTATCCCCTCTTTGGGACAGATCCTCTGTTGCCTGTAATTCCTCTTCAAGTTCCTGCAACGGAATCTTCATCTCTTCTACTTGCTGTTCTAAGGCTCGCTTAGACTTTTCTAGCTCCTGAATGCTTTTCCCAACATCATCCTTGGAGCTGACCAAATCTTCCATCTCTGTACACAGCTGTTTGTTAACTCTTTCTAGTTCAGCCTTAGACTCTAGAGCTTCCTCCAAGGAGCGAGCCAAGAACAGGGCTTTGCTCTCTTTATCACGCGCCTCTGTTTCTGCACGGTCGCGTTCTTCTGCATATTTTGCAGACACGGTCTTCTCCTCACCAAGCATCTGATCAAACTTCTTTTTCACATCTTCAACAATTTCTAATAAACCAACGCTCTCTTCCATGCGTTTTTTCATATCTGCTATCTGAGCTTGCAATGTTGCGACTTGCTCTCATAGGTTTTTCTTTGCTTCCTCCTCCTCTTTTAATTGTTCCAGGAAGCCATTTTTCTCATCTTCCATTTGTTTGAGCTTTGTGCTAAAACTCAGCCTTTGACACCTCTCTTCCCGTAAGAGTTCCTGAGTGTCTTGCATCTGCGATTCCAAGATGGAGAAATCTTTGGCAATTTCTCTAGATTTGCTGTCTGCTTGAGAAAGCTGATTTGTGACATTGTCCAACTCAACCTGCAGTCGGTTTGCCTTCTCTGACAGCTTAGCACACAATCGGTCACCTTCCGATACTTTGACTTGCGATTCCTGCAGCTGTGCCTCTACTTTCTTTCTCTGGTGTTCAGAATCTCCTTTTCCCTGCATAAGAGCCTTCACCTCATTGGTTAGTTTCTGGGAATGAGAATGTAATTCTGCCACACAGGCTTCTTTCTCCTTTAACTGCTGCTGGACACGTTGGGTTTCATCTTTCCAACTTTCACACTCTGTACGCAATTCATCTAACACATTGCTCAAAGTAGTGAGCTCATACACAGAACTCAGTAATTTAGCCTCTCTCTCATTTTTCTCCTTGTAGCTGAGAGACAATGTTGTTTTCAGAGAGACATTCTGTTCCTGCACCCCCTGCAGGTCTATTTTGGTAGCTTCCAAAGACTGAAGACTTTTTTCCAGCTGATTACGCAACTTCAACATGTCAGCCATACTTTGCTTCTGCAAAGTCTGAATTTCAATTTCCTTTTCCATGAGGATGGTATCTTTCTCCATTATAGTCTCTCTACATTTTTGTAACTTGGAAAAAAGAAGAGCAGTGGATTCTTCCCACTGTAACACCTGAGCCTGCAAGTTTCTTTTTTTTTTTATATTTATCTCTTTATTTTATTTTCAAGGGAAATCGTTACATAACACGTTATATTACATAGGACAAGGTTGGTTGTCTTACAGAGCATCATCTACTTCAGACTTTTCTTGTCTCAGAGGACTATTCTGCTCCTCTGTGGATTTCAATCTATACAGTTACAATCATTTAACCAATATTATCCCCGGGGCAAGGCATTATCAAGTTAGCAAGTCTCCTCTCTACTCCTATCCATTTTACCCTTGCCTCTCTTCTTTATATTCTTATCTCAATTGTCACTCCTCATTCCTAAATTCATCTATACTTCCCCTTATCTTCTTCACCATACCTTCCCCTTTCCCCCTTTTCCCTTTTCCCCCCTTTCCCCCTCCCCCCTCCCCTTCCTCCCCCTTCCACCCACTCCTCCCCCCCCTACTACCCTCATTCCTGCCATTCCGCATTCATTCCCATTCTCCCCCTCCAGCACACTCAGCCACCGTTCCCAATCAAAAAAAAAAGAAAGGGATGGGCTCTCCCCCCCCCCCTTCTCCACATCCTTCATGCCAATCATAAAATTTCGTCATTATGAGGTGGAGGTCTTAACATTTGCCTCCCCTCCTCTGAGCCCATAAATAAGTTCCAGTTTCTCCATATCATTTTATATTGTTCTTGTTTATGTTGTGTCGAGAGCACAAGATCTTCCATTTTATTGATGTGTTCTAACTTTCTCACCCATTCAAACACCGAAGGCGCTTGTCTTTTTCTCCACAATAGTGGTATACACGCTCTTGCAGCGTTCATCATGTGAGGCAATACTGTTTTTTCATATTTCTTTACTGGCAACTCAGAAATCTGTAATAAACAGAAAGCCGCATCTCCAGGGGCGTTGCTAGGTGGGAAAAAGACCAGGGGCTTCAGCCCGAAGGTAAATTTGACAACCCCTCCCACATTTTAAAGGAAGTCCCGCCCAAGCTCCTCCCACATTTAAAAGTACCGCCCAAGCTCCACCCAATGCCCCCCCTCAGTCAAGGGTCAGTCAAGGGGTGGTATGGAGAGGAGTACAGGGGGTCAGACATGGGGTGGGATGGAGAGGGTCAGACATGGAGAGGAGAAGAGAGGAGAGAAGAGAGGGTCAGACATGGAGGAGAGGAGAAGAGAGGGTCAGACATGGAGAGGAGAAGAGAGGGTCAGACATGGAGAGGAGAAGAGAGGGTCAGACATGGAGAGGAGAAGAGAGGAGAGAAGAGAGGGTCAGACATGGAGAGGAGAAGAGAGGGTCAGACATGGAGGAGAGGAGAGGAGAGGAGAGGAGAAGAGAGGAGAAGAGAGGGTCAGACATGGAAAGGAGAAGAGAGGGTCAGACATGGAGAGGAGAAGAGAGGAGAGGAGGTCAGACATGGAGCGGAGAAGAGAGGGTCAGACATGGAGATTAGAAGAGAGGAGAGGAGAGGGTCAGACATGGAGAGGAGAGGGTCAGACATGGAGAGGAGATGAGAGGGTCAGACATGGAGAGGAGAGGCTCAGACATGGAGAGGAGAGGATCAGACATGGAGAGGAGAGGAGAGGATCAGACATGTAGAGGAGAGGGTCAGACATGGAGAGGAGAGGATCAGACATGGAGAGGAGAGGATCAGACATGGAGAGGAGAAGAGAGGGTCAGACATGGAGAGGAGAAGAGAGGAGAGAAGAGAGGGTCAGACATGGAGAGGAGAAGAGAGGGTCAGACATGGAGGAGAGGAGAGGAGAAGAGAGGAGAGAAGAGAGGGTCAGACATGGAGAGGAGAAGAGAGGGTCAGACATGGAGAGGAGAAGAGAGGGTCAGACATGGAGAGGAGAAGAGAGGGTCAGACATGGAGAGGAGAAGAGAGGAGAGGAGGTCAGACATGGAGCGGAGAAGAGAGGGTCAGACATGGAGATTAGAAGAGAGGAGAGGGTCAGACATGGAGAGGAGAGGGTCAGACATGGAGAGGAGAGGGTCAGACATGGAGAGGAGAGGGTCAGACATGGAGAGGAGAGGGTCAGACATGGAGAGGAGAGGATCAGACATGGAGAGGAGAGGATCAGACATGGAGAGGAGAAGAGAGGAGAGGGTCAGACATGGAGGAGAGGGTCAGATATGGAGAAGAGAGGAGAGGGTCAGACATGGAGAGGAGATGGTCAGACATGGAGAGGAGAGGAGAGGAGAGGGTCAGACATGGAGAGGAGAGGAAAGGGTCAGACAAGGAGAGGAGAGGAAAGGGTCAGACAAGGAGAGGAGAGAAAAGGGTCAGACAAGGAGAGGAGAGAAAAGGGTCAGACAAGGAGAGGAGAGGGTCAGACAAGGAGAGGAGAGGGTCAGACAAGGAGAGGAGAGGGTCAGACAAGGAGAGGAGAGGGTCAGACAAGGAGAGGAGAGGGTCAGACAAGGAGAGGAGAGGGTCAGACATGGAGAGGAGAGGGTCAGACATGGAGAGGAGATGAGAGGGTCAGACATGGAGAGGAGAGGAGAGGAGAGGCTCAGACATGGAGAGGAGAGGATCAGACATGGAGAGGAGAGGAGAGGAGAGTATCAGACATGTAGAGGAGAGGGTCAGACATGGAGAGGAGAGGATCAGACATGGAGAGGAGAGGATCAGACATGGAGAGGAGAGGATCAGACATGGAGAGGAGAAGAGAGGGTCAAACATGGAGAGGAGAAGAGAGGAGAGAAGAGAGGGTCAGACATGGAGGAGAGGGTCAGACATGGAGAAGAGAGGAGAGGGTCAGACATGGAGAGGAGATGGTCAGACATGGAGAGGAGAGGAGAGGGTCAGACATGGAGAGGAGAGGAAAGGGTCAGACAAGGAGAGGAGAGAAAAGGGTCAGACAAGGAGAGGAGAGGAAAGGGTCAGACAAGGAGAGGAGAGGAAAGGGTCAGACAAGGAGAGGAGAGGAAAGGGTCAGACAAGGAGAGGAGAGGGTCAGACAAGGAGAGGAGAGGAAAGGGTCAGACAAGGAGAGGAGAGGGTCAGACAAGGAGAGGAGAGGGTCAGACATGGAGAGGAGAGGGTCAGACATGGAGAGGAGAGGGTCAGACATGGAGAGGAGAGGGTCAGACATGGAGGAGAGGAGAAGAGAGGAGAGGGTCAGACATGGAGAGGAGAGGGTCAGACAAGGAGAGGAGAGGGTCAGACATGGAGAGGAGAGGGTCAGACATGGAGAGGAGAGGGTCAGACATGGAGAGGAGAGGGTCAGACATGGAGAGGAGAGGGTCAGACATGGAGAGGAGAGGGTCAGACATGGAGAGGAGAGGGTCAGACATGGAGAGGAGAGGGTCAGACATGGAGGGGAGAGGGTCAGACATGGAGGGGAGAGGGTCAGACATGGAGGGGAGAGGGTCAGACATGGAGGGGAGAGGGTCAGACATGGAGAAGAGAGGGTCAGACATGGAGGAGAGGAGAAGAGAGGAGAGGATCAGACATGGGGAGGAGAGGGTCAGACAAGGAGAGGAGAAGGTCAGACAAGGAGAGGAGAGGGTCAGACAAGGAGAGGAGAGGGTCAGACAAGGAGAGGAGAGGGTCAGACAAGGAGAGGAGAGGGTCAGACAAGGAGAGGAGAGGGTCAGACAAGGAGAGGAGAGGGTCAGACAAGGAGAGGAGAGGGTCAGACATGGAGAGGAGAGGGTCAGACAAGGAGAGGAGAGGGTCAGACAAGGAGAGGAGAGGGTCAGACAAGGAGAGGAGAGGGTCAGACATGGAGAGGAGAGGGTCAGACATGAAGAGGGTCAGACATGGAGAGGAGAGGGTCAGACATGGAGGAGAGGAGAAGAGAGGAGAGGGTCAGACATGGAGAGGAGAGGAGGAGAGGGTCAGACATGGAGAGGTGAGGGTCAGACACGGAGAGGAGAGGAGAAGAGAGGAGAGGATTAGACATGGAGAGGAGAGGGTCAGACATGGAGAGGAGATGAGAGGGTCAGACATGGAGAGGAGAAGAGAGGGTCAGACATGGAGAGGAGAAGAGAGGGTCAGACATGGAGAGGAGAAGAGAGGGTCAGACATGGAGAGGAGAAGAGAGGGTCAGACATGGAGAGGAGAAGAGAGGGTCAGACATGGAGAGGAAAAGAGAGGAAAGGAGAGGGTCAGACGTGGAGAGGAGAAGAGAGGAGAGGGTCAGACATGGAGAGGAGAAGAGAGGAGAGGAGAGGGTCAGACATGAGGGGAAAGGGTCAGACATGGAGAGGAGAGGAGAGGGTCAGACATGGAGAGGAGAGGAGAGGGTCAGACATGGAGAGGAGAGGGTCAGACATGGAGAGGAGAGGGTCAGACATGGAGAGGAGAGGGTCAGACATGGAGAGGAGAGGGTCAGACATGGAGAGGAGAGGGTCAGACATGGAGGAGAGGGTCAGACATGGAGAGGAGAGGAGAAGAGAGGAGAGGGTCAGACATGGAGAGGAGAGGAGAAGAGAGGAGAGGGTCAGACATGGAGAGGAGAGGGTCAGACATGGAGAGGAGAAGAGAAGAGAGGGTCAGACATGGAGAGGAGAAGAGGAGAGAGGAGGAGAAGAGAGGGTCAGACATGGAGAGGAGAAGAGAGGGTCAGACATGGAGAGGAGAAGAGAGGGTCAGACATGGAGAGGAGAAGAGAGGGTCAGACATGGAGAGGAGAAGAGAGGGTCAGACATGGAGAGGAAAAGAGAGGAGAAGAGAGGGTCAGACATGGAGAGGAGAAGAGAGGAGAGGGTCAGACATGGAGAGGAGAAGAGAGGAGAGGAGAGGGTCAGACATGAGGGGAAGGGGTCAGACATGGAGAGGAGAGGGTCAGACATGGAGAAGAGAGGAGAGGGTCAGACATGGAGAGGAGAGGGTCAGACATGAAGAGGAGAGGGTCAGACATGAAGAGGAGAGGGTCAGACATGGAGAGGAGAAGAGAGGAGAGGGTCAGACATGGAGAGGAGAAGAGAAGAGAGGAGAGGGTCAGACATGGAGAGGAGAGGAGAAGAGAGGGTTAGACATGGAGAGGAGAAGAGAGGAGAGGGTCAGACATGAGGGGAAAGGGTCAGACATGGAGAGGAGAGGAGAGGGTCAGACATGGAGAGGAGAAGAGAGGAGAGGGTCAGACATGGAGAGGAGAAGAGTAGAGAGGGTCAGACATGGAGAGGAGAAGAGGAGAGAGGAGGAGAGGAGAGGGTCAGACATGGAGAGGAGAGGGTCAGACATGGAGAGGAGAGGAGAAGAGAGGAGAGGGTCAGACATGGAGAGGAGAAGAGGAGAGAGGAGAAGCGGAGAGAGGAGGAGAAGAGAAGAGAGGGTTAGACATGGAGTGCTGGCGGGTACTGCTGGTGGTTACCGCTGGTGGGTAGTGCTGGGGGTTACTGCTGGCAGGTAGTGCTGGTGGGTACTGCTGGCAGGTAGTGCTGGTGGGTACTGCTGGTGGTTACCGCTGGTGGGTAGTGCTGGGGGTTACTGCTGGTGGGTAATGCTTTCGGGTACTGCTGGTGAGTAATGCTGGCGGGTAATGCTGGTGGGTTGTGCTGGCGGTTACTGCTGGCAAGTAGTGCTGGCGGTTACTGCTGGTGGTTACTGCTGGTGGGTAAATCTGGTGGGTAAAGCTTTCGGGTACTGCTGGTGAGTAATGCTGGTGAGTGGTGCTGGCCGTTAGTGCTGGCGGGTAATGCTAGCAGGTAATGCTGGTGGTTACCGCTGATGGGTAAAGCTGGTGGGTAGTGCTGGCGGTTACTGCTGGTGGGTAGTGCTGGGGGTTACTGCTGGCAGGTAGTGTTGGCGGGTACTGCTGGTGGGTAGTGCTGGGGGTTACTGTTGGCAGGTAGTGCTGGCGGGTACTGCTGGTGATTACCGCTGGTGGGTAGTGCTGGCGGTTACTGCTGCTGGGTAATGTTGGCGGGTACTGCTGGTGATTACCGCTGGTGGGTAGTGCTGGCGGTTACTGCTGCTGGGTAATGTTGGCGGGTACTGCTGGTGATTACCGCTGGTGGGTAGTGCTGGCGGTTACTGCTGCTGGGTAATGTTGGTGGGTACTGCTGGTGATTACCGCTGGTGGGTAGTGCTGGCGGTTACTGCTGCTGGGTAATGTTGGTGGGTACTGCTGGTGATTACCGCTGGTGGGTAGTGCTGGCGGTTACTGCTGCTGGGTAATGTTGGTGGGTACTGCTGTCAGTTTTTTAGGTGGATCTGATCGGATGCCCCATTCAGCCCTATGGAGCAGCGGATGTCAGCGGTGACATGTCCGCTGACACCAGCTGCCACCCGCATCCGATCCTGTCCGTGAAATCCAGACGGATGGAAACCCTATTTTCCATCCGTCCTGGGGATTGGATGAGAGCGGACAGGTGGTCCGCTCTCATCCGATTCCCCATAGAGAGCAGCGGGGCTCTGACACCTCCCTCTCCGCACACAGTGCCGAGACGGAGCTGTCATCTGCCGGCTCAGCGGGGATCGGCGGATCAATCCCCGCTGAGCAGAGCACGGTCCACAACGGAATGCGGACCGTGTGAAAGAGACCTAACATGCAAGTATAAAAGCAGAAAAGAGAGGCCTGTGCGCTGCCAGAAGGTATTTGTAGTCAAGTAGAAGATAGGGTACAGACAGGAGATGGAAAATATAAATAATATATATATATATATAGGCAATATTAAGTGCCGGTCCACACTTCTGCGGATGCGCATGTAATTCGGAGCGCACTGCTCCTTCATTACATGCGATCTCCTGTGCGGATGCGAGTTTAGCCATACACTTTGTATGGCTGAATTCACAGCGCATCCGCAGCAAACTTGCACATGAGGCATTTTTTGAGCCGCCTCAGAATCGGATCGCACAGTGGTTCACACTTGTGCGATCCGATTCTGTGCGAACTTCCAGAACGCACTGCGATATGCGATCGCAACTGGGGGTGTCGTTAACTTTTAATTGACACCCCCTGCATATCGCATATGGCAGTGTGAACTGCCAGATGTGCGGATGCGATGCGGGAACACACTGCATATTCGCAGCATTCCCGCATCGCACAAGTGTGAACCGGCACTGTGGAATTTCAGCAGCCAAACATTTTCTTTTAATTTTAGGTTTGTATTGCTGACAGTATTTTGGTTGGAACTTGGCAGGACTTTCTTTAATGGCTGGTGTGTGTGTCACTGGGACAGGAAGATGGGAGAAATCTCTGTAAAGGACGCACAGGGAGCAAAGAAAGCTTGCCAAAGGTTCTATGCTTCTTTACTTGAGTAGAAAAAAAATGTTACTAGTAGTACTTAACAGCTGAGCTCATACAGAACTGGGCCTTGTTGAAATATTCAATATATATATTTCAACAAGGCCCAGTTCTGTATGAGCTCAGCTGTTAAGTACTACTAGTAACATTTTTTTTCTACTCAAGTAAAGAAGCATAGAACCTTTGGCAAGCTTTCTTTGCTCCCCATGCGTCCTTTACAGAGATTTCGCCCATCTTCCTGTCCCAGTGACACACACACCAGCCATTAAAGAAAGTCCTGCCAAGTTCCAGCAGTGGTAAATTAATGCACATGTATGTTACTGGGTCTCCTACTATAATTCTACGCTAAGCCATCACCTGGTCCCTCACAAAACAATCCTCTTCTCTTCCCCAACGATCGCCGGCTTCTGGCAAGCTTTCGCCTGCCCGCCCTGCCGCCTACCTGGTCCTGGCTGGTGGTCACCACATGTCCTCTCTTCTCCCTCTCTGACTGGAAACGACCAGTGCCAGAAGAGGGAGGTGGCCGGTGGGTGGCGTGAGTTCATGGCGCGGAGGCGGAATTCTCGGGGCCGCCGCGCGCTCTGCTGCTGCTGTCACGTGACCTGACCTGACGCTCCTGTACTGACGTCACTGGTTGCTAGATGCTAAGCGGCAGGCTAGCAACCAGTGTGTCAGCGGCTCCGCGGCTTGCAGGTGGGAAGGAAGGAAGAATGACCGAAGGAGTACACAGCGGCAGTCAGCCAGCCAGGTGAGGGGGTGGAGGAGGCTCGGGGCTAACAGTTTTCTAACTTGAAGAGGAGACTCAGGGCTTTTCAAAGGGACACTCGGGGCTATAGCCCCTGTCAGCCCCCCCCTGCCGACGCCACTGCGCACCTCCCTCGATTTTATACCCTGTTACTTTGTGAACTATTTGTCCTATCTCTATCCAATATTTTTTTATCTCTGGACAGGTCCAAAATATATGAAATAATGTGCCTTCTCCTTCTTCACATCTCCAACACCTGTCCGATTCCTGCGTGTACCACTTATGTAGCTTATCTGGTGTATTATACCACCTAGTTAGGATCTTGTAATTTATTTCTTGAATTTTAGTACATTTTGTTGGCCTAAATGTTGCCCTAAACATCCTCTGTCTTTGGACCTCCGTTATTTCTATGTTTAGTTCTTGTTTCCATTTTTCCAGCCATCTTAGTCTTGGTTGACTCACAGGTGTATTCAGCATTTTATATAGGATAGATAGGGGTCTTTCTATTCCCCCTGTTTTCTCACATAATTTTTCAAAAAATGTTAAGGGCCTCTCAAATTTTTCCAGGGCAGGTAAAGATTCAAAAAAATGTCGGAGTTGAAAAGCCTCCCATAGGCAAAGGCCGTATGGTCCTTCCTCCTCTGTTAACTTAGATATTGGGGGCCACCTCCGCTGGATTCTGCTGTAGTAAGAAATTGTCTCAGGGCCTGTTGGTAACCTATTTTTAGCGTGTTTCCTATTAAAGGATATGCCCTCAGGGTTTTAGGGAGTGTCTTATAACACCAAATCGCCCTTTTTAGCGCTACCGTTGTCTGCGCTTGCTCTATTTGGACCCATCTTTTTGAATCCGCCTGATGCCACCAATCTAATATTCGGTTCAAGTGAATAGCATGATAATATCTGCGAAGGTCAGGCACTGCTAACCCCCCCATATTTTTCGGTAATGACAGACTGTTATGAGCTATACGCGGTTTTTTACCGGCCCAGATATATCTACCAAACAATCCATTTGTTATTTTGAAAAAACTATTCGGTATTTTAATTGGGAGTGCCCTCATTATATATAGGTATTTTGGTAAGATGTTCATTTTTATTAAATTTGCTCTACCAAACCATGACTGAAGACCACCTTTCCATTGCTCCAATATTTTTTTTGTTTCTTCCATCAGAGGGATTAAGTTTAGTTCATATAACTGGGCCATATCTGCAGTTATATAAGTTCCTAGATATTTTACAGCCTTATCTACCCATGCAAATCTGAAATTGCTCTTTAATCTAGCCTTTTTTACTTCTGCTATTCCTATACCTAGTGCTTTAGACTTCCCATAGTTTATTTTGAAATTTGATAATTCTCCATACTGTTTAAATTCTTCCAGAAGTACCGGAGTGGAGATTTCTGGTTCTGTTAATGTAAACAGTAAATCGTCCGCATATGCTGCAGTCTTCTATTGTTCTTTCCCTAGCGTGATGCCTTTTATATCTGGGTTTAACCGAATCTTATTCAGGAATGGTTCTAGTGTTAATGCAAAGAGCAGGGGGGACAATGGGCACCCCTGTCTTGTACCATTTTTTTATACTAAAGGGTTCTGATAATGTCCCATTTGCCTTTACCCTTGCTGTTGGATTAGAGTATACCCTAGCTATCCTTTCCTGCATCAATTCCCCTAATCCTATGTACCTGAGCACCGACTGCATAAAGGTCCACTCGACTCTGTCAAAAGCCTTTTCTGCGTCGGTGCTCAGTATAACACACGGGGTATCTGATTTAGAGGCTATATGTATCAGATTTAGAACTCTAGTGGTACTGTCTCTGGCTTCTCTCGATGCCATAAATCCCACCTGGTCAAGATGTATTATTTTTGCCATTACCTTTGCCAATCTGGTTGCTAGAATTTTTGTGTAGATTTTTATATCCGTATTTAGGAGTGAGATAGGCCTATAGCTGCCACAATTCGCTGGGTCTTTTCCCTCTTTTAGTATTAATGTTAAATAGGGCTTTAGTGTGTCTCTTGGTAATATCCCCTCTGTTCCTCTCTGATTGAACAGTCTTTCCATGTATGGTCCCAGAATGGGGGCTAATACATGGAAGTACTGTGGTGTCAGTCCATCTGGGCCTGGTGCCTTAACCTTCTATTTCCTCCCTCGAAATATGACTCTCTAAATCTTCTCTCTCTTCTTCTGTAAGTTTTGGTAATCCAGATTGAGCTAAGTACTCTTCCCTTTCCTTTTGCGTTTTACCTGTTTCTGGTAGATTATAGAGCCTAGCATAGAAGTTCTTAAATTCTTCCGTTATTTGTTCTGGTATTACTTTTTTGATTCCTTCTGGCGAAACAATCTGTGGGATATATGATCTTATTTTTTGACTCTGGATAGATCTTGCCAAGGTCTTCCCACATTTGTTCCCTGACTCATAGGCTGTCTTCCTTGATATTTGTATCGCGGCCTTCGCTCTATATTGTAATATGTCTAATATCTGTTTTCTTACTATGCTCAGCTCCCCTAGTGCTGTGTTTGCCCTTTTTTTTTATGTTCTGTTTCTAATACTTTAAGTTTGTCCAATAATATTTGCAGTTGTTTATTCCTTTCCCTGTTTATTCTTGCACCATGCTTAATTAATATTCCTCTTATTACTGATTTGTGTGCTTCCCACAATAAACCGATGGCGCACCCTGGTTGGTCATTGTTTTTAAAATAGTCCTCAAGCTCCCTCTGCACCTCTGTTTTCACTTCCTCTATCTGAAGCAGGCTTTCATTAAGTTTCCAGAATCTTTGTTTTCTGGAATCAGCTGGAGAGGCACTATATATCATAGTAATCATTGCATGGTCTGACCATGAAATGCTGTCTATGCCTGTGTATCTGACCGCCTGAAGATAGGCATGGGGTACCAGAAAAAAGTCTAATCTCGAGTAGCTTCCATGTGGGTGTGAATAGAATGTAAATTCCCTTTCAGTTGGATGTTGAAGACGCCACACATCTATCAATTGCTCCTTATGTAGCGTCCTCATCATCCGTCTGCCTATCCTTTCAGAAGGCACCATTTTAGTTCTAGATGAATCCACCATGGGAGACAGTGGCATATTAAAATCCCCGCCCAATATCAGTTGTCCTTGAGAGAAGTCTCTAAGCGTGTTTAATGTTTTGGTTATAAACTTGTCCTGTTGTTTATTGGGAGCATATAGGGTTGCTAGCGTCATCCGGGCTTCCCCCAGTTTCCCTTTTAAGAAGAGAAATCTCCCGTTGTCATCACATAGTTTCTCCTCTAGCTGCCATGGTGTTTTGCTGTCTATTAATATCGATACCCCTCTTGATTTCGACTGTGTATATGTTGCATGATATATAAATGGGTAGGCATTATTTTGCAGATATGGTAGTTTGTCCGTTTTAAAATGCGTTTCTTGTATAAACGCTATATTTGCTTTCACACGTTTGAGCTCTGCTAGTAATATCCTTCTTTTTTCCGGTGTATTTAAACCTTTTACATTTATGGAGACTACTTTTATATTTTCCATAGTAGGGCTAAGCTGGATTACCCTGAATAGATATGGGGGGACGTAAGGGGGGAAGATCCCCAGAAAGAAAAAAAAAAAAAAAGAAGAACCCCTCTAGATTCTCACCGCAACTCACTCACTCTTCACCACCCTAATCTTACACCTTCAAACCCTCACTCAATCAATTATACACCCACTCTTTCCTTCCTCTTTCACTCCTCCCCCTTTCCCTATGGAGCCCACCCCTCCAGGGGGAGTTCGATACCCACCCTGGTTGGGTTCCACAGGCAGGGCCGGTTTTAGACAAAGTGTGGCCCTGGGCAAACCTAAAAGTGGGGCCCCAAATTTTTTTATATTCTACCAAAAATATAGGCGCATTTAATCAATTTAGCCAAATAAAACATACAACTACATGAAAATATGCTTTAATTAAATAACATTAAATAGAATAAATAAGAAATCAAGTGAGCTTTGCACCTTCACAAATCAGATCACCCCAATTACTGCACCTTCACACCTCAGATCACCCCAATTCCTGCACCTTCACACCTCAGATCACCCCAATTCCTGCACCTTCACACCTCAGACAGCCCCAATTCCTGCACCTTCACACCTCAGATCACCCCAATTCCTGCACCTTCACAACTCAGACCACCCCAATTCCTGCACCTTCACACCTCAGACCACCCCAATTTCTGCACCTTCACACCTCAGACCACCCCAATTCCTGCACCTTCACACCTCAGATCAGCCCCTGGTAGGCTGGCACTGGCAGCAAATATTTCATTCAAATGAGGATTTCTTCTGCAAATAGGCTGGCATCAGAGTCAGACAATTACCAAAACCAATGTCATCATGACACATGATCAAAAAATGAGGAAAAATAAGGATTTCTTCTGCAAATAGCCTGGCAGTGACATCATCAGATCAGACAAGGCACTGGCAGGCATTGTACTAGACTAGTACTATGCCTGGCTGCCAGTGCCAGGCCAGCCTATTTGCAAAAGAAATCCTGATTTGAATTAAATTGTTGCTGCCAGTGCCAGTATATTTGCAGAAGAAATCCTGATTTCTTTGAATAAAATTGTTGCTGCCAGTGCCAGCCCAGCCTATCTGCAAAATAAATCCCTAAGTAGAAGTCACTCCTCTCTCCAGTCCTCCACTTACCTTGGGTGTGCTGTGCAGTGTGGCTGCAGAGTGTTCCCGCTGGACATAGTACAGGAGATGGTCAGAGACTGCAAACATGATACAAGAGATGGTCAGAGACTGCAAACATGATACAAGAGATGGTCAGAGACTGAGGACATGATACAGGAGATGGTCAGAGACTGCAGACATGATACAGAAGATGGTCAGAGACTGCAGACATGATACAGAAGATGGTCAGAGACTGAAGACATGATAAAGAAGATGGTCAGAGACTGAAGACATGATAAAGAAGATGGTCAGAGACTGAAGACATGATACAGGAGATGGTCAGAGACTGAAGACTTGATACAGGAGATGGTCAGAGACTGAAGACATGATACAGGAGATGGTCAGAGACTGAAGACATGATACAGGAGATGGTCAGAGACTGAAGACATGATACAGGAGATGGTCAGAGACTGAAGACATGATACAGGAGATGGTCAGAGACTGAAGACATGATACAGGAGATGGTCAGAGACTGAAGACATGATACAGGAGATGGTCAGAGACTGAAGACATGATACAGGAGATGGTCAGAGACGGAGGACATGATACAGGAGATGGTCAGAGACTGAGGACATGATACAGGAGATGGTCAGAGACGGAGGACATGATACAGGAGATGGTCAGAGACGGAGGACATGATACAGGAGATGGTCAGAGACGGAGGACATGATACAGGAGATGGTCAGAGACTGAGGACATGATACAGGAGATGGTCAGAGACTGAGGACATGATACAGGAGATGGTCAGAGACTGAGGACATGATACAAGAGATGGTCAGAGACTGAGGACATGATACAAGAGATGGTCAGAGACTACAGACATGATACAGGAGATGGTCAGAGAGTGCAGACGTGATACAAGATATGGTCAGAGACGATACAAGAGATGGTCAGAGACTGCAGATGTGATACAGTAGATGGTCAGAGAGTGCAGACGTGATACAAGAGATGGTCAGAGACGATACAAGAGATGGTCAGAGACTGCAGACGTGATACAAGAGCTGGTCAGACTGCAGACATGATACAAGAGCTGGTCAGACTGCAGACGTGATACAAGAGCTGGTCAGAGACTGCAGACGTGATACAAGAGCTGGTCAGAGACTGCAGACGTGATACAAGAGATGGTCAGAGACTGCAGACGTGATACAAGAGATGGTCAGAGACTGCAGACGTAGTACAGGAGATGGTCCAGAGACTGCGGATGTGATACAAGAGAAGGTCAGAGACTGCAGACATGATAGAAGATAGAAGGACACTAGGGGGGCCGGAGAGCACAGGGAAAGCAGATAGCACTGGAGGAGCTGAAGGGCAAGGGGGGGGAACTGGAGAGAATTAAGTGGGGGGAGTTTGGAAAGCATTGCAGGGGGGTTGGAAGGCGCAGGGTGGGGATAGCACTGGGGAGGGGGGGTGGCGGGCAGGGAAAACCAGGGGGATGGAGAGCATGGGGGGGGGACTGGAGAGCACTGGAAATCACTTAGGGGGGAGCCAGGGAGCACAGGGGGGTGGAGAGCACTGGGGGAGCCAGAGAGCATAGGGGGAGATGAAAAGCACTGTGGGGACTTGAAGAGCACGGGGGGGGGCTAAGGAGCACAGGGCGGGGGGCTAAAGAGTACTGGGGGGGCTAAGATCACTGGGGGGGCTAAGAACATGGGGGGGCTAAGAACATGGGGGGCTAAGATCACTGGGGGACAGTAAAAGAATTTGAATAGGAGGGGGATGGGACAGCTCAGCTGCATATAGAGGAATTGATATTTCCATATTTCTCCTGCAGCCGCAGAATGCCTGCAGAAGGGAGGAGAAGAATCCATCCCTCCATCCAGCGGCATAAGGAAACATCAAATCCTCTATATGCAGCCGAGCCGCCCCACCCCCTCCTATTCAGCACACACGGCCGGGGCTGCACAGGCTGCACTGCAGGCAGTCACTTACCTTCTCTCCCCGCCGCCGCCCCCCGCGAGCAGCCCGAAGTTGGGCTGAAGGAGCTCCTATCTGCAGCAGCTTCACTGATCATCGGCGGCCGCGGGAAGGAACACACACGCTGACTACATGACTTCCGGACCGGCTCCGCGGCCAATCAGCCTTCTGCTCAGGGGGGTGTGACTCACACGGTCACACCCCCCCTGAGCAGAAGGCTGATTGGCCGCGGAGCCGGTGTAGCTGGCAAGTACACACCGGCCGGCGGCCGCCCGCAGTAATGGAACGTCTTCTAGTGTCTGTGAATCTGAGCGCCGCGGCCCACCGGGACTCTGACAGTGACACGGGGCCCGGGGCCCCTGGACATTCGGGGCCTGGGCAGTTGCCCAGTTTGCCCCCCCCTAACGCCGGCCCTGTCCACAGGTCGGATTATTTGAATCCTTCTAACACACGGCGTTTTACCGCCACAAGTGTGTTCTTGATTTCCTAGGGGTAAGTGCTCGGGGCAGTCACAAACGTCCTCGCTCCTCCCTCCCTTCCCTATTTAGGTGCTTTTCATTCCCTGTTTTCCAATACCTTCCCCTTCCCCTCAACGCCCCTCCCCCCTCCCCACCAAGCCCACCCCTCGCCAGCCTCCCTCTCGGTGGACATTCTCCACCCTTCTCTATAGCTAAAGTTTCCCCACTCCCTCCCTCCTCCCCCCCCCGTTCCGGAGCCTTGATATCTGGATATACCTTCCCCTTCTGATTTGAATAACAGTTTGGAACTCTCCTGCTCTCCATGTATAATGAGTTAGCTCTTTTCATATTGATTCTGATGTTGCTAGGAGGTGAGGTAGAGCCCCAAAATAACCAGAAAGAAAAAAAACAGAGAGGGGGGCTCATGTTCCCCCCCATCCCAGGAAATTGATGAGGGGGTCCATCCCTCCCCCCAAATTTATGTATTTATTGAAGTAGATATATCATTTCCTTTCTTTCATTGTACTAACAAAAAAGAAACCCAGACAAAAGGAGGGGAGAAGAAAAAAAGGGGGAGGGGAAAGAGGGAGGGAGGGAGGACAGGGGAAAGGAAAAAAGGGGCGGGGGAGAGAGGGAAGACAGAGAGCGGGAAAGGGAGAGGGAGAAAAGGAGAAAAACCAAGAGAGAGAGAGGAAGAAGGAGGCCATGACACTTTATATAGGGCTCTATCTAGTCACTTAGCTATCCCCCATTTTGTCCTCATTTATGCATACCGACACCCATTCTTCCCACCTTCTCGTATCTTCTCAAGAATCAACTAGTGGGGGGGAGGGGATAACGGGGGACACAGGATCCGACCTATGACAATTCATTATAAATTTTAGAGGTCTATATTCCGTTCTCACCCCACAGGAAAAAAAAAAAAAAATCCCTCATTCCCCAAAAAATGTAAGGAGGGGACTGCCCCTCATATTTTGTGTGTGTGTCAAAATTTGTGTGTTGTACCCTATATAAAAAAAAAAAAAAAAAAATTAATAAAATAAATTATTTAAGGAGGGGGCTTCCCCTCATATTGTGTGTGTGTGTCAAAATATGTGTGTTATGCCCTATATAAAAAAAAAAAAAAAATCCCTCATTCCCCCAAAAAAAAAAAAATTAAGGAGGGGGCTTCCCCTCATATTTTGTGTGTGTGTGTCAAAATATGTGTGTTATACCCTATATAAAAGAGAAAAAAAACCAGGGGGGGAGGGAACCACCACCACATTCCATATACCAGCCAGTTGCCTTAAATGTCCTTTTTTTTGTGTCCATTATTTATTCCTCTATTGACCCCAGGTCTTAGCTCCTACTCTTACCCTCCCCCATGGTCTCCTATGGGATCTCTAAGCTAATTCCCTGGTAATCTTCCCAGCCAATTTGGGACCTCTATAGGTGGGGCTTCTAAGAAATCAAAAAGGGCTATTGTATCTTGATAGTTGCGTAAAGTAAAAAAGCGTCCATCCCTATTAAATGTTACTGCGAATGGGAAGCCCCATCTATACGTGCATCCTTTGCTTTTGGCTAATTCTAAAATAGGTTTCAACACGGCTCTTCTCTGTAGAGTCCCTTTAGAGATGTCCGAGAAGACCTGTATGTCCATCTCCTCCAACTTCCAAATTCTAGAATCCCGAGCTTTTCTCAAAATCTTTTCCTTCTGGGAGTAATAATGCAGCTTACATATTACATCTCTAGGTTTCTCCTGATCTTTTTTCCTTGGGCCTGGTATTCTGTGTATCCTATCCAGTTCTATTTTACCTGGGTAATTCGCCCCCAGAATGTTTTTGAATAGCATGTCGACTGATTCCTCCAGCTGTGGGCTCTTTAATGATTCTGTTAACCCTCGTATTCTCAAATTATTACGGCGGCTTCGATTTTCCATGTCTTCCACCTGTAACTGTAACTTAGCGTCTCTGTCACCCTGTTGTTCTGTTCTCTTCTCCAGAGCTGACAATCGTTCTTTTATCGAAGCTATTTCTACGTCTTCCTCTCGTAGTCTGGTAGACAATACCTGGATCTCATTTTTAATAAGTTGGATCTCTTTTTTGTGTGTCTCCTCAACTCGCCCCACTAGCTGTTCCATGTCAGCCTTGGTTAGAAGGGAACATATCATTGCCTTAAATTCAGCCATTTGTGCGGCCCATTGGGCATTCAAGGTGGGTATGCTCCCTTCTCTCTGTGTTTTCAGGTTGAACCCCTCATCTCTTTCTTTTAAGGGAGACGTAGCCCTAGAATCTGTCATGCCACTTGAGTTCCACTCTGTCTGTGTATCTCCTGCCTCTGCCATTGCTACTGTTGGTGTCTGGTTAGTAGATAGAAATTTCCTTATTTCTCCTTCCGATTTTCCTGAGTTTTTTACCACGTTCTTTTTAACCTTCCTCTTTTTTGTGAGGGTCATACTAGCTTTTTTTTTTTTTTTTTTTTTCTTCCTTCCTTTTCTTTTCCTTTTTTAATTTTAATTTACAGGATATCGGGCCGTTGACATAGGGTTCATAAGGCTATAAATCCCTCTCCACTTTCTGCGATATCCCTCCAGGTCGTACTTCAGCTGTATATCCTCCACCCATCTATTCCATACACCAAAAGTTATAGCAGATGATAACAGGTAATTGATGGTAACTATCACAGTCTGAGGAGGTTTTGTCCTCTCTTCCCGCTGATCCCACCAGCAAAATAGGTAGATATAAACAGTTCATCAATGATACAGCGATTACCTTCTCCTGTTAGATGTTCTCTCTTTGGTAACCGGTTATGCTGCTTTAGCCATCTTCCCTTCCTCCCCTCTCGCTCTCAGCTCCACCGGCGGCTACACGTTCCAGCTAGGTGGCAGTGCGGCTCTGTCACTTCAATACCGCCGATTCCCACGGCACGGAGCATCCAGCCTCCACCAGGTATACGGGCAAATGGGCAGGGAACCGAAGCGCTCCGCCGCCTCCGCAGCGTCACGCCGTACAGATCCCCCGCCTCCCTCCTTGTTGTCTCCAAGTGCGGTCTCCAGCCGGCAGCGCCTCCTGCCTTCAGAGCCAGTCCTGCACCCTGCCTCGTGGGTGTCTCAGGAGGGAAGGTACTTCCTGGGGCAGCCAGGTCACCAAGGAGACCGGCCCTCTCTACGTGAGCCGACAAGCCGCCAAACGAGCTTCCAGTGGAGCCAGGTAGCGGATCCGTATGGTTCAACGCTCACATCTCCTCCCAGCTATCCGTACCCTTGGTCGTCCTTCGGGCAGGTTTCCCAAGCTTGCAGGGAGGGAGTTCTCTTGCGAGGTTTACGGAGCGCACCCACTCATAACCGCTTCCGGCCACGCCCCCTACTGATCTGCCTCCGTCCTAAACTCCTGTTTTTTGAGCCTGCAAGTTTCTATGCTCCACCCTAAGCAACTCCAGGGCTTGTTCCTTTTCTTCCATTTTCCGTTGCAAGGCATCCCACTCAGCCCTGCACACATACTCGGTTTCCTCCAAACCGATGGCCTCCATTTGCTGCTGGCGTCTCGGTTTCCTGCCATGCTCTCTTGGTGAGCCTTTTGTTGAGCTGCAAAGCTCTGCTGAAAATCCGCATTTGCCTGAGTGTTGCTAGGGACAACAACCTTTCTCTTTAGCAGACTTTGTTCAGGCATGGATGGGGCTCATTCAGGCGGTAACATCCCCTCCATCCATAGAATTCGGTCTCTCATTTCAGCTATCTTTGCATCTTTCAGGCGTTTTGATTGCCCCATCTTCAATAACTCCACAATAAATTTTTCACAGTCCAGCAAAAAATTTTGAGACCACTGTCTCTTTAAAACTAGTAGTTTTTCTCTCTCTTGCAGGATCTCCTTTCCTGCAGACACAGTTTGTGCAATCTCATGCACCAGAAAAAGTTCATCGAAACTTTTTGAGACCACTGTCTCTTTAAAACAAGTAGTTTTTTTCTCTCTTTCAGGATTTCCTCTCCTGCACAGATTGCCTGGTGCATGAGATTGCACAAAGTTCATAGAACAGATGCACTTCTTTGCAGGGATCTCTGCTTCTGCCCAATGCATACCTCCACCATATGTGATGCGATTTAGCTCGGTGGCGGGCGTGGATGACCCCTTGGGGGGATTCGTTACACAGGGAGATAGCCGAAAAGTGGTTGCAAACAACAGTTTGGTTTATTCATGCAATTTTCTTCACACAAGTGCAAGCGTCAAAAACATCAAAATAAAAATAAAACACAAAATAAATCCTTGCCACTGGGGGCGGCTACCTTATCACATACAGGAACCTACCTACGGAGTCTGTCTCCAACCTACTGTTGGGCAAACTTTGCTGATCCTACAGCAGACACTCAATAGTCCATGTTTTTTCTTCACACAACAAATGTCCATTGAACATGTCCCTTTTCCTCTTCACATTGAACATGTCCCTTTGCTTTTCTCTTCACATAGAACACATTCCTTTGTTTGTCTCTTCACATAGCAATCATTCCTTGGCTTGTCTCTTCACATAGCAAACAGTTCATTTATTTCTTCCACATAGAAACAATCCCAGACCTCACCTTGAGTAGTCTTCACACGTTTTACCCTCCTCAGCGCACATCACTTCAGGAGGTCTTCTCCCATGCTCACACAGCGTCGGGAGGCACACATCTGACTGTCCTCCTCTCCCCAGCTCACACAGCGTCAGGAGGCAGCAATCCTTAGACTTCCTTTGGACAAATTATAGAGGCCTTAATTTCCTCATTCTGAACCGCTGAAGTCTGTTCAACGTCCTTAGACAGTTCTGGCTACCTTTGCAGCCGACACCCTATAGTAATTGGTGAATTTTCTAAACCAGGTGGAAATGTATCTCCTGTCTGTGACTACATCCCCAGATTTACCTGACTTCCTGTCACACTATGCACTAATATATTTTAGTTTTATTTCATCTAGCACTATGTACTTTATTCTATTTGCTATCACCTTTAGGAAATAAAATTTTCCCTCACCTATTGTTCACTATTCAGGTGTGTGAACAAGGAATTGCTCACCCCTGACTGTTTAAAAGCAAGCGCGGGTATATACTTATATAGTATATATATTTTACTGGAAACATGCAGCTGACGAAAATTATGAGGAAAAGATTTTCTTTCCATCACAATATTTTTGTGGAGTAAAGACAATCAATTAGGCCTCATATAGAGTATATCTTGTAGCTTCAAACAAAGATTAAAGAAAGCTAAAAAAGAATATCTCGGTACCTTTACGGTCTAGGAAATATTAATATATGATGTAGGTTTCAGTGGTCAGAACCTAGAGGGTATGCTGAACAAACAATATTCCAGAAATCACTATGTAGCATAATATTGGATAGTACCTGAGATTGACCTATGCTTACATATGAGGTAAAGTCTGAGAGAGAAGTCTCTCCAAAACCAGAAAAAAAGGGGGAAGGGGGAAATAAATTTCAAAATATATCCACATAGAAATGATGGAGGGAGAGAAGTTCAACCCCAAAAATGTGGCCAGAGAACAATAGCAACCTCTACACATAAGCCTCTGGCTGTAATTAACCAGAAGGGAAAAGTAAAAAAAAATAGAAAAAAAAGGGCGGGGGAATAGAAAGAAGAAGAGAACAGAAAAGGGGTAAGAATAGAAGACTGAGAAGAGGAAAGTGGTGAAAAAGAAAAGAAGCCCCACCTCGGGAAGTCCAAGGTCGCCACCAGCAGGCTGAGCAGGATTTTCCCCTATACATCCAGAAAACGAGACGGCGGACCCATCACTGGAAACTGGTCCAGCCAAGGTTGCCAAATCTTCCAAAAATTTTCCCTAGTGTCTGTGAGCAGGGATGGGCTTCGTGTTCGAGTCGAACCTAAGTTAGACTCGAACACAGCCTGTTTGCCGAATGGCAAACAAATGGGCTTCTTCGCGGGAACTTAAAGTTCCCACATCCATAATGCACTGCACACTGGCAGTGCATTATGTGATTGGCCAAAGCAAGAACTCTGCCCTTCATGCTTTGGCCAATCAAATCCTCTGTGATTGGCAAAAGGCAGGTGCCTTTAGACAACCATGGCTCAGGGGCGGCTGTTAAACTCACTACACTCTCCCTGAAGGAATTCCACTTATAAATCACCCACTGGCCAAAGGATCAAACCCACCACCTCTCAATTGCAAGCCTGGTATCCTACGACACCATCAAGCCTGCTTAGGCTGAACATGCTCTCCCTGCCTAACTAACTTCTATCTCTAAAAGATAGTTAATTAGGCAGGGAGAGTGACCTTTCTCTAGCAGGAGCTTCATAAGTCTCCTGAAGCTGTTGGAATGTGTATATCCCTCTAGTGGTAAGAAAGGAATGTACCGTTGCCAGGCCCTTGAAACGCCACCAATGAAAGCTATGAGGATCATCTAGCCCTGGAGGAAACCATGGACAATTAAAGATTTAAAGAAAGGGGTAGATGAGGTGAAAGTAGCCCTGCAAAATATTTAACCAAATCCCAAATTGCTAATGAATGACACAGAATGGGGTTTAAAGCTGTATTAAAGTTGCAATTTGCACTACTTTATTTGAAACTCCCAAGCCTCCTGCACATTTCTGTCTTTATAGCACTGTAAGGGTAACCCCAGAACTCATGGGTTTCATTAACATTTTAACTGTTGAACCCAGATTGAAAATTATATTTATTTAGACAAACATGTAGATAGGAAGACATGTTTGGAGAGCAAGTCAATCACATTACATTCATAATCATGAAATCATTTGCTCTATCTGGCTAGGGTTTCTTCTACAGTTTTTTACATTCTAAAGTGGGTGGAACCTAGCTATCTAGTTTCTTTAAAATCACATATGAGTCTTTGGTAACATCCTTTGATATGCGGATGGACATTTTAACATAGACCTGTCACTTCCAAGTTCGTTAATTGAACAGATCTTCAAAGACTTGAGATAGCAATCTTGACAGCTGGAGCTGTAAATGGCTTTTGAATACAACAGCTGTTATACAATATGATTTCTCACAACATATACATCCAATATATCTGCTTAATCATAAATCCATGTTTGATAATCATAAATAAATATTTGATAAATAAAATGGTTGCTTCCCTTTTCCTCATCAATATTCCTCCTGTTGGCAATATATATTTCCACAAACAAAACTGTCCCTTCCTACATTGGAGTTCTGGAAACATATCACTGCTATCTCAAGCAATCCACCCACTAGTTGTAGTGAATAGTTGAGCCGGGGACCATTGACAGTGTAGCGGTTTCCGCTCTGCTGTACCTGTGTGGTGATCTCACATCACAGTTACTTTTGGTAACTGTTAAAGCCACGTATGGCTTACCCAGATGTGGATCCTGGAGGTCCTGATATGAGGAATAAGGAACAAACTAGGTCTCATAACACATACAAAACCTAACATAAAATGTATTTTTAAGAAAGGCAGATAAAATTACCATTCCTCTCGATCCCTTCTAAATTCCCTGACACCTCCCTCCAACTGTCTAATCTTAGTTTAAATATTTATTTTTCTAGTTCATATTTCTCCTGAATTATGTATCCTATTTACTTTACTTCTGCAGAAAAATCTAATTTTGCTTGGTCAAGGCTAAAATATAAAAAATATTAAAAATAACAAATGTGACAAAACAAACCTAAAAATCAAAAAGGTCTAAAAAAATGATGTGTTGGTCTTTTGTTGACTCCTCCATTGACAGCTAGTCCTCCATAAGACTCCACTGCAACACCTAAGAACTCATACAATGTTCATACATAATATTCTTCTCTTCAGGACCATCGCAGTCCACATGACAAGAAACTTCAGGTTATATAGCTACATAGTTAGTGAGGTTGAAAAAAGACATCAGTCCATTCAGTTCAACCTATGATGTGTGCATACTCCAGATGTGGCCGGACAAGAGTCTTGTAGAGAGGGAGAATAATCTCTTTATTTCTGGAGTGAATCCCCTTTTTTATACATCCCAGTATTCTGTTGGCTTTGCTTGCAGTGGCTTGACATTGCATGCCACTGCCAAGCCTGTTGTCTACCACTACCCCCAGGTTCTTTTCCATCTTAAATTCACCCAGAGGTCCCCCCCCCCGGTAAGTAGCTTGCTTTCTAGTTTCTGGCACCCAAGTGCATTACTTTACATTTTTCAACATTAAACCTCATCTGCCTTGTAGTTGCCCACCCCATTATTTTGTTCAGGTCCGCTTGTAAGGTTTCCACATCCTGCATAGAAGATATTGGCATGCTTAGTTTAGTATCATTCGCAAATACTGAGATTGTGCTAGATATCCCCTCCTCTAAATCATTTATGAATAAATTAAACAGGATGGGCCCCAGGACAGAACCCTGGGGGACCCCACTTTCCACACCCGCCCAATCCGAGTACTCCCCATTAATCACCACCCTTTGCACTCTCCCCTGGAGCCAGTTCTCTATCCAGGTACTCACCTTATGGTCTATACCTACCTTCCTTAGTTTGAGCAGTAAGCGTTTGTGGGGAACGGTGTCGAAGGCCTTTGCAAAGTCCAGATACACCACATCCACAGGCTTACCTTTATCTAGGTGGCAGCTCACTTCATCATAGAAGGTTAATAGATTGGTTTGGCAAGAAGGATTTTTCATGAATCCATGTTGATTACTACTAATAATACCATTTTCATTACTAAAGTCTTGTATGTGGTCCCTTAACATCCCCTCCAAAATCTTGCAGACTACTGATGTTAGGCTGACTGGCCTATAGTTACCCAGGATATATCTCGACCCCTTTTTAAATATTGGTACCACGTTGGCTTTTTTCCAATCAGCTAGCACCATACCCGTCTGTAAACTATCCTTAAAAATCAAGAATAATGGTCTGGCAATTGCCTGGCTGAGCTCTTTAAGAACCCTCGGGTGCAAGCCATCCGGTCCCGGTGATTTATGTTAAGTTTATGTTATGGTACTTCCTGAGGTGTGTTGTTTAGTTTGGCCTTACAAGCTGGGTTAGTGTAGCCCCCCAATTCTTTTGTGAAGACTAAGGAGAAGAAATTATTTAACACTACTGCCTTTTCCCTGTCCTCTGTGGCCAAATCTCTCTTGTCGTCTTTTATGGGGCCAATATGTTCTGGCCTCGCTTTCTTACTGTTTATATACTTAAATCATTTTTTGGGGTTCTTTTTACTCTCTTCCGCTATATGCCTCTCATTTTCTAGCTTAGCCGCCTTGATTTCGTCTTTACATTTCTTATTACACTCTTTGTAATGCTTGAATACTGCCAATGACCCCTCAGTCTTGTATTTTTTGAAGGCCTTTTCTTTAGCATTAATATGCATTTTTAAGTTGGAGTTTAGCCACCCAGGGTTTAGTTTTGCTCTTTTAAATTGATTTCCCTTTGGCACTAGCCAATCCCTTTGTTTAGTATGCTCTTGAAGCACTCCCATTTTTCCCCCGTGTTCTTTGTTCCCAGGGTTTTATCCCATTTGATATTTTCTAGCAGAGAGCGCAGTTTTGGGAAATTGGCTCTTTTGAAATTCAGTGTCCTTATATTACCCTTGTGTTTCCTATTACTGTAATTAATACTGAAACTAATTGACCGATGGTCACTGTTTCCTAAGTTGTCCCGTATTTCTATATCCGTGAGCAGGTCTGTATTGTTGGTAATCAGTAGGTCAAGTACCACATTGTTTCTTGTCGGTGCGTTCACCATCTGACCCATGAAATTGTCCTGCAAAACATTTAGGAACTGCCGAGCCTTGGCTGAATGCGCGGTTCCTTCTGCCCAGTCTATATCTGGATAATTAAAGTCCCCCATTATAATGACATTTCCCATCCTTGCTGCCAATCCTAACTGTAAAAGGAGGTCCGCCTCCCCCTCCTCCCTCAGGTTGGGTGGCCTATAGCATATGCCCAATATTACCTTCCCCACAGTGCCTTCCCTTTGAAGTTCTACCCATAGGGATTCTGCCTCGTTCATAGTTCCATTATTAATATCATCCCTCATATTTACCTGTACACTGTTCTTAATATACAGACATACCCCTCCCCCTTTTTTACCTTCTCTATCTCTGCGATAAAGGTGTGCAGTTTTTTTTGAAATCATAGCAAACTGAGCTTTAACTTTTCCAGACAGCTGACATGATAGGTATCAAAGTTCTTCAGATATTAAAAGGCTTTTTGAAAGTGCTCTTCTCCATTAATTCTGTTTGTGGTGATGTCATAACGCGCAGGAATGAAGGAGGGTATTTTTTGAAGATGGTGTCACTCAGATTGTTAGTCCAACATTGGATCATTAACAAAAAATGCCCATAAAGCCGTTGAGTTTTTTCTGCTGAAGTAAATCTATATTATAAAGGGTAATAAGACCTAGAAGAAAAGAAAACAAAAATGTCTTAATACAAATAGAAATCATTCTCATTTCATATAATGTGTTATTCAACCACCATCCACACTAAACTGTGTACACTATCCTGAATTCAATGAAACATTTATCATGAACAATAGTTTGTCTCAAAGGAAACATTTATCATAAACAATAGGCTGTCTCAAAGGGGGCTTATCAGCTATGGCTGGGATCAACAACCATACAGTAGACCAGGAACATGTAAGTACAGAGACAAGAACTTGGAGAGCACAGAATACAGGATTTACAAGAATGGCAGTATAGTGCAGCACTGGGCTTCTGGTCTTACAGGAAGGCAGGTAATTTTAAGACAGGAAGGATACCTAATGACACTATCTGTGGAGAACACAGCATGTCCACACATGCAACAATGGTGAGGGCCCTTGGAAGGGCTGAGGTGCAAAGTCTAAGGAACTGCCTTGTCTTCTCCAAAGGCGGAGATGGGTTAACTTGCAGCCAGTTCCCAGGTTGCAGTCCTCTTACTCACCCAAGCAGGCAGCTACCTAGAATTATAGGCCAATAGACAACTGAGAATCCCTTGCATGGCAAAGGTGCTGGGATCACTAAACAGTAGGGAGTAATATTCAAGCTGTCAGACACACAAAACAGCTAGAAGTGAGTACCCATGCAATTTTATAGAGCTGGTACAGTTGCATTAATGCCATAGCTCATATATGTCAGAATAGAACACATCAAATATCTGACACCCAATAAATAAGAAATTATAAATTGCTACAAGCAGTACAAATTGAAATGACTACACCCATATTAGCTATATGGGGATGAAACCCATAAACATATACATATGAAAACAGTCTAATAAACCGGAAGAAAACAGTTTGGAACAATACTTCCATTGGTGAATTGTCTTTGAAGGCTGTGATCTGCTTTTGTTCTGAAAGTCTTAAATCAATCAAACCAGGGCATAGAATTTATCTGAGAAATAAGCATCAAAAAAATTTAGTAACATAACATTATATTTTCCTCCTAAAAATAAAAGGTTATAGGTATTTAGCATACAGTAAGCATTTTAAACATTTTCTTTCTTGGATGTTTTAACAGTGCACTTTTCTAATACCAAAAATTGTTGACGTCAAATTAATTATTACCATGTGGATTTTTATTTATTTTTTATGGTATACCATAAATTTAAAAAAAATTATTGTTCAGCATGGTTAAAAAAATGAGCAGCTCAAAAATAAACATTAATAATTTTCCATTTGGCTACAAGAAAGTTATATTTCACCATATTGAACACATTGGAACATTCTTCAAAAACTGTTTTTTTTTCTACGAAAAACAAAGGTTACAGTTAATACACATCTGTAAATACAATTAACATATTGTTTTTGTACTTTTCTCTTAAAGTTTACTCAGCTCAGTCAATTTGCATGACAATACAGCTGTTTACACTCACAAGCCTTGTAATTAACCTGTGTCAAAGAAGAGGGGGGGTGATGTGAAGATATACGCAAAGGTACTCGCAAATAGGCTCTTGGAAGTAACCCGACTCTTATAAGTCCTGAACAGGTCGGCTTTGTTAAAGGCAGACAAGCACCGGACGGCATTAGGAGGATGATTAATTTAATTCACCAGGCTGGGACCCGTCAATTGCCTTCCGTGCTCCTTAGTTTGGACGCAGAAAAGGCTTTTGACAGGGTCTATTGGCAGTACCTGGACAGAGTCTTATATAAATTCGGCATTTCAGGCCGGCTTTACTCTGCCATAATGACCTTATACAAAAAACGTTCTGCAAAGGTATTTACCCCTGGTTCTTTGTCTAGATCTTCTGACCTATCCAACGGCACCTGACAGGGCTGTCCGTTGTCCCCAATCATATTCACTTTAGCCATCGAACTGTTAGCGGCAGCTATTAGAGCAGACCCTTTTATTAGAGGGATAACAATAGGTAACCAGGAGCACAAAATGGGGCTTTTTGCAGACAATGTTATTCTGTCGCTTTCCGATCCACAAACATCTCTCGCCCAAGTTCAACAAGAAATAGACACCTTTGGCCAAGTATTGTACTACAAACTTAACGCAACCAAATGCCAAGCACTCCCACTTTATTTAACCCAAGATAACTTGGCCCATTTGAAAGCTCAATTCCCCTTTCAATGGGAACATAGCACCATTTCCTACCTAGGCATCCAGCTGACACCATCCACCTCTGAACTATATGAGGCTAATTTCCCGCCTTTACTCCGTAACATAGAACATGATATGAAGCAGATAAATAAAGCACAACTATCCTGGCTAGGTAAAATGGCTGCATTTAAGATGCAGCTTCTTCCCAAACTCTTATATTTTTTCCGCACCCTCCCAATATCACTACCATCTAGTTTCTTTGCGAAATGTAATACCCTTCTTAGGACCTTGATATGATCTGGCAAAAGACCGAGAATAGCCCTTAAAACGCTGGTGAGCCAGAAAACCCACGGAGGCGCGGGGCTCCCCAACATCCCCTTTTATCAAACCGCCTCACTCCTTGACCAAATTCAATATTGGCTACAGGAACCACCGGAAAAACTTTGGGTTTTCATGGAGAGATCCCTTCTAGTGCACCAGGATCTAGGCGCACTATTAGCTGCCTCATCCTTGTTCTCCTCGACCCACCGCACCCATCATCCTACTATTACGGCCACACTAACTGCCTGGCGATCCTTACTGTCCATTCGCCATCAGACCCTTGAAAGGCGTAACTTAGATATCCCATTGGGGGCTTACGAATGGATCATTCCATCCTTCTCAACGTTAGATTGGAAAAAGAATGGCCACAACTATTGGCTCAGCGTTAAGAATAGCTCTCTCCCCGCAGACTGCTTTAACCACTTTACCACTGGAGGATTTTGCTGTCTTACGTCCAGGCCACTTTTTGCGATTCGGCACTGTGCAAGTTTAACTGGCAATTGCGCGGTCATACAATGCCGTACCCAAACTAAATTTACGTCCTTTTTTTCCCACAAACAGAGCTTTCTTTTGGTGGCATTTGATCACCTGTGCGATTTTTACTTTTTGCGCTATAAACAAAAAAAGAGCGAAAGTTTTGAAAAAATAACAATATTTTTCAAAATTTTTTATATGAAATTCCCCCCAAAAAAATGTAAAAATCAAAATTTTTTATCATTTTTGGCCAATTTGTTTTCTGCTACATATTTTTGGTAAAAAAAAATTGCAATAAGCGTATTTTTATTGGTTTGCGCAAAAGTTATTGCGTTTACTAACTAAGGGAAAGATTTCTGTAATTTTTGGTGTTTTTTTAATGTGTAATAGCGGCAATCTGCGATTTTTTTTTTGCGGGACTGCGACATTGCGGCGGACAGATCGGACCCTTGACTGACATTTTTGACACTTTTGGGGGTACCAGTGACATTACTACAGTAATCAGTGCTATAAATATGCACTGTTACTGTAAAAATGACACTGGCAGGGAAGGGGTTAATTTTATTGGAGAGGGAGGGGTTAATGTATGCCTGGTGCTTACTGACGTGTGTGGGGGGAGGTGACTGAGTGACACAGGGACAGATCGCAGGTTCAGATATACTGAACCCTGCAATCTGACCCTGCCTGTCACTTAGGAGATCCGCCCGCTTTGTTTACAAAAGCGGGCGGATCTCCACACTCGATTCCCCGACAATCGGGGAAGAGTGGCGTCACGGCCACTCCTCCCCTGGCCCGACTCCCTCTGTAACTGAATACAGCGGGAGCGAGCCTCCGGCGGCGCGCGCGCGCTGTCGAGAGGGGAATGTCTGGTGACGTAGGTCTACGTCGCCAGACGATAACTAACCACTTTGCCACAGTACAGTCAATGTGACTGGTCGGCAAGTGGTTAAAACTGCACAAATTCGCCATTTTCACAAAACTAACAAACTCGCCTTCCAGTTATCCATCCCTGCTACGGCATGGGACTTCCTTAGGGGCCACGCTATATCTGGCACACGGGGCATATCTTTTTTTTACAACTTGTATATGAATACCCAAGCACCTTCATTGGGCCCAAGTAGGACTAAATGGGAATCTGAATTCCAATTGACCTTTACAGATTCACAATGGCATAAGGCCATCACGGTTACATAGTTACATAGTTAGTGAGGTTGAAAAAAAGACATCAGTCGATCCAGTTCAACCTATGATGTGTGTGTGTGTGTGTTTGCTGTTAACCGTACATTGTATACCCCTGTATGTTGTGGTCTTTAAGGTGCCCATCTAATAGTTTTTTGAAACGATTGATGCTCCTTGCTGATACGACGGTTTGCGGAAGAGAATTCAACATCCTTACTGCTCTTACAGTGAAGAACCCCCTGCATATTTTAAGGTTAAACCGCCTTTCCTCTAGTTTTAGTGAGTGGCCACCTGTCTTATTGTATTCCCTTTCTCTGAATAGGTTTTTCCATATGCTAGGGTTGCCAGTACAGTATTTGAACATTGATATCATATCCCCCCTCAATCGTCTCTTCTCCAGATAGAATAGGTTCAGTGCTTGTAGTCTTTCCTCATAGCTGATGTCCTCCATTCCCCTAATTTTTTTTGTTGCCCTACTCTGGACTTTCTCCAGTTCCAGCACATCCTTCCTGAGGACCGGTGCCCAGAACTGGACAGCATACTCCAGATGTGGCCGGACCAGAGTCTTGTAGAGTGGGAGAATAATCTCTTTATTTCTGGAGTGAATTCCCTTTTTTATACATCCCAGTATTCTGTTGGCTTTGCTTGCAGCGGCTTGGCATTGCATGCCACTGCCAAGTCTGTTGTCTACCAGTACCCCCAGGTCCTTTTCCATCCTAGACTCACCCAGAGGTCCCCCCCCCCCCCTAGTGAGTAGCTTGCTTTCTGGTTTCTGGCACCAAAGTGCATTACTTTACATTTTTCAACATTAAACCTCATCTGCAATGTAGTTGCCCACCACATTATTGTGTTCAGGTCCGCTTGTAAGGTTTCCACATCCGGCCCAGAAGATATTGGCATGCTTAGTTTAGTATCATCCGCAAATACTGAGATTTTACTCGATATCCCCTCCTCTAGATCATTTATGAATAAATTAAACAGGACTGGCCCCAGGACAGATCCCTGGGGTACCCCGCTTTCCACACCCGCCCAATCTGAGTAATCCCCATTAATCACCACCCTTTGCAACCTCCCCTGGAGCAAGTTCTCTATCCAGGTACTCACCTTATGGTCCATACCTACCTTCCTTTGAACAGTAAGCGTTTTTGGGGAACGGTGTCAAAGGCCTTTGCAAAGTCCAGGTATACCACATCCACAGGCTTACCTTTATCTAGGTGGCAGCTCACTTCATCATAGAAGGTTAATAGATTGGTTTGGCAAGAACGATTTTTCATGAATCCATGCTGATTACTACTAATATGCAAAAAAAGAGAGGGTTGGGACTTTGAATGAGAGTCATGAAAGGTCGACAGGGAAGGTAAAATACTGTACATTTATTGGTACATAACAAATGAATAACAAACATGGTAATAAATATATATTGCACAAGTAATGACAAGCTGGTAAGTAGTGTTGCGCGAACACGGACTGTATTATTCGTGTTCGTACCGAATAATTGGATTTTTGTTACCCGAACACGGACCCGAAAACTTTACTGTATGTTCGGGTTTAAAATCCGTGTTAGGTCATTTTATTTCCGGGTTTGTATGTATTGGCGCACTTTTAATGGCGGGCTTTCAACAGCCAATCAACAAGCGATTAACTGATGTGCCTTAAGCCATCCCAGCCATGCCTACAAATGTATTAGCTGTGATTGGCCATCTGAAGCATGTGACCAAGTCTTTATAAGTTCGAAGCCAAGCGCCGCTGCGTCATTCTGCTGTAGTACAGGGACAGAGCACACATCATACGTGCTGGCTGCTGATTAGGGACAGACAGTCATAAATTATATTGTGTCCGAAAAGAATTCAGAATCAGGGACAGGTCGGAGTGCTGCAGGCAGGGCGAGTTGTTAGGGCATTTTAGGGCGAGGCTGGAGAAAGGCAGGGTCAGTGTTCTACAATCGATTTTGCTGTGTGGGGGGTTTGCAGTGCCGGCAGTGACCGATCTTATCGATCATTTTAGGGCGAGGCTGGAGATAGGCAGGTTCAGTGGTCCACATCGATTTTGCTGTGTGTGGGGTGGTGTGAACACAATCTTTTTGCCCGCTGGGGAGGAGGGAGAAAAAAGTATTTTTTATCAGTCAGTTGTGTGCAGCGTTTTTCCTTCAGTGCTGCCGCTTGTGATAATACACTGCTGTGTTCACATGTGCTATTATTGAGTGATTTCAAAATGTATACACTTTTTTTCTATTCCACTATTTAATATACACCCTTTTGGGTTAAAAAAAATTAAATTGTGGCATAGTCTGTACTAATCTATTTAAAAATTACAAACTTAAAAGGGGAATTTTCTTTTTTTTTTCCCTCCATTGCCTGCAGCAGAGCTGACTGATATAAGACACTGCTGTTCACATGTGCTATTGAAAAATCACCAATTTTATATCATATTTTCTATTCCGCTATTCAATCTACACCCTTGGGGTAAAAACAATTAAATTGTGGGATAGTCTGTATCGGTACGCGTGAGATACACCTTTCCAATTTTTGGGGCGCATCTCATACTGCCGAGGATTGCAGGGTGCTTCAGTGTGCCTCCTGCCTGTTCCGAACTCCTCCTACTCCTCATCCTGCCTTTGGGGTTACAAAAAATAGTAATTTGGGCCTAGTCTGGGTCTGTACGTGTGAGATACATACACCTTTTGATATCATATTTTCTATTCCGCTATTCAATCTACACCTTTGGGGTAAAAACAATTAAATTGGGGCGTGTCCGGAAGGGAACCAAGACGGACGTGTGGAACAGGAGCTCCGCCGGTTCCACATTCTAATCGACGTCAATCCTCCGTCTTGGCTGCATCTGGTGGGCTGTCATTACCCACAGAGCTTCCCCAACCCTGTTGGACACTATCTGGCCAAAAATTTCTGACATTACACCAGCGGGGGCGGATCGGCGGGTTGCGGCCTAGTCGCGACCTGAAGCCGGGGCCTCGATTAGCGCGGCATCCGGCCGCGGACGTCTGAGAAGCGGCTGGCCCGGTAGCTTCCCTCAAAGAATCGACAGCTACCAAGCACCCCTAGGCCCTAAGGGTCCTGCCTGGCCAAAAATCCTCCCAAACGGACCCCCAGGAGCGGATCGGTGGCTGCGGCCTAGTCGGGCCTAGAAGCCGGGGTCTCGCTTAGAGCGGCGTCCGGCCGCGGACCTCCACGGAGCAGCAGCCAGCCGAGGTTGGGGATTTGGTGAGGCCTCCTCTCACATATACTCTAGGCTACCCCAAGACACCACCAAAGGCCAGCCAGCCGATGCAACCTCCGCCCCACCCATGACATTGAAACTTACCCAGGGGATGGAGCCCTCCAAGATGGCCGACTAGGCCCGGAGCTGCGTGGCACCCCGACATTGTCTCCCGCCCCAAGCCGGTGACCAACCACTCCCAGCGCCGAGAAACGCAGGATCGGCAGCCCCTAGACTTAAGGACCCAGTACATGTCCCATAACCGAGCCAAGAGGGACCTCAGACCACAGTACCAGGCAGCAATAGCAGAGACCGCTCCTCTCAAGATGGCGGATCCGGCGCCTCAGATGACAGACATGGAGGAGGGAGATCTGAATCCGGCCGTCCCGATCACAGAAGGCTTTCAGCACCTCACTCCACGGGGCACAGTGAGTACACACTTGCTCCTCACCCCATCCCCAGCATCCACAGAATCCCTGTTGGGACGGATGGCGGAAGAATACTCACTGTCCCCGGCCTGTGTCTCACCCACTGCGTGCCAGGACCGCCCCGGCCTGTGTGACGCTGCCAGGTCTGCATCCCCACTGCCAGATGATATCCTCTCCAGGATGGCGGCCCTTCTGGATTCAGGACTAGCTCAGGTAGCTTTCAAAATCACTTCTGACCTTAGGGTAGACCTCCAGAACCTGGGGTCGCGCATGGAGCTGATTGAAAACAAATTAGACATGACTGTAGCTAAGACCAACCAGCATACCGGTCTGATCCAAACACTCCAAGAACAATTGGACTCTGCCTTATTCAAAGTTGAAGACTTGGAAAACAGATCGCGTAGGGAAAATTTCAGACTGAGGGGTCTTCCCGACACGGTCACTGACATTCCCGCAGCTATTCACAGCCTGATCAAGGACCTTATTCCGGGGATCCCGGACCACAAGCTAGAACTGGACAGAGCCCACAGGGCCCTAGGCCCCCCCAGAAAGGACGGCAGCCCTAAAGATGTGGTTGTTAAACCACACTTCTACTCGGTGAAGGAGGAGATCATCAAAAGGGCCAGGAATGCCCCTCAGCTTACCTGTATGGGTCATCCAGTCCAAATCTTTACGGATCTAGCCCCATCCACTATTCAAAGACGAAGAGCACTGAAACCATTGCTAACCGTCCTTTCGCAAAAAGATATAAAGTACTGGTGGGCCTTCCCATTTGCTCTTAAGTTCTCCCACAAGAACAAAACCCACTCCTTTTCCAGTCTTCATGAGGGTGAAAGGCTACTCCTTCACCTTAATCTTCTACCACAGCCGCCGGAACGACAGAGTCCATCCACCAGCTCAAGCTCATCTAAGCGCCCGATCCCGACGAGCCCTCTGACACCTGTGTGGACCCAGGCCAAGTTCAAACGCTCCAAAGACTGTAATCCTCCATGATCTCCCCAGCTACTCCTCAACATCTTCCATCCACGAGGACGTGGTTCTCTACAGTTACTTCTCTCTGAAGTTTGTTATCATTCAGGTCCCACCTGACTTCCCAATTAGTCAATTGACTTGCTATACCGGTTATCTTGCCCGCCCTTTTTTTTATTTTTTATTTTTTTTTTTTTTTTTCCCCTTCCTTTTGGAAACAGACTCCTGTTTTTGGACTTCTTTTTCCCTTGGTCACAAATTTTTATGAGGGGCCGGGAACGTCTAATGTTCCCGTCGAGTTTCTTACTGCCTTTTAACATTTTCGCAGTAACCATATTTTTGGCTAAGCCGTTATTGTTTTCATTCCAGGCTTGTTATAAGTTTGTACTGCCTTCAAGTTCACTTTAATGTAATGTTGGTCACCTTGCATGCATACTTTGGTATTATTTTTCTTTTTCAGCATGTTTCAGATGGGCGGGAGCCCTGTCGGGGTGGTCTCGTGCCGCCTCCACCTGTCGCCGGGAGATTCCCTTTATTGGTTGTCTTCTGCGTGACAGCTCCCCGTCACCCAGGACTGGGTGTCGGGCACTTTTCTATGCCTCGGAGCGGATTGATGCAGACCACAATCCGCTCACTCAGGTCCTTTTTGGACGATGGTCTGCCACCTCTACTTTCACTTTTCCACTTTTTTCTCATCTCCCTCTTCCCTTCTTCCATTGCAGCCGAGCTCCGGAGGGATGGGCCAACATCTTTCAACATCCCTAAAGCTACTCCGTTTCGGATTCCCAATGTCTCTCATGTTGTGGACACGCTGGGGGTAAGTGGTTTACTGTTCCATGGGCTTCCTTCCTCCAAACAGGATGTCTTCTTCTAAGGTTCCCGCTCCACGTCTCCGCATAGCCACTCATAACGCTCAGGGTCTTAATTCCCCTGTGAAACGCAGGAAAGCGTTCCAGGAAATGCATCATAGGAAAATTGATGTTCTTATGCTTCAGGAAACGCACTTCCCGAAGACGTATAGACCCAAATTCCTCCATGCCAAGTTTCCCACATTCTTCTTAGCAAATGCAAACAACAAAACACGCGGCGTGGCTGTTTTATTCGCTAAATCTTGTAGATTCAACCTGATCTCGGAATTTGCAGATGCGGACGGTAGATTTCTGCTTGTTAAAGGCACGATCGACGGGCAACTATTCTCTTTTGTATCTTATTACGCCCCTAATCTCAATCAGGTTAAATTTTTTCAATCCATGTTCCAACGGCTCCTCCCACATCTAGAGGGCCACTTAATCTTTGGTGGTGACTCCAACACGGCCTTTGACTTTAGCTTGGACAAGTCCAGACCGCCAGGTTCCCAGTCACTAAGACCCCCAACACATAGTGTGAAACTGGCAAAATTGCTTAACCAAACGGGATTGATAGATTGCTGGAGGGAAATGAATCCCACGACCAAAGACTATACTCACTTCTCCCATCCACACCAGATGTATGCGCGTATTGATCACATCCTTGTATCCTCTTCTATTCTCCCGTATGTTCAGTCCGCTTCCATTAAAGACACGGTCTGGTCGGACCACTCGATGGTGGCGGCCACGATAACTCGACCCCACACCACTAATACAGCCTTCCACTGGAAACTCAACGAATCTCTACTTAGCGAACCTTGCAGAGTCTCAGAGATTGAAAAGTCGCTCTCTGAATATTTTCTTCTTAACGACACAGGAGATGTTTCCCCAGAGGTTATTTGGGCGGCTCACAAATCCACTATTAGGGGTAAACTAATTCAAATGTCTTCCAAACTTAAACGAGATAGACGGGCTCATATCGCTAAATTGGAACAAGAGTACTCTACCCTTCTCTCCAATCACAAAGCTGATCCTACCTTGGTCTCCTTGCGCGTCTTAGACGAAGCTAGAGCTACTCTTAACCTGGCTCTCACCGGCTCGGCCGAAAAGTACCTGAGATGGCAGGGAGCCAAATTTTACCATCATAAGGATAAAATAGGTTCCATGCTAGCCTCTAAACTGCGTCCCCAATTTCGCTCGATCCACATTCCTAAATTTTCTATTGCGGGGGGCCAGAAATCACAGAATCCCAAGCGCATACTGCCGGCCTTTGCGGATTTCTTCAAAAAACTATATACTTCTGACAGAACAGAGGCTGACCCTGATTTAGAAAGTTTCCTCTGTGATCTCCGTATCCCTGCCATTGCCACCGAACATAAAGATTTACTAGATGCACCCTTCACGGAGGCGGAGATTGCATTGGTGATTAAATCACTTAAGCTGGGCTCGGCTCCTGGTCCGGATGGGTTTTCTAATATCTACTATAAAACCTTCCGAGAATCTTTAACTCCTCACCTGGCCAGGTACTTCGACATGATTCATTCAGGCAACCCGCTGGATAAAGATAGTAACTCAGCCTTCATCTCAGTGCTCCCCAAGCCCGACACAGATCCTGGAGAGGTGAGCAATTACAGACCGATATCATTGATTAACAATGACTTGAAAATACTAACCAAAATTTTAGCTAATAGGATGGCTTCTTTTATCACAACGTACATTCACAAGGACCAGGTTGGCTTTATGCCAGGCAGGCAAGGCCCGGATCAAATTAGAAGGGCGATAGACATTGTCTCCCTACTTGGATCAGGCTGGGACGGCTTGGGGAGTCAGGAAGGACTCCTTCTTTCAGTGGACCTACAGAAGGCATTTGACTCAGTCGAGTGGCCTTACCTCTTTGCGATACTGTCCAAATGGGGCTTTGGTCCCAAATTCATAGGTATCATGCACTCCCTGTATTCTACACCCACAGCCAAGATTAGGTACCAGGGGTTCTACTCTGACCCCTTCCCTATTTCCAAAGGCACGAGACAGGGATGTCCCCTCTCACCATTACTTTTTGCAATAGCAATAGAAACTTTGGCGTTGGCTATCCGAGCGGATCCCAACATCAAAGGGGTTTCCTGCGGACCCTCAGAACATAAGTGTGCTCTTTTCGCAGATGACCTCTTGCTATTCGTTACGTCTCCCACTACTTCTCTTCCGAACATTTGTTCCTTATTAGACAAATTTGCAAAAATCTCAGGCCTACGGGTGAACTTCGCGAAATCTTCCATCCTTAATGTATCCATCAATCCCCAAGAAGCTCTTCGACTCCAGCCCTCATTTAAGTTTAAGTGGAGCAACTCTCACATTAAATATTTAGGCATAAATTTGCCTTCCAGAATTGAACTCCTTCACAAATTGAACTACACAGCAATCTATCAATCCCTGGGGAGGGACTTGACGGACTGGTCTTCCTATAACCTATCCTGGCTTGGCAGAATTAACTCAATTAAGATGAATGTACTCCCCAGACTCCTGTACCTATTTAGAGCTTTACCTGTTCCCATAATCAGGGACCAGCTCAAAAAATTTCAAAACACAGTAATTAAATTTATCTGGGGCAAAACGGGGCATAGGCTGCACCGCAAAGTTTTGTTCCGGCCTAGGAAACAAGGGGGTTTGGGCGTACCAAATTTTTGGGCTTATTACCGGGCGGCGAGGCTAGCGCAACTTTCAATAGTATATTCCCGATACGAAAAACCGGACTGGGTTCAAATGGAGAGGCAGACAGTCCCGACATACACTCTGGACTTCCTCCTCTGGGCCTCCCCTAGACAAAGACCACCCATACTGTCCCCCACACTCTCAGCGTCTTTTGCACTCTGGGATTCTCTGCGAACCCTGCCGGCTCTGACATCCTCTCTCCAACCGCTCTCACATATATTCAACAATCCACAATTCCCTCCGGGCCTGAACATCAAAGCATTTCAATGGTGGCTCGACAAAGGCCTCTACCGCATAGGGCAGTTTTTCACCACTAATGGCCCATACACTCTGAAACATTGTCACGATAATCTGCAGATGCCCACCTCGGAAGCATATAGGTTTCTGCAAATTTCTAATTTTCTGCGCTCGATCTCTACAGGGATGACTCCCCCATTTACTTTCACGGCCTATGAGACGTGGTGCGGAAACTCAGCGGCACAAAGGGGTGGCATATCTCTGATATACTTAGCATTAATGTCGGAAGACTCCAAACTACCCTACATGGAAGCATGGGAAAGGGATCTGGCGGAGGCGTGGGGGGTGGAGGAGTGGGGAAACATGTTTTTCCGCTCTTTCAGGGGCATCAGAAACATATCCTTGATAGAAGCAAATATAAAAGTTTTAACTCGCTGGTACTTAGTACCCGCGCGAGTCCATAAAATGTTTCCCTCCTCCTCTCCACTATGTTTCCGAGGATGCCGGGTTCCTGGCGACATGCTCCACGTGTGGTGGGATTGCCCGAGGTTACGGAGCACATGGAATAGAGTACACCACATGATATTCAAAGTCACCGAACTTAGAATCCCCAGACGAGCGGCTTATGCCCTGCTGGGATCTAGAGTGCCCAAGATTTCTAAACACCTGCAACAACTAATATTTTTTATTTTTCTGGGCACAAAAATGACTATTGCCGCAGCCTGGAAGCAACGAAAGGTGCCCATGAGACAAATCAGAAACAAAATCACGTGGATTATGTCCCAAGAAAAGATGGTGGCATCCCTGACAGACACGGTAACTACGTTTGAAAAGATTTGGGAACCATGGGCTGCTTATGTGGGAATATCCCTTGTTCCGGGATTGACTTAGGCCATGAGGTTGGGGCGTGCCTCTCTGGAGTTCGGCTGCTTCCCCATCCCCCCTTTTCTCTCTTCCTTTTTCTACTTCCCTCACCTTTCCTTTCTAGCTTCACTCTCTCTGTTCTTTTCTTCTTCCTTATGTTCAGCAGTCTGGGTCAGTTTTATCTTAGATAGGTCCAAATTTGTACTATATTTCTATGCAGTCCTTGACCCACCCGACGATGCTGTAGATTCCTCCCACCTACTCAGCTATGAGGGAGCTTGGACTCTTTAGCCATAACTTAGACTGTAATTACTCTATGCAGTCAGTCCTTCTCCTTATTGTTAACTTAATTGGTGCGTACTTGGTATCACAGCTCCCAGATACATCTCTGTTGTATTTCTCACTCTAGCCTCATCTACGCATTGTCATCAATGTTGGATCTGCTTTATTGTACAACAATCTTATGTAACCCAGATTGCAAATGTTTCGATTGTTATCTTCTTTATGTTCTTGCTTTTGCATTATTAAAATAAAATATTTGAAAGAGAAAAAAAAAAAAAAAAAAAAAAACAATTAAATTGCGGGATAGTCTGTATCGGTACGTGTGAGATACACCTTTCCAATTTTTGGGGCGCATCTCGAACCGCCGAGGATTGCAGGGTTCTTCAGTGTGCCTCCTGCCTGTTCCGAACTCCTCCTACTCCTCATCCTGCCTTTGGGGGTACAAAAAATAGTAATTTGGGCCTAGTCTGGGTCTGTACGTGTGAGATACATACACCTTTTGATATCATAATTTCTATTCCACTATTCAATCTACACCCTTGGGGTAAAAACAATTAAATTGCGGGATAATCTGTATCGGTACGCGTGAGATACACCTTTCCAATTTTTGGGGCGCATCTCATACCGCCGAGGATTGCAGGGTGCTTCATTTTGCCTCCTGTTCGGACCTCCTCCTACTCCTCATCCTCATCCTGCCTTTAGGGTACAAAAAATTGTAATCAGGGCCTAGTCTGTGTTTGTACGTGTGAGATACACCACCGTTTTGTAAAACTTTTCCTATTCCGCTATTCAATATACACCCTGTTTGAGTGTAAAAAATTAAATTACAGCATAGTCTGTATCGGTACATGTGAGATACACCTTTTTAAATTTGTTTGGCGCATCTCCCTCCACCACCGAGGATTGCAGGGCGCTTCAGTTTGCCTCCTGTTCCCAACTCCTCCTACTCCTCTTCCTCATCCTGCCTTTAGGGTACAAAAAATTGTAATCGGGGCCTAGTCTGTGTTTGTACGTGTGACATACACCGTATTATAAAAATTTTCCTATTCCGCTATTCAATATACACCCTTTTGGAGTGTAAAAAATTAAATTATGGCATAGTCTGTATCGGTACGTATGAGATACACCTTTTAAATTTGTTTGGAGCATCTCCTTCCACCGGCAAGGATTGCAGGGCGCTTCAGTTTGCCTCCTGTTCCGAACTCCTCCTACTCCTCTTCCTCATCCTCCCTTTAGGGTACAAAAGATTTTAATCGGGGCCTAGTCTGTGTTTGTACGTGTGAGATACACCATTTTTATTCTTTTTTCTATTCCGCTATTCAATATACACCCTTTTGGGGTAAAAAAAATTAAATTGCGGCATAGTTTGCATATTTGACTGTGAGATACACCTGTGCGATACTGTTGTTGTTTTGTTCCGCTATTCAATAAACACCTTTCTAGGGCAAGATCATAAATTACAGAAATATGAGGAGACCGTCAAATAGGGGCCGTGGCCTGGGTCGTGGTGCTGCTGGTAGAGCTCCTGTTGCAAGGAGAGGACGTGGTCGATCTGTGCCAGCTACACGCACAAGTGAAACACCTTCCTCAAGTGTGAGTAGGCGACAGAACCTGCAGCAGTATTTGGTAGGGCATCATGCGCCTCTAGAAGTGATGAGGCCAGAACAAGTAGAGGCGATAGTAGATTGGGTTGCTGATAGAGTTGAGCGGACACCTGGATGTCCGTGTTCAGCGGGTTCGGCCGAACTTGAAAAAAAAGTCCGGGTCCGTGTCCCGGACTTTTGCCGAACTTTTCCCGGACACCGAACCCCATTGAAGTCGATGGGGACCCAAACTTTGAGGCACTAAAATGGCTCTAAAACACCAAAGGAAAGGGCTAGAGTGCTGCAAATGGCAGCAAAACGTATTTAAGAGCATGGCAAGTGCTCTGCAAACAAATGTGGATAGGGAAATAACTTAAAACAACAAAAAAAAACAGAAAAATAAAACAATGTTCTTCATCTCTGAAGGACGAGGCCCATATGGAGTAGGAGGGAGGTTGAGGTGGTGGTGGATGTGGATGTGGCGGTGTCATAGGCGTGCACACAGGGTGTGCCGGGTGTACCTGGGCACACCCTAATCACTTAGGGCACATTAGCATTATCGCTCTGTTTGCCAGTGAGGAGATGGGAAAGATCTCCCTCGGACCTGCTCTGCTCTATTTCACTTTGCCAGCAGGGAGAGTAATGTATCGGGGCCATGTACATGTAGGCAAACACATGCATGTGTATTTAAACTTTGGGGTGCACACCCTAATGCAATAGGCTGCGCACACCTATGGGCGGTGTAGGTGGAAGCGGCGGTGGAGGAGGACCAGGGCCAGATTAAGAGCATCATGGGCTTGGTGCTGAGGATTTTGAAGGGCCTTAAGGGCCGTGCCTTGGCATGCACCCAGAGGAGGAAGGGTGCAGCCATGCATGCCTAATTCAACATGGGATGCTGTCTCTGAAGCCCATAAACACATCCATGCATCGGCAACTGTCCCTCCTTGTCCGGCCTTCGTGCTGTGTGGGGAGGTTCTGAGGGAGCTGCCTGGGGAAGCGAGCATAGAAGCCAGACTTCTGTGTTTACAAGTGACAGAAGAGCGGTAACAGTGAATATGGCCAACCCGGGGCCTATATAAAAGGTAGGGGCCTGGAGCTGCAGCTCCAATAGCCCCTACGTTAATCTGGCCCTGAGGAGGTAGCCAACACTGCTTCTTTTCACAAATTTTAAATGAGGGTACACCCCAAAAGAGTGAGAAAGAGCAAAAATGGAACAATGGGTGGGTAAGGTCGGTATCCATCGCTATTCTGCACAAGGTACGGAAAAGTCCCGTGGGATCCATGCCTGGTTCATTTTAATGAACGTGAGCTTGTACACATTGTCTCTGGACAGGCGGCTGCGCTTGTCTGTGATAACGCCCCCAGCAGTGCTAAATACCCGTTCAGATAATACACTGACTGCAGGGCACGCCAGCACCTCCAAGGCGTAAAGGGCAAGCTCAGGCCATGTGCCCAATTTGGAGACCCAGAAGTTGAAGGGGGCAGACCCGTCATTCACTACATGTAGGCGTGTGCACACATACTGCTCCACCATGTTGGTAAAATGCTGCCTCCTGCTAAGACGTTCCATCTGAGCTGCTGGTGCTGCTGTTTGTTGTGGCGTGCTGACAAAGCTTTTCCACATTTCGGCCATGCTAACCCTGCCTTCTGAGGTGCTGGCGGTGCCCTGGTTGCGTTGGCGACCTCTTCCTCCTCCTCCTCCTCTGCCTTGTGCTTCCACTGTGGCCCCGCTGTCAGGTGGGAATGCCAGCAGCATGGCGTCTACCAGCGTGCGCTTGTACTCGCGCATCTTGCGATCGCACTCCAGTGAGTGAATTAAGGACGGTACGTTGTCCTTGTAACGCGGATCCAGCAGCGTGGCCACCCAGTAATCAGCACAAGTTAGAATGTGGGCAACTCGGCGGTCGTTGTGGAGACACTGCAGCATGTAATTGCTCATGTGTGCCAGGCTGCCCAGAGGCAACGAAATGCTGTCCTCTGTGGGAGGTGTATCGTCCATGTCCTCTGTATCCCCCCAGCCACGCACCAGTGATGGCCATGAGCTGGCCTGGGTGCCACCCTGCTGTGAACATGGTTCCATTTCCTCCTCCGGCTCCTCCTCCTCCTCATCCTTCTCATCCTCCAGAACTGTGCCCCTGCTGGACAATTGTGTACCTGGCATTTGTGGGTGCAGGAACCCACCCTCGGAGCCCCTTGCGAATGACTGCCCTGAAAGCCTTGGAAATGTTACCTCTTCATCCTCCTCCTCCTCCTCCTCCTCCTCATCCAGTGCCACATCCTCTTTCATCATCGCCCGAATTGTTTTTTCAAGGAGGCATAGAAGTGGGATAGTTAAGCTGAGAATGGCGTCATCTGCACTGGCCATGTTGGTGGAGTACTCAAAACAGCGCAACAAGGCACACAGGTCTCGCATGGAGGCCCAGTTATTGGTGGTGAAGTGGTGCTGTTCTGCAGAGCGACTCACGCGTGCGTGCTGCAGCTGAAACTCCACTATGGCCTGCTGCTGCTCGCACAGTCTTTGCAGCATGTGCAAGGTGGAGTTCCACCTTGTGGGCACGTCACATATGAGGCGGTGAGCGGGAAGGCCGAAGTTACGCTGCAGCGCTGACAGGCGAGCAGCAGCAGGGTGAGAACGCCGAAAGTGCGCACAGACAGCCCGCACTTTCTGCAGCAGCTCTGACATATCGGGGTAGTTTTTCAGGAACCTCTGCACCACCAAATTCAGCACATGCGCCAGGCAAGGGATGTGCGTCAAACCGGCTAGGCTCAGAGCTGCTATGAGATTTCGCCCGTTATCGCACACCACCAGGCCGGGCTTGAGGCTCGCTGGCAGCAACCACTCATTTGTCTGCTGTTCCATGCTCCTCCACAACTCCTGCGCGGTGTGTGGTTTGTCCCCCAAACAGGCAAGTTGTAAAACTGCCTGCTGTCGTTTACCCCTGGCCGTGCTGAAGTTGGTGGTGAAGGTGTTACGCTGTCCGGATGAGGAGGCGGTAGAGGATGAGGAAGCGGAGTAGGAGGAGTTAGGAACAGGAGGCAAACTGAAGCGCCCTGCAATCCTCGGTGGTGGAAGGACATGCGCCAAATTGCTATCCGCCTCAGGCCCATCCGCCACTGCATTAACTCAGTGTGCCGTTAGGGAGATATAACGCCCCTGACCGTGCTTACTGGTCCACGTATCTGTAGTTAGGTGGACCTTGGCACAGATGGCGTTGCGCAGTGCACACCTGATTTTTTCCCCCACTTGGTTGTGCAGGGAAGGGATGGCTTGCCTGGAAAAGTAGTGGCGGCTGGGCACGACGTACTGTGGGACAGCCACCGACATAAGGTTTTTAAAACTGTGCATCTCCACCAGACGGAATGACAGCATTTCAAAGGCCAATAATTTTGAAATGCTGGCATTCAGGGCCAGGGATCGCGGGTGGGTAGGGGGGTACTTCCTCTCCCTCTCAAGTGTTTGGGAGATGGAAAGCTGAACACTTCCACGGGACATTGTGGAGATGGTTGGTGACCCAGGTGGTGGTGTTGCTGACAGATCGTCTGTTTGCGGGGTGGCAGGTGCCGGTATCACTACAGATGTGGCTGGAGCGGCCGAGACTGCAGCAGAAGAGGAAGCAGGATGAGCCAGAGACGTTTCTTGGTTTTGAAGGTGTCTACTCCACTGCAGCTCGTGCTTTGCACTTAGATGCCTGCTCATGCAGGTTGTGCTCAGGTTGATAAGGTTTATGCCTCGCTTCAGGCTCTGATTGCACAGGGTGCAAACCACTCGTGTCCTGTCATCAGCACATTTTCTAAAGAACTTCCACGCTAGAGAACTCCTTTGAGCTGACTTTGGTGCGCTCGTTCCCTTGCTGCGTTGGGCAGTAGCAGGCGTAGTGTCTAGGGCACGGCCGCTCCGCTTCTGCACCCTGCTGTGCTGGTGGCTCTGTGCGACCACCGCCTCTTCCTCCAAACTACTCAGGTCACCTGCATGACGTTCATTCCATGTGGGGTCGAGGACCTCATCGTCCTCCACATCATCTTCCACCCAGTCTTCACCCCTGCCCTCATTGTCGTTCTCCACAATGCTGAACGCCACAGCAATTGGCACCTGCGTTTTGTCATCATCGGAGACGTGCTGCGATGGTCCTTGCATGTACTCATCTTGAGAAATAAGTGGTTGGGCATCGCTGCACTCAATCTCTTCCACTTCTGGGGCAGGGCTAGGTGGATGGCCCTGGGAAACCCTGCTGACAGAGTCATCAAAAAGAAGAAGAGACTGCTGTATGGCTTGGGGCTCAGACTGCTTGCCTGATTTGCAAGGGGGTGAGGTGAAAGACGGTTGGACATCGGCTGCAGGTGCCAACTCTGACCTTTCTGCAGTAGACTGGGTGGGAGACAATGTGAAGGAACTGGAGGCACTGTCAGCAGCAAACCAATCTACTATCGCCTCTACGTGTTCTGGCCTCATCACTTCTAGAGGCGTATGATGCCCTACCAAATTGTGATGCAGATTCTGTCGCCTACTCACACTTGAGGAAGGTATTTCACTTGTGCGTGTAGCTGGCACAGATCGACCATGTCTTCTCCTTGCAACAGGAGCTCTACCAGCAGCACCACGACCCAGGCCACGGCCCCTATTTGACGGTCTCCTCATATTTCTGTAATATAAAGATCTTGCCCTAGAAAGGTGTTTATTGAATAGCGGAACAAAAGAACAACGGTATAGCACAGGTGTATCTCACAGTCAAATATGCAAACTATGCCGCAATTTAATGTTTTTTACACCAAAAGGGTGTATATTGAATAGCGGAATAGGATAAAAAACTGTGTATCTCACACGTACAAACACAGACTAGGCCCGATTACATTTTTTTTGTACCCTAAAGGGAGGATGAGGAAGAGGACAAGGAGGAGTTGGGAACAGGAGGCAAACTGAAGCGCCCTGCAATCCTTGGCGGGGGAAGGAGATGCGCCAAACTAATTTAAAAGGTGTATCTCACACGTACCGATACAGACTATGCCGTAATTTAATTTTTTACACTCCAAAAGGGTGTATATTGAATAGCGGAATAGGAAAAATGTTATAATACGGTGTATCTCACACGTACAAACACAGACTAGGCCCCGCCGATTAAAATTTTTTCTACCCTAAAGGCAGGATGAGGAGTAGGAGGAGTTCGGAACAGGCAGGAGGCAGACTGAAGCACCCTCAAATCCTCGGCAGTATGAGATGCGCCCCAAAAATTGGAAAGGTGTATCTCACACGTACCGACACAGACTATCAGGCAATTTAATTGTTTATACCCAAAGGTTTTGATTAAATAGCGGAATAGAAAATATGATCAAAAAAAAAGTGTATGTATATCACACGTACACAACCACACTAGGCCCCAATTACTATTGTTTGTACCCCTAAAGGCAGGATGAGGAGTAGGAAGAGTTTGGAACAGGCAGCACCCTCAAATCTTCAGAAGTATGAGATGAACCCCAAAAACTTGGAAAGGTGGATCTCACACGTACCAACACAGACTATCCCGCAATTTAAATGATCCCCAAAGGTTTTTATTGAATAGCGGAATAGGAAATATGATCAAAAAAAGTGTATGTATATCACACGTACAGAAGCACACTAGGCCCCAATTACTATTGTTTGTACCCCTAAAGGCAGGATGAGGAGTAGGAGGAGTATGGAACAGGCAGCACCCTCAAATCTTCAGAAGTATGAGATGAACCCCAAAAACTTGCAAAGGTGGATCTCACACGTACCAACACAGACTATCCTGCAATTTAATTGATCCCCAAAGGTTTTTATTGAATAGCGGAATAGGAAATATGATCAAAAAAAGTGTATGTATCTCACACGTACAGAAGCACACTAGGCCCCAATTACTATTGTTTGTACCCCTAAAGGCAGGATGAGGAGTAGGAGGAGTATGGAACAGGCAGCACCCTCAAATCTTCAGAAGTATGAGATGAACCCCAAAAACTTGCAAAGGTGGATCTCACACGTACCAACACAGACTATCCCCCAATTTAATTGATCCCCAAAGGTTTTTATTGAATAGCGGAATAGGAAATATGATAAAAAAAAGTGTATGTATCTCACACGTACAGAAGCACACTAGGCCCCAATTACTATTGTTTGTACCCCTTAAGGCAGGATGAGGAGTAGGAGGAGTATGGAACAGGCAGCACCCTCAAATCTTCAGAAGTATGAGATGAACCCCAAAAACTTGCAAAGGTGGATCTCACACGTACCAACACAGACTATCCCGCAATTTAATTGATCCCCAAAGGTTTTTATTGAATAGCAGAATAGGAAATATGATCAAAAAAAGTGTATGTATCTCACACGTACAGAAGCACACTAGGCCCCAATTACTATTGTTTGTACCCCTAAAGGCAGGATGAGGAGTAGGAGGAGTATGGAACAGGCAGCACCCTCAAATCTTCAGAAGTATGAGATGAACCCCAAAAACTTGGAAAGGTAGATCTCACACGTACCAACACAGACTATCCCGCAATTTAACTGATCCCCAAAGGTTTTTGATTAAATAGCGGAATAGAAAATATGATCAAAAAAAGTGTATGTATATCACACGTACACAACCACACTAGGCCCCAATTACTATTGTTTGTACCCCTAAAAGGCTGGATGAGGGGTAGGGGGAGTAGGGAACAGGCAGCACCCTCAAATCTTCAGAAGTACGAGATGAACCCCAAAAACTTGGAAAGGTGGATCTCACACGTACCACCACAGACTATCCCCCAATTTAACTGATCCCCAAAGGTTTTCGATTAAATAGCGGAATTGAAAATATGATCAAAAAAAGTGTATGTATATCACACGTACACAACCACACTAGGCCCCAATTACTATTGTTTGTACCCCGAAAAGGCTGGATGATGAGTAGGGGGAGTATGGAACAGGCAGCACCCTCAAATCTTCAGAAGTATGAGATGAACCCCAAAAACTTGCAAAGGAGGATCTCACACGTACCAACACAGACTATCCCGCAATTTAATTGATCCCCAAAGGTTTTTATTGAATAGTGGAATAGGAAATATGATCAAAAAAAGTGTATGTATCTCACACGTACAGAAGCACACTAGGCCCCAATTACTATTGTTTGTACCCCTAAAGGCAGGATGAGGAGTAGGAGGAGTATGGAACAGGCAGCACCCTCAAATCTTCAGAAGTATGAGATGAACCCCAAAAACTTGGAAAGGTGGATCTCACACGTACCAACACAGACTATCCCCCAATTTAACTGATCCCCAAAGGTTTTTGATTAAATAGCGGAATAGAAAATATGATCAAAAAAAGTGTATGTATATCACACGTACACAACCACACTAGGCCCCAATTACTATTGTTTGTACCCCTAAAAGGCTGGATGAGGGGTAGGGGGAGTAGGGAACAGGCAGCACCCTCAAATCTTCAGAAGTATGAGATGAACCCCAAAAACTTGGAAAAGTGGATCTCACACGTACCAACACAGACTATCCCCCAATTTAACTGATCCCCAAAGGTTTTCGATTAAATAGCGGAATAGAAAATATGATCAAAAAAAGTGTATGTATATCACACGTACACAACCACACTAGGCCCCAATTACTATTGTTTGTACCCCTAAAAGGCTGGATGAGGAGTAGGGGGAGTATGGAACAGGCAGCACCCTCAAATCTTCAGAAGTATGAGATGAACCCCAAAAACTTGGAAAGGTGGATCTCACACGTACCAACACAGACTATCCCCCAATTTAACTGATCCCCAAAGGTTTTCGATTAAATAGCGGAATTGAAAATATGATCAAAAAAAGTGTATGTATATCACACGTACACAACCACACTAGGCCCCAATTACTATTGTTTGTACCCCGAAAAGGCTGGATGATGAGTAGGGGGAGTATGGAACAGGCAGCACCCTCAAATCTTCAGAAGTATGAGATGAACCCCAAAAACTTGGAAAGGTGGATCTCACACGTACCAACACAGACTATCCCCCAATTTAATTGATTCCCAAAGGTTTTTATTGAATAGCGGAATAGGAAATATGATCAAAAAAAGTGTATGTATCTCACACGTACAGAAGCACACTAGGCCCCAATTACTATTGTTTGTACCCCTAAAGGCAGGATGAGGAGTAGGAGGAGTATGGAACAGGCAGCACCCTCCAATCTTCAGAAGTATGAGATGAACCCCAAAAACTTGGAAAGGTGGATCTCACACGTACCAACACAGACTATCCCCCAATTTAACTGATCCCCAAAGGTTTTGATTGAATAACGGAATAGAAAATATGATCAAAAAAAGTGTATGTATATCACACGTACACAACCACACTAGGCCCCAATTACTATTGTTTGTACCCCTAAAAGGCTGGATGAGGAGTAGGGGGAGTATGGAACAGGCAGCACCCTCAAATCTTCAGAAGTATGAGATGAACCCCAAAAACTTGGAAAGGTGGATCTCACACGTACCAACACAGACTATCCCCCAATTTAACTGATCCCCAAAGGTTTTGATTGAATAACGGAATAGAAAATATGATCAAAAAAAGTGTATGTATATCACACGTACACAACCACACTAGGCCCCAATTACTATTGTTTGTACCCCTAAAAGGCTGGATGAGGAGTAGGGGGAGTGTGGAACAGGCAGCACCCTCAAATCTTCAGAAGTATGAGATGAACCCCAAAAACTTGGAAAGGTGGATCTCACACGTACCAACACAGACTATCCCCCAATTTAACTGATCCCCAAAGGTTTTGATTGAATAACGGAATAGAAAATATGATCAAAAAAAGTGTATGTATATCACACGTACACAACCACACTAGGCCCCAATTACTATTGTTTGTACCCCTAAAGGCAGGATGAGGAGTAGGAGGAGTATGGAACAGGCAGCACCCTCAAATCTTCAGAAGTATGAGATGAACCCCAAAAACTTGGAAAGGTGGATCTCACACGTACCAACACAGACTATCCCCCAATTTAACTGATCCCCCAAAGGTTTTGATTGAATAACGGAATAGAAAATATGATCAAAAAAAGTGTATGTATATCACACGTACACAACCACACTAGGCCCCAATTACTATTGTTTGTACCCCTAAAAGGCTGGATGAGGAGTAGGGGGAGTATGGAACAGGCAGCACCCTCAAATCTTCAGAAGTATGAGATGAACCCCAAAAACTTGGAAAGGTGGATCTCACACGTACCAACACAGACTATCCCCCAATTTAACTGATCCCCAAAGGTTTTGATTAAATAACGGAATAGAAAATATGATCAAAAAAAGTGTATGTATATCACACGTACACAACCACACTAGGCCCCAATTACTATTGTTTGTACCCCTAAAAGGCTGGATGAGGAGTAGGGGGAGTATGGAACAGGCAGCACCCTCAAATCTTCAGAAGTATGAGATGAACCCCAAAAACTTGGAAAGGTGGATCTCACACGTACCAACACAGACTATCCCCCAATTTAACTGATCCCCAAAGGTTTTTGATTAAATAGCGGAATAGAAAATATGATCAAAAAAAGTGTATGTATATCACACGTACACAACCACACTAGGCCCCAATTACTATTGTTTGTACCCCTAAAAGGCTGGATGAGGAGTAGGGGGAGTATGGAACAGGCAGCACCCTCAAATCTTCAGAAGTGTGAGATGAACCCCAAAAACTTGGAAAGGTGGATCTCACACGTACCAACACAGACTATCCCCCAATTTAACTGATCCCCAAAGGTTTTTGATTAAATAGCGGAATAGAAAATATGATCAAAAAAAGTGTATGTATATCACACGTACACAACCACACTAGGCCCCAATTACTATTGTTTGTACCCCTAAAAGGCTGGATGAGGAGTAGGGGGAGTATGGAACAGGCAGCACCCTCAAATCTTCAGAAGTGTGAGATGAACCCCAAAAACCCCAAATATCATTCAGCTCTGCTGCAGGCCACAACTTAATTTTTTTTAACCCATGGCTGTATATTGAATAGTGGAATAGAAAAAAAGTGTATGATTTTTGAAACCACTCAATATTAGCACATGTGAACTGAAAACAGCAGTGTATGATCAGTCACTCAGCACAGCACAGCTGAAGGAAAAATGCTGCACACAGTGCCTGATAGAAAAATACTTTTCTCCCTCCTCCTCAGTGGGCAAAATAGATTGTGTTCACTGCACCCCAAAAAGATTGTGTTCACTGCACCCCAAAAAGATTGTGTTCACTGTACCCCAAAAAGATTGCGTTCACTGCACCCCAAAAAGATTGTGTTCACTGCACCCCAAAAAGATTGTGTTCACTGCAGCCCACACACAGCAAAATGGATGTGGACCACTGACACCTGCCTATCTCCTATCCCACACCACACAGCAATATCGATTGTAGTTTGTAGAACACACTTTCCCTAAAAATCAGCAGACTCTATCCCTAACAGGATTGATAAGATTGTAGATTGGGTGACTGCAAACCCCACCCCACACAGCAATATCGATTGTAGTTTGTAGAACACACTTTCCCTAAAAATCAGCAGACTCTCTCCCTAACAGGATTGATAAGATCGTAGATCGGGTGACTGCAAACCCCACCCCACACAGCAATATCGATTGTAGTTTGTAGAACACACTTTCCCTAAAAATCAGCAGACTCTCTCCCTAACAGGATTTATAAGATCGTAGATCGGGTGACTGCAAACCCCACCCCACACAGCAATGTCGATTGTAGTTTGTAGAACGCACTGTCCCTAAAATCAGCAGACTCTCTCCCTAAAATGCCTACAACTCGCCCTGCCTAACACACTCCGACCTGTCCCTCAATTCTATCCGGGCACAAATGTTTTTTTTTCCTGTCTGTCCCTAATCAGCAGCCAGCACGTTGATGTGTGCTCTCTCCCTGATCTAAACAGCAGAATGACGCCGCAGCGGCGCTGCCTCGAACTTATAAAGACTTGGTCACATGCTTCAGATGGCCAATCACAGCTACTGATACATTTGCAGGCATGGCTGGGATGGCTTAGGCACACCAGTTAAACGCTTGTTGATTGGCTGTTGAAAGCCCGCCATGAAAAGCGCGCCAAAGCATGCAAAACCCGGAAATAAAACGACCGAACACGGATTTTTACCCGAATATACAGTAAAGTGTTCGTGTCCGTGTTCGGGTAAAAAAAATCCAATTATTCGGTACGAACACGAATAATACAGTCCGTGTTCGCTCAACCCTAATTGCTGACAGTGCCTCCAGTTCTTTCACATTGTCTCCCACACAGTCTACTGTAGAAAGTTCAGAGTTTGCACCTGCAGCCAATGTCCAACCGTCTTTCACCTCACCCCCTTGCAAATCAGGCAAGCAGTCTGAGCCCCAAGTCATGCAGCAGTCTCTTCTTCTTTTTGATGACTCTGTCAGCAGGGTTTCCCAGGGCCATCCACCTAGCCCTGCCCCAGAAGTGGAAGAGATTGAGTGCAGCGATGGCCAAGCACTTATTTCTCAAGATGAGTACATGGAAGGACCATCGCAGCACATCTCCGATGATGACGAAACCCAGGTGCCAACTGCTGCGGCATTCAGAATTGTGGAGACCGACAAGGAGGGCAGGGGTGAAGATTGGGTGGAAGATGATGTGGAGGACGATGAGGTCCTCGACCCCACATGGAATGAAGTTCATGCAGGTGACCTGAGTAGTTTGGAGGAAGAGGCGGTGGTCGCACAGAGCCACCAGCACAACAGAAGAGGGAGCAGGGTGCAGAAGCGGAGCGGCCGTGCCCTAGACACTACGCCTGCTACTGCCCAACGCAGCAAGGGAACGAGCGCACCAAAGCCAGCTCAAAGGAGTTCTCTAGCGTGGAAGTTCTTCACAAAATGTGCTGATGACAGGACACGAGTGGTTTGCACCCTGTGCAATCAGAGCCTGAAGCGAGGCATAAACCTTCTCAACCTGAGCACAACCTGCATGATCAGGCATCTAAGTGCAAAGCACGAGCTGCAGTGGAGTAGACACCTTCAAAACCAAGAAAGGTCTCTGGCTCCTCCTGCTTCCTCTTCTGCTGCAGTCTCTGCCTCTCCATCCACATCTGTAGTGATACCGGCACCTGCCACCCCGCAAACAGAAAATCTGTCAGCAACACCACCACCTGGGTCACCAACTATCTCCACAATGTCCCATGGAAGCGTTCAGCTTTCCATCTCCCAAACACTTGAGAGGAAGTACCCCCCCTACCCACCCGCGATCCCTGGCCCTGAATGCCAGCATTTCAAAATTCTTGGCCTTTGAAATGCTGTCATTCCGTCTGGTGGAGACGCACAGTTTTAAAAGCCTTATGTCGGTGGCTGTCCCACAGTACGTCGTGCTCAGCCGCCACTACTTTTCCAGGCAAGCCATCCCTTCCCTTCACAACCAAGTGGGGGAAAAAATCAGGTGTGCACTGCGCAACGCCATCTGTGCCAAGGTCCACCTAACTACCGATACGTGGACCAGAAAGCACGGTCAGGGACGTTATATCTCCCTAACGGCACACTGGGTAAATGCAGTGGCGGATGGGCCTGAGGCGGATAGCAATTTGGCGCATGTCCTTCCACCACCGAGGATTGCAGGGCGCTTCAGTTTGCCTCCTGTTCCTAACTCCTCCTACTCCGCTTCCTCATCCGCTACCGCCTCCTCATCCGGTCAGTGTAACACCTTCACCACCAACTTCAGCACGGCCAGGGGTAAACGACAGCAGGCAGTTTTAAAACTTGCCTGTTTGGGGGAAAAACCACACACCGCGCAGGAGTTGTGGAGGAGCATGGAACAGCAGACAAATGAGTGGTTGCTGCCAGCGAGCCTCAAGCCCGGCCTGGTGGTGTGCGATAACGGGCGAAATCTCATAGCAGCTCTGGGCCTAGCCGGTTTGACGCACATCCCTTGCCTGGCGCATGTGCTGAATTTGGTGGTGCAGAGGTTCCTTAAAAATTACCCCGATATGTCAGAGCTGCTGCAGAAAGTGTGGGCCGTCTGTGCGCACTTTCTGCGTTTTCACCCTGCTGCTGCTCGCCTGTCAGTGCTGCAGCGTAACTTCGGCCTTCTCGCTCACCGCCTCATATGTGACGTGCCCACAAGGTGGAACTCCACCTTGCACATGCTGGAAAGACTGTGCGAGCAGCAGCAGGCCATAGTGGAGTTTCAGCTGCAGCACGCACGTGTGAGTCGCTCTGCGGAACAGCACCACTTCACCACCAATAACTGGGCCTCCATGCGAGACCTGTGTGCCTTGTTGCGCTGTTTTGAGTACTCCACCAACATGGCCAGTGCCGATGACGCCGTTCTCAGCTTAACTATCCCACTTCTATGCCTCCTTCAAAAAACGATTTGGGCAATGATGGAAGAGGATGTGGCACAGGATGAAGAGGAGGAGGAGGAGGATGAAGAGGTAACATTTCCAAGGCTTTCAGGGCAGTCATTCGCAAGGGGCTCCGAGGGTGGGTTCCTGCACCCACAAACGCCAGGGACACAATTGTCCAGCAGGGGCACAGTTCTGGAGGATGAGGAGGAGGAGCTGGAGAAGGAGATGGAACCATGTTCACAGCAGGGTGGCACCCAGGCCAGCTCATGGCTATCACTGGTACGTGGCTGGGGGGATACAGAGGACACAGACGATACACCTCCCACAGAGGACAGCCTTTTGTTGCCTCTGGGCAGCCTGGCACACATGAGCGATTACATGCTGCCGTGTCTCCACAACGACCGCCAAGTTGCCCACATTCTAACTTGTGCTGATTACTGGGTGGCCACGCTGCTGGATCCGCGTTACAAGGACAACGTACCGTCCTTAATTCACTCACTGGAGCGCGATCGCAAGATGCGCGAGTACAAGCGTGCGCTGGTAGACGCCATGCTGCTGGCATTCCCACCTGACAGCGGGGCCACAGTGGAAGCACAAGGCCAAGGCAGAGGAGGAGGAGGAAGAGGTCGCCAACGCAACCAGGGCACCACCAGCACCTCAGAAGGCAGGGTTAGCATGGCCGAAATGTGGAAAAGCTTTGTCAGCACGCCACAACAAACAACAGCACCAGCAGCTCATATTTAACGTCTTAGCAGGAGGCAGCATTTCACCAACATGGTGGAGCAGTATGTGTGCACACGCCTACATGTAGTGAATGACGGGTCTGCCCCCTTCAACTTCTGGGTCTCCAAATTGGGCACATGGCCTGAGCTTGCCCTTTACGCCTTGGAGGTGCTGGCATGCCCTGCAGCCAGTGTATTATCTGAACGTGTATTTAGCACTGCTGGGGGCGTTATCACAGACAAGCGCAGCCGCCTGTCCAGAGACAATGTGGACAAGCTCACGTTCATTAAAATGAACCAGGCATGGATCCCACAGGACTTTTCCGTACCTTGTGCAGAATAGAGATGGATACCGACCTTACCCAGCCATTGTTCTATTTTTGATCTTTCTCACTCTTTTGGGGTGTACCCTCATTTAAAATGACTGAAAAAAAGCAGTGTTGGCTACCTCGTCCTCCTCCACCGCCGCTTCCACCTACACCGCCCATAGGTGTGCGCAGCCTATTGCATTAGGGTGTGCACCCCAAAGTTTAAATACACATGCATGTGTTTGCCTACATGTATATGGCCTCGGTACATTACTCTCCCTGCTGGCAAAGTGAAATAGAAGTGTGTGGCACTTCTCTTATGGCAGAGCAGGTCCGAGGGAGATCTTTCCCATCTCCTCACTGGCAAACAGAGCGATAATGCTAATGTGCCCTAGGTGATTAGGGTGTGCCCAGGCACACCCGGCACACCCTGTGCGCACGCCTATGACACCGCCACATCCACCACCACCTCAACCTCCCTCCTACTCCATATGGGCCTCGTCCTTCACAGATGAAGAACATTGTTTTATTTTTCTGTTTTTTTTTGTTTTAAGTTATTTCCCTATCCGCATTTGTTTTCAGAGCACTCGCCATGCTCTTAACGACGTTTTGCTGCCATTTTCAGCACTCTAGCCCTTTCCATTGGATTTTTAGAGCCACTTTAGTGCCTGAAAGTTCGGGTCCCCATTGACTTCAATGGGGTTCGGTGTCCGGGTAAAGTTCGGAAAAAGTCCGGGACACGGACCCGGACTTTTTTTTCAAGTTCGCTGAACCCGCCGAACCCGGACATCCAGGTGTCCGCTCAACTCTACTGGTAAGGCATCTCCAGATTCATGCATTTGACAAACAACAGTGCTGATTCCAGAAATTAGTACAATATTGAATATGTTCACATCATATAGGATTCAGATTCCGAGTAATTGAGTATAAGGTAAACATCATAGCCTCAATGCGTTTCGTGAACGCACATTGCCACTTCATCAGGAGTAGATGTTTGTAAAAATCTAAGAAAAATATATGAGTAAGGAAAAAGGACCATGTTGATAAATGTCAATTTGAATGAGGGGAGAAGAGAGGGAACAGGGGAAAAAAGACCCCTATAGTATCCCGCTTTTTTTCACTTTTAACTACAGGTAAGCCTATAATAAGGCTTACCTGTAGGTACAATTAATATCTCCTAAACCTGCACGGTTTAGGAGATATTACCACTGCATGAAGCCGCTGACGAGTGCGACGCATTCCCTCTGAAGGTCAGGGGGGACCTTCAGAGTTCCTTGCCGGGAAGTGCCGGAAAATCACTCCTGCGCGCATGCGCGGGAGTGACGTCATTGCGTCTCCGGCCAATCACATCGCCCTGGAGCCGCCGAACCCAGAAGAGATGCAGAGGGATCATTTCAGCGCCCACAGCGGTGTCTGGGGGTCCGTGCCGGGGCTTCGTTCTAAGGTAAGTGTTTCATAATGAGCTAGTATGTGATGCATACTAGCTCATTAGGCCTTTGTCTTGCAGGTTTTTTTTTTTTTTTCTTGGATGAGTTTACTACCGCTTTAAGTTTCTCTAGTTTAGTTCTAAGTCTATCTTCTGTTAGCCATGGCGGTACTTCCTGAGGTGTGTTATTTAGCTTGGCCTTCCAAGCTGGGTTAGTGTAGCCCCCCAATTCTTTTGTGAAGACTGAAGAGAAGAAATTATTTAACACTACCGCCTTTTCCCTGTCCTCTGTGGCCAAAACTCCCTTCTCGTCTTTTATGGGGCCAATGTGTTCTGGTCTCGCTTTCTTACTGTTTATATACTTAAAGAATTTCTTGGGGTTCTTTTTACTCTCTTCTGCTATATGTCGCTCGTGTTCTATTTTAGCCGCCCTGATTTCGTCTTGACATTTCTTATTACACTCTTTGTAATGCTTGAATGCTGCCAATGACCCCTCAGCCTTGTATTTTTTGAGGGCCTTTCCTTTAGCATTAATATGCATATTTATGTTGGAGTTTAGCCACCCAGGGTTTAGTTTTGCTCTTTTAAATGTATTTCCCTTTGGAATGCACTGGTCAATCCCTTGTTAAGTATGCTTTTGAAGCACTCCCATTTCTCCTCCATGTTCTTTGTTCCCAGGGTTCTATCCCATTTGATATTTTCTAGCAGAGAGCTCAGTTTTGGGAAATTGGCTCTTTTGACATTCAGTGTCCTTATATTGCCCTTGTGTTTCCTATTACTATAATTAATACTGAGACTAATTGACCTATGATCACTGTTTCCTAAGTTGCCCCGTTTTTCTATATCCGTGAGCAGGTCTGTATTGTTGGTAATCAATAGGTCAAGTACCGCATTGTTTCTCGTCGGTGCATTCACCATCTGACCCATGAAATTGTCCTGCAAAACATTTAGGAACTGCCGAGCCTTGGCTGAATGCACGGTTCCTTCTGCCCAGTCTATATCTGGATAATTAAAGTCCCCCATTATAATGACATTTCCCATCCTTGCTGCCAATCCTATCTGTAAAAGGAGGTCCGCCTCCCCCTCCTCCCTCTGGTTGGGGGGCCTATAGCATACGCCCAATCTTACCTTCCCCTCAGTGCCTTCCCTTTGAAGTTCTACCCATAGGGATTCTGCCTCGTCCATAGCTCCATTATTAATATCATCCCTCATATTTACCTGTACACTGTTCTTAATATACAGACATACCCCTCCCCCTTTTTTACCTTCTCTATCTCTGCGATAAAGGGAATACCCCTGAATGGTCACCATCCAGTCATGAGAGCTGTCAAACCAAGTCTCTGTTATCCCCACAAAATCTAAGTCCTCCTCAAACATCAGCAGCTCCAGCTCTCCCATCTTGTTAGCCAGGCTTCTGGCATTGGTATACAAGCCTCGTAATTTTGACCGGTTACATATATCCTCATTTGATGTTTTTAGGCTGCTCTCATGATTTTTCCCCATACCCACCCTGGGTTTAGAAGCTCCGAACACCCTACCGCTAATGCCCCCATTTCTTCCCTCTGAATCTTGCTTTCCACTGGCTAATTCTACATCTGTACCCTCCCCCCCCCATCACCTAGTTTAAAAGCCCCTCTAACTTTTCGGCCATCTTCTCACCCAGTATGGCTGCATCCTCCCTATTTAGGTGCAATCCGTCCCTTCCAAAGAGCCGGTGGCCGACTGAGAAGTCGGCCCAATTCTCCAGGAACCCGAAACCCTCCATACTACACCAGCTCCTCAGCCACTTGTTAACTTCCCTAATCTCCCGCTGCCTCTCTGGTGTGGCTCGAGGTACAGGTAGTATTTCTGAAAATACTACCTTGGAGGTCCTAGTCCTCAACTTAGCTCTTAAGTCCCTGAAATCGTTTAGGACTCTCCATCTTCCTCTGGCTATGTCATTGGTACTGTTACCCTAACAATATGAGAGTTAATTTATCTCAGACAATATTTGGGTTAAAAATGAGAGTTCTATGACTGTGAATGAAAACTTTAACACAACCATTATTTATTTGTATATGGTTTGAAAAGCCTACGTAATTTACAACAATCCAACTATTGTACATACTACAAAATGTATAATATTCCTAGTTTAACTGAACAAATACAACGCATAGAGTATAGACTCATATACACACACACAATGACCGACACAAATAGAATATACAATGTACCCTTACTCCTCCATAATTACCCGTGGTGCGTCCTCTTGCTTTCCCATGCCAAACAGGAAGTCACCCTCTCTCACCGAATCTAATATAGACCCATCTCCCATAGCCTTGTATAGGGCAATTCTCATTGGTTCAGCTATCATGCCCTATCACTTCCTCTGGGCGTATCTCGTTCAGGATAGGACCATTTCCCCCTCCCATAGTTACGCCTCTTTCTAACCACTCCTTTCTGTTGGGGGGGGGAATTTACTCCTTCCTGTGTGCATTGGCTCCAGAAAGTCTGCCTTCCCGAGATGTAGTTACAAGATGATACTATCTATGTGTTTACATGTAAATAACAGTTGCCCCCTGGTAGCTCAGGCATGCATTTTAAATGGACTGGTTAAACAGGTTCCTAGAACTGAGTGCCAACTGGAAGTCACACAACTTCATATAAGTGACAATCATCTCTCAACTAAATGTAAAATCAAACTCAGTATCTCATACATGTATATATATATTTACATTAATATATTTACAATCTCTGATGGAGTTTTATACATAAACTCCTCATCATCACAACACGGTAAGGGAGATTACGCCTAAATTCAATATGGCAACAGTACCCATGTATACCATGACAGCTGGGTCTTCCCCAGCCCCACCCAGTAATCTGTCCACCCGATCCGTGATGTGCCGAACCCGAGCGCCCGGTAAACAGCAGACTGTTCGGCGATCACGGTCTTTGTGGCAGATTGCACTGTCTGTCCTTCTAATAATTGAGTCCCCTACCACGAGCACCTGTCTTTCCTTTCTTTTTCTCCCGGCCTCACTGGAGGAGCTCTTCACCTGGCAGCTAGGGGCGTCGCTCTGCTCCAGCAATGCTGGTCCCTGACTGGTTTCCCCAACATCACGCAACGGGGCGTATTTATTGGGTGCTACCCCTCCTAACTGTCACCCCTCTATTCTGCTCTGATGCCTGCACCTCCAATACTCTGCCCACCTCTGTACAGGCCCCTACCTGCGCCTGACGGGTACGATCCCAGCTTTCCTTCGGTATGGACATTTGGCTCAGTGTTGCCAGCTGCCTCCCTAGATTCAGGACCTGAGCTTCCGCATACATATCACAAGATGTACACTGAGTCGCATCTCCACACCCGCCGGGCATTGTACCTACTAATCTAATCTAATGGGATTTAGTAATTAAAGTTTGTCCTGTGTGGCTGTTTCCTGGCTTCCTAACTCTACCTTCTCACCCTCTGGTACTCCGCTACACTCACTTGACACTCAGTCGCACAACACTCACAATCGCACAGCCTGGTCAGTCGCACAGCCCGGTCAGACGCACAACACTTTCAGTCGCACAACACTATCAGTCGCACAGCGTGGTCAGACGCACAACACTCTCAGTCGCACAACACTCTGTCGCACAACACTCAGTCGCACAGCCCGGTCAGTCGCACAACACTCTTAGTCGCACAACACTCTTAGTCGCACAACACTCTCAGTCACACAGCCCGGTCAGTCACACAACACTCTCAGTCGCACAGCCCGGTCAGTCGCACAACACTCCCAGTCGCACAACACTCTCAGTCGCACAACACTCTCAGTCGCACATCCCGGTCAGTCGCACAGCCTGGTCAGACGCACAACACTCTCAGATGCACAACACTCTGTCGCACAACACTCTCAGTTGCACAACCCGGTCAGTCGCACAGCCCGATCAGTTGCACAGCCTGGTCAGTCGCACAGCCCGGTCAGTCGCACAGCACGGTCAGTCACAGTCGTAGAGCACTGTCGCACAACACTCACAGTCGCACAGCCCAGTCAGTCGCACAGCCCGGTCAGTCGCCCAGCCTGGTCAGTCGCAGAGCACTCAGTCGCCTACAGTCCCTAGCTATTCCCCTCTGGTTCCCCCCCACACCAGCTGACTGGTCACCTACTCAAGTGCTGCTGTTCCGGGTCACCAGCTAACTCCAGGACCTTCAGCCCCCCTGGCCGTCCTCTGCCGCCGCTGCTGTTCGGTGGTCCCAGGTACTTGCAGGTATCAAGGTACTGTCAGATCTACTGCTTGTCTGCCCTGGTCTGTCCTTGTCTAATGGAAGATCCTGCAGCCTCCCCCTGTCAGTCTCTATACACACTGTCTGTGTGATCCCCCTCACTCAGCCAAACAGCTGATTCAGCACACTCATGTTTCTGCTGTCTCCTGTCCTGTCAGTCAGTCCCTGCACGCCTGCAGTACTGTCAGTCACTGGCTTCTGTCCGAGTCTCCCTCAGCTGTTCCCCCGATGTCTGCTCCCCTCCTCTCCACGTGGTGCTCTCCTCTGCCTCTGCCTTTCCTCTCCACGTGGTGCTCTCCTCTGCCTCTAGTGGCCACCAGCAGAAGTGCACCACTACTCCAGATATCAGCCACAGTAACCTTTGCTCAGTTGTGATTTTTTTCTAAAATGTATTGATCATTGAGAACAATTTCTGAAAATATACCATGGATGGTACTTAACGCCTCATATGCTATCTAAAATCTATCCCCCCTCCAGTGTGTGGTGTTGGAGACGGTGCAATAAGGTAGGAACATACAGATTTTATGTTCAACCCTTTTGGAAGGAAGTGGAGGTTTTGCTTGGAGTTTTCTGGGCACAACCTTCTCTATCTGGCCGGCTTTGGCACTTTTGAACTTGGGAATAGATCTGATCCCTCCGAAGTACCAGACTATAGTACTCCATGTCTTGTTTGCTGCTAGATTGACCATCACTCACCATTAGAAATAACCTGAGTCACCAAAAATTCAGGAACTCACTTCACAGGTAAACACACAATGTAATTTTGAGAAGTTACTAGCTGTTAAAGATCATAGAATGCCTACCTTTAGCAAACGATGGATTCACTGGTTAAAGCATCCTAATGCCGCTACTGGTCTCAAGCCCAATTAGCCTGCTTTGATTTACTACCAAAGAGTATTCCCTTTACTTTACCTTTCATGTATTCTCTGTTAGTGTCACAAATAACACCTTGTAGAACTATGTACATGTCAGTCTAATGGTGGTCCGCGGATGTTTAGCTGTTGGAGGGTCTACCCCCTCTCCCCCAACTGGACAGTGTGTACCCATTTGGGATGTTGAGAGGGGTTGGGGGTGGCCCTATTAGAGAACGGCCATCAGTGACCCCATCTGATAAGTATTAATGCTATTCGTATATTTGGATTGCTTAATGCTGTAATGGTGTAATGGCTTATCTACATGGGCATGAAGTTAGATTACATAACTGCACCTATGTGGCCATAATATCAATGTTTTATGAGTTTGCTTTCCTCTGTTATTATTATGATTTCCTTTCCCTGTTTGTTACTATTTGAAATAATCTTAATAAAAACTATTTAACAAGAAGAGGGAGGGGGGGGGGGGGGGGGTCAGCAACATTAAACCGAGAGAGAACTCCTGATTTTCAAACTTTAAACGCCATTTGTGAAAAGGCTTTTTTTTTTTCTACATGTCACTAATGCTTTAACATTTCACTTTCCTTTTAATTAATTTTATTAACTGCATTAGATGTGGCTCCAATGATCACATGATTAGCCACCCCAGCAAGGGTTTATATTCACGATTTTCACGAGTGCAAAATGACTGTACATTCACACAATTTTACAATTTTTTTTTTTTTGGTTACCTCAATTATAAAGTTCAAATTGCTCACGATTTAAGAATAGAAATACAATTTCAGTGCTTTTAAGGCCACACTTTACACACCAAATATTTTTTCTTGCTTCTAAAAGTTGCCATGACCAGCATAGCACTGATTTGTTACCTTTAGTTGTACTTGTGGCAAAGTCATATCACTTTAAAACATAACAAACCCAAAACAAATCTTTATGCAACCAATCGGTGTTATCAAATGTTTTGCTGATACAGCACTTTAGGAACATTATTACAACTAACACAACAAAACAATCCATGGATCTCACACACCTATACACGACTAAGGCTGCCCATACATGATACAATTTTCCTACAATTTTCTGTACCAATTATTATTATTATTATTTTTTTAAATTTATCTTCAACTATGTAGTACAAAGGCCTGCCTAATTGGATACAAGTGAAAGTGTTTAGTTTTGACCTCATATTATGTTGTTTGTGGTAAATCTAACAGAAAATTGTACAACAAAAAATTGAACATGTATGCATAACATACTCTTACAATTAGCTAGTTAAGACCTGTAGACAAAAATATTAGTACATTTCTCTAATAAAGCTGTACTTTCTCTACTTCTGGACTGTACCTAGTCCAGTTCAGTAGGTCTCATCTTTCCTCTTTTTTTTTTTTTCTGGTGTACAGTAGGGTCTAATCTATGCCTATACTTAGGTCATTATAAGCGATCTAGGTGGTAGTTCAGGGTACAATGTGCCTACAGTTATTTAAGCAATATTAGGTTTTTTACATCTGTATTAATACAAATTTCTCATTGGTTCCCCTCAATCTCCTCTTCACCATGTTTTCACACTGTATTCACTTACATTTATCCATTTATCTAGTGCTGCTTTTTCTTCTTTTGAAAGGAATTGGATAGTACTTTTTACATTCTTTGGAGAACTTGGGGTTCTAGGGGTACAAAACCCCTGTGTGCCTTAGTTCCATTTCTTTAGGGAACGGACTGCTCCTGCTCCAAAGTTAAAACACAGCTACCCAGACTGATAGGCAAAATCTTTGACGATCCAGGAAGGGTTCACAATGGGATCACACAGATCCTCATTTGAGGTGTACGCGGTGGTACAATTCCCGATCTCACACGGTGATGAGAATTCCTGAAGAATGAATCTATTACCAAGGTCCCCAAGTCACACAGACACAATCGACCTAGGTAGTAGCAGGAACTATGTATCTGGCACCAATCCTTGCCCAGTATCTATACCAGACTATCATAAATCAGCCACACAGATGGACAGGCACACAAAATGAATGAGTCATATAGATTAAAATAGTTCAAGAATGTAAAAAACACTCCTTTTTCAGCGATCAACCACTCGTATGCAGGACACACAGCATAAGATATTCCAACAAATGGTGCAGTATAATAGGATACATTTTAGAATCTGTGTGAGAGAGAGAGAGTATATAACCTGATAGTTCTGCCTCCCTAAAAAGTCTTCTACTTCAGGTTATAGGCACTGTTTGTGAAATAGAAGAAGACAGTTCTCCTGCTTATAGTGTGATTTTATGAAGAATCTCGCAGAAGAGAACGGGAAGACAGTTTTCTCAATCATACTAGTACTAAGGTTTCAAGCAGTGCTGTTTTTTAAGCAGCCCATCACCCTCGGCAATAAACCAGGGCCCAACATCACATATAGTACTTTATCAATCACACCTTATGAATGATACCTTGAGTCCAAAGACCCGATTCCTGACCTGGTCAGTCTCCCGATCGCAGGAACTGCAGAAATCCTACCTAACCACACATTGCTCCTGAAATAGGGCAAATCATTCAGCAGGACACACTCATGCAAAGGACAGTAATAAGCAACAGATAGTATGGAAAGTAAAAAGAAATAAAAAAAAAATAAAATTTAACAGCCAAGGTTCTTTGAAGGGTACTTCTCCATTACATCACAACACAACACAACACAACACAAGGGAAAATCACAGTAAGCAGAAAATTAGCTTATCTTTACTGAAGAAGTAAAATTTCCAGCTTATGTTGTCCTGTTCTGTTTCTTTAGCGATGTCCATAGATTTTCTTTACCCGGCAAATGAAGGACCATTTGTAAGGGTAACCCCAGAACTCATGGGTTTCATTAACATTTTGACTGTTGAAGCCAGATTGAAAATTATATTTTTTTAGACAAACTTGTAGATAGGGAGACATGTTTGGAGAGCAAGTCAATCACATTACATTCTTAATCATGAAATCATTTGCTCTATCTGGCTAGGTTTTCTACTACAGTTTTATACATTCTAAAGTGGGTGGAACCTAGCTATCTAGTTTCTTTAAAGTCACATATGAGTCTTTGGTAACATCTTTTGATATGCGGATGGACATTTTAACATAGACCTGTCACTTCCAAGTTTGTTAATTGAACAGATCTTCAAAGACTTGAGATAGCAATCTTGACAGCTGGAGCTGTAAATGGCTTTTGAATACAACAGCTGTTATACAATATGACTTCTCACAACATATACATCCAATATATCTGCTTAATCATAAATCCATGTTTGATAATCATAAATAAATATTTGATAAATAAAATATTTGCTTCCCTTTTCCTCATCAGCACCACCTGCCTCAATATTGATTTGGTTGAGCCCCAAACAAGGTTAACAATATGACATTGTAAAGAGCGCAGAATTTGTGGGGGGATCAAAACAGGGGAGACCCAAAAAGCGTACAGAAGTTTTGGAAGGAAGGTCATCTTGATCGTGACCCCACCAGGAGATTACAGACTTATCCCACAATTTCAGTAAATTTGTGAGTGATCTGATAGTTAGCTGCCAAAGAGCGCTGGACTGTCTCATCTGGTAGTCAGACATATAGTGCTTGGGATTTAGTCCCGGTAAGTAGGCGAAACCACACAGAAGTGAGAGTAAGTTATAGAGACTGGTATGAGGAGACATTACATAAAATAGGACATTGACATTGTCTGAAAACAAAGCCAACTTATGATGTACTCCTGCCAGTTCCAGCCCCCGAATATCGGGAGTCAAGCAAATATGTTCCGCCAAAGGTTCAAGGGCTATTATAAACAGAAGCGGAGATAATGGGCAGCCCTGACGCGTACCGTGTAAATGGGAAATTTAGAGGATTCATACCCCATATACTTGATGGAGGCCACCGGTTGAGAATATAGCTCACAGATCCAACACAGAAAGGAGTCGCCCAGATTTCTATAATGGGGGGTTTCATTCAGGTATGTCCATGACAAAGTGTCGAACTCCTTCCTAATTTCCCAGGACAATAGCATGAGGGGTATAGTTCGACAGTGGGCTAGATGGGTTAGAAGGAGCGTACAGCGTACAGTATATTATCAGTGACCTGTCTGAGAGGGACAAAGCCCGTTCGATCTTTGGAAACCAGATGATGTAAGATTTTGTTCAAGCAACTAGCAAGCACCTTGGTGAGAAGTTGTACATCAATATTAATAAGAGAAATCGAATGGAAATTCACCCATGACTGCGTGTCTTTTTCAGGTTTCGAAAGCATCACAATTGAGGCACCATAGCATATTCGTGGATAATTGATCTGCATTCTTCAGACTATTAAACATAGTTGTAAGGTGAGGGACCACTATGCCTGGCAATTTTTTATAAAATAAGGCCGTAAAGCCATCCGGCCCAGGGTGCTTATGTACTTTGAGTGTTTTAATTGCAAAACGCACCTCATTCTCTGTAATATCAGCCCCCAACATACTACCACGAGATTATAAAATATTGTATAAAAAATATGATTCTTGCGCTATCACGGGAATAGGATAACAAAATTTTATGCCCCTGATGCTACAAGTAAAAAAACTGGTACCTTCACTGTCTACTAAACAGATAAAAAAGAGGGTGGGGGGTTGGTACTGCGCTTCAGGGAGGTGACTATTACATATTCAATTTGAGCATAAATATATATAAATTTTCACATATATACCATCAAACATCAATTTGTGGATAATTAAATAGTGCTCCAGTGGGTGCCTTTAGACAAAAGTGCTTATGTGCGTATAAATTAATTAATACTCCTCATAATTATTAACGTGCAAAAATAAAAAAAAAGTGCTTATAAATATACCGGTGCTCCGATAATTAAGATTCACATAAATTTACTAAAACCTGTTCTAATAAAGTGCTGCGTGTATACATCAATTGTGCAAATAATCAATTGTACATAAAGGTGCTAATAAATATTGTGTAATCAATTAATATATTTACAGTGCACGTTAAAACAAGTTTATGGTGTTTTATAATTTAAATGAAGATGGGATTAAAGTGCTATAGTGTCCAAATATATGTGATGACTCCCAGTTTTTCTTTGTAAAATTCTTAAAGTCCTTTTTCAGTAAAAACTTCCTCAAACCGGAAGTGACGTACCGAGACAGATGGCACACCTATAAGTGTGATCACAGAAGAGCACTGCTAATCCCTATCCCAAAGGTGGAGAAAGTTTTTACTGAAAAAGGACTTTAAGAATTTTACAAAGAAAAACTGGGAGTCATCACATATATTTGGACACTATAGCACTTTAATCCCATCTTCATTTAAATTATAAAACACCATAAACTTGTTTTAATGTGCACTGTAAATATATTAATTGATTACACAATATTTATTTGCACCTTTATGTACAATTGATTATTTGCACAATTGATGTATACACGCAGCACTTTATTAGAATAGGTTTCAGTAAATTTATGTGAATCTCAATTATCGGATCACCGGTATATTTATAAGCACTTTTTTATTTTTTTTATTTTTGCACTTTAATAATTATGAGGAGTATTGATTAATTTATACACACATAAGCACCTTTGTCTAAAGGTACCCACTGGAGCACTATTTAATTATCCACAAATTGATGTTTGATGATATATATGTGAAGATTTATATATATTTATGCTTAAATTGAATATGTAATAGTCACCTCACTGAAGAGCAGTACCCCCCTCTTTTTTACCATGAGATTGTCGTAAAGAAGGTAAAGCAGGGTTTTGTAAAAAGTCTTGGATCTCATCGGGTGAGGCGGTAGCCCCTGACGAGTACAGCTTCGCTAAATGAAACCAAAATTCATCTAAGATCCTAACTGGATTTGATGTCGGACCTGAAACCTAATTTTAAGTGACAAAGCTGATTTCCAAATATTCAAAGGATTTAAGTTTATTAGACAGTAACAAACTCATCTTATTGGCATTGGCATAAAACTTTTGTTTAGTCCAGCGCAAGTGGCGTTTCACCCTAATCATCAAACAAAGATCAAGATCACGGTGTAATATGTCAACCAAACCTCTGTTACGGGTCGAGGGGTGACGTTTCAGCTCAGTGTAGCAGAGGCTAGTTCCGCTTTCAGGCAGCTAATCTCAGCCTGCCTTTCTTCCTTCGGGAGGCATGTTGAATAGGGTGACCCCAGATTACTGCTTTATACGCCTCCCAAAAGGGTAACAGGAGAGGAGACCGAAGAAACGTTTAGTTGAAAGTATTCCACCGAACATGAACGTAAGTCATTAACCAGCATATCATGAGACAGGAGGGAGTCATTCAGACACCAGTTAGACATTGGGGGCTTAAGCAAGAGTGAATCACAAATTACCAAGATCGGGTCATGATCAGACCAGGGCACTGTTAGTATAAAAGCCGAGCAGACACGAGGAATAGGCTGGCATGAGATGTACGCATGGTCAATAAAATAATAGCGAGCATGGGAATGAGAATAGTAAGTATAATCTTTTGTCAAGAGGTGTAATTTCCTCCAAATGTCCACTAAACCCATAGTATTTAGGAGGTCCCTGTAGGATCTTGAGGGAGAATCCACGCCCCCTGTGTCAGGGACTGAAGGATGAGGTTGAGCACCATTTAGAATCCCCACAAAGCAACAAGGTGCCTTTTTTTTTTATTCTTGCAAAGTCAACAAAAATACAAATGGTATGTAAAAAAGCAGCGGTGAACATTAGGAGAACAATAGAAAAGAGTCAACAACAATGGCCCAATACTGGTAGAGTACACATCTGTTCACTGTCAGTACATAAAACTTTGCAAGCATTCAAATTTTCAAATGTATTCAAATATTCAAATTTTTAAAAGACATGTCATGCAATAAGCGCAATAAACTGAGAATTAACTGAGAATTAACATAGACGTGGGCCCGGGGGGTGTTGCCACCCAGGGCATCATTAGACCTGTTATCTTGCAAAAAGAGAGGAAGAAATAAGGAGAAAGAGGACACCTGAGTCGCTCTGGTAATGAGTTTGCGATATGTCAGACGGAATGAGTGTAGGGAAGAAAGGTAGAAAGAGAGGGGTGGAGGGGAAAGAGCAGATGGAGGATAATGGGTACGGAGAGAGGGGGAGAGGGGGGAATGGGGAATTTGGCGGCGGGTAGACAAGAAAAAGACTGAGTTATAGAGGATTGCCAGTGCATTAAGACCCTTCCGGCTGGAGGTTAGTTAGGAGCCTCCAGACACCGGTAGGTAGGTGTCAGTGCAAGTGAAATGTAACCATGGCATTCACTTATCCCCAAACTGCTCTTCTGTGTTATTAATAGTGGCTGTCAATTCTTCCATACGGTAAATCTCTTTAACTTTGGCATACCACAGGACACGAGATGGTGGGAGAGTTTGTCTCCATAGCGTGGATATATAAGCTTTAGCTGCATTGAGTAATTGTAGGGTCATAGATTTTTTGTATTTCCGCAATGGTCTTCCCATCAGGTGGAGCAGACATGCCTCGAGGTTATCTCGTAAGTCAACAGCTGTCAGTTGTTGAATGGTGTCTGTCACCTCTCTCCAAAAAGTTCCCAACGCGTGGCAGGACCAGAAATTATGATACATAGTGCCCACTCCAGAATCACATCGCCAGTAGGGATGATCGAACTTTTGAAAAGTTTGGTTTGACCAGAACACCCGAACTTCCCGAAAGTTCGGGTGCGGATTCCAGAACCCCATTGAAATCAATGGGACCCGAACTTTGGTAATCAAAAAACACAATTTTGAAGCCCTAAAACCCAATAAATGCCCCTAAAAAGTGTCTAGGGTTCTGGGTCATGCCCCAGGGACTATTAATCACACAAAAAAGTTCTTAAAAATTGTCGTTTTTGATAGAGAGCCAATTATTGAAAAAATTATTGAAAAAAAAATGAGATTTCTTTGGATTTAGTGTCTGTGGGGTCTAAGAGGTGTACCTGTGAAGTTCAGCTCTGTAGCATGTCCAGAACCAGAAACAAAAAGATTGTTTGTATTAGAATTGCAGTAGAGCAGGGATATGGCGCCGCTATTTTCACACCTGGTCGTTTTTGTTGCAGGCGTTTATTGGAATTTTTTGTGGACGTCTTTGGAGGCAGGCATGACATCTGAACTTCTGTGTAGGGGTATATATACACACACACACATATATGTATATATACACATACACACATATAGGTGTGAAAGTAGCAGAACCCTATGCCTGCGCTAATGAAATTATTTGCAGGCATAGGGCTCCGCTCCTATCACACCTATATGTGTGTATGTGTATAAATGCATATATGTGTGTGTGTATATATATACCCCTATACAGAAGTTCAGATGTTATGCCTGCCTCCAAAGACGCCTAAAAAATGCCAAAAAAACGCCTGCAACAACACACCTGGGCATTTTTGTTTCAGGCGTTTTTTTTGGGCATTTTTCGGCGTCTTTGGAGGCAGGCATAACATCTGAACTTCTGTATAGGGGTATATACACACACACACATATATGTATATATACACATACACACATATAGGTGTGATAGGAGCGGAGCCCTATGCCTGCAAATAATTTCATTAGCGCAGGCATAGGGTTCTGCTACTTGCAACAAAAACGGCCAGGTGTAAACGTAGCGGAGCCCTATGCCTGCTCTATTGCAATTCTAATACAAACAATCTTTTTTCTATGGCGGTCTCCCTGACATGGAAGAGTTTGGTCACCCTGCCATAGCAGTCAGAGTCAGTTCACCCTACACTACACTACGGTCACCCTGACACTTAACACTTTCCCTACAGAAACTAGATTATTGAATCTAACTATAGTGGAAAATAGTACCCTAACTACACTAGATATCCCTTTCCTCACACTAATAATTGCTAAATTACACTTTTGAAGCAGGAGTAACAGAACTGCTTCCACTCTCTTCCACAGCCCCTGTATTACAGTGCTAGAGATTTTGCAGGGCTATCTTATATACTGGGGGGCATATTCACTACTGATTGGCCTCTGGACCCCCTAGTCACTCCAATCACATTCCTAGCATCCTCCTGCCCCCTCAATTGGCTTTTACTGATGTTTCTGGTCCAATCACAGGCTTTTAAAGCCCAGTTCTTGTCCCATTGCATTTTGGTCGGTTCTGGTTGCCGAATTCCGAACTTTTTCTGCAAAAAGTTCGGAATTCGGCCGAATTTCGAACAGTCAATGTTTGGGTCGAACCGATGGTCGACCCGAACCGTTCGATCATCCCTAATCGCCAGCACTTATCCGAGATGGATGTATCAAATTTATGTAGCAAGTAGGGAACTCTGTACCACCTGGTGAGGACTTTATAGCCCACCTCCTGGTACCGGTTGGCGATAGAGGATTTGTGAGCCATAAGGAGTATCTTTTCTAAATGTGAGGTAGTGAAAGTCATGCCCAAGTCAGATTCTTAGCGTTTTATGAACGGAAGTTCGGTGTCCTGCACCGAAGCCACCAAATAAGAGTACATTAGGGACAGCGTATGTCTAAGTGGTTCACCTGTCAGGCAGAGTCTCTCAAAAGTCGTCATCGGATGGGGAGCGTAGCCTAATTTCAGAAAAGTTTGGAGAAAGTGTTGCAGTTGGTTAACTCGGAGTGGGTGGAGAGGTGGATCCAAAAGTTGAGATGATTCCGCTGGAGTGGGCAAGTTCCCCCTCGGCCAGAAGTCGCCCAAGAGGGACTTTCCCTGACGGCCCAAACTCCGCAATCCCCTGCCGGGAAGGCCGGGGGCAAAGTCAGGGTTACCTACAATGGGTGTCAATGGGGAGGGCAGAGGCACATTGTCCGTGGTGTGAAAGACCTCCCGAACCACTGACATGATGGCCCCCGCCAGAGGGTGCTGCTGCAAGGCGTCTGGCACAGAGGACGGCAGCCAGGGAGCGGACTGGAGCGGCCCATCGATGTCCTCCTCCTTCGTTGCCACCCACCTCTTGGAATACCCATGGCAATGCCAATCAATCACCCTGGAAAGATGTACTGCTCGGTAGTATTGAAGCAGGTCTGGAAGGCCCACATCCCCCCTCGCCTTTGCCAGTGACAAAAGTTGCAGCTTTATCGTGGGGGCCTTGTGAGACCAGACAAAGGACTGAAATAGAGACTGTAGCTGTTTAAAAAAGGGGAGCGGGATACGGATTGGAATGACCTGGAGGACGTATAGCAACCTGGGAAGAACATTTATTTTCAGGGCGCTGTACCTCCTGAACCACAATAAGGTTAGGGGATGCCACTTCTGAAGGTCTGATTTTAGAGATTGGAGAAGGGGTAGGAAGTTAACCTAGTAGAGGTTAGCCAGGTCTGGCGTGAGATGTATGCCCAGGTATCTGGTAGATGAGTCCGTCCAGTGGAATTGAAAAGAGGCGCATAAGTGATTGGCTGTCTGACTCGGAAGTGTGATGTTAAGAGCCGCCGACTTAGGAAAGTTAATCTTGTAATTGGAGAGCTCTCCGTATAGCTTGAGGGAACGTAAATGCTAGGAAGGGAGATTTGTGGATTAATGACGCTAAAAATCAAATCGTCAGCAAAAACTGCCACCTTCTGTTGACCAGATGGTTTTTTCGATGCCCGATATGTCCGGATCCCTTCTGATGGAACATAGAAAAGGTTCCAAAGTCAAAATAAAGATGAGGGGACAGAGGGCAGCCTTGTCGTGTCCCGTTCGAAAGGGGAAAGAAGCCTGACCTCCAGTTGTTGACCCGTACCGCCGCTTTGGGTGTCGAATACAAGGCCATAATCCAATGGAGCATATGAGGACCAAGGCCGATGTGCGTCAGAGTGGCCCGCATGAAGTGCCAGGCCACCCTGTCAAAGACCTTTTCAGCATCCGTGGAAATTAGCATCAGGGGTGCCCTTTAACGCGAGCGGTATGGATCAGGTTTATAACCCGGGTTGTATTGTCCCTGGCCTCCCTTGATGGTATGAACCCCACCTGATCCAGGTGGATCAAGCGGGTGAGGTGTGGCAGGATTCTGTTTGCCAGGATTTTAGCAAAGAGTTTCAAATCTACATTTAACAACGCAATGGGGCGATAGTTAACACACTGCGCCAGATCCTTCCCCTCTTTATGGATAAGTGTAATGTAGGCTCTAAGAGAGTCAACAGGCAGGTCGCTGCCTTCGCATAGGGCGTTATAAGTCGAGAGGAAGTGTGGGGCAAGGGTTGGCGCAAAGGTCCTGTAATAGGCGACGGTAAATTTGTTAGGGCCCGGTGCCTTATGAGGTTTGGTTTGGGCCAGCGCGAGGTCAAACTCTTCGACAGTAAGGTCTCCAGAGATCTGCTCAGTTCCCCTGGGAGAGTGGCCATGCTGGATTCCTGCATGTATCGCTCTGTGGCCAGAAGCTTAGCAGCCAAAGCCTCAGGGGACAGGTCTGGATGGGGATTATATAAAGCCCGATAAAACACACTGAACTGTGATGCTATGGCCTCAGAAGTATGAACCCTGTGGCCACCCCGAGCGTCAATGTGGGGGATGAAGGTGCGTTTCCTCTGTCCCCTTAGAGCCCTGGCCAGAATTGTCCCCAACTTGTTAGAGAACTCATAAATGTGGCACCTTGCCCAGGCCAGTCTCTACGATGCCTTCCGATAGAGGAGGGCACCCAACTCCTTCCTGACTTTTTTGCAGGGCCAACAGGTGGGACTGCGCTAAGGACTGCTTGTGTAACGAACTAAGGGAATGCATTTGCTCTAATAGACCTTCAACCTGTTTAGCCCTCTCCCTCTTCAGCCTGGCTCCGGCGCGTATTAAGGCGCCCCTAATGACACACTTGTGCACCTCCCAAACAGATGCAGAGCTAGTTGTGGAATCGACATTTTCACAAAAAAAATCAACCAAAGTCTGTGCCAGCTCCGCTAGTACGTCTGGATTCTGCAATAGGGACTTATTCATCCTCCAGGTCGCCGGTTTGGAAGGGTTGCCCCCCAGCCTCAGCGTCAGATGTATAGGAGCATAGTCAGAGAATGAGATGTGGTCAATCTGAGAGTCAACTACCGAGGGCAGGTCTTTATGTTGGATCAGTAAGAAATCTATCCTCGAGTAGGTATTATGTACTGGGGAGTAAAACGTATAGTCTCGGTCTGTGGAATGCGTAATTCTCCAGTGGTCAACCAAGTTTAGAAGAATGAGTTCCAACTTCAAATTCATCAGGTATGAATAAGAAATGTGCAACCCGCCATGGGACACGTCTAACTCCCGCCCCCCCATCAAAATGAGACCCTCGTGGAACTCCAAAATTGATGGGGACCAGTGTCTTCAGAAAAGGCAACTGGTCCGAGTTCGGGAAATGCATGTTCACCATCGTGATCCTGGTAGTACCAATTGTCCCCTTTAGAAGGAGATATCTGCCCATGGGGTCCGCTTTCTCCTCCAGGAAAGTCCATGGAACCTGTCTAGCCAAAAGAATACTAACCCCTTTAGATTTTGATAGCGGCGAAGGGGCGTGATAAGCCCATGGGTAATCTCGATTACATAATTTAGGGACCTTTCCAATTTTGAAGTGTTTCCTGGAGGAACGCTACCTGTGACCTGTGGCGTTTGAGGTCAGAGATTAGTGTGGACCATTTCTCAGGGGTTGCCAAGCCCCGCACATTCAGTGAAGTGACCTGGAATTTGGGCCCAGTCTGGGGGTCAGTGGCTGCCATGGTAGTAGGTAACCACCTGCCAAAAAGGGGGGGGGAGGAGGGGGCGGGAGATAAAGGAGGGCGAGTGGGGTAGAGGGGAGAAGAAGCAGAAAATAGAGAAGGTGGGAAGGGAAGGCATAGAGGGGACAGAAAAGAGTAAGAGAACGATAAAGAGCGAATCTGGTCTAGGAGATAACTAGGTCAGCTATAAGTGGTTATACAGAACCAAGCACAACCAGGTGCAACCTACATGGGGAAGGGGTAGGAAAGACTCTGTAAAAGCAGTGGGAGATGTACCGCCAGCCCAAATGGGAGTAAATGCCTACAGGGAGATATAGGTGGGGAGAACACAGGCCCAGCTAGTGGAGGGAATGCCCGTCTGAGACCAGACCTCATGCGACCCTGAGACCCCACTGCGGAGAAAGCCACAGTGCAGAGCACGGGATGGCACTTCAGACCTGAGGTTCGTAGGAATCCCACCACCACCCAGGGAGCCTCCATCCTGCCCATAACTATAACGTGACATCCCCCTCAAGAAATATAACCCATTACCGGAGGAATGTCAAGCACCCAACCCCCTGCCCTCCAAAGTGAACCCAACTTATATCAGGAAAACTCAGTTATATAATGGTAACATTTCCGTGAAAGAAAGCATATGTGGAACCACAAACAACATAAGCAGCATGGAGAGAAACATAAAGGATATTGTAGACCCCTGGTTTGTAATGCCAGGAGGCATTGGCAAATAAAACCCCCCCCGGAATCCGATGCAGTTCTCATGGCTCTGGAGTCTTTGCGTGGTAAAGTGGGATCTTCGACGTCTGGGACGTTGCGGTTTTGGAGATGCAGGGAGAGAGGGTTCAGAATTTAGCTGGAGATTTAGCCAGTCCGGCACGGAGACTGTCCGGATGCCTATGCTGTTCCGGCCAGCGTAAGGTGAAGGAGTCTGTGGTTTTCTGGACCACCAGATGGAAGGGGTGGCCCCAGTGGTAGGTAGCACCTACGCTCCGCACGGCATCCAAGAGGGGCCTTAATGAGCCCGCATCCTCAACGTCAAGTGGGAGAGATCAGGGAAGAGCCGGACACTCACTCCATCAAAGTCCATCGGTCCTCTGGACCAGGCTGTCCGCATAATCTCCTCCTTGATGGTGTAGAAGTGCACTCTGGCGAGGATGTCCCGGGGGGAGTCTGGATCACCATTGCGAGGGCCTTACACTTGATGCACTCTGTCCAGTTTTATTTCTGCCGTCGGCGGTTTATCCAGTAATCGGTTAAAGATGGCCATGACAGTGGCTAGTGTTGAGCGAACACGGACTGTATTATTCGGGTTCGTACCAAATAATTGGATTTTTGTTACCCGAACAAGGACCCGAAAACTTTACTGTATGTTCGGGTTTAAAATCCGTGTTCGGGAATTTTATTTCCTGTTTTGTATGTAATGGCGTGCTTTTAATGGCGGGCTTTCAACAGCCAATCAACAAGCGTTTAACTGGTGTGCCTTAAGCCATCCCAGCCATGCCTACTAATGTATTAGTAGCTGTGATTGGCCATCTGAAGCATGTGACCCATGTCTTTATAAGTTTGAGAGCCACAGCGCGGCGCGTCATTCTGCTGTAGTTTAGGGAGAGAGCACACATCATACGTGCTGGCTGCTGATTAGGGACAGACAGTGAAAAATTGTGCCCGAAAAGAATGCAGAGACAGGTCGGAGTGTAGGCAGGGACAGTTATTTGAGCATTTTAGGGACAGGCTGGAGAGATTAGGCAGGGACAGTCTACATCGATTTTGCTGTGTGGGGGGTGGTGCAGTGAACAATCTTTTTGCCCTCACTTGAGCCCACTGAGGAGGAGGGAGAAAAAAAATCTATTTTTATCAGTCTGTTATGTGCAGCGTTCAGCTATATTTCACTACAGATTGCTGTTCTAATCTGCTATTAAAAAATCAAGTTAAAGGGGAATTTTTTTTTTCCCCTTCATAGCCTGCTTGCTGTTGAGCTGAGCTGACTGTCACATAAGACACTGCTGTGTTCACATGTGCTATTGAGTGATTTTCAATTTTATACACTTTTTTCTATTCCACTATTCAATATACACCCTTTTGGGTTAAAAAAAATAAATTGTGGCATAGTCTGTACTAATCTGCTATTTAAAAATTACAAACTTAAAGGGGAATTTTTTTTTCCCTTCATAGCCTGCTGCAGAGCTGACAGTGACATAAAGCATAAGACACTGCTGTGTTCACATGTGCTATTGAAAAATCACCAATTTTATATCATATTTTCTATTCCGCTATTCAATCTACACCCTTTGGGGTAAAAAGAATTAAATTGCGGCATAGTCTGTATCGGTAAGTGTGAGATACACCTTCCAAATTTTTGGGGCGCATCTTCCACCGCCGAGGATTGCAGTGTGCTTCAGTTTGCCTCCTGCCTGTTCCGAACTCCTCCTACTCCTCATCCTGCCTTTAGGGTACAAAAAATTGTAATCGGGCCTAGTCTGGGTCTGTACGTGTGAGATAGATAGATATACCTTTTGATATCATATTTTCTATTCTGCTATTCAATCTACACCCTTTGGAGTAAAAAGAATTAAATTGCGGCATAGTCTGTATCGGTACGGGTGAGATACACCTTCCAAATTTTTGGGGCGCATCTTCCACCGCCGAGGATTGCAGGGTGCTTCAGTTTGCCTCCTGTACCGAACTCCTCCTACTCCTCATCCTGCCTTTAGGGTACAAAAAATTGTAATTGAGGCCTAGTCTGGGTCTGTACATGTGAGATAGATACACCTTTTGATATCATATTTTCTATTCCGCTATTCAATCTATACCCTTTGGGGTAAAAAGAATTAAATTGCGGCATAGTCTGTATCGGTACGTGTGAGATACACCTTCCAAATTTTTGGGGCACATCTTCCACCGCCGAGGATTGCAGGGTACTTCAGTTTGCCTCCTGTTCCGAACTCCTCCTACTCCTCATCCTGCCTTTAGGGTACAAAAAATTGTAATTGGGGCCTAGTCTGGGTCTGTATGTGTGAGATAGATACACCTTTTGATATCATATTTTCTATTCCGCTACTCAATCTACACCCTTTGGGGTAAAAAGAATTAAATTGCGGCATAGTCTGTATCGGTACGTGTGAGCTACACCTTCCAAATTTTTGGGGCACATCTTCCACCGCCGAGGATTGCAGGGTGCTTCAGTTTGCCTCCTGTTCCGAACTCCTCCTACTCCTCATCCTGCCTTTAGGGTACAAAAAATTGTAATCGGGGCCTAGTCTGGGTCTGTACGTGTGAGATAGATACACCTTTTGATATCATATTTCCTATTCCGCTATTCAATCTACACCCTTTGGGGTAAAAAGAATTAAATTGCGGCATAGTCTGTATCGGTACGTGTGAGATACACCTTCCAAATTTTGGGGCGCATCTTCCACCGCCGAGGATTGCAGGGTGCTTCAGTTTGCCTCCTGTTCCGAACTCCTCCTACTCCTCATCCTGCCTTTAGGGTACAAAAAATTGTAATTGGGGCCTAGTCTGGGTCTGTATGTGTGAGATAGATACACCTTTTGATATCATATTTTCTATTCCGCTACTCAATCTACACCCTTTGGGGTAAAAAGAATTAAAATGCGGCATAGTCTGTATCGGTACGTGTGAGATACACCTTCCAAATTTTTGGGGCTCATCTTCCACCACCGAGGATTGCAGGGTGATTCAGTTTGCCTCCTGTTCCGAACTCCTCCTACTCCTCATCCTGCCTTTAGGGTACAAAAAATTGTAATCGGGGCCTAGTCTGGGTCTGTACGTGTGAGATAGATACACCTTTTGATATCATATTTCCTATTCCGCTATTCAATCTACACCCTTTGGGGTAAAAAGAATTAAATTGCGGCATAGTCTGTATCGGTACGTGTGAGATACACCTTCCACATTTTGGGGCGCATCTTCCACTGCCGAGGATTGCAGGGTGCTTCAGTTTGCCTCCTGTTCCGAACTCCTCCTACTCCTCATCCTGCCTTTAGGGTACAAAAAATTGTAATTGGGGCCTAGTCTGGGTCTGTACGTGAGATAGATACACCTTTTGATATCATATTTTCTATTCCGCTATTCAATCTACACCCTTTGGGGTAAAAAGAATTAAATTGCGGCATAGTCTGTATCGGTACGTGTGAGCTACACCTTCCAAATTTTTGGGGCACATCTTCCACCGCCGAGGATTGCAGGGTGCTTCAGTTTGCCTCCTGTTCCGAACTCCTCCTACTCCTCATCCTTCCTTTAGGGTACAAAAAATTGTAATTGGGGCCTAGTCTGGGTGTTAGGGATACAAGTGGTAGCCTGATGGCAGAGGAAGGCCCCACGTGTGCCGGAGGGCGGAGCTTAGACGGGACCCCCCCAAGGTAAGTGACACAGGCTAACCTGAGGTGCGGAATCTAAGTATCCACCGGTTTTCCCCAGGGCCTCTAGTGGTGAGGATGGACTTTGCTGCGTGTGGATACCAGGTCGCAGTCCTCAGGGTCGCCCCACCAAGGGAGAAACCGGTCAAGATCCGAAGGCAGATAAGCAGACAAGGGAGATCCGAGAGAATGGTCAAACAAGCCGGGGGTCAGGACGGGCAGCAGGTCAACAAGGTCAGGAACAAGCCAAAGGTCAAAACGGATATCAAACAGGTAACAGGAAGCAGGCTTCAGGAACACAGGAAAAGCTGCAGACAAGACAGCGAAGACACAGTGCTTCTGAGCTGTTTAAATAAGGCAGCCTGTTTGCCAATTACTGCAATTAGTCTGCTCTAAGTTAACCCTTTAGATTGCAGAATCATGACAGCACATCAGTGTGCTCAGGAAGCATTCCTAACACTTGGTCTGTAGGTGTGAGATAGATACACCTTTTGATATCATATTTTCTATTCCGCTACTCAATCTACACCCTTTGGGGTAAAAAGAATTTAATTGCGGCATAATCTGTATCGGTACGTGTGAGATACACCTTCCAAATGTTTGGGGCTCATCTTCCACCGCCGAGGATTGCAGGGTGCTTCAGTTTGCCTGCTGTTCCGAACTCCTCCTACTCCTCATCCTGCCTTTAGGGTACAAAAAATTGTAATTGGGGCCTAGTCTGTGTTTGTACGCGTGAGATACACCGTTTTATAAATTTTTTTCTATTCCGCTATTCAATCTACACCCTTTGGGATAAAAATAATTAAATTGCGGCATAGTCTGTATCGGTATGTATGAGATACACCTTACAAATTTTTGGGGCTCATCTTCCACCGCCTAGGATTGCAGGGTGCTTCAGTTTGCCTCCTGTTCCGAACTCCTCCTACTCCTCATCCTGCCTTTAGGGTACAAAAAATTGTAATCGGGGCCTAGTCTGGGTCTGTACGTGTGAGATAGATACACCTTTTGATATCATATTTTCTATTCCGCTATTCAATCTTCACCCTTTGGGGTAAAAATAATTAAATTGCGGCATAGTTTGTATCGGTACGTGTGAGATACACCTTCCAAATTTTTGGGGCGCATCTTCCACCGCCGAGGATTGCAGGGTGCTTCAGTTTGCCTCCTGTTCCGAACTCCTCCTACTCCTCATCCTGCCTTTAGGTAAAAAAAAATTGTAATTGGGGCCTAGTCTGGGTGTTAGGGATACAAGTGGTAGCCTGATGGCAGAGGAAGGCCCCACGTGTGCCGGAGGGCGGAGCTTAGACGGGACCCCCCCAAGGTAAGTGACACAGGCTAACCTGAGGTGCGGAATCTAAGTATCCACCGGTTTTCACCAGGGCCTCTAGTGGTGAGGATGGACTTTGCTGCGTGTGGATACCAGGTCGCAGTCCTCAGGGTCGCCCCACCAAGGGAGAAACTGGTCAAGATCCGAAGGCAGATAAGCAGACAAGGGAGATCCGAGAGAATGGTCAAACAAGCCGGGGGTCAGGACGGGCAGCAGGTCAACAAGGTCAGGAACAAGCCAAAGGTCAAAACGGATATCAAACAGGTAACAGGAAGCAGGCTTCAGGAACACAGGAAAAGCTGCAGACAAGACAGTGAAGACACAGTGCTTCTGAGCTGTTTAAATAAGGCAGCCTGTTTGCCAATTACTGCAATTAGTCTGCTCTAAGTTAACCCTTTAGATTGCAGAATCATGACAGCACATCAGTGTGCTCAGGAAGCATTCCTAACACTTGGTCTGTAGGTGTGAGATAGATACACCTTTTGATATCATATTTTCTATTCCGCTATTCAATCTACACCCTTTGGGGTAAAAAGAATTTAATTGCGGCATAATCTGTATCGGTACGTGTGAGATACACCTTCCAAATGTTTGGGGCTCATCTTCCACCGCCGAGGATTGCAGGGTGCTTCAGTTTGCCTCCTGTTCTGAACTCCTCCTACTCCTCATCCTGCCTTTAGGGTACAAAAAATTGTAATTGGGGCCTAGTCTGTGTTTGTACGTGTGAGATACACCGTTTTATACATTTTTTTCTATTCCGCTATTCAATCTACACCCTTTGGGGTAAAAATAATTAAATTGCGGCATAGTCTGTATCGGTACGTGTGAGATACACCTTCCAAATTTTTGGGGCGCATCTTCCACCACCGAGGATTGCAGGGTGCTTCAGTTTGCCTGCTGTTCCGAACTCCTCCTACTCCTCATCCTGCCTTTAGGGTACAAAAAATTGTAATCGGGGCCTTGTCTGGGTCTGTACGTGTGAGATAGATACACCTTTGGTATCATATTTTCTATTCCGCTATTCAATCTTCACCCTTTGGGGTAAAAAGAATTAAATTGCGGCATAGTCTGTATCGGTACGTGTGAGATACACCTTCCAAATTTTTGGGGCGCATCTTCCACCGCCGAGGATTGCAGGGTGCTTCAGTTTGCCTCCTATTCCGAACTCCTCCTACTCCTCATCCTCATCCTGCCTTTAGGGTACAAAAAATTGTAATCTGGGCCTAGTCTGTGTTTGTACGTGTTAGAAACACAGTTTTATAAAATTTATCCTATTCCGCTATTCAATATACACCCTTTTGGAGTGAAAAAAATTAAATTACGGTATAGTCTGTATCGGTACGTGTGAGATACACCTTTTAAATTTGTTTGGCGCATCTCCTTCCACCGCTGAGGATTGCAGGGCGCTTCAGTTTACCTCCTGTTCCGAACTCCTCCTACTCCTCTTCCTCATCCTCATCCACCCTTTAGGGTACAAACAATTGTAATCGGGGCTTAGTCTGTGTTTGTAAGTGTGAGATACACCGTTTTATATCCTTTTTTCTATTCCGCTATTCAATATACACCCTTTTGGGGTGAAAAAAATTAAATTGCGGCATACTTTGCATATTTGACTGTGAGATACACCCGTTGTATTTGTATACTGTTTTTCTATTCCGCTATTTAATAAACACTCTTTTAGGGTAAAAAAAATTAAATTGCGGCATAGTTTGCATATTTGACTGTGAGATACACCCGTGCGATACGTTGTTTTGTTCCGCTATTCAATAAACACCTTTCTAGGGCAAGATCATAAATTACAGAAATATGAGGAGACCGTCAAATAGGGGCCGTGGCCTGGGTCGTGGTGCTGCTGGTAGATCTCCTGTTGCAAGGAGAGGACGTGGTCGATCTGTGCCAGCTACACGCACAAGTGAAACACCTTCCTCAAGTGTGAGTAGGCGACAGAACCTGCAGCAGTATTTGGTAGGGCATCATGCGCCTCTACAAGTGTTGAGGCCAGAACAAGTAGAGGCGATAGTAGATTGGTTTGCTGCTGACAGTGCCTCCAGTTCCTTCACATTGTCTCCCACCCAGTCTACTGCAGAAAGGTCAGAGTTGGCACCTGCAGCCGATGTCCAACCGTCTTTCACCTCACCCCCTTGCAAATCAGGCAAGCAGTCTGAGCCCCAAGTCATGCAGCAGTCTCTTCTTCTTTTTGATGACTCTGTCAGCAGGGTTTCCCAGGGCCATCCACCTAGCCCTGCCCCAGAAGTGGAAAAGATTGAGTGCAGCGATGCCCAATCACTTATTTCTCAAGATGAGTACATGGAAGGACCATTGCAGCACGTCTCCGATGATGACGAAACGCAGGTGCCAACTGCTGCGGCACTCAGAATTGTGGAGACTGACAAGGAGGGCAGGGGTGAAGACTGGGTGGAAGATGATGTGGAGGACGATGAGGTCCTCGACCCCACATGGAATGAAGGTCATGCAGGTGACCTGAGCAGTTTGGAGGAAGAGGCGGTGGTCGCACAGAGCCACCAGCACAGCAGAAGAGGGAGCAGGGTGCAGAAGCGGAGCCTCCGTGCCCTAGACACTATGCCTGCTACTGCCCAACTCAGCAAGGGACTGAGCGCACCAAAGCCAGCTCAAAGGAGTTCTCTAGCGGGGAAGTTCTTCAGAAAATGTGCTGATGACAGGACACGAGTGGTTTGCACCCTGTGCAATCAGAGCCTGAAGCGAGGCATAAACCTTCTCAACCTGAGCACAACCTGCATGATCAGGCATCTAAGTGCAAAGCGCGAGCTGCAGTGGAGTAGACACCTTCAAAACCAAGAAAGGTCTCTGGCTCCTCCTGCTTCCTCTTCTGCTGCAGTCTCAGCCTCTTCATCCATCTCTGTAGTGATACCGGCACCTGCCACCCCGCAAACAGACGATCTGTCAGCAACACCACCACCTGGGTCACCAACCATCTCCACAATGTCCCGTGGAAGCGTTCAGCTTTCCATCTCCCAAACACTTCAGAGGAAGAGGAAGTACCCCCCTACCCACCCGCAATCCCTGGCCCTGAATGGCGGCATTTCAAAATTCTTGGCCTTTGAAATGCTGTCATTCCGTCTGGTGGAGACGCACAGTTTTAAAAGCCTTATGTCGGTGGCTGTCCCACAGTACGTCTTGCCCAGCCGCCACTACTTTTCCAGGCAAGCCATCCCTTCCCTGCACAACCAAGTGGGGGAAAAAATCAGGTGTGCACTGCGCAACGCCATCTGTGCCAAGGTCCACCTAACTACCGATACGTGGACCAGTAAGCACGGTCATGGGCGTTATATCTCCCTAACGGCACACTGGGTAAATGCAGTGGCGGATGGTCCTGAGGCGGATAGCAATTTGGCGCATGTCCTTCCACCACTGAGGATTGCAGGGCGCTTCAGTTTGCCTCCTGTTCCTAACTCCTCCTACTCCGCTTCCTCATCCTCTACCGCCTCCTCATCCGGTCAGCGTAACACCTTCACCACCAACTTCAGCACAGCCAGGGGTAAACGACACTAGGCAGTTTTAAAACTTGCCTGTTTGGGGGAAAAACCACACACCGCGCAGGAGTGGTGGAGGAGCATGGAACAGCAGACAAATGAGTGGTTGCTGCCAGCGAGCATCAAGCCCGGCCTGGTGGTGTGCGATAACGGGCGAAATCTCATAGCAGCTCTGGGCCTAGCCGGTTTGACGCACATCCCTTGCCTGGCGCATGTGCTGAATTTGGTGGTGCAGAGGTTCCTTAAAAATTACCCCGATATGTCAGAGCTGCTGCAGAAAGTGCGGGCCGTCTGTGCGCACTTTCGGCGTTCTCACCCTGCTGCTGCTCGCCTGGCAGCGCTGCAGCGTAACTTCGGCCTTCCCGCTCACCGCCTCATATGTGACGTGCCCACAAGGTGGAACTCCACCTTGCACATGCTGGAAAGACTGTGCTAGCAGCAGCAGGCCATAGTGGAGTTTCAGCTGCAGCACGCACGCGTGAGTCGCTCTGCGGAACAGCACCACTTCACCACCAATAACTGGGCCTCCATGCGAGACCTGTGTGCCTTGTTGCGCTGTTTTGAGTACTCCACCAACATGGCCAGTGCCGATGACGCCGTTGTCAGCTTAACTATCCCACTTCTATGCCTCCTTCAAAAAACGATTCGGGCGATGATGGAAGAGGATGTGGCACAGGATGAGGAGGAGGATGAAGAGGTAACATTTCCAAGGCTTTCAGGGTAGTCATTCACAAGTGGCTCCGAGGGTGGGTTCCTGCACACACAAACGCCAGGGATACAATTGTCCAGCAGGGGCACAGTTCTGGAGGATGAGGAGGAGGAGATGGAGGAGGAGATGGAACCATGTTCACAGCAGGGTGGCACCTAGGCCAGCTCATGGCCATCACTGGTGCGTGGCTGGGGGGATACAGAGGACACAGGCGATACACCTCCCACAGAGGACAGCCTTTCGTTGCCTCTGGGCAGGCTGGCACACATGAGCGATTACATGCTGCAGTGTCTCCACAACGACCACTGAGTTGCCCACATTCTAACTTGTGCTGATTACTGGGTGGCCACGCTGCTGGATCCCCATTACAAGGACAACGTACCGTCCTTAATTCACTCACTGGAGCGCGATCGCAAGATGCGCGAGTTCAAGCGCACGCTGGTAGACGCGATGCTGCTGGCATTCCCACCTGACAGCGGGGCCACAGTGGAAGCACAAGGCCAAGGCAGAGGAGAAGGAGGAGGAAGAGGTCACCAACGCAACCAGGGCACCGCCAGCACCTCAGAAGGCAGGGTTAGCATGGCCGAAATGTGGAAAAGCTTTGTCAGCACGCCACAACAAACAGAAGCATCAGCAGCTCTTATGGAACGTCTTAGCAGGAGGCAGCATTTCACCAACATGGTGGAGCAGTATGTGTGCACACGCCTACATGTAGTGAATGACGGGTCTGCCCCCTTCAACTTCTGGGTCTCCAAATTGGGCACATGGCCTGAGCTTGCCCTTTACGCCTTGGAGGTGCTGGCGTGCCCTGCAGCCAGTGTATTATCTGAACGTGTATTTAGCACAGCTGGGGGCGTTATCACAGACAAGTGCAGCCGCCTGTCCAGAGACAATGTGGGTACATGGGGGGAACTAATCACTAAAACTGTAAGGGCCTAATTCCCTGAGCCTGCTGGGGTCACCCAACCAGGACCACAAAAACCATCCATGAGAATATACACTGCTCAAAAAAAATTAAAGGAATACTTTTTAATCAGAGTATAGCATCAAGTAAAAAAAAACTCCTGGGATATTGATCTGGTCAGATAAGTAGCGGAGGGGGTTGTTAATCAGTTTCAGCTACTTTGGCATTAATGAAATTAACAACAGGTGCACTAGATGGGCAACAATGAGACACCTTCCAAAACAGGAATGGTTTTACAGGTGGAGGCCACTGAAATGTTTTTTTCCCTACTCATTTTTTTCTGACTGTTTTTTACTAGTTTTGCATTTGGCTAGGGTCATTGTCACTACTAGTAGCATGAGGCAATACCTGAACCCTATAGAGGTTAAACATTCAGTCCAACTCCTCCAGGATGGCACATCAATATGTGCCATTGACAGAAAGTCTCAAGAGCATGAAAGAGATTCCAGGAGACAGGCAGTTACTCTAGGTGAGCTGGACAGGCCGTCGAAGGTCCTTAACTCATCAGCAGGACCTGTATCTGCTCCTTTGTGCAAGGAGGAACAGGATGAGCACTGACAGAGACCTACAAAATGACCTCCAGCAGGCCACTGGTGTTAATGTCTCTGACCAAACAATCAGAAACAGACTTTGAGGTTGGCATAAAAGTCGGACATCCTCTAGTGGGTCCTGTGCTCACTGCCCGACACCGTGGAACTCGATTGGCATTTTCCATTTAACACCAGAATTTGCAGGTCCGCCACTGGCGCCCTGTGCTTTTCACAGATGAGAGCAGGTTCACCCTGAGCAGGAGTGACAGACATGAAAGGGTCTTGAGAAGCTGTAGAGAACGTTATGCTGCCTGTACCATCATTCAGCATGACCGGTTTGGTGATTGGTCAGTTTTGGTTCTGGGAAGGCATATCCATGGAGGGACGCACAGACCTCTACAGGCTAGACAATGGCACCCTGACTGCCATTAGTTATCAGGATAGACATCCTTGGACCCATTGTCAAACCCTCCACTGGTGCAGTGGGTCCTGGGATCCTCCTGGTGCATGACAATGCCCGGCCTTATGTGGCGAGAGTATGCAACCAGTTCCTGGAGACTGAAGGAATTGTTACCACTGAATGACCCCCCATGCTCACCTGACCTAATTCCATCAAAACACCTCTGGGACATTATGTTTCAATCTATCCGACGCTGCCAGGTTGCACCTAAGTCTGTTTAGGAGCTCAGCGATGCCGTGATCCAGATCTGGGAGGAAATGCCCCAAGACACTATCCGACCAAATAGGAGCATGCCCCGATGTTGTCAGGCATGCATACAAGCATGTGGGGGCAATAAGAAAATACTGAGTACCATTTTGAGTTTCTGCAATGAAATTTCAGCAAAATGGACTAGCCTGCTGCATCATTTTTTCCCTTTGATTTTTTGGGGGGTGTCTTTGAGTTCAGCCCTCTGTAGGTTGATCATTTTCCTTTCATTTTCCTTTCCATTGAAGAATGTGGCATCCTTTCGTTCCTAACACATTATCCAGTCCATATCAGTATAGATATTCAGCATGATATTTTTCCCCATTGAGATCCAATGTGTTTTCAAAGTGTTCCTTTAATTTTTTTGAGGAGTTTATATAAATAAAATAAACAAAAATGAATAAATTGCCTAAGCACATACATATAGTTTTCGCATGATGTGGTGAGTATGCAGTACTTCCAAAACTATCTGTATATAAATGGTATATGTGGCAATGCTTAGTAGTTATTAGAGATAACTTAGGTGAAGCCCAAGATGTCAGTCATTGGTTATATTGATTTCCTCCTGAGCCTTATGGGGTCAAGTCACAGTGGAGATTACCGGACAGGTCTGCAGGTACCAAAAATAAGTGCATATGTATCTTAATAACAGTGGCGTACCAACGGGGGTGCGGGGGGGGGCGACCAGCCCCAGGTGCCACGCACCGGGGGGATGGGTGTCAGGCCAGTCCACATCTCAGTGTGAAGGCAGCTGCAGTGGCAGCTCCTTCAGTCCGCGCTGCTCATGGGGGCAGGGGCTGGCGGGAAGAAGGTGAGCAGCTTCGTGTGTGTGACTGGATAGGAGAGGGGATGGGACAGCTGCATATAGAGGAATTCATCTCTCAGTATTCCTCCTGCAGCCACTGAATGGCTGATTCTCCTCTCCCTCCTGCAGGCATTCAGCAGCAGCAGGAGGAATATGGAAAGATCAATTCATCTATATGCAGCTGTCCCATCCCCTCTCCTATACAACTTCTTTTGATGGCCCCCTAGTGCTCTCCAGTCCCCCCCTCCCCCAAGTGCTCTTAAACCCCCCCTACTCTTAACACTCCCCCCCCCCAGTGCTCTTAACACCCCCAGTGCTCTTAACACCCCCCTGCTCTTAACCTCCTGTG